>NC_081322.1:47242228-47867228 GCF_026419965.1 Kogia breviceps | reverse complement strand
GACAGAATGCCTCTGTCAAGGGCATTTTCCTTTTGTACAAATAGGAAAATGCCTTTTCGTATTTGTACATTGAAATAAATCATCATTTTCAAACAAGATATTAAGGGTCCAAACATACAGATTTTTTAAAAGCAGTGTTTCAGAGAAAGTTTAAGATAGCTATAATTAGAGACCCAGTGAAGTGAAAGTAACATTTCCTATATTTAACTTGTAACCTTGCTACTTAGTGACTGAGTGACGGTGGGCAAAAATGTCCTTCTTTTAGGGAACTAGGCTTCCTATGTATAAATATAAGGAATTTTGGTTAGATGTCTGAAGAGGGTTTGGGGAGGAAAAACTAAACGTTTTAATCTATAAGTCACTGTGGACTTCTTCAAAGAATCAAAATATGTAAAAATATTATGACTTTGAAATTAGCAAATCCGTGGAATTGAAAGTATCACTGTTTGGATTCATCATTTCCCCTCAGGTGTAAATTTGTGTTCTCAGTCATCTTGATTTAATAAAAATGCCTTTGATTAGGGATAACAAGAAGTCAAGCTCTGAATCCTCCCCGATGATATATAGTCAGGGGTGCACTTCCCACCTTGGACTTATCTTAAGGACCACCATTCAAGTCACTTGTAGCTTATCATAAAAAATAAAATTGCTGTTGGTGGTAAGGATAATATTTGGGGTCAAACACTCATAAAGGAGCTCTTATTTTTTAATAGAAAGTAAACTTTAAATTTCAATTGCCACAAGCTTTTGAATTTCTATGTTTAAAATGTTTTTCTTAAAGAAACAAAATGTTAATTGAGACTTCTTTTTCTAGTGGAAGCACAATGAGTTTTACCATGTTAAAGCTTCGTGTAGCCAAGGTCCTGCTTATGTTTGTAACATCACAGATCTACAGCCTTATACTTCCTATAATGTCCGAGTAGTGGTGGTGTACAGGACAGGAGAAAATAGCACCTCACTTCCAGAAAGCTTTAAGACTAAAGGTGAGTACTAACATTTTCCACACTTAGAAAACTTTAGACGTTTCTCAATTCTTTTCTCATCACTTACTTCACTAATCCTAGAGGTTGAGATTTTTCTTAAAAGAGTAAATTACTCTCTCTAGAGCCTGACTGAAGAAATTGCAAAGAGGTAGGAGTCCTTACTGGCAGTAATGAGATAATAATCATCTGGTCTTGCAGGATCCTGAACTGGGCAAAATTATTTCAGTATTCTGATTTCCTGTCTAGCTATGATATTTTGCAGTAAGAACTAAATGAAAACAGTGTCACTGAGTGTTCACATATTTACTACTGACTACTATAACCAGATGCCAAAAATAAAAAAAATCTAACAAGTATATTAAATTAACTAGTGTTCTAAAAGGTATACCATAACTCCAAGTTGATCCCTATAGGAATCAAGGGAAAGTGCTCCAAAACTTACAATAATTCTTTTTATTTGCATCACTTATTTCGTGTCAAGGCTAAGATCTATTGTTACTCCTATCACTAATTCATCTAATCTGTCACTAATAAAAACCTCAGTTACACATTAAAAAAATGCAATCATATGAGGATTTTTGAATATTTCTTGAATAAAATTTTTGAATAATTTTCTGAATATTTCTTTAATATATCTGGCTTTCCTCTGAGTAAATACAGTCTATAGAAAGATGTTGTGCAGAATATTTTATACTTCTAACATATAAATCAGATTTTCTTTTGTTTCCAAAGCTGGAGTCCCAAGTAAACCAGGCATTCCAAAATTATTAGAAGGGAGTAAAAATTCAATACAGTGGGAAAAAGCTGATGATAATGGAAGCAGACTTATGTACTATATCCTTGAGATCAGGTATGTCCCTTTGCAAAAGTGCTTTGTAAACTACAAAGACCTAAGCAGTTAATTGTAAGGTATTATTAGATTCTAAGCAGTTAATTGTGAGGTGTTATTAGATCAAAAGTAACAATATTTATGAATGTGTATTCAGAAATAAACACAAAGGATCTTTAGTTTAAGGGCCTTGCATGCATCATTAGGTTCTTTGCACAATTCCTAGTGGTCAGCCTTGGCACTCAATTACAAGGCAGATAGTCATTCTTCTGAGAAATCTGCAACTGCTTGTCAATGGAAACAATTCAATCTTTTAAGCATGTAACTAATATTTACTTAATACCTATTCTGAACTGACATTTGGTGTTAGATGATGGTATGCATGTACATTTCTGAGGTTAATTTGTTTTAGGAAGATGAATAAGGTCTAGTGAGAACGGACAATGAGTTAGGTATTTTTCAGAATGTAAAATCAGGTCAAGATACGAAATGGCCTGCAGTGTATAGGCAACCCAGGATTCTCTCTCCATTGTCAAGATTACAGTTTGTAGTGTGTTCCCAGGGACTGAAAATGTGCCTTTGATGAAAACCTGATGAACATATGCAACCTCAGATCTGGCCAGTATGGGGAGCTCTGTGAATCATAACTGGCTCAGATGAGCTGATTTTGTGCCAACTTGAGGGGAGAATTCCAAATTCCACAGACACTCCCCTCACGGGACTCTGAAGCCATCTTTTAAGAAGCTCCAAGGACAAAAGTCACTTCCATAATTATAGTCCTGGCAACTTGAGCTTTAGATCTATTTTTGCTTCATCTTGCTCTGGCATTCCCATAGCCTTAAAAAATTTTCCTGCTCATGCTAGAGAATTATGTTGGCCATATTTCTAATTGAAACTTTCTTGAAATTTCATCACTTTTTTTTTGTCATGCAGAGTGAAATACATTCTGACCTGCAGAACCATTCTGGTGGTCTGTGACTGCAATTATGTTCACCAACCAGGCCACACCACGGTCTTACTAGGACCCCTGTAGTGTATTCCCCTCAGTAACACCTTAAGTGCATAGCTCCATAAATACTCTGCATTTCCTTGCCCCCAAGTCTCTACTCTCAGGAGAGGGACTATGGTATAATAGAATGTATTATCTGTCTCAGAGTACCTCACAGTATCTCAGAATATCTTCTTCAGTCAGGATACTCGTGTGTACTTGCTGATGGTGCAGTGGTGGTCATAGTGCAAGGTGCATGCACTTGGGAGCTGAGCCGACTCTATGAGTTTTCCAGGGAAGCTGGAACAAATTACGACCAACTGGGTGGCTTAAAACAACAGATATTTATTCTCTAGCAGTTCTGGAGAGTACTGTGGGTTGGTACTAAGTCCTAAAACGGCTGTGGTCTGAAATGTTTCAGATTTGAAAAGTTCGTTGTCAGAAAAGACATAATGGGAAGGCCTTGAACTTGCCTTCAGTCTATGGTTCTGTTAAAAGTATTTTCAGTTATGTCTTTCGAACGCAGCTCTTGTTCTCTTCCCATGTTTCATTATGAAGAATAATGAGGATTGACATTGAGGTAGTGTAGGCCAATATAAATGGAAGCAATGAACCTTGGAATCTCAGATACAATGATAACTTTGGTAGCTGAACTATTTTCTTTTCCTGTTCAATTTTATGTTCTGTATTTTATCCAGATATGGTATCAGTAAATGACAGATAGCATAAGACACCAAAAGTTAAGAAAAATAAAAAATTCCCAGTTAAAAATTATGAAATAATTGTCTTATGTGTTTTGAATTCTGAAGAAAGTTTGCACACCCTAGTAGTAAGAAGAGGATCTTCAGCTTTCTCTTGGCCATTGATTATTTGTAATTTTCCATATGGGCTGAGTTGGTTGGCTCCAGGCACTGTTGGGATGACTTTATAAGACTCTGCTATGTTCTGTAGCCAAACCATGTGAGAGGAATGAAATCAAGGGCAAAGTGTGCAACAGGAAACGCTTTGGAGTTCTGTCATTAAATGATATATGAGCACCTAGAAATAACACATATATTGTCTTGTATATTTCCTATATTTATAACTTTGCTCTTTCTTTTGCAGTAAGGGCACTTCAAACAATTCACAGAACCAGAATTTAATGTGGAAGATGGCATTTAATGGCTCATGCAGTAGCATTTGCACATGGAACTCCCAAAAGCTGAAAGGAACATTTCAGTTCAGAGTAGTAGCTGTAAATAATCTGGGTTTTGGTGAATATAGTGGAATCAGTGAGGATATTATATTCGTTGGAGGTATGTTATCATGTCTGTCTATATACTAACTTATTACACAAAGGTTCAGAGGTAAAGATAAGTGAATTCTTAGCATTAGCAGTAAATTGGGTGACTGTATAACTTCACCAATCTATCACTGAAACTGTTGAACTATTCATTTCATCTGATGTGATCTTCCTAAAACATCAAGATCGGCATGTCCTTTTTCTCCTCAGTAACAATCAGCTAATCGTTAATGCCCACCACATCAAGTCCATGTTCCAAGACAGATTTCCAAGGTTGTCCACAGGCTGGTTTTTATCCAGCCTTATTATTTTGTTCCTGGTACTCTCATCTGCTATGCAACAGGCCTGAAACTCTACTTCCCGATATCTATATCTTCCACTGGGTAGCCTATTTTTGTTCATAACGCATTACCTTTCTAATCACATAGGCTAGAAATCTCACTACCATGTAGGATTTTTCCCTCTATTTGGCCACCAAGTTCTGTTGATTTTATTATCTTGATTTCTGTCTAATGAGTTCGCTTCTTCCTATTTCTACTTTGACATTCCTAATTTAAGCTACCATTTCTAGCCTGTGCTCTTGGCTTAATCCTACTGCTGACAGTTAATCTATCTGAAGCACAAGCTGGATCACTTCACCGCTCTCTGAAATGCTTGAAATGGTTCTCCATTCACTGCCTTCAGAATCAAGTACAAACCTTTCTGGGGCATTTAAGGCCTTTCGTGATTTGCCCTCCAATTGTGGTTCATCTTTCCTGATATTTATCCTTATGCTGTAGCCATGTCAGACTGGTAAAAAACTTTCATGACACTGGGTCCTCAGCCTTTGTTTCCCTCAGCCTAGGATGCAGGCTTGCACCACCTACCACTTGTCCTTAGCTGGGATTTCCTTTCTCTCACTTTCTGTCAACTGAAATTCTTCTCATCCTTCAAGGCCTAACTTTATTTTATTATTATTATTTTTTATTTTTTTTTAATTAACATCTTTTTTGGAGTATAATTGCTTTACAATGGTGTGTTAGTTTCTGCTGTATAACAAAGTGAATCAGCTGTATGTATACATATATCCCCGCATCTCCTCCCTCTTGCGTCTCTCTCCCACCCTCACAGGTGGTCACAAAGCACCGAGCTGATCTCCCTGTGCTATGCGGCTGCTTCCCATTAGCTATCTATTTTACGTTTGGTAGTGTATATATGTCCATGCCATGCTCTCACTTTTTCCCAGCTTACGCTTCCCCTCCCTGTATCCTCAAGTCCATTTTCTAGTAGGTTTGCATCTTTATTCCTGTCTTGCCCCTAGATTCTTCTGATCATTTTTCTTTCTTTTTTCTTTTTTTTTAGATTCCATATATATGTGTTAGCATACGGTATTTGTTTTTCTCCTTCTGACTTACGTCACTCTGTATGACATACTCCAGGTCTCTCCACCTCATTACAAATAACTCAGTTTCATTTCTTTTTATGGCTGAGTAATATTCCATTGTATATATGTGCCACATCTTCTTTATCCATTCATCTGTTGATGGACACTTAGGTTGCTTCCATGTCCTGGCTATTGTAAATAGAGCTGCAATGAACATTTTGGTACATGACTCTTTTTGAATTATGGTTTCCTCAGGGTATATGCCCAGTAGTGGGATTGCTGGGTCATATGGTAATTCTATTTTTAGTTTTTTAAGGAACCTCCATACTGTTCTCCATAGTGGCTGTATCCATTTACATTCCCACCAACAGTGCAAGAGGGTTCCCTTTTCTCCACACCTTCTCCAGCATTTATTGTTTGTAGATTTTTTGATGATGGCCATTCTGACCTGTGTGAGATGATATCTCATTGTAGTTTTAATTTACATTTCTCTAATGATTAATGATGTTGAGCATTTTTTCATGTGTTTGTTGGCAATCTGTATATCTTCTTTGGAGAAATGTCTATTTAGGTCTTCTGCCCATTTTTGGATTGAGTTGTTCATTTTTTTTGATATTGAGCTGCATGAGTTGCTGGTATGTTCTGGAGATTAATGCTTTGTCAGTTGCTTCATTTGCAAATATTTTCTCCCATTCTGAGGGTTGTCTTTTGTCTTCTTCATGGTTTCTTTTGCTGTGCAAACGCTTTGAAGTTTCATTAGGTCCCATGTGTTTATTTTTGTTTTTATTTCCATTCCTCTAGGGGGTGGGTCAAAAGGATCTTGCTGTGATTTATGTCAGAGTGTTCTGCCTATGTTTTCCTCTAAGAGTTTGATGGTGTCAGGCCTTATATTTAGGTCTTTAATCCATTTTTAGTTTATTTTTGTGTATGGTGTTAGGGAGTGTTCTAATTTCATTCTTTTACATGTAGCTGTCCAGTTTTCCCAGCACCACTTATTGAAGAGGCTGTCTTTTGTCCACTGTATATTCTTGCCTCCTTTATCAAAGATAAGGTGACCATATGTGCGTGGGTTTATCTCTGGGCTTTCTATCCTGTTCCATTGATCTATATTTCTGTTTTTGTTTCAGTACCATACTGTCTTGATTACTGTAGCTTTGTAGTATAGTCTGAAGTCAGGGAGCCTGCAGGCCTAACTTTAAATGAACCCATTGTGATGCTTAACTGCTTGCTGCTCCTTAGGCAAAATGAACTACTGCATTTTATACACACACAGCCTATTATTCTATACAAAACTGACATCATTCTTACTTGCATTATAGTTAGTGATCTGGAGAAGAGCTCAGCAAACCTTTTCTGCAAAGAACCAAATAGTAAATATTTTAGGCTTTCCGGGCTACATTCAGTGATCTCTGTAGCATCTTCTTTTTTTTTTCCAAATTATATATATATATACATTATAATTAATTTATTTATTTTTGGCTGTGTTGGGTCTTCATTGCTGTGCATGGGCTTTCTCTAGTTGTGGTAAGCGGGGGGCTACTCTTCATTGTGGTGCTCGGGCTTCTCATTGTGGTGGCTTCTTTTATTGCGGAGCATGGGCTCTAGGTGCACAGGCTTCAGTAGTTTTGGCTCGAGGGCTTAGTGGCTCCACGGCATGTGGGATCTTCCTGAACCAGGGCTCGAACCCGCATCCCCTGCATTGGAAGGTGGATTCTTAACCACTGTGCCACCAGGGAACTCCTTCAAATAATATTTTTTAAATGTAAAAATTATTCTTAGTTCATGAATAGTACAAAATCTGGCTGCTGTGGCCAGATGTGGCCTGCATGCCATAGTTTGCCAGCTCTGGTCCACATGTTTGTCTCCTCTGCTCAATGAAACTATCTAAGAGCAGGTACCATGTTATCATGTTTATATTCCTCAGTTCAGTACTCATGTAATTAAATGTACCTGAAGATGTTATAGAATAAATGATACTCCCAACCATATAGTGCGTGAAGACGGAGACTTCTTTGTCCCAAATTCACTAAAAAGATTATACATGTTTCCTCAGCCCTTTTAAAGTAGAAGACGGGGTGGGTATATCCCGATGATGTATTGGTAAACCAGATCATTGGAAAAGAAAAAAAAAAAAGAAGAAAACCTTGATTTTGATTTCTCATGGTGTAAATACTCTCACCATGATTGATTTCAAGCTACCGATGGTTTAACAAGTGGCTTGCAAAACTCCAGTAGGAGTTAACTCTGGCATATCTGGCATATCACTGAGACAATCTAGTTTTACTCTTTGAATTAATTTCTTTTTCTCATTTATTTTATTAGATGGTTTTTGGAAACCAGAAACAAGCTTTATACTTACTACTATAATTGGAATATTTCTGGTTGTTACAATCCTATTGACCTTTGGTAAGTATAGTAGATTTTAAAATATAGGTAATAAACTGTTTATTTGATCATATTACTTGATTTAATCTCTGAGTTGATTTAATTTTCCACATGAAATAAATTTATAAAATTCACAATGTTACCTTTGGCTATACTTCAATAACCACTAACTCCTGTGAATTTTTTTTTCTAATCTGGGGTAACTTTTATGAAAAATAAATCTGTATTTACACTTCACAGTATACTTTAGATAAAACTACTTGCAAAGGCACCAACTTTAGCCTTCTTTAAAACAGTATTACAGATTGGCTATCTAACAAGTGTTTTGTGACTTACAGTTTGAAATAAATAAAAGAAAAATGACTCTGGGTATAAAAAAAGTGTTGGATTAAAGGGAATCCAGTGACAATCCTTGGTTGGGATAGTTTAGGTCTGCAGGCAGACAGCCTGGTCTAGAATGAGCAGGGCACTTGCAGAAGATCCATTTCTGCCTTATAGCATTCAATACTCTGTCTTTCAGATGTCTGGCCTGCTTGTTTCAAATCCCTGCTCATTTGTAAATGACCAGGAAAGCAGAAGAATTAGGTTAGATAGATAGAAAGCTAGCTATTTCCCACCACTCATTTTATACTAATGTATTGGCCTTAAAAGTCTTTTTTTTTCTTAGGATTTAATGATGAGAAAATACAGTGACAACTCCCAAAAAGATGATTAAATATTGAACATATGGGGTTACCATACTGGATCATACAACCTGCTTCATTCCTATTGTTTCAGCATAATCATTAATAGTACTTTCTTTCAGTCCCCAAAATGTTCTGGTTTGGATTATAAGCTATATGGTCACCCTGTCATTATTAATGTATGAGTCCCTGACGTGCTGAAACATTACAAAAAAAGACATGATATTTACCAGAAGAGAACACTCAGGTGCATATTCAGGAAACAGTAGCTTCTTTTTTATTTTCATAAATAGAGGAAAGTTTAAGGAAAAGTTACAAACATAAAGTTGAACTCTCAGGATAAAGAAAGCCAATGTTTTACTAAGTGTTCTAAATCTAAATTCTTCCCCAAACTGATTGGAGTCATAAGCTGTTAGAGAGCACATTGAAACTTGAATTGAGATTTCTTTTCAAAGATTCCACACCAGATAATATGTGGAATATATTATTTCTTCAGCTAACTTGGAAAGCTAAAAATTTCAGCTGACCCTGCCATGATTTTAACCTGTGGTTCCAGGGAGTCTAAGTATTGCACAGCTGATGTTTGTGCCACTAAGCCAGCCCCTCCAGAATTATGCATATGACTGCAGTATATTTGGCAGTTGGCATATAGGCTTGACTGCTTGTCTGCTTTCCTACTGGGAAGGAGTATTACATGAAGAGTCCTTCATCTGACCTTTGCCTGCCTACTTGTACATCACCATTGTTTAAACCCATAATTCTAGTGGATGAACATGAGATAATTTCAGACAATCTATTGTGCTTTCAAGACATCCTGTGGATATCTGACTTTCGCAGGACTTAAAGGTCTTTATTGTACTTGGAACTCACAGAGTTTTGAGTACAGTTAAGCTAATTTGGTTCTTTTGCTTTTAGTAGCAGTGCATGTGGTTTTACCGGTAGGATTATGCGAGTGCATGAGAAAAGATTGAGTTATTCAAATAATGAAAATAGCAATTGTTTAAAAATTTGTATTGTGCAGAGGGCTCTCATCAGTCATACTTACAAATACAAAATTGAAGCAAGGGTTTTAAAATAAGCATCGACAGCTTTCACTTTGGTGAGTGGTTATACCTACTATGCAACATGAGCCTGACGCTGGGAGCAAAGGAAAATAAACTGTAAAATACAATTGCTGATCTCAGGAGCTTGCCATTTACTGGGGGAGGTAAGACATACCTGTACGAAAAGATAAATAGCAGGATATGTGTTAAACAGCAATAAAAGGAAATAGGAAATGTAGAAGACAGTGACATAGCCATGCTGACTGAGAGCCACAGTTGGTCTTAGAAGTTCAGAGATGAGAGATCAACAGAGGTTGCAGAGGTCTCAGAAGGCATCCCTGAGGATGTGGGGCCTCATTCTGGGCCTTTAAAAATGAAGAGGGATGGTAAGAGCATTTCAGGTTTGAATAATTGCATTAGCAAAGGTACTTAAGATCTCTCCCTGTGTGGTCCCTCAGACGGAATTTCACTTGCATAAAACTCTCACCTGTTGGGTACTGAAGCTACTATGGAATAAAATTCAAATTTTAATCATCATCTCACAAAGCATCCTTGCTGTTTTCAACTTCTGAGCCAATATTCTAATATTGATGGGTGATCTTAATGATATAATTGTATTTTAATCTTCAAAAAATATTACTTATGTTTCATGATTATAAAAATAATATTTGCCCATTGTATGAAGAAGACAATACAAATCACCAATGATCCCACAGCTAGGGAGGACCACTGCTAACACTCGGTAGATTTCATTCTAATAATTTTTCTATGTATTTGAGTATGTGTATTATGAAAAACAATGAATATACACTCTTGTACTCTGCATTTTAAAATAAAGCATGCCATTATACTGAAAGCATTCCTCAGGTCTGCTGAGGAGTATAACCTGGACATATCTGGATTCAGAAATGAATTTGTTCACTAATAATTATTATGTAAGTTTGTTTTGGTTTATTTTGATCCTAGTTTATGGGCGATTTTGAGAAATAAGTTCTGATATTAAGTTGCTTCAACTTGTTTATAACAGCAATAAGAAATATATTAAAATTTACTCTGAGAAATGAGATTAAAATGTGATGTGGTATAAGTTATGTGTTTTTATATGGCTTTGTACCTGGATTAAGTTATTCTATTATGGGCATATTTTTTCAATCAAATTCTGTTATTCTATCAATAGTGTTCTTCACTATAAACTTTAAAAATGTATTGTTAGCATTTCCTAAAGAAAAAGAAAGCAATGTTTTATTATGTAAATTATGATCTTTTGTCTTTATAGTCTGGCACAGAAGATTAAAGAATCAAAAAACTCCCAAGGAAGGGCTGACGGGTCTCATAAACGAAGACAAAGAGTTGGCTGACCTTCGAGGTCTGGCCGCTGGAGTAGGACTGGCGAACGCCTGCTATGCAGTACAGTATGTAACCTGGGCCGGCATTACGGGGCACCGAGATGAAGAGTGGGCAACTCTAAAGAGAGTGCCCATGCATGCCACGTTACCCAGGACTGTCCGGCTTTATGCCCATATTATTCTGGCATATTCAAAAGTAACATCCCCTTTCACTCTCAAATGTGACCTGGGATGGATGGCAAATTATGTTGTTATCCTATCCTAAGAAAAATAAACAAAAATGAGTTGCTTTCTAGTGTCTTATCACATAGTTTGAAAGTCAGTAAAACAAGGAGGTAACTACTACGTGGAAGGGAGTAGATGGTAACATGACTGATTCAGCTGGAAGAGAATTCCAAGGTCTCTTGTGTGTGCTATTAAGTCAATTTTATTCTGTTTTCAGAAATTCTATGGTGATTGCCTACAAAACTTCTCTAAGATAGATGAGGTTTGAACTTCCATTGTTGTTATAATTAAAGAAAATATTTAACTGTCTCATTGTACAAGACCCTATGTTATGTTCCATGCAAAAAGGATTATATAGCCATCGGCCTTGCTTCTAGAAATTTATTTAAAGACATAAGAACACAGGATTTGAAGTAGACACAGAGGTGACCTAAATCAGCTTTTCAGAGGTGACTTTTCCTGGAGAAAATACGCAGCATATCTGATATTCAAGATTATCTTTTAAAATCTCAAAGCGTTTTTAATGCAGATGGATTTCCTCCCCCTCATGATATTCCAAGTGAGAAGCTTGACTTTCTAAAAGTTAACCTGATGGACATGGAGTAATTTTGTGCTCATAGTAAATGTTTTACGTGAGAGAGCAGGTGTATGAAGTAAAGCAAAAGCTTTTGAGATCATAAGCCCAGCTGTATTTATTACTAATTTGCAATAGCTTTTTACACAAATTGGTGACCTGAAGAAATTAATAGCTGATAACTTTAACGAAACAAACTACAGTAAAAAGTCTTGAGGGAGTGCACACACAGGCATACTATCAAAATGAAGGTGTCTAGAAGTGAAGTAACATGTTCTGTCTGGGTTTTGGAAGAGAGAAGGAATATTCTGGATGGTGGAATAGGAAAGGAATAGGAACACAGACACATCATTATGTCACGTTGAATGCACTGCAGTGTTGCAAAACCATAAGATTTCTCTTCCTCTTTCTCATACTTTTTCTCTCTCAAACACTAACACCAACACCCACTCGTAAATCATAATGCATTTTGGGAGACCAAAAATATCGTTATTTTCCAGTACGCTTCCAACCCAAGAGGAGATTGAAAGTCTTCCTGCCTTCCCTCGGGAAAAACTGACTCTGCGCCTCTTGTTGGGAAGTGGGGCCTTTGGAGAAGTGTATGAAGGGACAGCGGTAGACATCTTAGGAGTTGGAAGTGCAGAAACCAAAGTAGCAGTGAAGGTAACGCTGATCTTTTAACTCCTTGACTTGTTATGTCAGCATATTTACAGGGACTTACATGGATACAACTATGATAAAAGAGGAGTGTTCTTGATGGAAAAGATAACTGGGAGAAGGTAGAAACCTGTCCATGGCTACAGAAATCACATTTTCCCCCCCATTTCCTACATAAATTCTGTTATTAACAGTTACCTCTGAGGTTTCTAATTAGCTAAGACCTTGCAGACAGTCTTTCCCTTCAAATATACTATAAGAGAACTGGGGTGCTAGGTGCTAGGGCAGATAGTAAATATTTTAGGCTTGCTGGCTAGACAGTGTCAGTTGCAACTATGCAACTCTGCCATTGCAGTGTGAAATCAGCCACAGTCAATATGTGAATGAATGGGTGTGGTTGTGTTCCAGTAAAACTTTATCTATGAAAACGGAAATTTAATTATTATTAAATTATTAAATTTAATATTAAATTAAATTAACAATTAAATTTAATTTTTAAATTAATAATTTAATTTAATTATTAAATTAACAAGTTAATTATACCTCAATGAAGCTGGAAAAAATAAAATAACCACCAATAAAAATGTAACAACTATTTTCAGATCATAAGCTGTACAAAAATAGGTAACAGGCTGGAGTTGGTTCACAGGCTGTAGTTTGCTGACCCTAGGACTACACAATTATTCATCATGGTATATTTGATGATGTAGTTTTAAGGAAGCCCTGGATATACTCTCATATTTTTATAAAACTTTCTTTTGATCAAAGGATGATGACTCTTTTATGTAATTGAGTAATATCCCGATCACTGCTTATTAGGAATTTATTGCTTTGAGAGTGGGATATACAACCAGAGAAGTTGGCAAAATTTTCTCCACTTCCAACTGATAGCATTTAACAGTCTTTCACATACTCTAACCTCAACTGGTTTAAACAAGTGTTTCTTTTTCTTGCATAACAAGTTGACTTCTGGCTTTGGTGTAGTACTGTGTCAGGCAAAAGCCAGTATATCTGAAATTCTCTCAACTTTGTACATGTATGTTGCCTCATGGTCCCAAAATGGTTGCCAAAGAATCAAGCATCACATCTTCATTCAGGACATGGAGAGGGGGAAGGATAGTGTTAAATGTATATGTTCAGGAAAGTAAAAGTTCTGCACAAGGCTCTCTCCCCCTCAGCAGTTTCCCCCTTACATCTCTTTGAAGAGGACTGAGTCATATGACCACCTCTGTTTGCAAGGGAGGCTAGAGAACTGGAGAACACAGTTTTTTATGATAAGGGTGGATATTACAAAACAAAACAAAGATTGTCTTCATTAACATACTGAGCTCACGGAAATGTCTGCTATACTGATTCCTGGCTTGTTTTTACATTGCACAGACTTTGAAGAAGGGCTCCACAGACCAGGAGAAGATTGAATTCCTGAAGGAGGCACATCTGATGAGGTATCAGGGCAGCTCTAAAATAATTTTCCCTTGGTATGGGTAGGAAGCTCTTACACCTGATTGGTGGATTTTTAACATTCAAAATGACCTGACATAACAGATCATGCCCAAAATAAACATGGCTGAAGTTTAAAGGAAATATGTCTGCAGTGACAAGTATTCTATAGAATTCAGTCTTCTGAGCCTGGTCACAAGCAGTCCTCAGGCAGTCCTTTCTTTTACTTTCAATAAGAAGCATGTTTTGCAAGGGATTTCTGAAGCTGTTCAACTTTAAATGTGCTTATGTTCTTCTAAATGTGTGATAATGGGTCAAGTAGACCAAGTAAGGGAGAGTTCTCTTAAGTACAGTGATGTCAGTGAGAATATCCCTGGTCTTGGTAAACTTGTCTTCAAGGTTAGAGTTAGTTGATGGTCATGAAAACTACTCAAATACATCTTAATACACCCTGAGGCAGTGGTTGATCGGGTCCCAAGTTGTGGGTTCTGATTGTTAGATTAGGGCTTACTTGCTTTGCCTCTTGAGGAAACATTTGTAGCCAAACCTGAGTGTCTGAATTGTTTCTCTGAAAGGGAGAGAATATTTCATACTTGTCATGACCAAAAACATAATGTTCTAAAATATTTTTCGAAGAAGGACATTAGTTAAAATTACTTTCTTTTCTAGAACATAAAATGCTTAATATAAATATCACTTCTTCTAAAACTCCCTCTGTTCTATCCACATGCCTTGGCCACTAGGGGTTGCAATATTACTTCTGTAAGGCAGGCATGCAGATGGGTTCTTGGAAAAGGCTTTCATTTATTAAGAGGAAAAAAAAAATCAGGGTTTTGAAGAAACCAGAAATAAAGAATTGTTCTATTCCATAAAGATCCTCACTAGATTTTTGTCATTGTCATGTTATCCTGCCTGTCTCTTTTCGACTTTTAGCAAGTTTAATCATCCCAACATTCTGAAGCAGCTTGGAGTTTGTCTGCTGAATGAGCCCCAGTACATCATCCTGGAACTGATGGAAGGAGGAGACCTTCTTACCTATTTGCGTAAAGCCCGGATGACATCGGTAGGAAATGGGGTCCACAGTATTGGTTATGTAATGCAGATGACCTATAAGTTCATCTTATTTTCCTTTAAATTCAATAGGCTGCAGTTTTGGCTGATGGTAGAAACTTAGAAGACTTCTGTCAAAAAATTTCTTATATTTCCTTCATGTTGGATTAGTCAAACTAGAACCCTGGGCTAATGTCTGGCATTTTCTGGCTATTTGAGCCTGTTCTTAGTATCTAATGGAAAAATAGGTCCCTCCCTGCCAGAATCATGGTTTCTGAAGAACAGAGAATGTGTGGAGTTTCTCTGTACTTAATCTATCTGCCTTTCTGTCCCAAATTGAAATTTCCAGCCCTTAGTCTTACATCTACATCTCTTCCAGTTGACTTTTCTGTGTGGATTTTTACAGGAGTCTCAAACTTTTGGCCGAAACAGAACTCTTGATTTCATGCATCCTCCTTCATGCCATCCAACCGGTTCCTTACTTTTCTTTTCCTACAACCATGCTAATAGGTCCCGTCCACTCTAGGGTCCTGCTAACAAAATGCAGCCCCGATCCATCCTCTCCATGTATGCAGTGCCTAGAGCAGCATCCAGCACAGTGGACAGTGTAAATACTGTGGCACGTGTGGGGAATGAGGGCCGGGGGTCTCAGCACCTGTGGGAACCTGCTTTTTGGTCTCAGGTGAGAAACACCTGAGACAAAACAGTAACTACAATTTAAATGTGTAGTTTTAAAAATTACTGTTTTTATTTCTATTGAAGTATACATTATATAGCTAAAAAACTGAAACACATGACAAGGTTTATGGTGAAAAACAGGAGTCCTGTGCTCTATCTCATCCCCACATTCCAGGCCTCTGCTCATTCCTTCTGGTGTTTACCTCCACTTTCCTAAATGCTCTGCTTATACTGCTGTACAGTGAGTTTTCAACTTTGGGGGAAATCTATTGACTGCCTCCTGCAAGAAGCAAGGATTTAAGCTCTTAGTCATGTACCAGCCTGACCCCACCAGCTCTACACACTGAAAAACTTTCCTTTCCCCATCCTCTGACAGTTACCCCGATTTGCAGATAAATCAGTATTGCAAGTTTATGTTACTATGTCTAATTATTATTTGCTAAGTTACTCAAATACTATGATTGTGGTTCTTCTCTTGAGTAGTTTAATAAATGCCCCCCCATTTGCTTAGGTTTCTAATTCCTAAACTCTCTGACAGAATTGTAGCCCTTCTCACAATATGGGTAAATATATGAGATAATCCAGCTCCTCACCGTATTCTTCCTGGATACTTCCCTCCTGGAGTCGATACCGGCGCTTGTCCTCTGGTCTCTACAGAGCTGTTACCCTAGGGGTTTCCTTCACATGTACCTTGGTAATTTCCATGTTGGACCTTTATTTCCTCAATTCCATGGCTTCTTTGTTCTGTTTTAGAAAAGAGAAAGCATGCAAGGCAAAAATCTTTCTTTTTTCATTTTGAGGAACTGTTCTTCCCTCCCACCCCACACTTGATTAATAATTTGCCTGGATTCTAGGTTGAAAATCCCTTTTCCTCAAAAATAAAACTCCTGCATCTTTGTTTTCTAGTTTCTACAATTGCCTTTAAAATGTTTTATGCCATTCTGATTCCTGGACATATGATCAGTGACTTGCTTTTTGTCCTTCTGTTTGGAAAATTTTAGGAACTTCTCTTTTCTTTCCTTATAAATTTATTTATTTATTTTTGGCTGTGTTGGGTCTTCGTTGCTGCGCATGGGCTTTCTCTAGTTGCTGAGAGCTGGGGCTACTCTTCATTGCAGTGCGCAGGCTTCTCATTGCAGTGGCTTCTCTTTGCTGCGGAGCACGGGCTCTAGGCACGCGGGCTTCAGTCGTTGTGGCGTGTGGGCTCAGTAATTGTGGCTCAGGCTCTAGAGTGCAGGCCCAGTAGTTGTGGCACACGGGCTTAGTTGCTCTGTGCATGTGGGATCTTCCCAGACCAGGGCTCAAACCTGTGTTCTCTGCATTGGCAGGCAGATTCTTAACCACTGCGCCACCAGGGAAGTCCCAGGAACTGCTTCTTATCTGTGGTACTTTTTACTCATCTGGACACTCAGCCTGGAAAATCATCCCTTTCAGTTCTGGGATTTTTAAATATTATTTCTTTGGTAATAAAGAAAACTCTTTGTTCCCTTTATTTCCTTGTTCTAGAAATCCTAGTAGTTGGAGAATGGTCACCTTTGTTGTATCCTTTTCTTTTATTAGCTGTTTTCTCCTATTTTCTACTCTTTGTATTTTTGCTCTCAATTCTGGTATATTTCCTTAACTTTTTAATAGAATTAAAAAATTTAATTTTCCACAGACTCATTCTTATATTTTGACTGCCTCTTAAAATAGTATTCTGATTTTTCCATATGTGCAAAATCTTCTTTTATCTTTCCTAGGATACTAATTATAGTTTTTTTAAAGTGTTTATTTGCTTCCTGCATTGTCTTGACTTCCTTTCTGCCTCATTGTTCTGGGATCTGTTTGTAATATGAGAAGCTTTTCTCAAATGTTTGGCAATTTGTGGCTGGTCTTCATATTTAGTAGTGAGACCTAAGAAGCTGATTGGAGCCTATGTCTGTGGCAGCTTCCTTTTGGTTGTCAGGTGGGACCCTGATGTTCCGCTGGGGTCGCCTAATGACAGCGTCTGGATGTCTTCCCTGGCATACACCAGTTTCCCCAGAGAGGAATCTGCTGGTCTCCTGCCTGGGCAATAAACGCCTGAGCCTCAGTCAGGGAGTCGAGTGGGGAAAGAGGGCTAGAGGTCTCAAGGCTCAGGATGAGGATTCTCATTTAATTCTCATCTCCATTTTTAGCACAGTGCCCTAGTATGACTGGTATCTTTGAACTTGGAGTTGCTCTGGTTCTCTGTGTGTGTGTGTGTATGTGTGTGTGTTTGTATGTCTGTGTATGTTTGTGTGTGTACATGTGTGTATGTGTGTGTGCATGTGTATACGTGTGTATCTGTATATGTTTGCGTGTGTGTATGTGTGTGTGTGTGGGGGGTTTAGCAGAGGAAAGCCTCTTGCTGCTGTGGGGCGGGGATCTAGGGTCTACTTAGCCCTTAAAACAAACTTTTAAATATTCACCTTGCTTTCAGTCCTGCCCCTCAACCCTGCATTCAGAGATACTTGCTACCTCGAATTCCAGAGTGTTTATGGGGTTCTGTAGTGAAAAACATCACTTAATTCTTGTCTTCTCCCTCTGCAGGCAGCCAGCTTTCATCTCTCTTGGCTCTGCTAAATGACCACACCTCCACCTGCTATCCTTCCTCCAAAATGTTTCCTTGTGCTCTATCTATTCTCCTGATCTGTTTATCCTCTTGAGATCACAACATTTCCTCTAGGATGTCATTTTAGTAAGGTTTGGGGAGAGAATAAAACTAAAATGCATAAATTCAATTCCTCATCTTTAACAAGAAAGTGCCTCTGTAGATTTTCTTTTTTAGTTTTTTTGTGGGGGAGAGAAGAGACAATGAAGATGGACGGAAAGAACTCACAGAGCTGCTTTTCCCAAACTACTCCTATTCAGCCAGTGTCCTAGTGGTTCTGACAATTGGTTCTCAAGTGCACTTCAGTTCTGCTGCTGCCTATCCTGCTGGCTACCAAGGCAGCGTCCACTATTGTCTCCCTCACCCTGACCTTATCGGACAGGGTGCCCTTAGGTGCTGAGTGCCAGAATCAAGGTACGGGGTCCACAGCGGAGGGCCACAGGCTCTACGCCCCCGTTGGGCTAAATTCACACAGGGCCAGCCGCCTCTCCACAGAGAGTGCTCAGAGGGACCTTTCCAGAATTATCACAAGCACCCTTCTCCCCATCCCCACTCTGAGACTGTTTTGTTGGGTTGAATGCATAAGGATTGACCGCAACTGGGTTTATAAACCTTAGTCTGGTCCTTCATTTTTAGGACTCAGTTTCTGCATCGTAAAATGGAACACTGAATCCCAAACTTTCTCGGCTTCTTTTAGCTTTGATATTCTAAGATTGTAGTAAGATAGAAAAAGTGAACAAAAAACCCTATCTATCAAAATAATACAACTACATAGCCAGATACAATTCAATTCATGAAATTTTTGCCGGGTGTTTATTTCACGACAGTGGAGGATGTGGCTCTTGCTTTCAAGGGCCCTGCCACATGGTAGGGTGGGTAAGTCACATATGAATGACTCATTTAAGGTAGAAAGAGGGAAGGCCCATTGGAATGGAGTAGAGAACACACTGCTGAAGCCCAGAGGAGAGAGAGATGATTTCCAACTGGGGAGATGTGAGAAGGCTTCACGGAGGAGGTCTTCTGTTTGGGACACAACCGAGGTGCGAGACAGAACAGTTTCTGAAACTACACTCATATGAGTTATAAGAGGCTTTGACTAGGGATGGACAGAGATGGAGGTTCAATATGTCTGGAGGGTTTGGCAAGAGAAGACAGGTGGTAGCTGAGGGCAGCATCGGATCTGGGGTTAAGGAGGCCCGACATGGGGTAATGAAATGTTCCAATAGGTTGTCACAGGGACGATTAGGAGCAAGTTATAATCAGAGATTCAAGCAGGCAGGCAGCATTTGAAAATCTGTCAGCAGGGAACAGGGCACTAGCCACCAGACTGAAGTTCAGGAGTAGGATTCTCTGCGAAGAATGTCTTCAAGAGTAGAGTAGGTTTTGCCAAGGGCAGAGCAGGATTCCATTCACAGAGGAACCAATGAACCGGTAGAGACACAAGGCAGGGACTCAGACACAAGGCTGTGAGACGCGCGTCTAGTGGACCTGAACAGGGCTGCAAGGGATTGATTCTTGGGAGTAAGACTGAGTTTAGTTTTAAGACATAGGTGTGGTTGAGTGGGACCATGGCGATGTTGAGTCCCAGAATTCAGGATTCTTCCTACTTTTGGGACAAGACATGAGCTTGTCAGGGGAGTCAGAGGGAACAGCATTTAAGAGCACACGTCTAGCTTACCCTTCCCCCTCCCCATACGATGTGAGAGAGTGGCAGGGACATATACAAACTACCAAATGTAAATTAGATAGCTAGTGGGAAGCTGCAGCATAGCACAGGGAGTTCACCTCTGTGCTTTGTGACCACCTAGAGGGGTGGGATAGGGAGGGTGGGAGGGAGGGTGACACAAGAGGGAAGAGTTATGGGAACATATGTATATGTATAACTGATTCACTTTGTTGTAAAGGAGAAACTAACACACTCTTGTAAAACAGTTATACTCAAATAAAGATGTTAAAAAAAAAAAAAGAGCACACGTCTATGAGGAAACAAGGGATTTCAAGGTTGTGAATCCTTTGAGATGCTCATTGAAGGATGTGGATGGAAATCAAGAATACGGAGGGCATTCCAGGAATGACAGAAGGAATAATGAAGAGAGGTTGAGAAATGCAGAGCAGGTATAAGGAGCTGCAAATGACCCAGTGTGACCAAAGCACAGATTGTGAGAGGAGAACCTGTGGAAAATAAATGGATGTAAAGAGAGGCTGGTGCAGCCTGGGGCTGCCATGGAGGCTGTGCTCAGGAATCTGTAATAGACTCTACAGGCAGTGGGTCACAACAAAGTGAGCTAGTTAAAGCACAGGAGGCTGGAGACATGGGAAGCGTCAGATAGGGATGATAAAGGCTTGAAATGGGGTAATTGCAGGGAAATGGTAAGGGACAGACAGTATATGAATATAGCCTCCAGGAAGGAACTTTGAATTTTTTCCATATGGTACTAATAAAAACTTCAACTGGCTTTGTTCATGTAGAAATCATCGCAGCCAGTACAGGTTCAACTGTATATTTGTGCTGGCTCTCTTAGATGAGAGGAGTAATCTGTGACCTTGAAATAGAGTATTGCTAACAATTTCTATGGAGCTCATATGGAGAACAAGCCCATTGTCATGACTGACATTATAGCGTGACATTGGGCCAATAATTAAACTGATTAAACTATCACCATTACTGCTAATGAGAGCAGCTACTGTTTATTAAGTGCCTGTTATGTCCCAGCTAGATTACATATCTTATCTCAAATCAGACACAGTTAGTATTATTGTTCCCATTTTACATATGAGAAAATTGCTTAGTGAATTAAGCAATTGAGCAAGTTCACACAGCTTGTAAGTAGCAGAACTAGGTTTTAAACTAGTCTGATCTAACACCCTGAGATCTTTCTAATAAAGATTCTATATTGCTTCTGCTTACTAAAGACAGTCTTATTTATGTATATTTTGGTAGAAAGCCTATAAATGTAGTTCTTTTCCTCTTTGTTTGAATTCTATTACCATAACTAAAAATTCCTTTAAAACATCATATATATGTGTGTGTCTACATGCATATATACGTGGCTATATATATATACATATATATTTTGTGCAAACTGGAAAAGTGCCTGTAATTTTTCTTTTATTTCTTATAGTTTCATGGTCCTTTACTCACCTTGGTTGACCTTGTAGACCTTTGTGTAGATATTTCAAAAGGCTGTGTCTACTTGGAGCAGATGCACTTCATTCACAGGTACAGTGACATTCTGTATAAAGGGTTCTTATGAAGATTGGCACAATAATCACCTGTAGTTTGGGTAGAATATACAAGATAATTAACATTTTCATTCCTTCAAAATAGAAGTAGTTTCTGTTAAAATCTCTCTTCTCTACAGACCTCCTAGTGTTACTTGTCTGATCTCTGGAACTTTTATTATTATTATTATTATTAAGTATAGCTTCTGCCATAGGGATCTGGCAGCTCGGAATTGCCTTGTCTCTGTAAAAGACTATACTAGTCCATCACGGATAGTGAAGATTGGGGACTTTGGACTCGCGAGGGACATCTATAAAAATGATTACTATAGAAAGAGAGGAGAAGGCCTGCTCCCTGTTCGGTGGATGGCTCCAGAAAGTTTGGTGGATGGAATCTTCACTACTCAGTCTGATGTATGGTGAGCTTAACAGGACACAGAGAAACGTGGGCAGAACCATCCAATGCCAGAGCCAGAAGGGATCTTAAAAGGTCATCTAGTCTTGTTTTTTACATGAGAAAACATAAGACCAGAGAGGTTAAGTGATTTGCCTCAAGCTAAAGTGAAAGCTGGTGGGCAAGGAAGGGCTATTCCTGGGTCTCAACGGTTTATACCTCTCCCTCCAATTAGTTTTGATCCGTTACCTTACTGGTGTATGTGGAATAGATCCATTTATTTCGGATAGCTTATTACTCTCCAAAAGTGTAGAGGCTATGACTAATAGGAATTGGTGCCTATGAATTAATGTCCAAGTGTGTGTCCAAATGCCTACTACTTTGGGATGTTTGGTCATTAATTTATACACAGAATTTAAATCATGGATCTCAAAACGATTAGGACATGAGGGAGGTTTGGACAGCTCTTTATTATTTGAATAGAACCCCTCATTTTTGCTTGTTGACCCCTAACTTTTGATTAGAGCTGCTCAAAATGTAAAGATTCATCCAATAACTTTTAAGCTTGACTGGACCTCTGCAAAACTGGGGATGAAATAAAGTCGGTCTTCAGTGCTGTCAGTTTATATTCATGCCTTCCCTCTCCACATTTACTAGCACTCAAACTCAGGAAGAAAGTTGAAATGCTTTCTTGCTCACCCACCCCTAGTGTGTTTGCATAATGAAGCTATGAAAGCCATAGGTGATGGAGGTCCGCAGTGCAGATTCAGCCAGGGAAGAGGAGCATACTGTGTGTGTGTGTGTGTGTGTGTGTTTGTGCCCCCACTAAGCCTTCCTATCACCTTTGAAGTGTTGCTAGTATGCAGTTGCTTGTTCTCTTTTTCTTGAGGTCAACTTGCTTTTAAGTCTCCCATTTGCCTTTTATGGGGCCAATAATGCCAATCACAAAGTAGACTCTGATAGCCCCAGGAATAATTATGTTGGAAAAACTACTGTAAACATGATGTTTCTAACATGTATAATTAAAGCAAACTCTTTAATATCTTTAGGTCTTTTGGAATTTTGATTTGGGAAATTTTAACTCTTGGTCATCAGCCTTATCCAGCTCATTCTAACCTTGATGTTTTAAACTATGTGCAAACAGGAGGGAGACTGGAGCCACCGAGAAATTGTCCCGATGATCTGTAAGTTAATCATGTTCCATAAGTACCCAAGAACAAAAACACGTGCACATGCAATCACGTGCCTCATTGGTATGGTATTTTAAAATAAAAACGGAATCTATATATTTGTATATCTTATATAAAATGTAAATTGGTTGTGGCACCTAATTTACTAAATGCGTGATGGTTTCTTTTTATTTATATATATACATGATATTTCATTTCAGAAGCAAAATCTAGAACAGCAGAATATGTTTATACTCTAGGTTAAGAGAATTCTAATAAATAAATAAAAGCTCTTTGTTTATATGTGCCTGTGTGTGTGTGTGCGTGTGTGTGTGTGTGTGTGTGTGTGTATTCACATATATACTCATTTCATTTTGGAAGACCTAATTTGACTAACATCTTAACCTGCATATTAAAAGGTTCTATTAACTAGGAATATATTGTTTAAAAGTTGGATTGCTTTTGTTGATAAAGCTGATATAGGGATACAGTACTGCTAAAAATTATATAGGTTGTTATCTATTTATGAACTTCACACGAAGTGACTACATAAGTATTAGTGACTTTATCAAATTGATCCTGGCAACTATTGAATCCTAATAGATTTGTGATCCTTGGAACAGTAGGTGATTTCGATCTAATTACAAAGGAAAAACAAGCCAAGTAATTTTTCTGAGTACTAATCTACCTTCTTGTGAACAACCTTAGCAGAAATATCAAGTCTTGACACTTTTTCTAAGAGGTGTTTTACCCAAGAAATTTCTAAAAGAACATATAATCAACAAGTATAAACTCCTCTGTTGTGTGCACTACACCATGCTAAGGACTGTATGGAATACAGAGGTGTTTAAACCGGAGCCACACTTCTTCAACATCTCTGAATGTATTTTGAAAGAAAAGACACACACATGGAGCAGTTGGATAACAAGCCAACATGTAATAAAGTGCTAAACTGCGTGGTACAGACAAGTGCAAAAGGAATTAGCAGTATGCGGATACACACCATGGTTGCACTGCCTTGCCTATGCTGTGTTATTTAGAGGATTATTCAGACTAGAGCCAAAGATGACTAAGATCTGGGCACCTTGGCTGGATGTTCTATGGGTGAATGTTTTTGTATTATTTAAATCTTCCAGCTAGAAGAAGATTGGAGTCACTGTCGGTTTCTGATTTCGCTCTTATAGCCTCTGGGATATTTACGGAAGGATCAGTTATACACATACCTGAACAAGTTTGGTGGCAGTGTCTAAAAGTATGACTCATGGTCCTTTTGGGGCAGATGGAAAAACTTCTATAAGTTAGGAGTAAGAAAGTTATACAAAATTTGAAAAACTTTAGTCTAGGGCTTGAGGAAATACCCCCAGCATACCTAAGTATAAAATACATTTAAATTAAATAGTTAGCAAACTAATCACTGTTTTGCATCTCGTACACATCTATTGAACACTCAGAAAATTTCTCCCAAATTTCAGCTGCACAGAATTTTCCTTGTGCTGTTAGAATTCTATTTGGCATATCTTCCCCTCTAGAGGGTAATGTACCTCATCATAATTAGGCTTTTTTTGGGGGATAGGCACTCTAGGAATCAGTCACTGAATTATACGTTTTGACTGATGTGTTCATTTGTTTGGGGAAGAGGGAGGTGGATAATTAATTGCCCTCTTGTGGAGAAGAAAAATGCAGGTATGTTGAACTTTGCTCTATCCAAAGGTATCCAAAAATTCAACTAGAAGGAGGAGAAAGAAGGAGTGCTAGAAAAGTTCTAGAAAAATATTCCTGATTATAAGTGGAAAAAGATAATATTCTATATAATTTTATCTTGAATAATTATTCAGTTGGATACATTATTGCTCTAATTTTATAAAAATATAGTTTCCTTGAAGCTAAAATTTCCGTTGCTGATTTTGAAGTTCATTTGAACATCAGTAATTAAAAAGTGAACAATGCTCCAAGCCCTCTAAGGGCTGCATGCTCCAGATCCCTAGGAAGGGTTAATGACCCATGGCCAACCAGGAAGACAAGGTGTGCTAAGGAAATGGAGCTCTCAGCAATGCCATTCAATCTGTCCACGGCCTTAAGTTGTCATGATAAAGATTAACTACTCTCCTTAGAGTACAGAGGGAACTGATTTTTATTTGAAGCAGTTCTCTGAGATCATAGGCCCAGCTTAGAGGGTTGAAAGTCTGTGCTGAGCCAGGCTGCACCTTCTATTCACTGCTTAAATACTCAGCACCTGGATGCACTCTGGGTCAGGTGAGTCCATAGATGGCTACGCTGTGCTTAGCTATTAATGGAATGTGAGAGTTCAGAGCATTCCTGCCCTTCTTTCCATAGCCTGGGATGTACGGTGCAAAGCCCAGCCCTCAGCATTCTCTTCAGCTTTTAGTTTGCACAACAACCATAGCACTCTCAAGAATAAATGGGATCAAAGGGCAACCTACATCAAGTGAGACCTCTTTCACAGGTATCACAGGGGCAACTGAAATTACTGGAGAGTCTCTCAAATGATGGAGGTGACAATGGGAGAACATGGAGGCTCATCACCTTATTTTTACCCCTTAAGAATATGTATACCTAGACACTAATTGATGCTAATTGGGTCCTTCCTGGATTGGGTATTTTAAAATCTGTATTTTATGTGCTTTGCTTAAATACTTATAGAAACTCATCCCCTTAACTGAAAGATGCCATGGAGTTTTCAACTGTTGAATTTCAATTGCCTTACGAATCCAAGGATTTTACTCATAGAGACTATTAATGAACATGGTTAATGAGATTGTGCTATTGTGGAAAAAACTGAAGCAAAGAGGAGTAGAGGGGTTGGCATAGTGAATGGAAGAATTTGAACTGGAACACTTAGCTAAATGAGATATTTCAAGTATAATGTGTGAGTATCTGTTCAGAGGTAGAACAACCAGCCCAGGTAAATTTTAATAAAAGTGAAGGAGCTGTCACTTTATTTAGACTAATATGCTTGAATATTTGTAACTATAACTTGGTACAAGTATTTAATGCATGATACTGAATTGTGTCAACTATGTATTTGTAAGGAAAGACCCCTATGCCAAAGATATACTTGTTGTTAATTTACCTGAAAGACGTAAGAAATACATTTTTTAGGATTGATAAAATTTTAAAAGCCTAGTCATTTATTCCATTGTCAGCTTAATGCTGCTTAAGAGCACAAGTTTTACTCTTTACTTTTTTTTTTTGCGGTACGCGGGCCTCTCACTGTTGTGGCCTCTCCCATTGCGGAGCACAGGCTCCGGACGCGCAGGCGCAGCGGCCATGGCTCACAGGCCCAGCCGCTCCAGGGCATGTGGGATCTTCCCGGGCTGGGACGCGAACCCGCGTCCCCTGCATCGGCAGGCGGACTCTTAACCACTGCGCCACCAGGGAAGCCCCTTACTCTTTACTTTTAAATGACTACTGCTTTATAGAGCTCCTCTTTTCTTAATCTAGGGCTATCCAGTGCTCATTTGGCCCTGGATAGTGGGAGAGAAAGGTTTTAAATACAATCAGGTCAATTGTTTTTGCCATCAGAGAGTTAAGAGTAATGATGGGGCTTCCCTGGTGGCGCAGTGGTTGAGAGTCCGCCTGCCGATGTAGGGGACACGGGTTCGTGCCCCGGTCTGGGAAGATCCCACATGCTGCGGAGCGGCTGGACCCGTGAGCCATGGCCGCTGAGCCTGCGCGTCCGGAGCCTGTGCTCCGCAATGGGAGAGGCCACAACCGTGAGAGGCCCGCGTACCACAAAAAAAAAAAAAAAAAAAAAAAAAGTAATGATGGATTCAATGTAAATTAAAGCCTCCATAGATGAAAATTAGGAATATCTGATTAAATAACTTGCATAGATTAAACTTTTGGAGGGGAGTGTGAGTGGGTGAAGTACAGAGTGGCAAAGGGGCAAATGTAAGGATGGCTTCTCTCCCCTCTCCCGCTGTCCTCCTCTTGCTCCTTCCTTCTCACTAAATCATCTCCATTAAGTGTCTTGAATACTTTGTAGAATGAGGTGGGATATAAATAAACTAAAAACTTCATAACTGAAATATGACAAATCTTGAGAGATTCAATGTATCCTTTGGCAGTATCTCAGAATCACAACTTTCTGTTTAGAAGGGATAGGCTCCCTGTGGCAAGTTACACTTCACTTTCTCCTCTCACCTCTTAGGACAACCCTAAGATTCCTATCAAGATTCTACTTTAACTACTGGTTTAAACTCCATGATCGAATATTAGTTACACGCTGTTATTCATGATCGAATATCAGTTACACGATGTTATTTCAGAGTCGAATTGTCTTTCATTGAGTTCTCTGTGTCATCCCTGTTTCTAAACGCCACAGATTATAAAGAAATATGTAGAAGATTAGGTTCTTAGCGATGATTCCAATCTTTAAAAAATAAAGCCAAGTTTGGCACTCCATATCCAGAATGTAAATTCCTTGTAATACATATGAAAAGTCATCAGATCAATACTGAAAAACAGACCATTCTCCATGATACTCTGATATTAAGTATTAACTCTGACCTGAGGTGCCTGTAAGGATGAAAGACATGGAAGTGGAGTCTGCATGCCATATACAGATACAGCTCTTTTAAATACAATACCTATGATGATTTCTGCCTCATTGTCACCTAGCAATTGAATATTTTCTTATTCCAGCTCCACTGTCATTGTCTTAGTCCAACACCATTATCTCTCACCTAGTCTTCTTCAATAACTTCCTTCGCTTCATGCCAGCTTACTGGACATATATTCACCACCAAATGTAAAATAGATAGCTAGTGGAAAGCAGCCACATAGCACAGGGAGATCAGCTCAGTGCTTTGTGACCACCTAGAGGGGTGGGATAGGGAGGGTGGAAGGGAGACGCAAGAGGGAGGAGATGTGGGGATATATGTATGTGTATAGCTGATTCACTTTGTTATACAGTAGCAACTAACACACCATTGTAAAGCAATTATACCCCAATAAAGATGTTAAAAAAACCACAACTTCCTTGCTTCCAACTTGCCCCTCTACAATCAATCCTCCACATATATCAACTAGAGTCATCCTTTAAAGATGTAAAGATCATGCCCACTTAAAAACCTTGGACAGCTTCCATTGCAGTGCCATAAAATCCAGCACCTAGCCTGGCCCTTGATCTGTGTGATCCTCACCTCTCTGACCTCATCTTTTATACTCTCCCCCTCAATGACTGCTCTACAGCCACACTGGCTTTCCTTCTCATTCTAAAATGTGCCAAGCTCTTTCCAAATTTAGGAATTTACACATGCTTTTGCCTCTTCTAGTGTGTTCCCTGACTTCCATCCCCACCCAGTCCCCATGACTAGCATCTTATTTTTCTACAGAGTTCATTGGCTTAAACATCACCTCTGCAGAGGGTCCTTCTATAAGCAATTTGTCAAAAATGTTCCATCTCTAATTAGAGCTCACATTTGTTTTCTTTAGTACTTTTGTTTAGAACTTATAATTTTTTTTTTTTTTTTTTGGTGGTACGCGGGCCTCTCACTGTTGTGGTCTCTCCCGTTGCGGAGCACAGGCTCCGGACGCGCAGGCTCAGCGGCCATGGCTCACGGGCCCAGCCGCTCCGCGGCATGTGGGATCCTCCTGGACCGGGGCACGAACCCGTGTCTCCTGCATCCGCAGGCGGACTCTCAACCACTGCGCCACCAGGGAAGCCCAGAACTTATAATTTGTAATTGTATATTTATCTGTTGATATGGTAGTACTAATATATATATTTTTTAATTTATTTATTTTATTTATTTTTACTTTTAGCTGTGTTGGGTCTTCGTTGCTGTGCGCGGGCTTCCTCTAGTTGCAGTGAGCAGGGGATACTCTTCGTTGTAGTCCGTGGGCTTCTCATTGTGGTGGCTTCTCTTGTTGCGGAGCACGGGCTCTAGGCACGCAGGCTTCAGTAGTTGCGGCTTGCGGGCTCAGTAGTTGTGGCTTGCGGGCTGTAGAGTGCAGGCTCAGTAGTTGTGGCGCATGGGCTTAGTTGCTCCGCGGCATGTGGGATCTTCCCGTACCCAGGCTCGAACCCATGTCCCCTGCCTTGGCAGGTGGATTCTTAACCACTGCACCACCAGGGAAGCCCACTATTTTAAAATATTTCCCAGTTTATGTTTCTTTATCAGTCTTTCTTTCTCTGCCCCCAATCTGCCTTCTAGATCCAGAAAGTAAAAAAAAGAGAACAGGTACTTGACGTTTTTAGTGAGTCAGTAGACTTGGAAATGAAGCTTGGAGGAGAGAGAGGGTTATCTGTTGGGCTGGCTAAAAAGTGCCTTTGATTTTTAAGTAAAAATAAAAGACACATTTTTCATTTTCACCAAGAACTTTATTGAACAATGTATTCACCCTCTTATTCCACTACCTTCTGCCATTTTTCAGGCAACTTAATAATTCCATCTTCCCAAAACTTATCTTTTTGAGCAAAGAACTGTTCCAGGTGTCTTTTACAGTCTTCCAGGGAATTGAAATATTTTCCATTAAGAGAATTTTGTAAAGACCAAAATAAATGGAAATCTGAAGGCACAATGTCTGGTGAATACAGCAGATGAATCAGAACTTCCCAGCCAAGCTGTAACAGTTTTTGCCTGGTCATCAAAGAAACATGCGCTCTTTTGTTAACCTGATGGAAGATTATGCATTTTCTGTTGACTAATTCTGGACGCTTTTCGTCGAGTGCTGCTTTCAGCTGGTCTTACTGGGAGCAGTAATTGTTGGAATTAATCGTTTGGTTTTCCGGAAGGGGCTCTTAATACAGGATTCCCTTCCAATCCCACCATATATACATCACCTTCTTTGAAGACCGGCCTTTGATGTGGTTGGTGGTGGTTTATTTCTCTTGCCCCACGATATCTTCCATTTCATGTTATTGTACAGTATCCACTTCTCATCACCCATCACAATTTGTTTTAAAAACGGAATGTTTTCGTTACATTTAAGGAGAGAATCGTGTGAGGAAACACAGTCAGAAAGGTTTTTCTCGCTTAACTTATGTGGAACCCAAACATAAAAGCGATTTACATAAACAAGCTGGTGCAAATGATTTTCAACACTTGATTTAGACATTTTGAGTATGTCAGCTATCTCCCTTGTGGTATAACGTCGACTATTCTCAATTAATGTGTCGATTTGATCACTATCAACTTCAACTGGTCGGTGGAGCATGGAGCATCCTCCAGCGAGAAATCTCCAGCACGAAACTTCACAAACCACTTTTGACACATTCGATCAGTCACAGCACCTTCTTCATACATTGCACAAGTCTTTTTTTGCGTTTCGGTTGCGTTTTTACCTTTCTTGAAATAATAAAGCATAATATGCTGAAAATGTTGCTTTTTTCCCTTCCACCTTCAATATTAAAATGGCTACACCAATTTTGATAAGTTTTTTTTATAATGCATGCTGATGTGACAGCTGTCACATACAATCTAACAAAATTGTTTTGAATGAAGTTAAAGACAACTAAGTGCTGCTACAGCCACCTTACGGAAAAAAACGAAACTTTTAGCCCACCCAACAGACTCCTTTAGCTCCTTGTTAGCTTGCTAAATGCCAGGTGTGAGCAACTAAACCTATAATTTTATATAAGGATAGTCTAATAAAAAAAGAGGAATTGAAGAGAAACTCAACTCTTTCTAAGCCCCGGGCAAGTGTAGGAAGAAGAGACCTTAACAGATAGAGGTAGGAGGATTAAGATGCTGGATATTTAGGTCTTGAAACCTCTGTAGGCCTCAGTTCGATTAGGTGCGGGTGACACCAAGCACCTAATCTAGGGAGCAACTGCCCACTCCTCCCAATTTGGTGGGATGGCAAGGAGATCACTGAGCAGGGGATCCCCCACATTGACATGGACACCCAGCATCATGAACAGGGTAGGATGGCATGTCCAGACAGAGAACATGTAGCTTGCACTTCTAAGCCTCCTTTGTTTCCTGTGTGGAGTGAACATTTTGTTGAAAGCTGGAGATTCAGCCAAGGAGCATCCTGTGGGCATGCAACAGAAACAGGAAGGGATTTCCTGGGCCTTGTCAGCAGATATGGGACATGATGCTGTCTCAGAGGCCTGCAGCTAGAGAGAGAAAAGGGGGGACCAGTTCAGGGAGAAGGGCCAAAAGAACAGGTTAAAGGGATCATAGACTGCAGAGAGCAGCCGATCCTGCAGGATGGACCAGACCAGTCACTCCTTATGGAATTCCTCATTATTCCATTCTGAGACTAGAGAAGGAGGGCACAGTGGGGTCCAGAGGATCCTTCACTGTGCCAGTACAACTCACAAAAGACTTTCACCCAACATAAATCCTGATACCACCTTGGAGAGGAAGACAGAGGGAGTAGGAATAGCCTAAAGATAAGAGAGACTGACTTATTATCCATAAAGGACTGAGGATTACCTAAAAAGGGTGGTTTAAAATATTGGAATGGGCTAGGTTATAAATGGCATTGTACTAATTTTCTTCTACTATGTGGGGCTTTGAGAATTAGTTACAGAACTATAAAAGAGCTACATTTTCCCCCTGCTCCTATGAGTTGTAGTGGATAAATTTTGTCTCCCTCTTATGTTTGCTATATGTATCGTATGAGGACAGGAGTCTCACTGCCACATCTCTTGCTCTTGATATACTGCTCATATATAGTGAGTGTCCAACAAATCTTTGCTGAATGAATATTAGTCAAGAGTTCTGCACAGACATTTCTTAGACAACCATTAAGGAAAAGAGAATGTTCAACCAGCTACTTATGTCTAGGAGAACTGAGTCTCTTAATTAAATTGGCAGTGTAATGAAGAGTAAAAGCATTAGAATTGGATCTGATTTCTACCTCTGGTTCTGCCACTAAATATCTGTGTGGTTTGGAGTAAATCTTAGATTTTGTTTCAGATATCAGTGTATGAATGTAAAATTTAATCTCAGCTTCTTCAGTAAATTTTATAGCTGTTAGTTTCCTAATGGGTTCAGTAAACATTTTCCAACCATCTATTTATTATCTATTTATTTAGATTAATAACTGTTGAATGTCAGCTTTTCAGAAGGAAGATGTTTTCTAATAAATGTAGTTATATTGCCAGCCACTATTATAAAAGAAACAAAAGCTTTTGTTCTGGTTCAGTTATATTAATTACGGAAAACTGGCAATAACTCAAATTCTTTTCCTTCTGAAATGACCTTACCTGGGTTATCAGTAATGGCTACCTAGTGATATCCAATCACTATTTACTTCATGTCCTTACCCACATATCCAGGTGGAATTTAATGACCCAGTGCTGGGCTCAAGAACCTGACCAAAGACCTACTTTCCATAAAATTCAAGAACAGCTTCAGTTATTCAGAAATTTTTCCTTAAATAGTATTTCTCAATGCAGAGGAGAAACAAACCCCAGTGGAGTCATAAATGAAGCCTTTGAAGGTAAGTTTGGTTCTTCTTCAGAATTTTTAGGTTTTCTCTACAGTGTGAACTGAATAAGGTTAAAATGGGATGTATGTGGAAGACATCTTACAGTGCGTAAGAAGAATAATATACTGGCACTGTCCTCAAAATCAAGTATTTATTGTACTCTTTTAAAATAATTTTGATTTGTTCATTAAATTAAAAAGAAAGAATGGTATGGCCCCTGGATTTATAATTTAAGATAGTAAGAATGAGAATTAACATGTTATATTTTCATGAGGCCTGTTCTCTCCGCTGCCCACCCCTCATGCCAGTTTGTACCTCAGTAGCAGAGTTGAGTTAATTATAGTTGATGGTACATTGTCGTCATTGGTCTATGCAAGACTTCTCGTTCATTTGTTTGTTTAGTCCCTTTATCTCCATATTCCTCTCCTGTTCTATTTCCTCCCTCCACCTGCCAGGCAGCCATACTAATGTCTTTAATGTGTATCTTTTAATTTGTTGTATATTGTATGCATGGATACTATCGTGTTATGTAATGCTTCTTTTCTTTCTTTTTCATTAAGTACTGTGTTTTTATGAGTCATCCATGTTGCTATGTATATATCTAATCTGGTGCTTTTAACTGCTATTTAGTTTGCTATGATTATTGTAGTGGGTCACACCTTGCTAAGGTCTACTGTGATTCCACTACAGTATTTTGGTATTAAAACACAGTAGTCAATTCTTTTCCAAAATCAGATTTACAATACATTTGCCTAATTGGCTGCAGAAAAATAAATTTAAAAATGATCCTTTCCAGCTGCTCTTAAACTTCATCCCATTATTAAAAGTTCATAGGACCCTTTTTTTTTCAAATGCAAACATTCTTGCTTAGAAATAAACCTGGCAAGATGGACCATGACTCAGAATCCCTCAGAAATTAAGACTCTCCGTCTCTGCACTGATTGATTACACAATGGCTGATGGTTGCCCTGGAGTCATCGCTCTACAGTGAGACCTTCACCTTAAGTGATGCACTTGACTAATAATAGCAGGGAAAAATATGAAGTCCAAGGATGAATATCTGCTTGTCTTGTTTGCTGTGTTTCTGACTATACATTTTGAGTAACTTTGGATCCATGACATGAATGGAGATAAGACTCTGATCATGAGACTTCTTTAACACAAACAGCTAAGTGACAGATTGGAAAGGGCTGTGCTTGCTTTGAGCATGCATCCTGATCCTCATCAGAATAAGCCTTGTTAAAAATCTCATATTGGCTCTACCTGCCTTCTCATCATGGAACCGAGCTGATTCTAGGAGTGCCAATGGTTGAGCCCTTAAGAGTTATAACTGCAAGGCAACCCCATTTTTCTGGAGGGTTCTATACATATACTTGACTGTGTGAAGATCACCCAGGTTAAGAACAAACATACCTATAAGCCATTCTACATACAATAACATCCTTCTCATTTTCTAAACGTTTGCTTAATGTATTCCTTTGAATGAATTTTTGAGAAAACTTAAAAAAATTATTTCAACAGATACCTGTTGACTTTTGTGCAAGGCCTAGTGGTAAGCACCTGAATTTAATGTATACTATTGGGATGCTTTAAAGAAAAAGAAGAGGCAAGAATATTTCTTTCCCTTGAGAAACTAGAGTCAGTTTCTTTAATCTTGTATGTAATGCTTAGTAGTGAGCTGTTCTTCTACTGGTGATTTTGAAAGTTGTCCTTGTCATAGGACTGTGTCTCTATCCACAGGAAAGGTAAGTGTCACCAGTCCACTACTGAATAATACTGTTTTGCTCAAGCCATTTGAATCTGCCCCTGCTTGGCCTGGTTCTTATTGGTTGTAACTTCACATAAGGAAACTTTAGAGGAACAGCAATCTGGGGTGGTTCGCCAATATGTAAAATGAAATCTTTTGTTCCTGAGGTAGATGAATGGCAGGCAGTAAGTGGGTTGAGTTGATTGCATAGATGTCTGAAAGGCAAGCAGAACATGGTTTTGCTTACTGGGCACTGAAAGCATGATTTCCTTACTAAATCACTGCTCTGATCTCTAGAAGGAAAAGCTTAACTACTAAGCCTCTGATTCAGATTTTCTAGTGAATATCATTTTTGTGGCCTTTATAAAATGAAACCCAATCATCATCTTTTTAAAGGTTTAAAAAAAATTTTTTATGTGATTTTACAATCAAAAAAGTGACTCCTGATTCTTTCCGATTTTTCTTCTAACTTTCCTAGTAATTAATCTCTGTCATAGTTCTTGCTATATTATTTTTATAACTGTATTTAAAGATCTTTATTAGAAAAGTAATTTATGTTTATTGTTTAAAAAACATATAAAAGTATCTAAGCAGCATAAAAAGTTAGTCTCTTACTTCTTCCCTGTCCTTACTCCCCGTGCTAGCCATTGTTTGTCATTTGATTATATACTTCCAGATATTTTATATGCATATACAACCATTGACAGATATGTTCATTTGTGTATGTTTGTATACATACACACTGGCTGGTAGTCTAGAGGAATGAGTGAGATGTAGATTCTCTGGTCAGTTCTCCACCATTTTTCTTTTTTTTAACAAATGAGTGTATTTTTGAAGAATCGGTGAGCAGATGATTTTAAACTACATCTTCTGCCAGAAGCCAGGAGGCATTCTATGTTGCCATTGAGAGGGAATTCATGTTCTATGAGGGTCCTGTGGCAGCATGCCAAACCTACACTGTACAGCAGAGGGAGAGTCAATAAAAGCCACTGAGAGATTAATCCTAAACTGAGTCCTGCAGGGGTGTGAGAAGAAGGTATCTCAGGATACAGGGAGCAGTATGTAGAAAGTCAGGGAATAATAGAGAATGGGGGTTCACAGAACTGCAGGTAGTTTATCACACTTGACGGTGGGAAATGGCAAGTGATGAAACTGGAGGAACAGTGGTCACACAAATCACATAAGAAATGAAAATTAATGAAAGCTGAAATAATGAATGGTGACAGGTATAGAAAGCAGGATATGGAAACCAGACTTACCACAGGGGTAGATGCTAGAGGATTTGGCATCTAATTGGGTGAAGAAGAGAGAGGAGACGATGGTGAATCCCAGTGATTTGAGAAACTAGGTGCAAAGCTGTGCTCTTCCCATAGGCGGGGGGCACAGGAGGAGGGACAGCTTTACGCATGTTTGGTTTGAGCTGAATGTGGGAAAAATGAAGAAGCCCAGTATTCAGTTGGAAATACAGGTCGTTGAAGTCAAGGGTGTAATTGAGGTTATTCAATTAAAGTGTATAGAATTAGAAGAGAAGTAAACAGTGGATGGGACCCAGAAAACAACCAATATATGAGGGAATGACAAAGAAAGACGGTGGGCACTGAGAGGAGAAGTCAGAAAGGGAAGAGGAAGGCTGTCATGGAAATCCAAAGGAGAGAGGCTCACAGACTTGAGAGTGGTCAAATGCTGCAGAGATAAAGAGTACCATAGGGTTGCGAGGAATTTACAGTTGACTTGTGTTATATTTTAAAATTCAACTCCTCGCTCACGGAAGCCTTTCCTTCTAATGTGTACAGACATTTTATACAAAAATTACGGAGGCTGTCATAATGGGTGTTAGAGGGCCTGAGAGCTTAGTTTTACCTTAGGGTCTACCAGAAGTCTCCATCAACCCTTAAGAAAATCTTTTCACCATGTAGCATTACCTAGTTCATCTATGAGATCGAGGTAACAGTACATATAGAGAACAAAACTCTTTTTGTGAATGGCTTTTAATTGCAGTATTAATTAACTTTATTTTAGCACTTTTTTATATATCACTTGTGCTATGTGGGTTAACTCATTGAATCCTCACAATAGCCCTATGAAGTGGGCATTATGATATTACCATTTTACAGCTGAAAAGATTGAGGTTAGTCACTTGCCCATGGTCATCCTGCTGAATGGGGCTGGAGTAGGACTCTATTCTAGAGCCTTTGCTCTCATCCTTCACAGAGACGTGGCTATGGTTAGAAAACTGCTCCCACACTCTCCCCACTTTGTTTTCTTTGGTATGCTGATTTATTTAGGTGCTAAGTTGTTGAAAGACTGAATTAAAATTCTAAATAATATTTTAAAAAAAGAGAGAAGCAGACATAATGAGGCAGAATAAGGATGCAGGAAGAGGTTAACAGGGAATATAATCAAACTCTGATAATTTAGATAGAAACAAGTAATTCTGTGCCATTGACAGATATATAATTTTGGTACAAGAGAAATTCACATTCTGAGATTTACAATGAATGTAAATCCTGATGATAAGGAATGGAAAGAGATACGGGGATCACCCAAAATTTTGATAATTCGATGTAACTGAACAAAAGTGGCAGAGAAGAGAGAAGAAATAGAATGAAAAGCAGAGTTTGCATATTTGCAAAGGATAGAAATCATGGAACAGTCTCTTCAAGGCAAGCCTAAACTTAATTACCTTTTAAGTAAAAGAGAATGTATTTAATAATAGTTTGCTGCTTTGCAGACTGGTGGGCATATTTAACAAAACTGTAAGAAGTCTTCTTTGTTATTGTAGGAGATATGTAAGAAGAGAGGAAAGCCACTGGGAGGACTTTTTTGAAAAAAAAAAAAAAAAGGCATTAGGATTTCAGGGAGCAATAATACCATGCCTACGCTATGGTCCTACTGACCTAATGGGGTGGAGAGGGGATAGAGAGAGAAGATTAGTAACATATCTGGGGATCTAGTAAAAATATCCCAGTGACTTCATCCAAACATTTGTGTAAACATCACCTCATCAGTCCCAGAGAGTTCTACAGGAAACAAATCTAAATGCTCTTCTGCTGTTCTAAACATAGCCAGTCAGCCAGCATATGTCTTGTCTGTAAATATCCTGTCTTACTTAGAAGTCTTTATTTTAATATTTCCCTCTTAAACCAAGGGTTGCCAAGTGCATGCCATCTTTTCTCAGGATCTCTCTCTGCTTTAAGGACCTGCAGGTTTTCTATACAGTACTTTTTAAACCAAAATAAACAACCCGCCCCATCTCTCATAATTATGCAATAAGAAAATGTACTAATTGCTGAAAGCTTGCCAGGGTCAAGTTACTAAATATTGCCCTAAGTACTATGAACCAATGAAATAGTTAGCTAATGGTTTTTCTTTGACATATTGCACCAGAATTTGTAAAAAGAATTTATTTGCCTTATGTAAAAGATTTTTTTCCAAATAACTCAATATAGGGAAAAAATTAAATCATGTTTCAGTAGAAAGTTTCCCAATATGCTATTTAATGGACTAAATGTATGGCAGTGAAGCAGCTGATAACATGAGTAGCTAGACCTATATTGTAGGTGTACATTTTTGTTGAAATTCTAAATACCTTTAGCCTAATTTCTTTAAGCCCTTCAGGAATATCATCCTAATTTCCTCAGTAATCTGGGCTGCCAGGCAATTTAAAGTTAAATATCCTATTTCTTGCTATCATTTTTTGATATTTTCTATTGCTATTATCATGCATAGCAAGTTATTCTTATGAGTTTCTCAATGGCTATAAGTACATATTGACAATATGTTGGATCCTTCCATAGATATTCAGCACTTAGGCACTAACCAAACCTGACATCTGATAAACTTATTTCTGTGGGGGAGATATTTTACAACACTATCTGACTATTTGTGTGGTTTGAACTATACTAGAATGATGTTTGAACAATGAAGAGGAACATGGGGTGATGCCCAAGAACCTGTGAGCCTGTAGCTCGGCCTTCTGGTTCTTCAGCAGTGCGGGGAGGGTCTGAAAATGAAACAAACACCTAATAAGACAGAGCAAGGACAGTGATTCACATGCTTCTTTAATAAAATAAGCTTTGTAGTTCAGGTTTGGAACTTGGTAATAGGGAGATCCATTAAATTCCATCAGGGAATGATAGATACAATGGTGCTTCCCTTAGTCCTTTGAAATTATTTAAATCTTCCCCGTATTTCAATTTAAATAAATCCAGCCTGGGTGTAGGTCAGGGCTAAGCACAGAAGCTTGGCAGCCTGGCAGCCCTCACCCACACATTTGGATGCTCTTGTGCTGGAAGTAGGATGAGGAGAAAGGGAAGGACCTGCGTCTACTGACTGGAATATTTCTGATTTGTAAAACGTGTTGCTGTATGAAAGGACAGTAATATTTCCGACTGTAAATTTTTCATCCAGGTAGTAACACCCGGAGGTTGGAAAGCATTGATAAAAAGCAAATAATTCCCACAATATACATTTGCATATTTATCTTGTTGATTCCCTAGAATTTTGCGGAATGTTTCAGAAACCCTGCAATTAGGTTTCAACAAGAATTCTTAGACTTTTTTAAGTAAGAAGGTCAGCCTCTAAGTAGAGAAAGACAAAATAATATGAGCACAATTGTGAAGAAGGTCAAACTACCCTCTGGCTGCCCATCTTTCTACTGCCACGCCCACCTCACACACATGTGTGTCTGGAGTCAGGGCCTCTCAAGGACTCCTGCAGGGCACACTGCCCACCACCTTCTTGTCACACAGCACAGCAGCTCCACTCTCCCCTCAGGGAGGTTAACATGAGGACACAGACTAGAGCCAGACAGTTTAGCTTCAAATTCTAGTTGTGTGACCTTGGGAAAATTGTTAAACTCCTCTGTCCTCAATTTCCTCATCTGTTAAATGCAGATAGTGCCAGTACTGACTTAATAGGAGAAGAATGAGTGAATATATGCATATCGCTTAGAACAGTGCCTGGTACGTAGTAAGTACTCTGTAAGTGTTAATAACAATTATTATTATTATATTTCATATCAGTGCTTATCACCACCTGACATAAATTTAGTTTTGCACTAGTTTATTGTCTGTCTCTCCCCATTAGGACGTAAACCCCAAATAGCAACAAATGTGTTTTGTTCACTGCTGTATCATCAATACCTAGGACACAGCCTGGTGTGCAGTAGGCATGCAATAAATATTAGCTTAATAAATGATTAAATTACTTTATCTAAAGAAATACATCTTTAAAGGTAGGTATTTTAGCTGATGTGGCAAGATGAAAGGGTAAGCACTTCACACAAAAAGGGCCGCCCTAGGGCCACTAATTCCTGTCACAAAGACCATGACCTGTTTCACCTGTTATGGCAGAGTTAATCACCTCTGTGCTCTCATCACTTTATGTATTCCTTTCTTATATACGCACACATGACCTTCCATGGTACTATTTCTGCTTTCCTACTAGACTGCACTAGTGTCAAGGACAGGGAACATGTCTTGGACTTTTGTGTTCCCTTAGTGGTCATCATAAATATTTGCTGAACCATTGGGTAAGGCTGGTGTTGTTCTAATTCTCATAGAGCCTGGATATTACAGATAAAGGAAACCAAACAGATGCTAGAATAACTTTTGTATTTTTTTTCACAGATGAAGATGGTCATATGATTTGTTTGAATTCAGATTACGTTATGTCAGCTGCTTTACTGGAAACCAAGAACCAAGAAGGGTTAAACTATATGGTACTTGCTACAGAATGCAGACAAGGTGAAGCAAATTCTGAGGGTCCTCTAAGCTCCAAGGCATCTGAGTCTTGTGGTCTGAGGAAAGAAGAGAAGGAATCACATGCAGACAAAGACATCTGCCAAGAAAAACAAGTGGCTTACTGCCCTCCTGGCAAGGCTGAAGGCCTGAACTATGCCTGTCTCACTCACAGTGGATATGGAGATGGGTCTGATTAATAGCTCTGTTAGGAAAATGCAGAGTTGAAAGAAACACTCCTCCCATTAAGTAGTCGCTGAAAGAAAGCCTAGTAGAATGATAGATGTTGTGGGTGGTGGTCTATGACTCTGAACACAGGGAAGTTCCTGAGTTCTCATCTTGGCCCCAAGAGCCATTTGGTTTTAGTTGTGACAATCCCCATACCAACTGTCTAACCTTCAGCAGAATTCTGAGGTGAACCTTTGAGCATTTGGGAAAGCTTAGAAAGACTCATGAGTCTGGAAATGAAACTGTGATTCCTCACCCCGAGGTCTCTTAGGCTACTGCCCACCCTTCAGTCTGGGCTGTAAGAGAAACATCTTAGTTAGGTGGTTAAAGACTAAACACTTACGTTTAGAGAACTGAAGGAGGAGGATGAGAAGTGTGCTCAAGGGGCCAAATGAACTACAGATTATCCCAAAAGGGACAAAGGAAGTGACTAAATAACTCTACACATACAGAAGGAACTAGCACCTATGACACGAGAAGTCATTTGGAAAGCTATTACTACAATAAAATATTGTCCTTAATGACTACTCTAAAATACTTTGTGTTTTGGAGACTTGGAACAGCAGCTTCAGTCATAATGACAATAGGACCATGAAGGTCTCTACGTCCTAAAGTTTAGCATTCCACGATCTTTGGGTCATATAAAAATCACTCTGTGACTTGTGTGCTGTTACAGAAATTAGCTAATATAAAGATGGTTTTTGTTTGCCATATCTTTTATACATAACATACTTAGGATTACATTTACTATCCAAGTGTCCTTAAAATTAAACATAAATGATTATATAATGTTAATTCAAGCTGTGTGATTTTTAGCAACCATACAAAATAATAAACACCTAAATGAGAACTAGTAAAAATTAAATGAGAGCACCTAAATGAGAGCAATTAAAAAATTGCTGCAGAGAAACACTCTGATTTAAAGCCAGTTGTTTTTTTGCAGTTACCCATTTAAATCTGAAAGCCTCAAATGCTCTAATAGCAACACCAATGAAAGTATTGTGTGTTACTTAGTTGCAGTATACAGGATGTTCACGAGCTATAAAGAACACTTGGATCATAACATTTGCTAAAAACTACTGTGGAAGAGGAACACATATGTTTTCACCTTGGATCATTTAGTTCATTTTAAAATTTGCCTACTGCCTGAGAACCTGCACAGATGATAGGCTGTATGATGAGGAACACAGGGAGGTCAATGTGTCAGTTCTGTGGTGAACAGCCCCCAAGTAAAGGTCCAGGATTTATGGCCACTCTGCCACATCTGTCATCTCACTGAACAAGGCAGAATATTTTCCCTCTGATCTTTTGACTTTCTAATGGGCACTGATCATTCTTTCTGCTAGCCCAGCATATGATGCCCCTTCCTGTGTTGGGGAATTCCTCTACCATTATATTCCGAGTGGGAGCTACGCTCCATTTGCTTCCCCAAGATCTCTCGCAGTAAGAAGGCAGGCAAGTGACCCTAGCCCCTACCACTCAGACACAGCCACCACAGGCTTCTAATTGAGAGCGAAGGAAGCAAAGAAATAGGAACCACAGTGAGTCGTCCCTGGTGACGGTGGCAATTGCAGTTGGTCTAGCTCCCAGCATGCAGTGTCCAGGGCCAGGAGAGTCGGCAGAGCAAGTCTGGAGCCTGGTGCCTCTGGCAGCTGGGGAGGCCAGACTGGCCTGGTTCTGCTGTCTGCTTCTGGCCGGGCTCCTTGTCTCATAGCCTCTGAGTTGGGTTCTCAAGCCCTCCCAGGGATTCTGTGACTTATCTCCATAGCCTTTCCCCCTCCCTGTATTTACATTTATTGATTCAATCCTTTAATAATTTATTCAACACATAGTTATTACATGCCACGTTCTGTTCCAAGCACTAGAAATACAGCAATGAACAAAACAAAATCCCTGCCTATATGGAGTGTAGTTCACCTACTATAACTACTAGTGTAGTTCACAGTACTGAGCATTTGGCCAGGTAGCAGTTTCAAAAATAAGAAAATGGGTAACATGGAGTGTGGTCATCTACAAACACTGGCATTAACAGTTCATCCTGTCCTGGGAGAAGCAAAAGAAATGAGAGATAGGGAAGAGCAGACAGTAGAGGGTCTTAGTGCTAAACCACAGAGTTTGAATTTCATTCTGTAGTAGATGAGTCATCAAAGCTTTTTAAAAATTATCTCCATAGCCTGTTAATAAATGTTTTTCTTTTAAGTCAGCCAGAGTCAGTTTCTGTTTCTTGCAACCATGACTTTTGCTCTGCCAGTGCCACAGACCTTTATTTTGGAATACACAAAGGGATTAGAAGCATATAGAAGAATTCGATTTTCAGTGCAATACATTTGCATTACAATCTGGACAATAGAGAAATTTATAGAATAGCTGAGGGGAACAGCCCGTAAAATATCATGTTTCAGCTAGGATATAAGTGCAAATTAGTAGTCTTTTTAAAATAATTCATAATGAATAATATTGGTAGAAATATTTAATGCAACATAAAATAGACAGTGGCTGAAATCTCATAGGGAAATTTATTATAGATGAAAGTAATTGATAAAAATACAAATGGATGGTAATACTGAAAAACATGTAAGTTAATTCTGGAAAAATTAAATTTTGTAATCAAGAGGGAAAAATTGGCAATGGCTAAAATTGGCACTTGTTAAAATATGTTCTTCACTAAAAATTAACAGAAGAATAGAACCTTATTGATAAATTTTTTATCTGCAAAATACGACCTGGGAATGTTAGACCTGAGAGAAATAATGGCTCCCAAAGGCAGAAGTTATAATTGGTATGAATGAAACAAAACGATACAAAAGCCGATCAATAAATCTAACCTTCATTTAAAATTGTTCAAGGAAAAGAAATAATCCATAAGATTATTATGGTTTAACATTGCCAGTTGAACAAAAATTTACCTGGATAAAATTAATGTGTTGCTATAATTCTGTTGAAAATGTTTTATTCAAAATGTCCTGGAGAAAAGAGCCTGTCCCTGGTCTCAGATACCCTCTGTGTTGCTTACCCATCCTGGTTTTCCCTGGCCTATTGGAATGTTCTCACCTATTCTTCTCTGCTTATCTAAATTCCAGTCTTCTTTTAGGATCAGCTCATATTCCAACTTTTTGGAAAGGCTTGTCCCTAACTCCCTCCCCTCTCACTTCTCAGAATTACTGTTGCCCTTCTTGTCTTTATATCTCATTTGATGGCAACCACATGTATTTCTATTCTATTTCTATGTATTTTATCTACCCAAATAAATTGCAAGCTTTCCGAAGACAGGGTGATGTCTTTTAACACTTTATACCTTTAATCTAAAGTAAGTATTCATACCTAATGGATGAATTGGCTTTCTCATCATCCTTTTCCAACACACTTCACAAGTCTTCACTTTTAGCTCATGGAAGGGATGCCAGAAGATTGGTCTACTTTCAAGAGGGACTCGAGGATTCTTTAGATCCTGAGTTATCTCTTGAAACCTAGACATATTATAGAAGTTGGTGGACTTCTCTGAGGTCAGGATCAAACTTAGGTGAAGCCTGAAATTCTGAAATCCCTTGAAATGATGTTAAAGGAGGCAAAAAATTATTTTATCATTAGCATTTCTCCCATCTTCAACCCAACTTTTATCCTCAGAATAGCCTTATGGATGTGGAATAAATGTCATAAATTTTAAGTTGTCCTTGACTTCTCTTTGACCTTCTCTCTTTGGTAAAGAGGAGCCCATCCAATTTTGCTTTCTGCATTGGTCAAGGCTATGGGGTGCACAAACCAGAATACCTATCCCAATCCTTCTAGGCTCTTCACAACTAGAAGAATAAAGGGGACAAAATATACAACCCAAACTCCATTGTATATATTTTAGAATATTTCCTTCCAGGTTTTTTTTTTTTCTTCCCCATGTGAGCTTATTTTCATGGCTGGAGTAGTTGTATTTCTCTTGTTTATTTTTTTTATTTTTTATTTTTTTTCACTTACTTTATTGCATCAGCTTTCCCCCTTATTAAAAATTCTTTGTGAATGTTTCTAATGACTGCATACATCCTTTAGGATGGATATACTATTGTTTAGTCTTCCCATGTAGATTCATTCACTCATTCATAAATATTTACTGAATGCTTACTACACAGGAAGCATTGTTATAGGTGCTAGGAATAGAGCAATAAACAAAGCTAAGTCTTTGCCTTGATGGAGGCCACATTCTAATATTCTATCAATAGATGGGGGAGAAGACATGGTAAATAAAAAACAAAAATATATATGATAATACATTAAAAGCATCATACACCATGATCAAGTGGGATTAATTCCAGGTTGCAAAGATGGTTCAAACATCCATAAATGAGTCAGTGTGATACACTGCATTAACAAAATGAAAGATAAACATCATATGATCATCTCAGTAGATGCAGAAAAAGCATCTGACAAAATTCAGCATCCATTTATGATAATAACTCTCAACAAAGTGGGTATAGAGGGAAGGTATCTCAGTATAATAGACCATACATGAGAAGCTCACAGCTAACATCGTACTCAACAGTGAAAAGCTAAAAGCTTTTCCTCTAAGATTAGGAACAAGACAAGGATGTTCACTCTCACAACTTTTATTCAAAATACTATTTGAAGTCCTAGCTATAGGACTAGGCAAGAAAATAGGCAAGAAAAAGAAATAAAAAGGCATTCAAATTGAGAAAGAAGTGAAACTGTCACTATTTGCAAATAATATGACATTATATACAGAAAACTCTAAAGACTAGTTAAAAAACTATTAGAACTAATAAACAAATTCAGTAAAGTTGCAGGATGCCAAATCAATACACAAAAGTCTGTTGCCTTACTTTACATTAATAATGAGCTATCAGAAAGAGAAATTAAGAAAACAACCCGATTTACAATTGCAACAAAAAGAATAAAATACCTCAGAATAAATCTAACTGAGGAGGTGAAAGAACTATATTTTGAAAACGATAAGATAGTAATGAAAAAACTGAAGGAGACACAAAGACCCTGAATAGCCAAAGCAATCTTGAGAAGGGAGAATGAAGCTGGAGACATCATGCTTCCTGATTTCAAACTATATTACAAAGCTATAGAATTAAAACAGTAGTAGTATTGATATAAAACAGACACATAGATTAATGGAAGAGAACAGAGAACCCAGAAATAAACCCATGCATGTATCATCAATTAACTCATGACAAAATATGGAGGCAAGAATGTACAATGGGGAAAGGACAGTCCCTTCAATAAATGCCAGTGGGAAAATTGGATAGCCACATATAAAAGAATGAAACTGGATTGCTATCTTATACATAACTCCCTTTAGTTAACAAAAGTTAACTTAAAATGGATTAAAGGCTTGAATATAAGACCTGAAACCTTAAAACTTCTAGAAGAAAACACAGGTGGTAAGCTCCCTGACATATTTCTTGGCAATGATGTTTTGAATCTGACACCAAAAACAAAAGCAACAGAAGCAAAAATAAACAAGTGGAACTGCATGAAACTAAAAAGCTTTTGCATAGCAAAAACAAAACAAAATCGACAAAATTAAAAGGCAATCTACTGGATGTGAGAAAATAATTGCAAATCATAAATCTGATAAGGGGTTAGTGGCCCAAATATTAAAAGAATTCATATAACTCAACAGCAATAAAAAAAAAGGGAGGGAAGGAGGGGAGAGTGGTAGTGGGGGTTAGATCATACAGGCCATGGTAGGGACTTTTTACTTGATAGGAAGACTCTAGGGAATTTTGAACATATGAGAGACATGATTTGACTTTGGTTTTAAAAGGATCATTACAGAGCCCATGTGAAGAAGGGACTGAGAGTAGGGGCAGAAAGGTAGAAACAGGAAAATCAATTAGAAAGTTATGATAATTAACCACGAGATGATAACGGCTTGGCAGGGAAGGTGATGAAACAGCAGTGAAAGTGATGAAAGTGGTTGATTCTGTGTTTCTTTTGAAGGTTTTGCTGATGGATTAGATATGGAGTACAAGGGAAGAAAAGATTAAGATTTTTAATCTGAGCAGTGGGAAGAATGGAAGTTACCACTTATCAGATGGGAAAGACTGAAGGAGAGATAATTCATTTTGAGAGGCAAGATGGCAATTAGAGGTTCAGTTTAGGATATGTTAGCTTTGAGATGATTTTTAGAGATCTAAGTGAGAGGCTGACTATGCAGTGGGAGAGGAGATTAAGGAGAGGGTTCAGGCTGGAGAGTTGTCAGTATATAGATAAGGCTGAGACTAGCCATGAGACTGGCCCAGCTCAACCAGGGGTGTGTATAAGAAAGTAGGTCCAAGGACTGAGGCCAAAATCATTCCATGTTTAGACATTAGGGAGCTGAGGAGAGACTACCAAAGAAGACTGAGAAGGAGGGGTCAGAAAAGTAGCATGAAAATCAAGAGTGCATGGAATCCTGGAAGCCAAATGAACAAAGTGTTTGAAGAAGGATGGAATTATGAACTGTGTCAAATATTATTGACAGGTAAAGTAACCATATGTCTTAATTTGCCTGGGATAGTCCCAGTTTATGCCTTTGTCCTGGATTATTACCAGTGTCCCTTTCACACTTATAAGTGATCTTGTTCAGACCATAAATTATATGGTCCCCTGCAGTGGACACGGAGGTGTGCTATTTAGATCATCTTTCAAGAGAACCTGCTTTGGGGAGCAGGGCTAATTGACACCTCCAGCTGCTGTACCTTCAGATCTACTGTGACATTCATGCCAGGTCATGCTTCCCTTGGGCCATTTCCAGCCACTGACTAAACACAGGGGAGTACCAGGAATGGGCCATTCCTGCCTGATCTGGACATTATTTGGCCACCAACAGGCCATTTTGACTTGGGGACTGACTCTCTATCAGTCTGGCTGAGACTTTCCCAGAACTGCACTGTAATCTCAGGCTTTCCCTATCCAATCCTTCCTTCTCTCTCTTCTTAACAGGTTTCAGGCCTGCATTGCAATCTGAAGGCTTTTTTCACCTACGCTTTGCCTCTCCCTCCTTTATCCTTCCCAGGCCTTTCTCCCAACAAATCATTTGCACATCTATTCCTCTTGGCATCTGTTTCTTTGAGGCCCTTAACGAATACAGATAGTACCAGGAATGACCCAAGAAAACAGGTAGCGAGATGGGATTTGGGGTCTGGCTCACTCATCACCCAAGTGGCTAAGAGGACCTCATCATGAGTGATACATATGTGGGGCACAGACAGTCCTGGGCACAACGTGGCAGCCCAAATGCTACAGATTTCACCAGTGGTGAACAAGAAAAATATCCCATGGAGGGGAACACCTTTGCCAATGTGATGATTCAGGCCTTTGAAAGATATAGAGGCGATGATGCCTATGAGAACAGTGGAACTCGCTGGCTGTTTCCCTACAGAACAGTTGTACTGATTCCCTGCGGAAGGATCATGAGAAATTAAGGGTATGTAGCAAATAAAGGCTAATTGTGAGAGCTAGAAGGTGTCTCTGATAGGTTAAAAAGAGGTGCTTATAAACTGTAGAGTAAGAGTAGACACAACTGAGGGGCAAGCCCTGCATGTGATAGTCAAGATAGGTCTGTTGAGAAAACCTGTGACCCTGAAACCCTGGACAGGGGCAACTGGATGCATGCCCCCAAGGAATTTGGCTCAGCTGACCCCTCTCATCCCTCACTGCTTGTCGAGATGGCTCATACCTCTAACGAAAGAGCTAGCACTTTCTCTGTACAGGGAGATACTCCTGTGGCCTCTCCCCAACAAGGCAACAGGTGCCCCCTTGGGAGCTGCATCTACCTCTGCTGGAGACTGCCAGGTTGATAACCAGGGTCAGATCCCAGCCTAACCTGACTTGGGATATGCTGGGTCTGATAAAGAAGGAAAGAGATTACATCTCAAAGGAGCTCTAAGAATTAGCTAACATCTAATGGTGGGAGCCAGGGGAGTAATGCTGGGATTACAGTCGGAGGGTACGTGAGTAAGGGGATGGGAAGGTAAGACTGGATAAGCAGGAATTCATTCACTCAGTGGGATTTCCTGGAACATGAAATTTTAACATCTTGGAAAAGACTCAAGGCAAACTTTCAGCTAGAGTAGCCTCAGAAGCCTGGAGAAAACAAAGGCCCATGCTGAGATGCCCTGTCAGATGGGAGAGGAAGGAATAAAAAAACTGAGAGAAGTGGGAATGCTGGCATGGACATATTATGTGAGGCCAGAAGACCCGTCAAAGGACACACTGAGGTCATTAGGAACAGGCTGATGAGAGGGGTGCCTCACTGAGCATCACTAAGCAGCTCAGTAATGGCCTCCTCTGCAGGCCATCCACATCTGGGCTCATTAAGACCTATGGACAAGACACAGCCCTGAAATAATAGATACCAAATGGCTGCACTTGACTACTAGAAGCCAGGGGACCCCCATCACCATGATGATGGAGAGGCACCCAAAGAAGCTTGAGCATAGGGAGTTGTAGAGATGGTTAATAAAGCATGTTGTCCCCAGGACAAAACAGAAGGGCAGCAGTGCTTACCATTTACAATCAGAGAAAGGCAAAAATGGAGGAGTGAGGAGGCCGATGTTGTCACTTGAATAAAAATCACCATTGTACAGATCTGTAACCCATTGACTGAAGAAGTGGACAGGTCCTAGGACAGAACCTGTAACACCATCACGGTATATACTATGATGATTCCACCACAGGCCACTGTGGCCATTTATTCCAGTACTGTGCACTGGGAATCCCCAGACATTTCAGACTATTAGACACAGGATCTGAGTTGACATTGGTATCTAGAGATCTGAAGCATCATCATAGCCCCTTTGTTAGGGTGGGGTTTATGGAGCCAGGTATTAAATTGAGTCCTGGCTAAAAGGCCAACCTACAGTGTGTCCACCGGGTCTGTGACCCCACTGGTGATGATTTCTCCACTCTATAAATGTGTAATAGGGGTTGACATACTTAGTGGTTGAATCACTGGATCCTTGGCCTGTGGGGTAAAATATATCATGGTGTAGAAGGCCAAGCGGAAACCTCTGGAACTGCTGCCCTCCTCTCTTCCCTCCCCTAGCCAAGATAGTAAGTCAAAAATAAAATAGGATACTGGGGAATTACAATGATTAGTGCCAGCATGTATGTTCGAAAGGTCACAGGGTTCATGGTTTCTGTCACACCTCCTTTTAATTCACCAGAGATTCTGCAGAAACCACATGGATCCTGGAGAATGGCTGTAGTGTAGCATGAGTTAAATCAAATAGGAGCCCAATTGCAGCTGCTATGCCAGGTGTAGTACCTTTGCTAGAACATGTTAATAAGGCCTCAAGTGCATGGTGTATGTCTTGACCTCTGCTTATCGGAGGATCTTCACTGATGTACCACCCTATTGATGAGACAAGTAAAAGGTTACTGAGAGCTGATCTTCAGGTTTATACAGAGCTAACTGATGACCTTGACAAGTGTGTGTGTAGCAGAAGCTAAGGTAGAGTGGGTACAAGAGAAAATGGAAAAGTAAGTGGAGAGAGCAAGAGGATGACTCATTTAAGGCTTGCTGCCATTTAAAGGGAGCAGAGAAATGAGTTAGTGACTAAAAGGAGACAGGGTCAAAGAAGGTTGCTTTTTTTTTTTTTTAAGGAAGGAAATATTGCAGCCTGTTTTATATTAATGGGAATGATCCAGTAGAGAGGGAGAAATGATGATGCAGGAAAAGAGAGGACAATTGTTGAAGGAATGTCCTTGAGCAGAAGACAGAGATTGAGGATCAGGATACAAGTGCAGAAAAAGGATATTTGACACTGCCTCCTAAAAGGGAAGAACCTCTCCCCACTCCTTTTAATAAGAGGATTTTCTTTACTGAAGCATCTTCCAGACTATTTTTATTTTCTTTTTTTTAACTTGTACATTAAACCTCAGATGAACCTGTATTTTAAAATTGGTTTGCACATAATAAAATAAAAAGTTTAATGCAATAATTTGTGTATTTTTTTCACAATAGCTGGTAGTACCTGCTCAATGTACTTAAATATCCAGCTGAGGGGGTAAAGAATAAGTCAAGAGAGAACGAGATAATCTTTAGGGTTACTGCAACCTTTTAAATTCTGAACTTGTGTCCCAAGATGTTAAATAATAAATGGCAAAAAAATGGCATAGACGTTAGTTGGTAAGAGTTCCGATATGGGTGAGACCAGGGTGAGACCACTTACTGTGTCTGGTGTGGAGATAAGGCTTCCAGGAAGAGGAAGAAACTTATGTGAGATGTTGAAGAACAGATAGCATTTGGATGTGGAGGTAGTTAGGGTGAAGGTTTTCTAACAGAATGGGAGGAAGGAATTTACCGGGAACCTTCCATGGAATATGAGAAAAACAATGCCAAGTGCACTAACCCAGAGGAGCAGTCAACTAGAATTGTGATAAGTACTCTGGTCACTTCTAGATGATGTACCCTTGAGCTGAAATAGTCTCGTAGTGAGCTTGATGTCCTCCTGAGAACTGTGACAAGATAGCTCTAACTTCATTCTGAGCATCCATATGGACATATAGGACAAGCACAAGAACTAGATCAGGAGACGAGCAGACAACATGCAAAGCATTTTCTATAATATCACTTTTAGAACTTTTCTGTTTATAGTAAGTAAGGAGAAGGAGAATAAAGCATGGGTAATTTGAGCTCAAATTAGAAGTTCCTCTAATAAAGGAAGTGACAAGAATTAAATTTGCACACTAAAATAGCAGTAAAAATGTAGTCAGAAGCTTTTATGATCTGAAAGAATATACATTATTAAGTGGTATAATTTTGTCTTGTTTTAACGTAATGCCTTGCCCTTGTTCTGTGACACAGGGAGATTCAGTGGTACCTATACTTTCTACCTCAGTCTCCTAAGACCCAAAGCCTATATTAACCTGCAGCCTGGTACATTTTATGGCAGTGAAGCATTGTTTTTCTTTTTTAGCTTCAGTACATTTTACTAAAAATTTTTAAAAACCTTTTAAATTTTTATTGGGGTATAGTTGATTTTAAATAGTTTCAATATATTTTATATCGCAAACAAAAAAGGGAGATGGCAGTATCTCACTGGCAGATTAAAAAATTTTTCAGTCCTTAAACATCAAATAACCAGGTGTCCCAAACTTCAGTGCAAGATGGTGGTGCCTGTACTATCATTTTTAAAATTTACTAGCTAGTTTGAAACAGTTAAGTATAAAATTGTGAATAAAATTTCCCTTCTCACCAATCCCAACTGAATACAACTTCATCATGGTTTTCCCTCAGGATACAAGTCTGACACGTCTAGGCTCTTATCTTACTCCTTTCAAAAAGTACAAGCGAAGAATGTGTTTTTAGAAGAAGCCTTTGAACAAGGAAGAACAAATATCATAAGCTCTGTTCTTTGTGTTTCTTACCAAATCTGTCTGTCACTGCCCTCTGTCAGTTTCTGAGTGTGGAGGAGAAACTGCCTGAGGTAAAAACAGGATTTCACACTCCACAAAGCAAGATGGAAGAATACTAATAATACAGAACCATTAGATATATTGAGATAACCTCCCAGATATGTCTAGAAATTCCATAAAAAAGCAGGTACAATGAAAAAAAGTAATATGATACTAGACGAAAAAGCATCCTATTGTTTTCTGAGATGGATTACACATTGGGTAAAATGCACTAGAAGAAGAAAAAAGAAAAAGGATTGTACCTAGTAAAAATAAGCAACAATAACAAAAAGTTTTGTTTTAATTTTTGTTTGTTTTCCATCCCATATCTTGGTAATACCATTACTGGCACAGGGCTGATAATGTAGTTGCCAAAAATAAGGGCAAAGCTGTAGTAATGAGAATTAGCAGAAAAAAAAAACAACTCTGACATTCCCATCAATTATAATCCATGTTTAAGCAATTGTGTGTTTAGAATTTTAAGATACTTGATTTGCTTTTCCTGAGCGAAAACTATTTTTACCCGAAGTATTCTAAAGAAGCTTCCAAATTATGAGGTAAACAGAGCATTTTACCAGTTGTAAATACATATATAGACTAAAGTATATACTCCTTAGATAAATGTTGGTAAAAATCTCTAAGTGGTAACTAGATCTTTAGAGTCATGCAAATATTGATTAGGAATCAAAAAATTTTAATTCTTTAGTTTTGTTTCCCAAATTTTAGTCTACCTTTAAACAAAATTTCTTATATGTAATGAAAATTGTCTATTTATTAATTTATGCAGTTTTGATAGGAAATGGAAATAGTAATGACAGAGGAGGATGGTTTGAGCAAAATCACTTTAGTGACTTTGAAATTTTGGGAGATAAGTAGAACTAGAGATTACTAGGAGATTCTAAGAACAAAACAAAGGAACAGAAAATATGCTGCTGTTGCTTTTCTAGATCAAAGAAATGAATTCCGTAAGACAAAGGAAATTTGGACTCCTTATTTCTGTTTTAGAGGTGCTTTGTTTCATAAGAGTACACAGGTAAACCCATGGAAACACTGTAAGTTGAGGTAGACCTGACTCTGTGTTGTGGAGAACTTTAGATTTTTCTCTTATTGAGTTAAACTTGTGTTTTAAAGTGGAAAAATTCCAAATAAAGAGTAACATTTTACCAAAGTATTAATTATTCCAATAAATTCACTATATATTTCTCTAAACAATATGTTTCTCTAAACATTACTTTTTCAGTCAAATATTTTACTCTTTTCCCCCAAAGACAATTTGTCTATTTTCTTAAAATGAGCTTGGATTAGCAGAATCACCTCTGCCGACTCTGCCAGTGGCCACTCTGCCTGGACGCAGTGTTTCCGCTGGGGTGGAGGTCAAGGCTGGAGACAACTGGGCCCTCCTCCTGAAGGCTGCCTTGCCTTTTTAGGTTATGAGGGTCTCTCTGTGTTTAGGATAACATGATTGACAGCTCTGCTCCAGCTCCAATTAGCACCCTATAATTTATTAGCTTCTGCTTTCAGATTGTGCGTTAACTTCACAAATATTTCAACCACGGAAACAGCAGCTATCAAGTGTCTCTTTCCTGATCCAGCCCTCTGTGGCTGGAATGAAATACAAGGAAAGAGCGGTACACTTGGTCTGTCAAGTGAGAATAATCATTTGTGTCTGTGCCTGTCTGAGGGCATGGGGTCTCTGATTTCTCTTTAGGCATGCATTAGTGGTGTGTGTGTGTGTGTGTGTGTGTGTGTGTGTGTGTTTGTGTGTGTGTGTGTGTGTGTTTGTGTGTGTCTGGTGTGTGTGTGGTATTTGTAGATAAATAGATTCTATTGTATGAATCCTGTATTTGTATTGTGAGTTTCATTTATTCATGGGAGATGAGGGAGAGCTGGTATTGAGAAAATATGAAATTTACATTTGCTTAATCCTGTTGTTTGTGTAAATGTCAAAACTTCAGTTATGTGCAAACAGCAACTATAACAATGATATTGCCTTCCGGACATTTTTTCCTTTACTCCAGAATTTAGAAATATGCAACAAATAATGAAGAACAACAAATCTTAAAAATCTTGCAAGGAAGAAGGGACCATAGAGAGCAAAGACCTTTACAAGTACAATCAAAATGTGAATTATTTGCATGCAAATTATCCATAGACTGTTAAAGCAATTTTATAAAGGAACCCTATGTTTTTTGGTTGCGTTTATTTTTAAAGTCTTTTCAAATATCTTTCAACTTTTCTTCCATGCTTTGACTCCTAGTGAATTACGTTTAAAAATGCAATTTATGGAAATGGCATTTATATGGAAAGCAGTTTTAAGTTTTATTTTAAAAAGTCCCCAACTCCGAAGTAACCAATCACTAAGTGTTTAAGAAAAGGTTTCTTGTTTATTTTGATAGGTGTACAGGTGCCTGCACATAAACACAGGATTTATGATTCTAAGCAAATGGGAGGTTAAATTACCTTACAAGTTGTTTCCCCCTATTCGAAAGGGCACAGAAAATGCAGTACTTACCCAGAAAGAGCAGCAAGAGAAGCTTCCAGTCAGGGAGTCTCCTTCCCAACACTCACCACCTCTGCCCTCCCTCCCATCCAGGCCTGAATCAATCTTAAGTCATTGCTAGAATTTGCCACGCATCGAAATAGAACTTCAAAGGGGAAATGAGACAGGATGGCAACTCTTATTAAACTAAGGGAGTAGAATAGATAGAGTTCCCTGCAGCTGAGTGACTGAGTTCTCAGCCAGAGGGCAATGGGCAACAGGATTATTTGGTGGCGGAGAGCTGTCTCTCCCCTTTTCCTCAACTCTCCCTCAGCAGAGGCCAAGTGCAAAGGGAAACCGTGGATGAAGAGGACACCAGTGCCAACCGGGATGATTAGAGGAGAATCTAATCTTTCTCTCAGACCCCCAACCAGATATAATATATGCAAAAATATCATGTTTACCTTTTCTCATGTCATCCCTCCTTTCTTTGAATGTCCTTTTTTCAACTACTAGGGCCTTCTCTAATCTGCATGGTTTCACGAATATTAGCGAGACAAGCATAAGAATTCATCCTTTACATGACTTGGTGGGCCTAAAAGAATGTCAAAAAAATGTCAGTTAGAGCTATGAGTTCACCAAAGTTCCCTTTGAAAGTCTTATTTCGCAGAACCGAATGATGATAGTTCCAGGGCCTCTTGCATTTCTACTGTGGGAATGTGTAACATGGAGGGAAATGCTTTGCTCCTCTGCTCCATGTGTCTTATGTGCTAGGTCACTGGAGCCTTGTTCGGCAGTCTGGATGGTCTGTTCAGGACTGCCCCAAAGGCCAGTTCCAGTGAATGAGTCTCCTCACCAGCAACCTGATATTCAGGTTGGATGCAGCTCAGGACAGAGGCTTCAGTAATCAGAACCTCGTGGCTGGGAAAAGGCCCCCTGTGGGTTCTGATCAGAGATCTTGTGAGTGCTAACGTAGGTTGAGGACAGGGAAAGCTTCTTGGGGAGGGGGACTACTTGGAAAAGATGTCCAGCAGAAAATGCACTTGCTGTGCTTTCTTCATCTGTACACTCAGTGGCAAAGCTTTAGAAGTGCACTGGAACCAAATGCATTTTATTTATACTTGTATACACCAGCGATCCATGCCAATGGAACATGGATTTGAAAAAATCACAGAGAATCCAAAGTTAATTTTAGTTATTGCTTCAATGTCCAAACCTCAGACTAACATGCTTAACACGAGTTGGTTAGGTTGGGTGTGAAGAGCTTCAGAGCAGAGAAGGCTATAAATACTGAAATGAATTAATAAGAGAAGCAATAATAATTCCTTCCTAGAGATGAATGGAAAAATGCATCTGGCTGAATGGTCTACAGGTACTGTCATTTGACGAAGGAGTCTGGACAACGTCCTATGATACTTCCTTTGAGACCTGGGATTCTATAAGTTCTACAGCATGTCAGTCTTTGCTGGCCTGTCTCTTTTCCCTTCTTTATTCATCTATTGTGGAGGAGAAAGTAAGCCCAAAGTTGAGCATTTCAAGACAGATCAGAAGTGGGCCAGTAGTTACTGCAGTGGATAACAGTGCAGTCTCTGCCCCAGGCTGCCTGGTTTGGAATCCTGGCTCTGCCCAGTTATGTGACCGGGCAGATTACTTCTCCTCTGTGAGCCTCTGTGGTAATAAGTACCACACAGAATTGTTGTGAGGTTTAAATGAGTTAACCTATATATAAAGCCCTCAGACCAGTGCCTGGGGCATGATAATTAACATTAGTTATTGCTATATGCAATACAATTAGTTATTACTAATTACTGTCACATCTGGGACGATATAATCATATAGTACCTTCCATCTAAGCAAAAACAGTAATAGGTTCTTGTAATGATCATAGTCTACTTAACAGGTACCAAAATGATAGAAAGAGGGGATGGGTTAACTCTGCTAAGCCACATTCTGAGTAAGGTCCCTTAACTGCACCCAACTCTTGAGACAATTACCCAAGATACACTGTATTTGCCTCTTGTGTTATAATGAAGATCAATATTTGAATTAATATTTTATGTTTTAACAACTTTCAAGGGCAGTTTGGGCATAACACTAAATCTCTCTCTTTAGAGAAAGAACACGAATAACTTTGGCGTCAAGAGAAAATAAAACCATTAATTTAATAATTTCTTTTTTTTGGCCTAGCTGTAGGTTTGGTTTCCTAGCCTAGCTGATTAAAATATAAAATAACCAGTATTTCCAAAACATTTTTAAATTGAGGACTCTACTATCTGAAGAGTCTAGAATTTAAGAAGTAACAATACTCTTTTGGAGAAAAATGTGTGTATCTGACTGAATGGTGCACAAGTAGTGTTTTCTATACATCTCTGCTTTTACTTGATGAAGGCCATCAGGTAACCTGGGCTTCCATGGGCTACCATTTTCTTATCTGTAAAACAGAGGGGGGATACCCAACTTCTCATCTCCAGGGTTGACACGAGGTAGAAAGGGGTTCACAGGTTTCAGAGCATGACAATCACTTTGGAAACCAAAAATATATATATATACGAAGTAATTTTACTTCCTGACATCAGATCATACTACTATAAATTATTTTATGCTACTAGAGAAAAACTAAGGTATTTGTTTTCCTTTTAAGAAATAACACAGCGACCTAGTGGTAAACAAACATCTTTAATGTTCGTTTCTTCTTCCTCATCCCCTTCAGTTTTGCCCACATGTGTACCCCTTACCCTGTCCCAACACTAAAGTGACCAAATCATGACCACAGAGACTGAGAAGAATATTCGAGGTACCAGAGACTCCATGGGCTTCTCTTCCCCTTCTGGTGACTCCTAGTTCTTCTTCTTGGAGACAACTGGGGCCTCTTGATGCTTACTGTTTTTCATCCAAAGGAGGATAGAGGGAGGGACAGAATTTGTGGGAGAGAAGGCAGAGAGAGTTTCTTCTTTCATCATAAAATGTTCTTTGTAAAAAATATGATATATACACACACACGTATAAAACATATCCAGTGCAACTGCAATTGCTGTGCCAAACACTGGGAAGTGCCCCCTTTGGTCGATGTATTTCTGGAGTTTTAAACAGTTGTCCTACAACAGCTGCATTTCAGTAAGACTCGGGCAGGTGGCTCCAGATAAGCCACTTGCCGCTCACATTCAGGCTGAGGCTTCCACGTTCACAGTCCGAAGGAAGAAGTGTGTCTTTGTGTCTGGAGTTGATGTTGTAGGGAGGGAGCAGGCAGGAAAGGAGCTGGAGGCTACAGGTGAGGAAGAAGGAATTGGCTTCTTTTGACTTCTCTACCACAGTCTTTGATGCCAATACAAATGCATTTCAGTCTGAGGATATTGACTTCGGCAGTGCTATGATCACACTACTTAATGAAATAATTCACATCAGCATAAAAAATATTCACACCAAAACATCTCTTTTTCTTTCCCTCTTTCCAAGAAAACTATGATATCATGTCACCAAGTGATCACCATGGATACTTCCAGTGATTTGCCCAAAAGTCATGAAGCATCATTCAGAGTCTTTGGATTTCCTCTTTTGGAAGAAGGAATTATTTTTAGATGAACATTCTGTCGATGTGTGTTCTGGTTTTCCCAATACATGGAGAAGTTTGAAGTCTCTGCATTCCCCCATGTCCTGATCCATGAAGTGAGAGGCACAGATGCCAGCCTCCATGGCTGGTCAGAAGGGAAAGGGAAGGGGAAACCCTGGGTCAGCAGATCAGCTCAGGAGGGATGCACCACAGAGGGAATAACGACGAGCTGCAAACCAAGATCAGAAGCTGTTACAAACCCACTTGATTTCAGCTCTGAGTGTCACCAATTGCGCTATGCAGACACCTACAGGGAAGAAGGTGGGTTGTCTAAAACCAGTACAGATCCTTGCTTTTGTCCTGAGGCTGCAAACCTGAAAACAGAGAGAAAATAAAAGGGAGAGAGAGAGGGAGAAGAGAAAGAGAGAGGGAGAGAGAAGGGGGTGGGGGAGGGAGGGCACAAGATATTTAAAGAAAGAGAAAGACAAACACCACTGTCTCATTGTGAAAGTCACAGAATTCATCTAAAGGGCATGAATGAAGGTAAAAGCAAAGCAAACAAGTGTCAAATTTGCACCTGAGGGAAGGGAGAGCGGGCAAGACTAGGAGCCAATGATTGCGTTTATTATATAACTATTTTTTTCATTTGCCCTAAAAATAAAGCAAACAAAAAAGTAAACCCTTATTTGACTGTACCTTTCAAATTCAACTCTTCAAGCTAGGGACTTAATATTATCACTAAAATCGTATTCTTGTTAAGTTTTACGTTTTCCAGAGACCTATTTAATTTGACAATTAAGTTGATATCAGAGTCATGAGTCATATCTGTATGACTTGTAACTACCACTGGAGGTGATAAGACCCCCCCCCCCGCCCCCACCCGGGCCACCATTTAAACTACGCTCTTAGCAGGCACTTTAGATCAGCGCTGTCCAACAGGAACACAATGGGAGCCATGGGCATAATTCTAAATTTTCCGGCAGCCACATTGAAAAAAAGTAAAAAACAAACAGGTGAGACTTAATCTTAGTAATATATTTTATTTAACCCAATATATTCAGTATGCAATGTGTTGAAAATATTTCAACATGCAATCAATGTAAAACATCAGTGAGATGAATTTTACATTCTTTTTGGGACAAAGTCCTGAAATCCAGTGTATATTATACACTTACAGCACATCCCAATTCGGCCTGGCCATGTTTCACGTGCTCAACCGACACATGTGGCCGGTGGCTACACTACTGAACAGCACAGAGCTAGAACCTTTCCAACAAATTTTATTTTTAAAAAATCCTCTGTAATATTAACCAGCTACTTTCTCATTCTGCCCACACTGATGACACAGGGTCATCTGTCTGCTGAAACACAACCCCGCCATGCAGACCTTCGGGCCTCACGGTCACTGGGGTCTCCAAGGAGAACTAAGTAGGGTCCCGGCCTCAGCCCAGGTTTGGGCACAGGGCAGGAGGGGCCCGGGGATGCCACGTTCCCTCTCCCTCTTACCTGAGTCCACGCTGAGGCCCAGACCCCCGGCCACGTCCCCCGTGGGGCTCGCGAAGGGTCCCCCGGGCGCGGCCCACGTGGCGCCGGCCGGCTCGCCCTTGGCCGAGAGCTCGCAGGGCGGGCTGCCAGGCGCGGGGGCCGGCGCGGGAGCGAGGCGGGACGGGCGCCCCGAGGCGGCTGGCATCAGCAGCGGCCCGTAGCGGGGGTCGAAGTGCGGCGCGTAGACCTCGTGCACGGCGGCGGGCCGCGGGTAGGCGGCGGCCTGGGCGCCGAGGGCGCCGCCCAGCGCGTAGGGGTGGTGTGGGTGCGCGTGGTGCGGATGCGCGTGGTGCCAGGGCTCTGCCGCGCCCTGGTGCAGGTGGCCGTGCAGCGCGGCCGGCGAGTAGGGGTCGGCGGCGGCGAAGGGCAGCTCCGAGTGAGCGGCGGCCAGCGGGCTGCCCAGCGGCGCGGGCACTGGCGTCTGGTAAGCGCTGTTCCAGAAGGAGGCGGGGAAGCTGCGCTGGCTCATCGGGAAGGAGCCGTCTTTGGGCCGGCGAGGCGGAGGGAAGGAGAGGGAGAGAGGAACGCATCACCGCCGGAAACACGGTTGCCGACGCCGCTCGGCCGCCGCAGAACTGAACGGCCGGGACTGGCAGAGGGCGGGAAAGGCGCCGTGCTGGGCGCACGCGCGGCGCCTCTCTCGCGGGGCTGCGGCCCGGGAACGCGAGGTCCGGGCGCCGCACGGGGTAACCCTTTGGGGAGGAGCGCCGCTTCCTCGAATTTTTCAGGCGCGTCCTAGGCTGCGGGAACCCGGAGGCTGGCAGGGAGAGGAAGAGCGGAGAGACTTCCTTCCCCGGCCCCAGTTTCAGGGCGCAGGGAGCTTCCCTCGGACTCCGGGCTGGACGACCTCGGACCAGAAGCGGCCTCGCCTTCCCGGCCCGCAGCCTCTCCTCAAGCTAAAGGTACCTCTTCCCGCTCTTGGTCGGCCGCCTAGCGATCTCACTACCCGCTCTCGCGTTTCAGCCTCCCTTGCTCCAGAAAATGTGCCCCTCCAAGGCCTCTGATAGACTGGAAGTCCATCGACATATTTCGGAGTCTTGCTATTATTAGCCTCCTTTCTAGAAACTTTATTTCAAAAAATATTTTTTGCAAAGAGCAAACTTGACCTATTAAAAGGGCAGCAGTATTATTTGCAGAGGGGGACACGAAGGGACAGGTCTTTTCAGTTTTAATTAAAAAATTTTCTGCATCAACATGTGGACGCCAGGAATAATGATAATAATAATTATTATTATTGTTTGTATCATTGTTGACCCCTAGTGTCTGGAAGCATTTTAAGAGAACAGCATTTAGATCAAATTTGTTGCCTTTAGTTGGGAGGAAAGGAGAAAGACATTTAATTAAAAGAACCCTGGAGAAGGCATCTGCATTTCATAGTAGATAATTTAAAATGCTTTGAAAATGCATTCTAAGTAGTGAACAATCTTCCTGTTAAAAGTATTTAGGCAACTGGAGAATAAAAAGAATATTTTGTATTTAAAACTAATGTTTTTGGATCTTGTCTAGGCAAGGCTTGTACAAACTGTCACACTCTTAAGAGAAAAAGGAAGGGCGACAGTTGTCATTTCCCCCAAAGTGAAATATTTGTTTTCCTTTGTTACAGCAAAGTCCTCATTTCTCAGCTTGGTGCACGTCAAGAGCTAAGATTAGTGAGAAAGTTACCAAAGTTACCAAATAGTTACTTCCACCCTTGTTTTGGTAATAAAGGGAGGTCAAGATTTCAGAATAGAAGGGAGAGTTCGTTGACTCACCCAAGAAATCATTGTCCCAGGCTAGGTAAAGCAGTGCTTGGTGAGAAGGGTAAACCAATAAAGAAGGGATGTGTTTGGGGAAATCCCTTAGAAATGTTTTGGCTACCCTTAAATTCTTTTTATTTCTATATGATTTTACTCGCTTATTGAAAGACATTCTCTGCTTCAAGATTTCCCAAGTAATCAAAATCTGGCAAAAGGCATAAGTAGGTTTTAGGAGACATTCTTCAGCAGGTTTTGCTTGCATTGCATTCTAGGACTTTTTTCTCTGGAAAGATTTTCAGAAATGGGGTAAGGGCCCTGTAAACTGTTGTTCGTGAAGATCCCCCTCCCCCTTGCCCCCCCAACCTGCCTTGGGAGGCTGTTGGAAACCTCACATTTCCACAGCATATTTACATACATTTTCTGTTTGCCTTACAGCCACCTCCAGGGATAGTTAAGTGGGCAAGTATTATTCTAATTTTAGAGACCAGTAAATAGAGTGACCTCCAAAAGGTTAAGAGACTTGCCCAAGGTCATATTGTTTGGAAGTGGTGGCGCCAACACACAAACGTAGGCCTCCCAATTCCAAGGCTATTGTTTTTTTCTAGGTCACTGCTCTGCTCTGCCTATTCAAGGAGAGATCTTAGGCCTGTGCCTACTCCTCCCTCGATTTCTTTATCCTCCCCCAATGACCCTCTTCACCTCTTCTCTAACACCTACCATTCTTTCAGCTGCATCTCTTTGAACCCCTGTAGGTGGACCCCAGGCTATGAGGGCTCTCTATCCTCCCTTGCCAGTTGGGGTCCCATACTTACCCCGCCAGGGCCCGGAGCTCCGCGGGGCTTTGCTGCTTGTACAGCTTGGGGAATAGCTGCTAGGCTGGCTTAGGGCCCGGCTGAAGTGCTCGTCCACCACAGAGCTGATGTCTCCCTGGAAATAGGTGAAAAGGACGCAGCGGGAGTTGATGTACTCCGCCTCTGGTGGGCGCTCTTTCTCCGGGCTGCCGCCTTCTTCTTTTATACTAGCTGGAGTTTGGCTGGAGAAGGAGGAGCTGCCACTGCCGCTGCTGTTGCTGGGGCTGGCGTTGCACTCCTGGGCTTCCTGCATTTTGGAGTAACAGGCTAGTTTCTGCTCAAAGGAGAAAGAATAGAGAAATCAATTTCAAAAGAGCGAGCAAATTGTGTTCAGACTGCACTCCCTCATCCGGATCCCGAAGGTATCCAGGAGCAACTGACATCGGTGCCCATGCCCGGTGCTCAGTAACGTGGGCTGCAGTCAACAGGCCTCCCAACCTGCAGCTCAACGAAGGTGGGGTTTCTGAGAGGCCGACTGCCCTTCTTGGAGCCTCTGTCTCCCTGGAATTGCTGCCAGGCCACAGGGAGAAATCTCTGAAGGTGTCAGGGTGAAAGTCCAGGAAGACGCCTAAGCAGTTTGACCACAGAGCCAGGCTCAAGGCAGATATAGTTTTAAAATCAGGCTCCAAAGGTAAAAGGCACCCAAGTCCAGTTAGAGCCTGACTGTTACCTGCCTGAGAATTCAGGGCAGACATGCAAGATGCAGGATTAAGCATCCTCATGATAGAACATGAAAATAACACAATCCACTCTACACAACAAAGATGTAAAGGAAGAACTGCTGCAGGATAAAAACATGGAATAACATCGTGACATGGATCATTTTAATAAATGCAAGTTGATATTTGGTCATAAACTGGCCATTAGAAAGTTTCAGCTTTTAAAGAGATCTTCTTTTGAGTAAGGAAAAACCAGTGGGCTATGAGAATTTCTACCCTCACCATCTGTGTATATTGAGGAAAAAAGTAATAAAAAGGAGCAGAGGATGATCTTGGCTGTAAGGTTGGGTAAATCATGACTGTCTGATAGTGATTTACAAAACGAAGTGTGGCCGCTGAAAACATTTTCTTAGAAACTAGCAATGGACTGAATGCAGTGTTAAAGCAGTATGCAGGCAGGGATGCCCTTCAAGGGAGACCCTGATCATACAAAAATGAACAGAGATCTTGGGGCAATAGATTGGTCCAGGGTCAGGGAGGAGAAAGGACCAAACGGACAGAAAACCAACCTTCCTTTCCTCTTTGTAATACTCCCAGCCTGGGAAGGAGCTCATCTTGGACACCGAAGCCAAAAGACTGGAGTTATTTAGCAATAACACCATTTCTACCACATTCCCACTTGGCTTACAATGAGAGACTCTGGTGATTCCTAAAATTAACATTGAGACTAAACAAACTTCTGGTTGGAAAGTTTTAAAAAGGAGAGGAGGAGGGAGAAAAGCAAAAACAAAAGGCAAAATCTACCCATTCCATCATTAAATCATCCGGAAATTTTCAAATAGATATTCTGCAAGCAAAATTGGCAAAAGCATGGACTTGGACACTGGGGTGTATTTCAATTTTCCCGAAGCAGGAGTCCAGGCCCTCACTTTCCAACCTAGTCGGGACTCCTAGGGGATCCCCCCCTCTGCCCACTGGAGTGTGATCTTATTCATTTCCTGGACTACTGTCCTCAGTTTCGACTACAGCAGCTGAGGAATGAAAAGAAAAACTTCGACCAGATATAGACCGGAGAACAGAAATATTGTAAAAATTAAACGAAACTTGAAGAGTTTGCAGAACCTGGGCTAGTGGTCTTCTCAAAAGTGGGTTTGTTGATGGCAGGGCAGCCGGACTCAGCTAGCGAAAGGCGAAGTATTATCTATGAAGCTTGCCTCTGCCGGGTCAATAATATTTCCCAGAACTTTGCAAAGATTATAAAGCCAGTGAATTTCGTGCGGTTCTCTTTGTAACGAATTCGCTGGTTCTGGAATTAATTGGCCTGATCGCCTGAGAATTGAAACGGAAAAAAAAAGCCTTTGATAAAATAAGCTTGCAGAGATGAGAACGCGAGTCTTCGATTCTCAGACATAAAGACAGAGACAGGCCTTTGATTTTGTTTTGTTGTCATTCTCACCTTTGGGACCAAAGTTTGGTTTTCCCTGCGTGAGCTTTGCTCGCATCTCCCCGTGCCAGCACTGGGCTTGGAAGAAATCTGGAGTCCGACATACCCTAAGAAATCAAGGCAGCTCGCGCGATCCTCGTCTAATTATTCCCGGGAAGCCCGCGGCACGCACTAGCAGTACTTAGCTGCCTTCCCGAGAGAGCAAACGGGCAAGCTAAAGGGGTTAGCTCAGCCTACTGGGTGGCAGCGCGGGCAATCCACGCATCCGGGAGGCGCCCGCCGCCGTTCGGACGCCCAGTACCCGCGCGGAGGCACCGGGAACCTCGGAGTACTGGCAGTGCTCGGAGAAGCCGGGGCGCGCCACCTGTCTACTAGGCCCGGCCGGGAGGAGACACGTACCTGGTGGTAAGGGGTGTAGGCGGCTGCGAAGTAAGGCTGGGGAGGACCATAGACTTGGTACATAACATCCAGACAGCTCATGGCTTCCCGCAGCGGAGACGGTTAAGTGTTTTATCATCAACTATTGGGCGGCGGAGGGCAGGGATGCTGCATGGGCGGCACTAGGATCTGAGCTCCCAAGTCATCCGCGGCGGAGCGAGGGGCAGCGTGCTCCGCGGCTCGGGATCCCGCTCGCACGCTCCCTTCCCACCCTTGCAATTCCAGCCGCCACCGCGCTCCGAGATGGAAGCGCCCGGCCTCCAGCTAGTGGGCATTTAAACCCCACGCGGGGCCGGCGTGCTGACGCCACTCCCGGGCCGCGGAGGAGGAGGGGTTGGGGGCGGGGCCGGGAGGCCAATGGGGTGCGTGGGACGAGGGACCGAGGGGCTGCCGGTGCGTTTCCCTGGGCTATCCGGCGGCGAACCTGCGGCCGAAGGGTGCGGTGAACTGTGCAGCCCGGAACTTGAGCCCTGAGACTTCGCACCGTGAGGAGCAAGGATTTTCCAGGCTAAAGCAGGAGGGGGCGGGAGAACAGAGAGGAGAGGGGAGAAATGGGGGCTTTTACATTTGGAGAGAGAAAGAAAGTTGTTGAGTAGTGGGGAAATGTCTTGTGGGGAGTCCCGACCTCACACTGGAGAGTTGAGTGTGTGCGTCCGGGGTGGTGAGGTGGGGAAGATTCTTTGCTCTCGACTCCTCGGCGGGAGGAACGGCGCTATCCCTAGGAATCCCCCAGGAAATCCGGATCTTCGGACAGGATGTAAGAGTCCGGGAACTCCTCGCTACGCGGAGGAGCTCCCTCTGCGGGGAAACGGCAGCGGCTGAAGCCTGTAACCGCTGCCCTGCGGCACCTCCTTTGCTCACCCTCGGAGCCAATCCACACGCCGTCAGCTACCACACCTTTTAATTCCGCTCACTGGGGCGGGTCCCTATTGACCCTCTAGATTATGATCCCGCCCTTTCTGGTTGACGCCCTCCATCCGAACCCTCTAGGTCCGCGTTATTCGCTCCCCGCCTCCAGCTCGTCCGGGTACCAGCTACTTTCGAGGAGTCCAGGCGGCTTTACCCAGACCCCGGCCGCCCCGAGTCTCCTCGGCCGGCATCCTTTAAAGTTTCAGTAACTTTTTGGAACGAGGACTCATTGCTTGCAAGAGGAATCATCCTAGGCACTGCAGGGAGGTCAGAGAGGACTTTTGCTGACTCTTCAGTCAGTAATACAGCAGCTGCGATTTTCTTTGCTTGTTTCATTTCAGAGGTGAAAGAGAATACACTCCAGTTGTGAAACACGCATTTCGCATCGCCGTTCTGTTTCCTTCCCTGAGAGCTCTCCTGGCTCGGACCTGCTTCCTGCAACGCTTTCCGCCTTCCCAGGCACCCCTCCCCCAGCCCTGTAGTTCTCTGTCCTTAAAGTGTAGGACCGAATCGAGACAAGACTTTCTGTACGTCGGGACAGGTGTGGGAAAGAACGTTACAAGAATACCTGTGGAGCATACTTGGGAGTGGGAAGGGTAGAGGTTGGGAGCATTGAGAGCCCAGACCCAAGAAAGAGGCAGCGTGGATTACTGATAGAAATGAACTCTAGTGAATAACTAGAGTTTATAAATAGAGTATAAATACAACAAAAAGTCCGACATAGATTCACAGGCTATAAAACTGCGAACAAATGCACCCTTAAAAGATATATTTGTCTTTAGGGACTTCTCTGGTGGCACAGTGGTTAAGAATCTGCCTGCCAATGCAGGGGACAGGTGTTCGAGCCCTGGTCGAGGAAGATCCCACAGCCGCAGGGCAGCTAAGCCGGTGCACCACAACTACTGAGCCTGCGCTCTAGAGCCCACGCTCGCAGCCAGCGCACTGCAACGAAGAGTAGCCCCCGCTTACCACAACTAGAGAAAAGCCCACGTGCAGCAATGGAGACCCAACGCAGCCAAAAATAAATAAATTGAGTTTTAAAAAAAGATATATTTGTCTTTAAAACGTGAATATTTTAAGCCAAATGGTTTCAGGGTTGAATTTTGGTTTTGTCCAATTTATAAGTGGGTAGTGGCTCCATGTCTCCAGTTCGGTTTATAAATGGTGAGAAGTCTTGAGTGGCTGAAGTGTTTTTTTCATTAACTACAGTGCAATATATTTTAAAGCAAATTAAAAAAAAAATAAACACACCCCTGTGGTACAGTTTTACGTGTCTCTTTTTAGGGGCCAGGCTGCCTTGTGGCTGAGCTGGGTGGCTTTTGGAGCCTACCGTGATCCAGGCGCACAGGTGAAGCAGAACATCCCTCCCACCACCACTCCAACCCTCCCTCCCCAGGAGTTTTGGAGGGGGACAACAATCGCTTTACCCGTATCTCCTCTGGGGGCAAAAAAGCAAACGGTCATGGGAAGAGCCACCCTCGCTGCTGGGGACCGCTTCGTCTCGCACCAAGCCAGGCCCTGGGTGGGCCCGGCCCGCAAGCCCCGGGTCAAGTGTAAGGACACCGCAGCTCAGTGCTCGGGACAGATCGCCGCCAGTAGGCGCGGCCTCCGTGGGTCGGTCACACTCCCGCTTTTCGCGCAGGTCCCTCTGTACATCCTTGGACATAAGAGTTTCCACTCTGGCTTCCTTGGGGTAGGGCATCTCCAGGCCTGAGCATCCGTCGCCTGAGCGCGCTTCCTCCCTAGCAGCCCAGGCTCTGCAGCGTGGCCAGAGGCTGGCAGTCCTGCGCGGGAAAAGCGGTAGGAGGCAAGCGCCGAATCGCATGTCTAGCCAATGCGCTCGGCAGCTGGAAACCTGTCCTCGTTCACCTCCCAGCAGACATCGCCTATCCTCTGTACCCAGTCACGCTGACATTTTAATTTTACTTTGGCCCTGAACTTTACTTTTCCCACAAATGCAGGAGAAAATAGCGACAACCTTTCTGAACCAACAAGGCCCAACAAATTGTTATTTTTGAAAAGGATTACAGGAGCAGCGATTTCCCACATTTTGAACGAAGAAAATGAAGAGAATGCGATGCCAGTTACCTAAGGCTTCTTTCAGTTCACATTTCTCAATCCTGTCTTATTTGAAACAGTTTTAAAAAACATCATTGAAGCTAACTAAGGGTACTGACTGCACAGGAGCTTAAAGGAACACAGGCAATTGGGCCAGTGAGCATCAATCCTGAATTTTTGCAGGAAAGCTGTCTCCTCCCCCCAGATCCAAAGGAAAGAGAGGAAAACAAACAGTACGCAGTTTTAAAATACATCTTTTCTGTATGTCTGAAAAGCTGTCATTTACACGTGGGTGGTATTTATCAATCTGATGAGGTTGCCTCTTGTTTCTAAGTTGAGGCAGAAAGTAAAACACAACTAAATTTAACCCCTCTACTTTCCCAGCCATTCAAACTGTCAGGACATTAGTAGGGTCAAAGGAGTCAAGCTTTGATTTAGAACCTTGGGATGGGGTACAGGTTGAAGGAGAAAACTGGGAGGGAAGTCTCTCTCCTCTTCCCTCTTTTTCTCTTCCTCTTTCACAGTTATTTTAGGAGAAAAGATTGCAAACCAGATAGTTAAATGTCCCAGAACTTGGGTCCCGAGGAAAAACGTACTAACGTCCCCAGAAAAATCAGCTACTGTGAATTGCATCTAATCTAATTGCCTTTTAACTTCCTAATTGGGCTGAGAGAATATAAAACTTCTTTTAGAAAGGAATTCCACTTTATGATAGCTTCATGGCAATTTACCAAGCTGCCAAGGTGGGGGCGGGGTTGCCATATGAAAATAAAATCAATTACACCAAAATTTCTTTTCAGTACCCTAGTTCTAGTGTGCAATTCTAATATCTATAACTGTGAAAATGAAAAGTGCCTTTACTCTCAAAGTTAATGAATGAAGCCAAATTACTTTTGAATGATACATGTTTCAAGGTAGCATCACAATGAAATTATTTTCTTTTCAGAAGAACTGCCTCTCATTTTTTAATAAGCTGACTTCATTACCTTCTGAATTTTTTTCTGTCCACCTGTGTCATCTTATTCTGAAAACTGCAAAGAAGCTGCTTTATAGGAAGGATGTAAGGAATGGAACTAATTTGGAGTGCTGACCTGAGCCAGTCCAGCCCTTCCCTCAGCCATGGTTTATTTGAATAATTGAGTCTTGGCATTTTATGCCGCCTTGTTTTGCCAGCCAGAGGATGAACATGACAGTAATCTCGCAGACTTTTTTTTTTTTTTTTAAACCCCTAAACCCATCATTGCCTGTTTTACAGAGCAGAGATGTGTTTGGAATTTGGCGAGTAGCTGACAAGATTTTGTGGATTCAGCCTATTAATAGTATTAGTTGAAAACATGTCTGCAGAAGCCAGCTTTTTCAGTGTTAGTTCGTAATGATACTCTCGTGATTAATGGAGGGTCTGAATGGTGATTTTATTTTAAAGAAATAAAGGAAAAAGGAGAAATTCCTGTTCTCCGAAATCTCACTGAAATGCTAAGTGGAGGAATTCCAGTTTACCTCGTGAAAAACCAAGAGAAAGAGGGTTCAATTATTTTCATGCAAATTAGAGTAGCTTTTAACAGTGTTTTCAAGTAAAAATCCTCCATGGTCTATCCTGATGAATAAATGAGACTACTTTGTAATTATTAACATATATTTGGTTATTATAAGAATGTTAAACTTTTCCTCCTTTATATTTTAATGACTATTTTCATGTTAGGTATAAGACAACTTCCTGAATTTAGTTTTCTCTTGAATTCATATTGACAGTAATGTCCAGTTCTAGGATTGAGAAATATATTTAATACCAGATTCATCTTTCAGAAATGAGTTCTTTTTAATGAGTCTTTATGAGATGCTTAGTATAAAAATATTATTATACAAATACAATTCACAAGAGCCAAACCTTAAAAACGATAACAAATGACAAAAAGGGAGATTTGGAATAGATGTGTGGAAAATATTTTGGCTTGTTAGATTTTTATAAGAGTGGAAATGTTAGAAGAAAATTTTCATCCTCTGATTATTTACTTGGACACAAAGAGTTAATTCAGAGAACATGTGTAAATTATTTCTTAATGGGAAGAAGTTGTTTTTCATCTTTACTTGGCTGGAAAAGTCACTCTACTTGCCTTAGATTTCTGACCATAGTGGATTTTTTTCTTTAAAGACATACAGTCTGGAGATAACAGCCTAGAAACAAACATATGCTAGAAACTAACATATGTGTGAAACTCCTTTTGTAAGATGCAGGGACATAGAGGATTTTGTAGATTCAGAAGGTAGAAGTAGACTGAAGGATTTAAACTGTTGACTTAGATATTTGACAGTATTGGTATTGATCCATTCCCCCAATTTTTGTTTATAAACTTCATTTCAACAGGATGCTAAAGGGATTAAAAGGAGACCACAGTAATAACAGACAGAAGGTGAAGATATCCATCTGAGTGTGATATCCTGTCACATGCTTCAAGAAACACCTTCTTAGAAACTCACTTGTAGGAAGTTTCCTTTGGCACGTGTGGAAGAATTTTTAGCACTGACTCCTAGACTGGCATTGTTTGTCTTTAACGTATTTGGTTATGACTGATTTTGAAGTCTATTTCATGGTGACATAAGTAAATTAGGTTTAACTATGCCTTATGTGTAACATGTAGAAAGAAGTTTGATGGTACATCAGGACACTTAGCTTAGCAGACCCCAAGGCAGACTACACCTTTTATTTTTGATCTTAACTTTATACTATAAATACTGTGCATCATATTTTAAGGTAAAAGTCCAGTTGTTGACTATGAAATTTAAACTTCACCAGCTGCTATTGTTTTTCATCTTTCTTTAAGAGAGGAATGAATCAATCAATTTGTAAAATAATCCAACCCGTGACATTACAGGGGTAATTAAAAAATAAAAGTTTAAAAAATTTGAAATGTAAAATTTAAGAACAGTATATCATTTTTTATGCCTCATGCAAGATATTGCTGCACAGTGAATCAAAGTGGAAATTTGTCATTTGTCCAGCTAATTTGGAATGGAAACCAGCTAAATATGACCATGTAAGAAATCAAACTGAAAAATTCAGGTCTCAAAGTGGGCTTTCACCAAGGAAGCTTCTTTCCATATTAGTAGATTAATGATTATACTCCTGAGCATAGCTAATTCTTTCTCCAAACAAATCATGTACTCAGAATGTGGCCATGACCTTAGTAGTGTCTGTTAGTGTTTGTAAATATTTTAAGAAGCCAATGATTCTGAAATGGTTCAAAATGAACACGTATTTTTACCCCTTAGCGTTCTTTTTCTCTGTGGGAATTCAGTGGAAAAATAAATTTGAAACCCTAATCTGCACCAATGTATATGGCTTTGTTCCTGGGTATATGAGGAAGTAGCTAATTCCAGGGCACTACCCTTTATTATTTTGGGTAATGGATGTGGTAAAACAGCCTTTCAGTAATGCAGTAGGATAACTCTATTAGTAAACAACTATTGCTGTTAGAAAAATAGGCCGTGTCTGTGCATTTCAAGTAAAGTGCTAAATTAAAGCAACCCTCCCAACCAGTTAAACAGAAACAAAGGTCCTTTTTTTTTTCTTTTTACCTTGGGTAGTAGACCTGAAAACTACAGATAATTATTTCAGTAGAAAGAAAATTCCAATAGTAGATGTCAAAAGGAAGACATTTCAGAGCACTTGTTGTCAAATAGTTAGGTGAGCAAGTAGTTAAAGAACAAGAGAGAACCCCTAGCTCTTAAAAGGGGCGGGGAAAGGTGGAAGTGTGTGTTGCTGATTGCCACCTTTGAAGCACTGGAGGTGGCCAAATTAAGCCCTGGCTGCCTGTAACTGTTGAGGTCACATACTTTGGGATCTCAGCCCAGTGGCTGCATTTCATGGGACATTGCCCTGTCTTTTCTCTAAAAGTAATACACCCTCAACCTAATGCCATTATCTTAGTTACTTTCTTAAGAATGGAAGGGGCTGATGAGTAGCATGGAAGGAGTGATGGACTGGATATCAAGATACTGTATACTGACCTGTGGTGTGAAATGTTGTCCCTCCTTAAGCCCTCAGTTTGCTCATGTATACAAAGAAACTGGACTAGATTATCTCTGTCTCAGGATGTTTATGATTCCAAACTCTGAAATTGGAATAAACTCACATTTGATTTGAAAATAGCGTAATGTTTCTAAAGATTTCCGCTATGCGTGTTATTTCCAGCCAAAGATCCTTCTTGAAGAATTGTACATGATCACCTTTACTTGAAAATATCCTGTGTTCCCCAGATCTCATCAAGCAGGGGCCTATTCTTAAATGTTGGACAGAATTAGTTAGCCAGAGATCCTTTAGAATTCCAGGGAGATGTAATACAAAAGGGAGCTGTGTTTTCCAAGCATCGGGTATGCAGTATCAGAAGCAAAGCTGCCCATTACGTTTGCTTTCTGTGGGCCTGAGTACATGTATGTACATACAGTGTCTGCTCCTTGGGAAATAAAAGTACAGCCTTTCTGAACTTTCATGAAACTAGGAACAGAAGATAACCATTCTTTTATCTGATAAAGTTGGGACTTTGAAATGAGAACTTTTTCATTTTTATCACAATATGTAATTATTGTATATTTCAATGTACAGTAATATATAGTGTATTTAATGGAGTAAATAAATTACTAGAATTATTAGCCATAATATGCTGCTTAGTGATTAATACCTACAAATCCCCCTGCCTAGGACAGGTGAATGATTAAATAGATTTCTGGAAGAAGACAGGCAACAACACACACTATGTTAGGAGTCTTACTTTAGATAGAAATTTTGTTATTTATTTTTTCCTGAAGAATATGTGAAAACTGCTTTCTGTAGAGATGAGAGTGCATTAACCATTAGATTCACTCCTTTTGCTCAAGCACATATAAATAATAAAGAAAATGTAAAAAGAGAGATAACCAGAAAACACAACTGGACCCCAAAACAAACATTCTAAGGCAAAAAATAAAAAAGAAACTCAAAGCTATGAGCAGGGCTAATGCCCTGGGCTCGTCCTAGTCCACAACCTGGTCTTAAGTGTATTTTTCAGAGCTTCTGCTCCTTTGTGATAACAAAGACAATGCAGATCTAGGCACTGAGTCAAAAGCCATCTAGCCCAGTTCTTGGTCATGAGGCTGTTTCTTCCCCTGCTACCTAGCCAGGATGTTTTGTTTGTTTGGTTTGTTTTTCAGATTCCACATGTAAATGAGACCATGTAGTATTTGTCTTTCTCTGTTTGTTTCACTTATTTCGTTTGGAATAATATTTTTTGATTCCATCCATGTTGTCACAAAATGCAAGATTTATTTTTTTTTATGGCCGAGTGATGTTCATTGTGAGTGTTTACATATATATATATGAATGAATTAGTGTTTTTGTTTTCTTCGGGTAAATACCCAGAAGTAGAATTGCTCGATCATATGTCAGTTCTATTTTTAATTTTTTGAGGAAACTTTGTACTGTTTATCATAGTGGCACACTCTCAATCCCACCAACAGTGTATGAGGGTTCCCTTTTCTCCACATCCTTTCCAAAACTGGGTGTTTGTTGTTTTTTGATAAGAGCCATTCTAACAGATGTGAGAATGTGAGATCACTAATAATTAGTGATATTGAGCATCTTTTCATGTATCTTTTGGTCATTTTTATGTCTTCTTAAGAAAAATGTCTGTTCAGGTCATCTGGCTATTTTTAAATCAGGTTGTTTGTTTTTTTGATGTTAAGTTGTATGAGTTCTTTGCATATTTTGTATATTAACTCCTTATCAGGTATCAGGTAAATAGTTGGCAAATACCTTCCATTTGATAGGCTGCCGTTTCATTTTGTTGGAAGTTTCCTTTGCTGTGCAAAAGCATCTTAGTTTGATATAGTCCCATTTGTTTATTTTTGCTTTTGTTTCCCTTGCCTGAGGTGACATATCTGAAAAAATATTGTTAAGACTGATGTCAAAGTGCATACTGCCTATGTTTTCTTCTAGGAGTTTTATGGTTTCAGATCTTACATTAAATCTTTAATCCATTTTGAGTTGTGTATGGTATGAGAAAGTAGCTCTGCTTGATTCGTTTGCATACAGCCATCCAGTTTCCCCTGCACCATTTATTGAAGAGACTGTCTTTTCTCCATTGTATATTCTTGCTTCCCTTGTTGGAGATTAATTGACCATATAAGTGTGAATTAATTTCTTTTTTTTTTAACATCTTTATTAGAGTATAATTGCTTTACAATGGTGTGTTAGTTTCTGCTTTATAACAAAGTGAATCAGTTATACATATACATATATCCCCATATCTCTTCCCTCTTGCGTCTCCCTCCCTCCCACAGTCCTTGTCCCACCACTCTCGGTGGTCACAAAGCACCGAGCTGATCTCCCTGTGCTATGCGGCTGCCTCCCACTAGCTATCTATTTTACATTTGGTAGTGTATATATGTCCATGCCACTCTCTCACTTTGTCCCAGCTTACGCTTCCCCCTCCCCATATCCTCAAGTCCATTCTCTAGTAGGTCTGCATCTTTATTCCCATCTTGCCCCTAGGTTCTTCATGACCATTTTTTTTTTTTTTTAGATTCCATATATATGTGTTAGCATACGGTATTTGTTTTTCTCTTTCTGACTTCACTCAGTTATGACAGACTCTAGGTCCATCCACCTCACTACAGGTAATTCAATTTCGTTTCTTTTTATGGCTGAGTAATATTCCACTATATATGTGCCACATCTTCTTTGTCCATTCATCTGTCGATGGATACTTAGGTTGCTTCCATGTCCTGGCTATTGTAAATAGAGCTGCAGTGAACATTGTGGTATATGACTCTTTTTGAATTATGGTTTTCTCAGGGTATATGCCCAGTAGTGGGATTGCTGGGTCATGTAGTAGTTCTATTTTAGGTTTTTGAAGGAACCTCCATACTGTTCTCCATAGTGGTTGTATCAATTTACATTCCCACCAACACTGCAAGAGGGTTCCCTTTTCTCCACACCCTCTCCAACATTTCTTCTTTGTAGATTTTTTGATGATGGCCATTCTGACCAATGTGAGATAATATCTCATTGTACTTTTGATTTGCGTTTCTCTAATGATTAATGATGTTGAGCATTCTTTCATGTGTTCATTGGCAATCTGTATATCTTCTTTGGAGAAATGTCTATTTAGGTCTTCTGCCCATTTTTGGATGGGGTTGTTTGTTTTTTTGATATTGAGCTGTAGGAGCTGCTTGTAAATTTTGGAGATTAATCCTTTGTCAGTTGCATCATTTGCAAATATTTTCTCTGATTCTGAGGGTTGTCTTTTCATCTTGTTTATGGTTTCCTTTGCTGTGCAAAAGCTTTTAAGTTTCATTAGGTCCCATTTGTTTATTTTTATTTTGATTTCCATTCCTCTAGGACGTGGGTCGAAAAGGATCTTGCAGTGATTTATGTCATGGAGTGTTCTGCCTATGTTTTCTACTAAGAGTGTAATAGTGTCTGGCCTTACATTTAGGTCTTTAATCCATTTTGAGTTTATTTTTGTGTGTGGTGTTAGGGAGTGTTCTAATTTCATACTTTAACAGGTAGCTGTCCAGTTTTCCCAGCACCACTTATTGAAGAGGCTGTCTTTTCTCCACTGTGTATTCTTGCCTCCTTTATAAAAGATAAGGTGACCATATGTCTGTGGGTTTATCTCTGGGCCTCCTATCCGGTTCCATTGATCTATATTTCTGTTTTACTGCCAGTACCATACTGTCTTGGTTCCCATAGCTTTGTAGTATAGTCTGAAGTCAGGGAGCCTGATTCCTCCAGCTCCACTTTTCTTTCTAAAGATTGTTTGGCTCTCAGGGGTCTTTTGTGTTTCCATACAAATTGTGAAATTTTTTGTTCTAGTTCTGTGAAAAATGCCAGTGGTAGTTTGATAGGGATTGCATTGAATCTGTAGATTGCTTTGGGTAGTATAGTCATTTTCACAATGTTGCTTCTTCCAATCAAAGAACATGGTATATCTCTCCATCTGTTTGTATCATCTTTAATTTCTTTCATCAGTGTCTTATAATTTTCTGCATACAGGTGTTTTGTCTCCTTAGGTAGGTTTATTCCTAGATATTTTATTCTTTTTGTTGCAATGGTAAATGGGAGTGTTTTCTTAATTTCACTTTCAGATTTTTTCATCATTAGTGTATAAGAATGCCAGAGATTTCTGTGCATTAATTATGTATCCTGCTACTTTACTAAATTCATTGATTAGCTCTAGTAGTTTTATGGTAGCATCTTTAGGATTCTCTATGTATAGTATCATGTCATCTGCAAACAGTGACAGCTTTACTTCTTCTTTTCCTATTTGGATTCCTTTTATTTCTTTTTCTTCTCTAATTGCTGTGGCTAAAACTTCCAACTATGTTGAATAATAGTTGTGAGAGTGGGCAACCTTGTCTTGTTCCTGATCTTAGTGGAAATGGTTTCAGTTTTTCACCATTGAGGACGATGTTGGCTGTGGGTTTGTCATTTATGGCCTTTATTGTTTTGAGGTAAGTTCCCTCTATGCCTACTTTCTGGAGGGTTTTTATCATAGATGGGTGTTGAATTTTTTCAAAAGCTTTCTCTTCATCTATTGAGATGATCATATGGTTTTTCTCCTTCAATTTGTTAATATGGTGTATTACGTTGATTGATTTGCGTATATTGAAGAATCCTTGCATTCCTGGGATAAACCCCACTTGATCATGGTGTATGATCCTTTTAATGCGCTGTTGGATTCTGTTTGCTAGTATTTTGTTGAGGATTTTTGCATCTATCTTCATCAGTGATATTGGCCTGTAGTTTTCTTTCTTTGTGACATCTTTGTCTGGTTTTTGTATCAGGGTGATGGTGGCCTTGTAGAAGGAGTTTGGGAGTGTTCCTCCTTCTGCTATATTTTGGAAGAGTTTGAGGAGGATAGGTGTTAGCTCTTCTTTAAATGTTTGACAGAATTTGCCTGTGAATCCATCTGGTCCTGGGCTTTTGTTAGTTGGAAGATTTTTAATCACAGTTTCAATTTCAGTGCTTTTGATTGGTCTGTTCATATTTTCTATTTCTTCCTGGTTCAGTCTCGGAAGGTTGTGCTTTTCTAAGAATTTTTCCTTTTCTTCCAGGTTTTCCATTTTATTGGCATACAGTTGCTTGTAATAATCTCTAATATTCCTTTGTATTTCTGCAGTGTCAGTTGTTACTTCTCCTTTTTCATTTCTAATTCTATTGGTTTGAGACTTCTCCCTTTTTTTCTTGATGAGTCTGGCTAATGGTTTATCAATTTTGTTTATCTTCTCAAAGAACCAGCTTTTAGTTTTATTGATCTTTGCTATTGTTTCCTTCATATTTTTCCCATTTATTTCCAATCTGATCTTCATGATTTCTTTCTTTCTGCTAACTTTGGGGTTTTTATGTTCTTCTTTCTCTAATTTCTTTAGGTGTAAGTTTAGGTTGTTTAATTGAGATGTTTCTTGTTTCTTAAAGTAGGATTGTATTACTATAAACTTCCCTCTTAGGACTGCTTTTGCTGCATCCCATAGGTTTTGGGTGACAGTGTTTTCATTGTCATTTGTTTCTAGGTATTTTTTGATTTCCTCTTTGATGTCTTCAGTGATCTCTTGGTTATTAAGTAGTGTATTGTTTAGTCTCCATTTGTTTGTATTTTTTAAAGATTTTTTTCCTGTAATTGATATGTAGTCTCATAGAGTTGTGGTCGGAAAAGATACTTGATATGATTTCAATTTTCTTAAATTTACCAAGGCTTGATTTATGACCCAAGATATGATCTATCCTGGAGAATGTTCCATGAGCAATTGAGAAAAAACTGTATTCTTTTGTTTTTGGATGGAATGTCCTATATATATCAATTAAGTCCATCTTGTTTAATGTATCATTTAAATCTTGTGTTTCTTTATTTTCATTTTGGATGATGTGTCCATTGGTGAAAGTGGTCCCCTACTATTGTGTTACTGTCGATTTCCCCTTTTATGGCTGTTATTAGTATTTGCCTTATGTTTTGAAGTGCTCCTATGTTGGGTACATAAATATTTACGATTGTTATATCTCCTTCTTGGATTGATCCCTTGAGCATTATGTAGTATCCTTCTTTGTCTCTTGTAATAGTCTTTATTTTAAAGTCTATTTTGTCTGATATGAGAATTGCTACTCCAGCTTTCTTTTGATTTCCATTTGCATGGCATTTCTTTTTTCCATCCCCTTACTTTCACTCTGTATGTGTCCGTAGGTCTGAAGTGGGTCTCTTGTAGGCAGCATATATACAGGTCTTGTTTTTGTATCCATTCAGCCAGTCTGTGTCTTTTGATTGGAGCATTTAATCCATTTCCATTTAAGGTAATTATCAATATGTATGTTCCTATTACCATTTTCTTAATGGTTTTGGGTTTGTTATTGTAGGTCTTTTCCTTCTCTTGTGTTTCCTGCCTAGAGTTCCTTTAGCATTTGTTGTAAAGCTGGTTTGGTGGTGCTGAAATCTCTTAGCTTTTACTTGTCTGTAAAGGTTTTAATTTCTCCATGAAATCTGAATGAAATCTTTGCTGGGTAGAGTAATCTTGGTTGTAGGTTTTTCCCGTTCATCACTTTAAATATGTCCTGCCACTCCCTTCTGGCTTACCAAGTTTCTGCTTAAGGATCAGTTGTTAACTTTATGGGGATTATTCCCTTGTATGTTTTTTGTTGTTTTTCCCTTGCTGCTTTTAATATTTTTTTCTTTGTATTTAATTTTTAATAGTTTGATTAACATGTGTCTTGGCATGTTTCTTCTTGAATTTATCCTTTATGGGACTCTCTGTGCTTCCTGGACTTGATTAACTATTTCCTTTCCCATATTAGGGAAGTTTTCAACTATAATCTCTTCAAATATTTTCTCAGTCCCTTTCTTTTTCTCTTCTTCTTCTGGGACCCCTATAATTCGAATGTTGGTGTGTTTAATGTTGTCCCAGAGGTCTCTGTGACTGTCCTCAATTCTTTTCATTTTGTTTTCTTTATTCTGCTCTGCAGTAGTTATTTGCACTATTTTATCTTCCAGGTCACTTATCCGTTCTTCTGCTTCTGTTATTCTGCTATTGATCCCTTCCAGAGAATTTTAAATTTCATTCATTGTGTTGTTCATCACTGTTTTTTTTTGCTCTTTAGTTCTTTTAGGTCCTTGTTAAACGTTTTTTGTATTTTCTCCATTCTATTTCCAAGATTTTGGATCATCTTTACTATCATTATTCTGAATTCTTTTTCAGGTAGACTGCCTATTTCCTCTCCATTTGTTAGGTCTGGTGGGGTTTTTCCTTGCTCCTTCATCTATGTGTTTGTCTGTCTTCTCATTCTGCTTACCTTACTGTGTTTGGGGTCTCCTTTTCGCAGGCTGCAGGTTCGTAATTCCCGTTGTTTTTGGTGTCTGCTCCCAGTGGCTAATGTTGGTTCAGTGAGTTGTGTAGTCTTCTGGTGGAGGGGACTAGTGCCTGTGTTCTGGTGGATGAGGCTGGATCTTGTCTTTCTGGTGGGCGGGTCCACGTCTGGTGCTGTGTTTTGGGGTGTCTGTGGCCTTATTATGATTTTAGGCAGCCTCTCTGCTAATGGGTGGGGTTGTGGTCCTGTCTTGCTAGTTGTTTGGCATAGGGTGTCCAGCACTGGAGCTTGGTGGTCGTTGAATGGAGCTGGGTCTTGGGGTTGAGATGGAGATCTCCTGGAGATTTTTGTTGTTTGATATTACATGGAGCTGGGAGGTCTCTTGTGGACCAGTGTCCTAAACTTGGCTCTCCCACCTCAGAGACACAGCCCTGACACCTGGCTGGAGCACCAAGAGCCTGTCATCCACACAGCTCAGAACAAAAGGGAGGAAAGAAAGAAAGAAAGAGAGAGAGAGGGAGGGAGGGAGGAAGGAAGAAAGGAAAAGACAAAATGTAAAATAAAATAAATTTAGTAAAATAAAAATATAATTATTAAAGAAAATTTTTTAAAGTAACAAAAAAAAAAAAAAAAGAAAGAAAGAAAGAAGGAAGAGAGCAACCAAACCAAAAAACAAATCCACCAATGGTAACAAGCACTAAAAACTATACTAAAAAAACAAATAAAAAAACGGACAGACAGAACCCTAGGACAAATGGTAAATGCAAAGCTATACAGACAAAATCACACACAGAAGCATACACATACACACTCACAAAAAGAGCAAAAGGAAAAAAATATATATATCATTGCTCCCAAAGTCCACCTCCTCAATTTGGGATGATTCGTTGTCTATTCAGGTATTCCACAGGTGCAGGGTATATCAAGTTGATTGTGGAGATGTAATCCGCCACTCCTGATGCTGCTGGGAGAGATTTCCCTTTCTCTTTTTTGTTCGCACAGCTCTTGGGGTTTAGCTTTGGATTTGGCCCCGCCTCTGCATGTAGGTCGCCTGAGGGCGTCTGTTCTTTGCTCAGACAGGACGGGGTTAAAGGAGCAGCTGATTAGGCAGCTCTGGCTCACTCAGGCCCGGGGGTAGGGAGGGGTACAGATGCGGGGTGAGCCTGCGGCGGCAGAGGCCAACATGACATTGCACCAGCCCGAGGCGCACTGTGTGTTCTCCCCGGGAAGTTGTCCCTGAATCACGGGACCCTGGCAGTGGCAGGCTGCACAGGCTCCTGGGAGGTGTGGAGAGTGACCTGTGCTTGCACACAGGCTTCTTGGTGGCGGCAGCAGCAGCCTTAACGTCTCATGCCTGTCTCTGGGGTCTGTGCTGATAGCCGCAGCTCTCGCCCATCTCTGGAGCTCCTTTAAGCGGCACTCTTTTTTTTTTTTTTTTTTTTTTTTTTGCAGTACGCGGGCCTCTCACTGCTGTGGCCTCTCCCATTGTGGAGCACAGGATCCGGACGCGCAGGCTCAGCGGCCATGGCTCACGGGCCCAGCCACTCCGCAGCATGTGGGATCCTCCCGGACCGGGGCACGAACTCGGGTCCTCCGCATTGGCAGGCGGACTCCCAACCACTGCGCCACCGGTGAAGCCCTTAAGCGGCACTCTTAATCCCCTCTCCTTGAGCACCAGGAAACAAAGAGGCAAGAAAAAGTCTCTTGCCTCTTCGGCAGCTCCAGACTTCTCCCGGACTCCCTCCCGGCCAGCTGTGGTGCACTAGCCCCTTTAGGCTGTGCTCACGCTGCCAACCCCAGTCCTCTCCCTGCGATCTGACCGAAGCCTGAGCCTCAGCTCAGCCCCCACCCACCCCGACGCGTGAGCAGACAAGCCTCTTGGGCTGGTGAGCGCTGGTCGGCACCGATCCTCTGTGCGGAATCTCTCCGCTCTGCCCTCTGCACCCCTGTTGCTGCACTCTGCCCCGTGGCTCTGAAGCTTCCCCGCTCCGCCACCCACCGTCTCCATCCGCAAAGGGCCTTCCTAGTGTGTGGAGACCTTTCCTCCTTCACAGCTCCCTCCCACTGGTGCAGGTCCCGTCCCTATTCTTTTGTCTCTGTTTTTTCTTTTTTCTTTTGCCCTATCCAGGTACGTGGGGAGTTTCTTGCCTTTTGGGAGGTCTGAGTCTTCTGCCAGTGTTCAGTAGGTGTTCTGTAGGAGTTGTTCCACATGTAGATGTATTTCTGATGTATTTGTGGGGAGGAAGGTGATCTCTATGTCTTACTCTTCCGCCATCTTTAAGCTCCTCCGTGAATTAACTTCTGCACTCTCTATTCTGTTACATTGATCTATGTATCTGTCTTTGTGGCAGTCCATATTGTTTCGATTTTTGTAGCTTTGTAGTGTAATTTGAAATCAGGATGCTTCCTTAAGATGAGCTAATTTTTTGCTTAACTATTGAATAAGGTTTGAAATGCATCTTTCTGAGAGATGAAAAGATGTCTGTCCCTTGGAGTTTCTGAAAACTTACACCCTACCGCTTCAAGATATACCTGCACATACAAATTTTTTCGGAAGCAAAAGAAACAGTTGAGTTTTCCAGTTAATCAATACATTGATTTAGACCTCTATTTTCTTTGCATAAAGAATCTTTAGGCCAATGAACTCATTTAATAAAAACTTTTATGACTCAAACGATAAGAAAAATGTCTTTTGGACATTCTAAATTGTCAGGGCTCCAGATTAACTTAGTTGTTACCGATATAATATTTTAATAATTGCATTAATAATAAATAACATTTTGAATACTTAGTAGGCACTTTGCATATATTTTATTTAATTTTTCTAACGGCCCTATTATCTTAATTTTATATATTAGGGAGCTGATATCTTTAGGAGTTCAATAATCCTTCTGAAGTCACAGGGTGAGAGAGCCAGAATTCATATTTGCATTTTACTGATTCCATGACCTCTTCTCTAAAAGCTGGTTAGCATAGTTTTTCACTCTGAGTCACAAGAAGGATTTACTTAGATTTAGGTTTTATTTAGGGAAATTCTCCATAAATTCTCAGTTATCTTAATGGTTCTATAATGATCCAATATTTACTTAGCAGGGCCTTGACTTTAAACATCTATTAATATCTTATATCTTGATAAACTTTGAACTGTATGAACAACTTGAATGTACTAACTAGATTTCAACAGGTTTATCATAGCAGTAGTCTTTGTATTTATTTTCTTTTTGTGTCTAACAATTATGCCCTCATTATAGGCTGACAGTAAGAAACTAAATTTGTAAATTATCTCTACCACATGAAGTTAGAGGCTACTGGCCATTCTTCTTAGGCTTCTTTTGAGATAGATATTCTTGTACATTGTAGACAATAACATGGATTGGAGTGCCATGGGCTTAGTGTACAATTCATAACCAAAGTCTTGACCACTGCAGAAATGAAGAACCGATCTCTAAAATTTAGAGATCCAACTGAGTGAGAAAAGAATCTCAATGTTTAAAGCATTTCATTGTCTATTTAGCCTTGTTTTACCATCTATGATGGGCATGGTTAGACAATATACTTAGTTTTGTCTCCTTATGACCTTCATGTAAATTTACTCATACTGCATGTGTTCTTCTGTGACCTGCTTCTTTCACTCGTATTTATGTTTTTTCTATTCATCCATGTTGATATGTAAAGGTGTAGTCCATTTATTTTCTCCTGTGTACATTGCTGTATATAGTCTGTTGTAGAGAATAAAACTACAGTTTTATTCATTCTATTGTTAAGGGGCATTTCAGGTGTTCACAGTATTTTTTTTTTTTGGCTGTGCCACCCAGCCCACGGGAGTTCCCCAACCAGGGATTGAACCCTGGCCCTGGGCAGTGAAGCTGCAGAGTCCTAACCAATGGATCTCCAGGGAGTTCCCAATGTTCATAGTTTTTTGATATTGAAAAAAACGCAGGTATGGGCCTGTCTCCTGGTACATACATGTACAAGAATTTCTCTAAAGTATATTATAATTGAGAGAAAAATGGCTAATCATAGGGTTTATGCATGTTTAACTCTACTAAGTAATGCCAAAATGTTTTTCTAATTGATTGTACCTGTTTATACTCCCACCAAGAAGGGGTAAGAGAGTTCCCATTACTAAACATTCTCCACAGCACATGGTCTTGATTTTTAAATTGCCCAATATGTTATGTGTGTATTGAAGTCTTATATTCATTTTCTTTTTCTTGATTACTTATGACAGCCATTAATGTCTTCTCTTCGATGAAATGTCTGTCATGTATTTTGCACATTTTTTTCTACTTAGTTGCTTGTTTTTTTCTTTTAGATTCATAGGAGTTTTACATATATATTGAATACTAATTCCTTGTTATATGCGATGTAAATATCTTCTCCCATTTTGGCTTGTCTTACCACTCCTTTATGGTAGGGTATATTTCCATACCTTGTAGTTTATCTTTAGAGCATCTTGGATATTTTTGTATTTTGAATTACCGTATAAAATTTTAAATTAGCTTGCTAGGTTCCATGAAAAATCTTCCAGATCAATTTGAGGATCAGTGACATCTTTTTGCCATTGGGTCTTTCTGTGCAAGTACAGGAAATAGCTCTTTATTTATTTAGGTCTTTTAAAATGTCTTTCACGATGTATCCCTAGGCATTCTCCATTTTTGGTTGCTCTTGTTAATGGTATCTTTTTAAAAATTTTTATTTAATTTATTTTAGTTTTGGCTGCTTTGGGTCTTTGTTGCTGTGTGTGGTCTTTTCTCTAGTTGTGGCGAGCGGGGACTACTCTTCATTGTGGTGTGAAGGCTTCTCATTGCGGTGGCTTCTCTTGTTGCGGAGCACGGGCTCTAGGTGCATGGACTTCAGTAGTTATGGCATGCAGGCTCAGTAGCTGTGACTTTCAGGCTCTAGAGTGCAGGCTCAGTAGTTGTGGCACACGGGCTTAGTTGTTCCGCGGCATGTGGGATCTTGCCGGGCCAGGGCTCGAACCCATGTCCCCTGCATTGGCAGGCAGATTCTTAACCACTGTGCCACCAGGAAGCCCAATGGTATGTTTTTAAAATAAAATTTCTAATTTATTGTTGCTGGTAAAGACAGATACAATTGTGCATTGATTTTTTAAATTAATTTTTATTGGAGTATGGTTGCTTTACAATGTTATGTTAGCCTCCACTGCACAACAGAATGAATCATCCATACACATACAGATATCCCTTCCCTTTTTGACTTCCCTCCCATTTAGGTTACCACAGTGCATTAGGTAGAGTTCCCTGTGCTATATAGTATGTTTGTATCAGTTGTCTATTTTATACATAGTATCAGTAATATATATGTCAATCCCAACCTCCCAGTTCCTTCCTCCCTCCCCACCCCTTTCCCTCTTGGTATACATACCTTTGTTCTCTACATCTATGTCTCTATGTCTTTATTTATGCTTTGTGCATTGATTTTTTGTTGTTGTTGTTATCCAGCTGCCTTGCTAAATTTGCTTATAAATACCAATAGTTTACTTATAAATTTTTCCAGTATATTTTATGTAGACAATAATATCCTCTGTAAATGAAGATGATTTTACTTATCACATTGAATTAATTGAGATGACCAGACAAACTTTCTCCTTAATCTGTTAATGTGGAGAATTTCATCAATTGATTTACTAATATTAACCAACCATGGTGATGATGTCTCATATTTTTCATAATTTTTTGGATTTGGTTGTGAATATCTTATTTAGGAATTTGTTCATGAGTGAAATTGTATTTTTTCTGTCTTGTAGTATGTTTAACTTGTTTTGTTATCAAGACTATGCTAACTGTATAAAGAGTTGGGGATGTTCCCTCTTTTTTATTTTCTAAAAGAAATTGCTTATGATGGAATACAATGGCAAATATTGCTTGCAAAGTTCAACACGAAGCATCTGAACCTATTCCTGAAGTCATTTTTAAAGACATTGTATGTGACTGTTTAAAGGAAATTTAAATCTTTTCAACTTTAAAAGATTCAAGTTTGGGAAAATTATAGCAGTAGAGAAAGTATATCCAGTTGGGTCTAGTACTGTTTATCTTTCCTTGCTTCTGTTATCTAGATTCTTCTTTATGGTGAAAGGAATTCACATCTGTTCTATGGGGTAATTCATATTTGTATATGAAGTCTAATAAAAGTTAGATAGAGGAAAAAGAGGAGATACTAATTCACCATCTCCTAACTGGTCAGTAGTATTGGAAAGTATCCAGCAATTTGAGTAAAAAAATGTCTGCTTGTTAAAATTTGGGATTTCCTTGCAGGGGAGGGTAGACTGGCAAGCTCTTTGGGAAGTGGCCTGGGGAAATCACAATTGCACCTCATGTCTTATGATTGTCAGCTGCTGGAAAAGGAAGGAAATCTACTTTAGCTTAGGTAATCAAATACACTTTACTCTGAAAGTCAGAGTATAATTATCTTCAGGAACAAGTGTTCTTTGTTTACCTGTTGCATGGTTGAAGCCCATGTTTGTTAAATTGGGTCACCATACCAATTTATTCCAAAGGATTATCATGGCAACCAATTCCAGACAATTTTCCCCTAAACCTTTATTGTAAAAGTTCAGCTCCTTTACAACTGCCAGAAGATTAGGTTACTGCTTATAGTAACTGCTCATTTATGTTCTTCAGTCTCATCAGGACTTTCAAAACATTTTACTTAACACATTCCATTTCTACATAAGACGATAGGCTTCAAGTGAGATGCCTTTTTAGTCTGGGTTAAATTTGAGACATAAGTATACATCACAATTTAAATGGAGTGGAATAAATAAGTGAACTGTGCATTTGCATTTCCAGTCTAATTGCTGAGGTCTGTCAAGACAGTTTGAGGATTCATCAATTACTTGTACTTACTCTTCACTTCCAACTTGCAGTTATGATCTAAGTTTCACAGTTAGTGAGTGGGGTGTCAAAAACTGAAGATGCAAGAATTTAGAGAAGAATCACCAAGTTATAACATTGTAACATTTCAACACTTCCTTATATTTTTTCTTTCTCTTTTTCTTTGGGTACATTGAAGTGATTTTTTAAAATTAAGGTAAATTGCATACAGAAAAGTTCACCCTTGGCAATGCATAGTCATGAGTTTTGACAAATGTAAACAAGAATATAACCCCCATCAAAATTAAGATACCGAAGTTTTATCATTAAAAAAAATTCCCTCAAGTGTCTTTGCAGTCAACTCCTGGCCCCCTCACTCCTAGACTCTGGCAGCCACTGATATCTTTTCTGTGCCTGTAGCTTTGCTGTATCCAGACTAGAATGCCATATAAATGGAATCATGCAGTATGTAGCCTTTCTTGGTGTGGCTCCTTTCACTTAGCAATATGCATCTGAGATTCATCCAAGTTGTTATGTGAATTAATAGTTTGTTCCTTTTTATTGCTGAGTAGTATTCCATCATATTGGTGTATCACAATTTGCTTACCCATTCACCTGTTGAAGAATATTTGAGTTGTTTCTACTTTTTGAATATTCCCTTTTTACCTTCTTTTTTTTTTAAGATCAAGAAGTAAGCCATGATTTATACAAAGAATAAAGCCATCAGACAGGTTATTTCCTAGTCATAGAGTGAGTCTCTTTCCCACTCTGAGCTGCCTGACTCTGAGGCAGCTGAGATGTGAGCGACCTTCACTTCTGAGCCTTATTCTCATTCGTGCTTTCCTTTAGTTTGCCTACTAAGTTCCAGAATTGCTGTATTATGTTGCACTTAAGACTACCTTTTCGAACCTTTCCATACATTCTCAAAATCACTAATCCTCTTTCAATGGAAGCATGATTTTATCTCAGAACTTACGTTGAAATAAAATATTCAGTGGCATGAATATTTGATCGATTTCTATGCTTCCCACTTGCTTTTAAACTCCATGAGAGGGGGATAATGTCTCCCTTTGCTTGCCATTATTACCACAGGAGCTAGCATAATACAGAACCCACAGTGACTTAAATTAGGCAAAAATACATCACAACTGGATTTAATTATTATCGCACATATTTAGGTATTCTTTTGATGTGTTGAGGATGTTTGGATGAGTAACAACATAGCAAAATATGACAAAACATGCATTTTCTTGCCTTCATTTCAGCAAAATCGCTAATTATGTTATTATCATGAAGAGTTTAACAATATTTGTTTTCTATTAGCAATAATGTCAAACCAAATAACTTTCTTTGAGTCATTGTAGATCTTTGATAGGTTTTATCAATTTCAATTTGGAGAAACATTGCTCTACTGAGACAGTACCAACTGGAATTCTCAATAGGTTCTTAAAGAAATAATTACATTTGGAAATGAACCATGAATTTAACAAATCAGATTCAAACATTGCTATGGTTTAGCATATGAGAAATTACCATTTTTACAGAAAATATTACAAGATATTTTAATTTCATCTTCTATATTGCTCTGATTTATATAATGATATTCACCATCTCTAAAAGTAATATCTAAATCAAATACTGTGTATGTTTTCTTTCAAAAAATTTAATATCAATATATTCCAAAAAAAATAGCAGTATATCGATCAACTATAACTTGATCAATAATGGTCAGAAAATAGTATAAATGGAAATTCATTTATTATTTATATGTGAATTAACTTCAGTCAGGTGAACTTCCCCTCATGTTTTAATTTCCTTATAATTTATTGGAATGTTACGTTTATAGCATTATATATATATATATATATATATACACACACACACACTTTTTTTTTTTTTTTTTTTTTTGTGGTATGTGGGCCTCTCACCGTTGTGGCCTCTCCCGTTGTGGAGCACAGGCTCCGGACGCGCAGGCTCAGTGACCATGGCTCACGGGCCCAGCCGCTCCGCAGCATGTGGGATCTTCCCAGACCCGGGCACGAACCCGTGTCCCCTGCATCGGCAGGCGGACTCTCAACCACTGCGCCACCAGGGAAGCCCTATATATCTTTAAATTTAAATACTGTCTTTAATTTTTTTAAAAGTTAAAAAATCCTTTACAAAGTGAAATTGCTAAAGTTATATACATTTTGGTAAATTTTGCTAACATTAATAGCAAGCAACTGTTTATACCAATAACTGTGGCTACTACAAGTAGTTTAAAATTAATTTCATATCCTTTCAATGTCCATGATTCATTCCTGGAGGATATTATATGATTTGGCCCAAGACTCTTTGTGCATCTCATATCTCAACTAAATTAAATTTAATTTTCTTAACAATGTAGTCAGGTACTCTGTTTTGTGGCCAAAAATATTTTTTAAAGTCACAATTGATATGTTTCATCAAAATGTTCTATTTTTGAGCAGATCTAGAATATATTATAAATAATTGTTAAATTGTTCCCCAAAAGTCACTACTATCTGCACACTTGAGGCCATGTCTTTTAGTGATAAACTCGAAATATACATTGTACTTGGCACAAAGAACACTTCCTGGTTTTCAGCTAAAACTGTGGCTTGTATACCCTTTTCTTCACCAACAATGTTAATGTCATTTTCTTAGTCTCCCTCTCTAGACTTTTAAAATTAATGTCTAAAATTTAAAATTGTTGTTTCTTTCTTCACAGAGTTAAAACCTTTAGTTTTTTATTAGGTGTAACTAATTACTTGTGATGTTCTTGTTTTTTTTCTCTGGTAGATCAACGATACATAAACTCAATGTTAATCTTTCAACATGACTTTTATCTCTGGTACAGTTTAGCTGAACTGAGTAAAACTTGTTTTTTCAAATTTTATCTATGATAATTTCTTTCATTTTATTACTCATTAAATTAATAATCCCACTTTGAATTCTCCACACTAGACAGTAATCCTTTGTTTTATTATTAGTATTTTTCATCTACCTTAAATGTTTGGTTATTCTAGCATCAAATTTTGAAATCCTTTCTATTAAATCAAGAAAATTTTCAGTAGTCTGTATATATCATACTGACAATGCTGACTTTGGCTAAATACTGTTCAAATGATACTATTCTTTCAATAATATTACACTAATATTCTATACTGACATTTAATTTCTTTGTTGAATCCATTGTTTGGCAGTTTATTCAATTCCTTTTTCAGTTCTAGAACTTGCATGAGTGCTTTTTAGTGTATGAAGGTGAAGTTTTAAGAACATACGAGTTTCCTGTGAAAAATGCCTTCATTGGCCAAAGCTGATCTTGAAGATGGGCTGCGAAAATAGATAGCAGCAATAGCAAAACACTTTGCCTTTGAACTTTGTTACTCCCCTGCCTAGAATGCTCTGGCAGTCTTTCTTGATCTCATCTTGTTTCCTTGCTAAATTCAAGTCTCTGCACAAAAGGACCCCACCTCTGTCATTTTTCTATCCCCTCTTCATTTCTCTTTCTACCACTCACGATGACTTGCTTATCATGCATCTTCCCAAGAGAACATAAGCCCAATGAGAACAGGGACCCTGACTGTTTTGGTCACCACTGTATCTCCAGTATCTAGAACAGTTACTGACCTACAGTGAGCACTTACATAGTTGTTGAATGAATGTAGTTTCCATTCTGAAATTTTTTTCTTTATTTCATCAATGAATTTACTCAGCCCAAAGCCAAAGGCCCTCTGTTATTTCCTATTAAGTTAATTCCTCTATAGCAGTGATTCTCAAAGAGTGGTTCCCAGACGAGTAGCATCAGCATCACCTGGAAACACATTGCAAATGCAAATCTCAGATCCCACTCCAGACCTACAGAGTCAGACGCTCTGGGGGGCAACACCAGCAATCTGTTTTCATAACTTCTTTAGGTGATTTTGATGCATGATAAAGTTTGAGAATCACTGCTCTATATATTATAGGAGTTGGCATTGTGAATTACTTTTTAAATATTACAGTCCCACTGTGATTTGTATTAAAGGCACATTGAATGATAGAATTCTTTTTCTTTTTTTAGTGTGGACAATCTGAATTGATCATACATTATTCTAGAACTCCCACTTAAGCTTATTCAAGAATCGATCATGAAGACAATCTTTCATTATACTTTAAGAAATACCTTAATAAGAGAGTAAATGATGCAATTGGTTCAATACCCTTTATAGTTTATTTGTGCTGGCAGGAGGTGACTACTGCTTGAGGGCTATGGGTTTTAACTTTTTCCTACTTTTTTTTCCTACTCTTCCCTCTTTTTTTGTTTCAGTTCCTAAAACTTGAGAGGAAAATGGATTTGAGGTGGAAGACAAGTCTGTCTTGGGATTGAATTTGGGAAAAATTGAAGCTTTCATTGTTCTTTTAGTAGAGAGAATAATTAGGATCTTAGTGGTATTTCCATTTTTATATATTCATAATGGTCTTATCCCTAATCTTTCTGACAGTTATCTAAAAGAGATCAAGGATTGTTATTCTTCTTTCTTAACTGATGTGCTTTGTGGATGTTTTTTGTTGGGTGTCATGCACTCTAGGGTTTATGAATTAAAGTTTGCTAAGTGTTACTGTGAAAGACTCTCCAAGCTTCATTGCCTAATCCAAATCTCTTAATTGGTGTGGAAAGTCAAATCAGCAAAAAGATTGTCCTCAAAATAATGAGATACTTGTTGGTCATGCTGCTTTATTTTATTTGGTTTAAGCTAGTGGTAGAATCCTTTCTTATGTATTTTTTGAGAGGATAAGGAAAAATATTTTATTGTCGTATGCTCATTTTTATGAAAAGAGGAAATGGACAAAGAAGGGGACATTTAAAAACATTGATCCCGAGGAAGGGAAAAATGAAACATGTCATTTATTGGAAGTTGACGATAGTTTAAGGACAGCTAACTTTCTGCAGTGTCTGTACTTCCATATCTAAATGTTTTCCTGCATGAATTCTCCTCTTAAATGTTAAGAATTGTTTTCTATAGGCTAAAAAAGTGAATCACACTGCTTTTTAAAACACCCACACACATATGTACACACGAACAGAACTCTATCTTTCAGATCTCAGCATAAATCAACTGACTGACTTTGTCAATTACTTTGTCCCTTTTTCAGTTCCCAAGGATTTGAGAAAATGATACCAAATCCCAAATGAGAGGGAATAAAGGAGTTCATAAAAAGCTGAGATTCCGTCAACAACTCCATTTCAGCAGCCATTGATCTGGTGAGTGGAAAGATTACAATTTTATTACACATACACACACATATACACTGGTGGCGTAGATGTAACTTCCTTCAGGGCAATGACATCATGGCAGAAACATACTCCATTGCCCCTACTTCTGGATCATAGCTGACTTGTGTTACTTGAGTTGTGGAAAGTGCTGATGTCATATGAGCCATGAGTGTGGAAAGAAACCTGGACTTAGAAACATAACGTCTGAGGTCAAGTTCCACCTTGGCTCTTATCAGGTCTTCTACCTGGGGCTGCTCACACCTTTTTTGACCTTTCTGGCTTTTGTCTCTAAAACGGGCACGATACCATGTCTTTCTTTCCTAGGGTTTCATATGAAGTCATGGATGTGAACAATCTTTGTAAATGCTGTGCATGGTTCAAGAGGAAGATATTATTAGTGTTATTATCACTATTAACAACTGTAAGGCTTTTGAGAAATAGAACATGAAAATAGTGATGCAGGGCAGCCATGAAAGATATACATATCCTGAGTACAGAGAGAATTGGGTCAAACTGAGAGCATTTGAAGGAGCACTGAAAGATTGCTTGTCTCATCATTTCTTTCTCACTTTCCCTAAATGACATTCATGGCTCCTGGGAACCCACGGCTCCTCATGGAGCTTCCTGAGTTAATCTCAAAACAATGAGAAAACTTTGAATCTCTTTTTGGGTTGCCACATTGCTTTCCCTTTCTCAAGACATTCCTATCCCTCTCTTAAAGACTGAATTATGCAGGGATGTTGAAACCTTGAACTCTCCCCAGTGAAGGGATGGGGAAAGTGGCTGCACACTGAAAAATGCAAGGCATCTGGAAAGAGTGCCCAGAGGCTGTAATGTGCCCTGGTGACCAACTGGCTGCCTGTATCCTGTTCTCTCATTCTTTTATTCCCTCCAGACATCCTTGGTTTCTTTTCCAGCCCTGAGTAGTAATGACTTCTTCATCTGGCACAGCCACTGGAGAGGGAGAGTGAAGGCCTTCCCAGGCCACGGGGACCATGCCCTGCTTCTATTGGCCGGAAGAGATGATGGACGAGCAGCAGATGCTGCTGTCAGCCCAGCCCAATCGCTTAGCCTCTGGAGATTATTGATACGCAGTAGAGGCCGGTCAGCTGTTCAATGGAAGAGTCCCAGGGTCAATATGGGTCCCAAATCCAGGAATATCGGAGTTCTTAGAAAGCAATTGCTTCTCAGCCCTATGCATAGAATGCTAGTATCCAGAGAGCCCCACCTCAGAACCTGAGACTAAGTATACCCCCCAAATATGCACTCTCAGAAAAGCAGCTGAATAAAATTCATCCAGGGTCCCTGAGAGGTCCTAGCACCCATGGGATGTTGCCTCTTTCTTGTCCCTCCTTATCACCTTACTTTATTTCCAGATTTAGTGACAGTGGCGTTCCAAAGACACACCTGACAGTGCTGCAAACCCCACTCTGTGAAACACTCTCCACCGATTAGTGCTGACCCAGCATTAGGCTCCAGAATGCCTGTTCAAACCCTTTTCCTTTTGCCTAGTGTTCTCTCAGGAACTAAGGTTGGCCTTTTACTTGGCAGTTTGCACACAACTCCCTGATATGCCTGCAGCACTAGTCCCTAGTTCGTGCCCTGTGTTTGTAAAGGGAAAAGGGGATGGGGCTGGACACTTTTTTTCTATGAACTAGACCTCCTAGATTCAGTTCACTTGTAAGTGCTCAGCATGCCGGCCCTCTTTGTGGGCTCCTTAATGAACAGCTGAGTGGTCTCTGATGCATTTCAGTCAGTGATCTCTGTAGGGTGGAGGTGGAGCCTAGCACTGAGCAAGGCAGCAGCTGCTGCCTTCCATCACTCTCTCTGGCCAATAGAAAGAGTGAAGGACCTGCCCGTAGGCAGGATAGGCTGACTGCTGACTGACAAATGAAGGATCCTTACTCAGGCTTGTAAGAGAAGCCCGTCAATGTCATGATGGGAAGTATGACTCTGACAGTGGACCTTTGCTCCAGTGCTCCTTTGACAGGTCAAATACTTTTCAGATTCAGAAATATTATGTCTGTTTACAATGTCTCATTGATAGTAATTCCTTATTATCAGATTGTATGGTTTAGGGTCAGGATGTTATTTTGGGAAAAATGACATAGCTTCTAGGGCTACCTAAATATATCCTTAATGTTGAAGACTTAAGATAGGAAACATAAATTATTACAAAGTAAGCCTGACTGGCAAAGTAGTACAGAATTAACTTACACTTCAATGGATTACAAATAGGTTAAAGCAAATATTTTTAAAAACTGCACAGAAATAAAACATTTAAATTTTTTCTTTCTAGCAGTGACCTCTCTGGTATTCATCTTTCCTGGAATAAACTCATATTCTGGGTGTGAGTTTGCTTTTCCTGCTCATGGGACCTCAGCTAGCCCCACTATCCATAACGACAGCACCCTCTCCCTGGGATAGCGCAAAGTCAGTGACTTGTCAGTGGGATGTATAGTGCCTCATGCCTTTGCTGAGTAAGGTCTTTTTGTGAATGCATCACAGTTTAACTTCTCTCTCTGCCCTATCCTGCTTCCTTCCTTTCCCTTCCCTTCTCTTTCCATCAACAGGTATTGATCTAGCGAACACTCCTCAATAAATTCCTCATACAAATCTCCATATCAGAATATGCTTCTTCCTCTTGAGGAACCCAATAAATGACAAGGAAAGAGTTTTTAAAAGTTAAAATATAAAATTCCTGAAGTGGACAGAATTAAATAGAAAGGCTGATAGATAATGTCCAGAAAATTTCCCAGAACCTAGAACAGCTAGATGAGATGTGAGAAAAAAAATCTGATGTTCCTCCAGGAGTTTTTTGAAAAAGGGAACAGAGAAAAAAAGGAGAAGTTAAAAAAAAAAAAACAAAAGTAGAAGAAAATTCCCAGACTTAAAGGGCACAAGTCTTCAGATTGAAAGCATTCCACTGAGTATTCAGCTAGATGGATAGAATAAAGATTCATCTTTAGGCATATCATCATTCAGTTTTAAAACATTGAAAATAAAGAGAAGTAAAAACAAGGAAGGTTTAACTACCGCTTTTAGGGAGTAAGTCTGGGGAGTAGGGGAGGAGGGTATAGAAGTCTTTTATTTTTCATTTAATATCACTCATATACTACTTGCAGGAATTACTTTATGACAAACATACAAACTAGTAGATAAAATCTTCGTAGTCTTTGATTCTGTGTAATTTAATTGTCTAAGAAGTTACAGCTGACTTTGAGTTCAGGCTCCAGAGTAAAACTGTCTGCATTTGAACCCTGACTCCCCTGTTTTCTTCTAGTGTGAGCTTGGACAGTTTCCTTAACCTCTCTAAGTCATCCATCCCCTGTAAAATGGGGATGACTGTAGAACCTACCTTACAGACTTCTGTGAAAATTAAATGAATATGCATAAAGCTATATGCATAAAGCATTTAGCTCAGGGTCAGGCACATAGTAAAAAGCAATGGACATTAGCTGTTATTATTTTATGAAAATAAACATAAATATACAGATAAATTTATATAGAAGATGTTTATTACAGTATATTTTGATAATAAAAACCTGAAGCAACTCAAATGTCTAACAACAGGCAAATATTTAAATGCTATGTTGTATTTATAACATGACAGTCAGTTGTTAAGAAAAGTCTTGTTTCCTAAGAATATTTATCGACATGAAAAAACACTGATTATATAATCTTAAGTGAAAGACAGGCATAAAACTACCTGTATCTATATCTGCATACAATACACATACATATGTATATATATATGTAGATGGATATTCCAATTTTGTAAAAGAAAAATTCTAGGTATATAGTTAAAGCCTGGAAGAAAATAACTAAAATGTTAATGGTGGTTGTCTCTTTAGATGATGGGGTTACAGGTAATGTTTACTGTCTTCTTCACGGAGCTCCCACCTTGGTGGGAGGGGAGGTCATTTGTCTCGTTTGAGGAGAGTACCTCCCTAAGGTGGAGGCTCACCCACGCAGCCTGTGGTCACCTCTCGAATGCTGCCAGAGCCCTGCTGCTGTCAACCGTGTCTGTGTCTCAGGGAAGCACCTGAGAGCTGAGGAGAGGAGAGGCAGGAGGAGGATGGCAGGGTGGGAAGGATGGCGACTGACTCCCTTCAGGGCCCTGACAGATCAGCAGGCGTAATTATGACCCCCTGAGCTTTGGGATCCAGTATGTAAGGAAATGATCTCTAGAGAGATTCCACAGGTTTGGTGAGCAATGAGTTAGGAGAAGGGAGTAGAGGGTATGCACCTAGATGAGTGGCTTAAGGGTCCGATTATCTCCCACAACGTCCCGTCCTCCTTTCAAAAGATCAACCAGGTGTCCTTTGGCTCGGCTTCGTCCTTCATATCCTTGTGTGGCCCAGCCCTCCTCTCTGCACAGGACACACACACATCTTTCAGTGCTGCCCTGTCCTTCCAGCCCACGCTTGCCAGTCCTTTAATCTCCCTCCTTCCAGCACACAGCACACCCAGAGCTCCACACATTCCATCGGCTCAGGACTCAGCTCCCAGGGCTCTTTCATCATTGGAAGACCTGACGGTTGTTGCTAAGCAGAGTATACAGGGCACAACTGTAGCAACTGTTTAACTCAAGCTAATTCACGGTATTTCTCAGTTTGCCTGGATTATCACTGGGGAAGCAATAACTTCCCAGTTTACTACAAAAGCTGATGTACCTTGATGAGCTGTTATGAAAATGATATTTATGTTCTATGACTTGAACTTTACTCAAACCCCAGGAAGCGAACATTTATTAAGTTTATATTACTTGCAGCATAATGATGAGTTCTGCAGGAAAATAAGAAGTCACAAAAGAAATAGATGACATTGAACCTGGGTTAGATAGCAAGCCCACATTTTTGGATCGGGACAGACTGGCACTTATGTGCTTGCTTTTTGTTCCACTTAATCAAGTGACTTGGAGTAAATTGTGTATGCCTGCACAAGGTCTGAACTCTAACCCATGGAGGTCACTTGAAATTAAAGAGAACTAACCTCAGATTCTGGCTCCACCTTGTGCTAGTGCTGTGATAGGTGGCCAATTACTTCACTTTTCTGAGTCTCAATTTCCTCATCTGTAAAATGGAGGTGATAGCAGTCACTGTGAAGGTGAATGAGGACATGTGTGTAAAGGGGCTTCTAGGCGTGTGCCTGCGAGGTCATCACTCAGCAAATATGGGTGCCCCTCCCCCCCCACGTTAAACGGCTGTTCTGTGGACGTGAGTGTAAAGTCGAACTATGTTTTAATCCTGAAAAATGGCTAAGATAGTCTATATTCATTTCTTAAGGAAGAATGAATACTACGAGGATTGGTACAATGGGAAATGGAATGATCATTTGGAACTTTCTGTTCTAAAATAATTTCTGACTTAAACTGAATGTCATTGGTTGTGAAGAGCTGGCCCAAGACCTGATGAAATAACTCAATGGGCCTCACTCTCCTGGTTTTTACATATATGATGAAATATAATATAGCCCAACATGATCAGATTCCGAGATCTTATCGGCTAAATGGATGGGAACTCTCAAGCCTGGTGTCTTTGTCGTAGTCCAGGAACATTTTTGTTGAATGACAAACGCATAGGGATTTTCAGACTGGAGGCTGTGACTGATTGCATGTGTGCAGCCCAGGGATGTTCACTGTGGGAAGGCTCTCACCTGCTCTGTGGTAGGTAATAGAAGAGCGCTTTAAACATCCTTCTCTTGTGGCTGACGGGCTTTGACATTTATTGTATGCTGCCTGGGTGCTAATCACCTCACTCATTTACATGCTTATCTCTTTAATTTCTCCCAACCATGCCTTCCCATGGACTATTTCTGAACCAAATGAGGGCAATGTCTCCACAGCATGGAAAATTCACACATTTCCCATGGCCCTTTGGGCAAATTTACAATCAGTGACACAAGCGGGAAAGTTAGGTGGGGTACCAGCTTAGGGGAAATAAACAGGGAAATCTAAACCAAACTAAATCAAACCTGAGCACAGTGAGACCAGGACTAGAGAAGTAGTAAGGAAAGGAAAGGAATATTTACAGAATACCAACTATGTGTCTGGCACTATGCACACATGACCTTGAAAGAATCTACTACGGTGGCTTCCCTTTTAGACCTCAGTCCTCTTTATGGCATAGGATCTTTTGAAATACACCTGAAATAAACATGGACAAGCTGGAGAACTTTGGAGGGTGTAGGATAGGGAAGGGAAAATGTTAAGGCAATCTTTGACTCTTTCCTCTCCCTGAAGTTTTACATAGATCTGTCACCATATTCTGGGGTGTCCTCCTTGAGCTTAGAAGAAGTGATGCCTGATGGGGAGAGCATGAGCTCAGGGCTTAAGGGTGGCTCTGCTCCACTTACTTTATGACTTTGGGAAACTAGACTCTGAGGGTTTCAGCAGCCTCAGGTGCAAAATGGGGATAATATGTACCTCAAAGGGTTATTTGAGTATTAGAAATAATGTTTGTAAAGTGCCTAGCACATATTTAGTACTCAAAATACTATGGCTATGACTTGCATCTGTTATTGTCCCTAAATCCAGTGCCCCAAAATCACTTGCTTAGATTATATAAATTTTTTAGGTGACCTACTAGTATTGTTACCTGATTCGACACCAGAGTGATCTTTCTAAAGTACAAATTTAATGTCCCTTTCGTACTTCAAAATCTTGAGTGCCTAAATCTTTAGTGCCCTTTCTTAAGGCATTTCTAAAAATATAAATTTATTTATTTTATTTTAATTTATTTTTGGCTGCGTTGGGTCTTCCTTGCTGCATGCGGGCTTTCTCTAGTTGCGGCAAGCAGGGGCTACTCTTCGTTGCAGTTCGTGGGCTTCTCATTACAATGTCTTCTCTTGTTGCGGAGCATGGACTCTAGGCACGCAGGCCTCAGTAGTTGTGGCACACAGGCTTAGTAGCTGTGGCACACGGGCTTAGTTGCTCCACAGCATGTGGGATGTCCCCAGCCCAGGGCTCAAACCCATGTCCCCTGCATTGGCAGGCAGACTCTTAACCACTGTGCCACCAGGGAAGCCCTTTCTTAAGGAATTTAAAGAGCTTTAAAACTTGTCCCCATACTATTTGAGAAGACTTTCTATCCTTCTTCGCATCCTCCATCCCCAAGGCATGCTTCTCAGGCAAGCGGTTTATGCAGTCACACAGGGCCTTGCTTTCAAAAGGGACACCATCCTAAGGCTCTATCCTAAGGCTCTGGTATGGATTTCTTGAAATTCTTGATGATTTTATCTTTGAATTTGTGTTTTGTGAGCTACCACACAAGTAACAATAGAACATGGGCATAAGCAGTGCTGACATATTAGACTGTAGCTTACACGAGCATGAGCTCAGCTCTGCTGCAGCTAATGTCTGAGCCACTGGTCTGGCCCCCTGGCATGTACCTGGGACAGTCTGGGGTGCCATGGGTCCCCAAGGGGGCATCCAGGGTTAGAACCTGGACCCAAATTGGCAGTGGTCGTGGCAGCAGTAGAAGCCGAAGCTGCAGCAGTGGCGGCAATGATGGCCCTGGGAGAGAGGTGTTGTATGGGGTCAATACCTGCACGGTGGTGGGAGATGGGCTTCTTGTCCATCCCTGGAACCCATCCCTGTGCATTTGCACAAATATGAACTCTCCAGACTGAGGGCAGGTTCAGGAACTCTGGCGATGGGACAATAAACTTTGTCAGTAAATTATTACAAAGTCAAAACGTACACACACATATTGCAATAAAGCGTATCAGGGAGTTATTAGAATTTTTCAAGGAGTTTTGAATTTCTGGTTTTGAAAACTGCTGCAACATTACAAAGCAAATATCCATAGGCTTAGAAATGGAAATTAAATTTAAGGATGATCACATTTGATAGAAAAGAATGCTATTTTCATATGACACTTCACATGAACCATTAAAAGACAATTACAAAATTAAGTTTTCCTTGTAATTGAAGACACAGAGATGGAATGCATAAACAGGTATTTTGAATTATATGCAAATCACGAAGCTACTTTTAGCTTCTTATATAACCTCCACAAGTTTTAGGAAATGTCACAGGAAACATTAAAATGTCATTGTATAAATTTACATTTAAATTTAAATTCAGATCTACATGAAATTGATTTGTAGAAAAAGTCAAATCTTTTTAAAAAATTGTTCTGAGAGTTATCAGTTCTAGATGTACTAAAATTTATATTATAAAATAATTTATCAGAACTGTATCTCAGTGTCACTGCCTAGAGAACAATTCCAGTAAATTTGCAACAGCAGAAAGGCCGCTAGAAATTATCAACAATGTTAAAATTATTTTATTTTAACAATAGTTAAAATTATTTTAACAATAATTAAAAGCAATTAATTAATTAATTGCTTTTAATTATTGTTTGGAAATTTAGTTCCTAAGAGTACAAATTCTTAGTTGCTAAGAGTACAAATTCTTTTTTCCTTGTAAGTGAATTTGTAGAAAAATGAGCCAGAAACTAAGATATCACATTAGTAAATACTGTTATTCATTATAGTACATAAAATTATGACACCAAAAATATTTAATCTTCTTTGCAATTTTCAAGTATGCATTAGTCCTATATCACTATTATGATTCTATTACTTTCTTTTTTAAAGGTAAAAGCTTTTTTTTTAGTACCTTTCACTGCACTTTTCCCCCTGCTTTTTGAACTAAAAGCCTCACATTTTCATTGTGTAGGGCTCCACACAATATATAGCTGACCCTGCCCATCTCCCCTACTATTGCTCACCTCCTGTTAGGCACCGAACACACTTCTGTCTAATAGTTGAACCCACAATGTCCTTCCATTTTGGCATTCCTTTGGTTATGTTGTTTCTTCTGCTTAGAATGACCTTCCTGCCCTCTTACCTGTATAAATCCTACTCATCCTTTCATAGACATATTCTTGTAGCACTTTGTACATACATTGGTTATAGCCTTACTATTTTGTGCTATCATTAGCTGTTTATATGTTTCGTGCTTTTGCTAGATTCTGATCTGCTTGAGAGCAGACTCTACTTCTTTAACGGATACCATTTCTCAGTACCTAATAACTGTGATTTTCATGTTTTAGGAGTTTAATGAATATGATTAAACAGAGTATTGAGCAGAACAGCAGTCAAAAAATTAATAATAAGGAGATGCTGATCATTTGGCTGAAGCATTGATGAGGGTTTGTCCAGCTGATCAGCAAGCATCCTTGCCCGATCAGTGCTATATTCTTGGAGAAGTTACATAAAATCTAAGATCTGAGGGATCAGTAGATGTTAGGCAGACAAAAGGGAACAGGGCAGAAGAGGGCAGCATCAAAGCAGAAGGGATGCCAGGTGCAAAGGCCCAGAGGACATGGTGAGTCCCAGGAACTGAAGATGTCTTCCTCCTCAAGAAGCATCCTTGTTCTGAGAGGGATAGCTTTCATGAAGAGCGAAGGAATGTTTTTTGACCAAAAATTATAGAAATATCATATCATTCTCCATCCCCAGGACCCCCAAAGAAACTTCCAGGATTCATCTCTAGGTCAATAAAAATGACAGTCAAAATATTTAAGAAAATATTTAATGTAATGGGTAGAACTTTCCTTATCACTAGTTTAAATCATTAGACAACAAGAAAGAATTCAATAGCAGTTTGAGGTAATATAGAAGAGATAGTTGTTTTTACATAGGAGGTACATAGCTGCACACTTATTTGAGAGATGAAGCAAGCCATCGTATGTCCAGAGGAAGTCTGAAGACACAGAGCTCTTTAGCACCTGTGCAGGGACTCAAGCTTAGGGAACCAGACAATTGGGCAATTAGGTTGCTACTCTTTATATTACACAACATTTAATACCAGGGCCAAAACACAAACAAACAAACAAAATGAACCAAACCAAATCAACTAAATAACATATGTCCTCCCCTCCAACTATAACCACTTTAGGGTTAAGGAACCCATTCTCCCTGGTAATGCTAGGTTGTTCTTTCATCTCAGTCATTCCTGTGATCCATCCCACTTCTCTCTTAAAAAAAAAAAAAATTATTTATTTATTTATTTATTTTTGGATGCGTTGGGTCTTCATTGCTGTGTGGGGGCTTTCTCTAGTTGCGGCGAGCAGGGGCTACTCTTCGTTGTGGTGCGCAGACTTCTCATTGCAGTGGCTTCTCTTGTTGTGGAGCACGGGCTCTAGGCACGCGGGCTTCAGTAGTTGTGGCTCCCAGGCCCTAGAGCGCAGGCTCAGTAGTTTGGCTCACGGGCTTAGTTGCTCCGCGGCATGTGGGATCTTCCTGGACCAGGGCTTGAATCCGTGTCCCCTGCATCGTCAGGCGGATTCTTAACCACTGTGCCACCAGGGAAGCCCCATCCCATTTCTCTTGAGACAGCTGTTGTGTACCTCATTATGACCATGCTCCCATCTCTGTTCTTCTTGCAGAGCATCTTAGCTCTGTGAATTGTATTACCATCTATCCAGTCACCTAAGCCCTTGTATCAGGATGGAGCTTTTGTCTTCTTGGCTCCTTGTCACTTCTAGTCCTTATATCTGTTGGCGAAGAGGGATTTAGCGAATAACACCAAAGTTCTACTCTAGGGGGATCAACTTAGGAAGGGAGACATGTGCTTGTATAGTGGGTGCTGTACTCTGAGAAATACCAGAATCCCATACTGCTCTCCCAGGATGGAGGCAGAACTGGATTTTGCCAGACTCAGACAAAAAGGGTTGGAATCCTTCTGGCCTCACAAGGAGCATGCAGTTGCAGGGTGAAGCCTGGACTGTCAGGGTAGTAAGATAAAGGAAAAAGGTTCTGGGCATCCTGCTGAGGCCAAATTTGTTTGAGTTGAAATAGCAAATCATTGTTTTGCAACCTGCCTAGAACTCTAATCAGAGAACTAACTCAGTAGAGCTAGTTTCTTTTTGGTCATGGATGAAGCCTGCTTACCTTCCCAAGCACTATGGAGCCTGTAAGAGCAAGGTTACACCGGAAATCTCTGGGTCACCATTGATGAATTGCGCTGCCTCAAAGAAGTTCACTTTTTACTTCTTCCTCATTTCAGACATCCAGTTGACTTCTAAAATCTATAAATTCTTTCTCGAAGAAGATTTTTGGATTAGTCCAACTCTTTGCAGTACTATTAACAATCTCTTAATCTAGGGAAACCTCGACTCCCACGTGGATTCCCATCACAGCATCTTAAGCAGCTTCACTACCTTTAGCTTTGACCTTCTCAAACCCATCCTCCATACGGCAGCCACCACTTCGGGTCAGGCCATTCCCCTGCTTAAAATTCTTCTGTGGCTTCCCCCTGCTCTCTGGATCAAGTACGTTTTGAACTCCTTTTAGGTTGTTGAAAGTGCTCTGCCTCTTCTCAGAAACTTTCAACATTTCCTCCTTTTAGCCTAGAAGACAGTTCTCTTTGTTTTTACGTCACTAACACTAACTCTACTTCCAGGTATATTCCTGTAACTACCTCTGAGAGTCTTTCCTAATGCCTCCCACTTCTGCCCCATGTTAGGGTCTATGTTCTTGTTTCTATAGCAACTTGTACTTGCCCCTCTTCCACAATGTAGCGCCCATGATTTTTTTTTATACTTGGTTTTAAAGTTAATTTTTTAAGTAGTCTTCCCCACTAGCCTATAAGCTTTGTGATATCTTGTTCACTGCAGTAGGACCTGACTCATAGTTAATCAATGGAAACTTGCTCTATTAAATCCAAGGGAGACCCCTCTAGTTACACTGTCAAAAAAACGCAAGCATTTTGGATGAGTTTGAGATAACCTTATAATGACTTATATATACGGTATTTTAAGCAACTGCACAATAATTAAAATAACTCAAAGCACCCAAGGAAGGTATAAACTTCTACTGATCTGCCTATTTCATGTCACGCTGAACAACTGTGCTCATTTAATTCAGATTCTCTAATGAGCACCTATGTACGCCAGGTTTTGTTCTAGGTATTAGGGAACAGAAGTGAACTCAGCAAGATTTTTCAGATGGCTATTATCTATGCTTTCATGGGCCTTCCATTCTAGTGGAGATAGACAGAGAATAAAATAATAAATATCAATGAGATCATTTTATTAAATAAGTGCTAAAATAGAGCAGGGAATGGAAGGCTGTTACCCAAGGAGATGGGATTGGAGTTGAGACCTGGATGAATACCAAATATATGTATTTCTTATTATAAATCACAGTATCACAGAAACCCAAAGGACTTTTGTTAATATAGTCATATCTATTGATTTTTATTATATTAAAAAGTAAAACTGAGAAATTAAGTAATATTAACTTCTTAATTTACTAAAAAAATCCATTACATGTTAACATAACATATTTTTATAAAATATAGCCATACTTTCCAAAACAAAATAGTTTTAGTGAGAAGAATGGCATTGTTCTATATTTTTTCAAGTCTCTTTAATATGTGGCTTAACAAAAGACAGTTGGATTCTCATATCTGCTTCTGTATTTAATCTGTTGCAATATCACATGTCCTATACCCTCTGGAAAACTCCACTGTTTATTCATACAAGAGCAAGAGGGAAAAAGACAAATAATATCTTAGTAATATTATGAAAATAGTTTTAATTTCACAGACTTTCCCTGAAATGATTTGAGAGCCCTAAGGTTCCCAGAAGCACATCTTGAAAACCATTTCCTTCTACTTCTCTTATTTTTCTCAGAGTGCTGGCCCCAAAGTAGCTGTTCAATATATATTTATTTTCACATAAAAATTGATATGTAGTTTAACTTTTTTCTGCTTTTGCAATTTTGTTTAATTATTCTTGCACATGAAAAGATATAGCAGTCCACCAGTTTTCAGCCAATGCAGGATTATAATGGTTTATTTGGTGAAGTGCTGCAATGGATGCATATGGAGGAGTGGGGAGAATATGGAACACACACACTGCCCTGTGTCACGTTGAGAGTGGCAGCGCACACGTGGGCAGGAGAAAGCTGAGATTGCAGGAGTTTCAGGAGAAAGTGCAGGGAGGGATGGATATGGAGTCAACACTTGGTGCTGTAATACAGGAGGTGCTTAGTCAGTGTGATTTTAGTGCTCAAGAGCATGGAGTGAGGGTTGGTGAGACCTCATGGATCATGAGAGATCTACTTGCTGGGCTAGGATGAAACCTTGTAGATAGTAATTCTCTCTAACCATTCATAAGTCTCCAATGACTGGACTTGTTATTAAAGTACTTTCAGACTTTATATGGCACCAACTGTAGCATCTAATAAGGTTTAGTAAAAGACATACAAGGATACCAGGAAATGGGCACCCCTCAACCTCCGTGAGAGGGCATCACGTAACCAGAGGGTAATGACAGTTTTGATGGTGTGAGCTGTGTCCTGGAGGAGGCCTCTCAGCATGGATATTTAACAAGCCAGATAAGAGATTGCTAACTGGATAGGTTGTTTTGAGGGCCCTTTCTCTAAATTCCCATAAATAGGAATGAAAAACTCCATATTTTATGGAGTATGTGATAGCTCTAAGTCATGGAGGGTTTTAGTTACACTGTTTGTACTGAAGACACGTGAACGTAAACACCCTTCTTAAGCTTTCAAAAAAATGTATGAAATTACTGATTTACTCCCCAGAACCCCAGGACTGTTACTTTAGATAAACATCAGAGAAGAATAGAGGAAAAACTAAGGCACCAACAATATTTCTAGTGAAATTGGTGGCCAGCCCTTGTACAGGGTCACAGGAGTGACGATAATTCTTTGGTTAAAATTGAGACGTCAGTAGTGGGAAGGAGAGGAGTGTTAGACACTGAAGGAATCTAAAGGATTTATGTATCAAGGATTTTTCTAGTAAGGATGCATGTTTGGCCTTTTATAAGGGAACTATTATAAAATGCAGGTGAGCTTCCCCCCTGAGGCACACTCTTGTGTTGCTCAATTCAGGCATGACCTTGACACTTGAGAAGCCAAACCATTCTGCTTCTTTTCTGAAGCCATCTGTTAACACCAGAAGTGTCCTGACTAAGGGGAAATGAGATTTACGGTGGGCCAAGAAGATGGAGGAAGAGGGAAAAGGTTTTATGAACATCTTATGACTTAATTTTACATTGCTTTCCCTCGACTGGAAGTTCAATTGGAAAATAAAGGATGTTTAATGGACTCCAAGGCACTGTTGGAAAGTGCAAAATTTACGGATCATAACAATCATTCTAATGTGACTGACGTTTTCATATTGACCTTTTTCCCCATTTCATTGCATTAACCTAATTATGTGTGTTAGCTGGAGGTAACCTTAGGATATTAAGTATCCCAGCTCATTTTTACAGAATTTCTTAAAAGAATTTAAATTTGGTACTCCACAGCAGGATGAAGACCAATATTTTATTGGCATTGTACAGAATAGAAATTTCACTGTTGTTCTTTAAAGAGATAACAGACATGACTCTTTCCTGGTTTGGGGTCTCAAGGAATTTCTGCAATGTGTTCCTTCCGTCATTAACAAATTGAAAATATAGAAAATATCTGTAGAAAACGAAACAACATTCCCCCCACCCTCCCAAACCAATGAAGGACAGCTGCTGACAGGGAGATTGGATTAACAAAGGAGCAAGTGTATGAAATGCAGCAGTATCTGCCCAGACACTGAGTTTCTTTCAGCCTCTCGGGCTGGCAGTGGTGACAGAGCCATCTGTCCTATCGTCTTGCCCTCTGTAGTCAGCCATCAATTTTCCACAAGGGCTCTCAGTGACAGCTCCCTCATAGTGACCATACTTGGACACGGCGTGTGTGACACGCTTTACAAGAGTAGCTTCAAGGATTTAGGACTTAAGATGCTGAGTCTGTGGAGTAGGAGGAACAGAAAAACTTACAGACAGGCCAAAGGTAGACGAAAAGTTAGAGAGACATTTACTTATCTGAGGAAACGGCTATACTTATTTTTGTTATGTTTGATCTTGAAATCCCACGCTGTATGGGTTTGACTCCTAATTCACACATAGCGGGGCTTGTAAACAATGCTGTTGTCTGAGTAAATAGAAAGAAGCCAATAGGCTGTTCCTGAAAGTCAGAGAAAAGACGAAACACAAACTTTCCTGCGTCTCATTTTACGATGATTTTCCTTTTTTATAACAAGGTCCACAAAATTCTCTTCTGTCTATTTCCCAGTTCCCTCTCTCTCTCTTGCAGCTGTTCTACCCTTACTAGAAATAATATGCATAAAAAGAATATTCTACAAATATGCATCGAAATTGCCATGCTACTTTCCCCCTGCTTGCACTGATGCTAGAGAGTATTTCAAGCTTGGTTTTTAGAGGTCTAGGTTTCATGAAGAAAGATTTCAAGGATACATTTAAAATAATCTCCTTAAAATGTTATTTTGATAAAAGAACATGAGGTCATTGTGAATATTCCTGGAAAATCAACATTCCATTTCAGGGAGAATTCAATAACCTGCTTGGAATTGCTTTTGGTTGTTCTGAAATTTTATCATCTCCAACACTGCTCATAATAAGTGAGCTATTTTTCTGGGCAAAGAAGCCTTTTTGTGATTTTGGGAGGGATGCAAAATGTAGAAATTTGGGCTAGGAATTTTAATTCTGTTTTTCTCTGTGTGTCTTCTATTGAAGGTAAAACTTTGTATGCCTAAGATCATTTGCAGAATGTCTTCTTAAGACTCAGGCTAAAAATTAGGCTAAACTGCAATCTAGAGAAGAAGTTTACTAATCAATATGCTTGATTCTAGCTGGTGAGAAAACAATTTTCAGAGTGAAGAGTTTCAGATGACTGGTTAATATAATATCAGCAAACTTCAGAGGTCATAGAGGAGAAGATTGAAAGACACATGGAAATTAAGAAGTTATAAAAACAAAAAGCAGATTAGGAGAAAATACAATGAAACAAAATTAAGAAAAATTCTCTGAATATAAGGAGCTCCTACAAAAATGTAAGATGATGTAAACACAAAAATGAGCAAAGAATATGGTCAGGCAATTCCCAAGAGAATAGTAAAGGGCAAATAAGTAGATGAAAATATGTTTGATCTGATTAGTAATTGGGGGAATTCTAATAGAAAATGAAAAGGTAATTTTGCCCATTGCTCAGAAAGTATTAAACATATATCCAGTGTTGGAGAGGATGTAGAAAAATTACAAAATATATTATGAGGACCTTTGATCTAACTTTACAAAGACACACCAACTGTAAAAAAATATCTTTGAAACAATTGCGGAAATTTAAAATATGGGTTGGGCATCAGAAGGCATGAGGGGATCGCAGTTAATTTTGTTATGTGTGATATAGCTTATAAATACGTAAAAAGAAGTTCTTATTAGTTAGAGATGCAAAGTAAAATACCTATAGGTGAAATTGCACGATGGCCTAAGATTTACTTTGGAAACACTCTAGAATAAAAAATATGTGGATGTGGGATAGATGAAACCAGACTGACAAAATGTTGCTAATTGTTCGAAGTGGGTGTATTAGTTTACTAGGGCTGCCATAACAAATACCACAGACAGAGTGGTTTAAATAACAGAAATCTATTTTCTCACAGTTCTGGAGCCTACAAGTGCAAGAGTAAGGTGTCAACAGGTATGGTTTCTTCTGAAGCCTCTCTCCTTAGCTTGTAGATGGCCACCGTGCCGCCGTGTCCTCATGTGGTCTTTCCTCTAATGTACACATCCCTGGTGTCTCTTCTGTGTGTCTAAATTTCCTCTTCTTTTTTTTTTTTTTTTTTTTTTTGCTGTATGCGGGCCTCTCACTGCTGTGGCCTCTCCCGTTGCGGAGCACAGGCTCCGGACGCACAGGCTCAGCGGCCATGGCTCACGGGCTTAGTTGCTCCGCGGCATGTGGGATCTTCCCGGACCAGGGCACGAACCCGTGTCTCCTGCATCGGCAGGCGGATTCTCAACCACTGCGCCACCAGGGAAGCCCAAAATTTCCTCTTCTTATAAGGACACTAGTCAGATTGCATTAGGGTTTACCCTAATGACCTCATTTTAACATAATCACCTCTTTAAAAGCACTATCTCTAAATACAACCATATTGTGAGGTATTGGGGGTTAGGGCTTCAACATATGAATTTGGGGGGGGCACAATTCAGCCCATAACAACAATAGAAAATGGGTATATTATTATGCTATTCTGTCTACTTCTGGTAGATAATGGGTGAACATTTCCATAACACATATTTTTAAAAAGCACATTTGATGGTGCTATTTAGGAAAAAGAGAAAAGGAGAAAGATGGAGAAAAACATATCTATCTATCTATCTATTTATCTTCTACTCTATGTAAAAAAATGAATGGAAGTATTCAGACCAAACTGTTAACAGCTGTTACTTTTGCAGAGGGTAGTGGACTAAGTAGAGGTAAAGGGATCTTTTTAGGTTTACTTTATATTCATCTATATGTTTACCATATGTTTTTTGTTCTTTGCTCTCTCTCCCTCTCTGTTGGATTGATGGTTTCCTTTGTTTCTTTTTTAAACACAAAAAGAAAAATTTAATCTTTTAGTATAATTTAGTGGTTAGAAGGTGATTTTTTAATAGTACATGTCTATTTTAGCTAAATATATTGAAGTCTTCCAAACAATAACATATTATTTTTATTATTTCATTTACTACTATATAATTTTTTAAAATATACTTTACTTTTTAGTGTAGTTTTAGGTCCATAGCAAAATTGAGCAGAAGGCAGAGAGATTTCCCATATACTACCAGCCCCTACATGCACACAGCCTACCCCAATATCAAAATCCTGCACCAAAGTGGTACATTGGTTACAATTGACAAACTTACGTTGACTCATCATTTCACTCAAGGTCCTTAGTTTACATTAGAGTTTCCATACTGTGGACTGTGACAAATGTATAATGACATGTATCCAACACTAGGGTATCACACAGAGTAGTTTCACTGTCCTAAAAATCCTCTGTGTTCTGCCTATTTATCCCTTCTTCCCCACCAACCTCTGACAACTACTGATCCTTTTATTGTCTGCATTATATTGTCTTTTCCAGAATGTCTTATAGTTGGAATCATACAGTATATATAGTCTTTTCATTTTGTAATATGCATTTAAAGTCCCTCTGCCTTTCCTTAGCTTGATAGCTCATTTCTTTTTAGTGCTAATATTCCATTGTCTCAAAGTACCACAGTTTATTTATCTATTCACCTACTGAAAGACACATTGGCTGCTTCTAAGTTTTGTTAATTATAAATAATGCTGCTATAAACATTCACGTGCAGGTTTTTGTGTAGACATAGGTTTTTATCTCCTTCGCGTAAATACAAAGGAGTGCAATTGCTGGATCATATGGTAAGAGTATGTTTAGTTTTGTAAGAAACTGCCCACTGTCTTCCAAACTGTCTGTACCATTTTGCATTCCCACTGTGACTGAGGATTCCTGGTCCTCCACATTCTTGTCAGCATTTGGTGTTTCAGTGTTCTGGATTTTGGCCATTCTATTAAGTATGTAGTGGTATCTAACTGTTGTTTTGTATTTCCCTGACAACATATGACATGGTGCATCTTTCCATATGCTTATTTGCCATCTGTATAGCTTCTTTAGTGTGCTGTCTGTTCAGGTCTTTAGTTCATATTTTATTTGTTGCTCAGGTTGTTCATTTTGATATGTTGAGTTTTATCTTTGCTTCTTTTTTTCTCTAGAACTTTGGATCTTATTATCCCTGATTTTAGATATTTTTTTTTGTTCTTCTGATTTTTACCTTTAAAATTTTAATATGTATTTTAAAAATTGATGTCTAATAATATGTATCTACATTTTCCCAATGAACAAACAAAATATTTTAGCATAGTTTTACTTGTCTATATGCATCACCATTTTGTCTCACATTTTGCAGCCATTAGGATTTTAGATTCAGCTTGTTAATGATTTTTTTAAACATTGTTAATCAACCTTGATTATATGATTGATTTATGTCTTTGTTCACTACAGTTTTTTAATCCCATATTATTCCTTTCTTTGGATTTTTTTCTTCAGGAAAAGGTTTGTGATGAATAAATATTCTCAATTTTTGCATATCTAAAATGATTTTTGCCCTTGAACTTAATGCTAGTTTTGCTGGGTATGGAATTGTAGGTTAAAGATATTTTCCCTTAGGGCTTCAAAATATTGTTGTATTGGGCTTCCCTGGTGGCGCAGTGGTTGGGAGTCCGCCTGCCGATGCAGGGGACACGGGTTCGTGCCCCGGTCTGGGAGGATCCCACATGCCGCGGAGCGGCTGGGCCCGTGAGCCATGGCCGCTGGGCCTGCGCGTCCGGAGCTTGTGCTCCTCAAAGGGAGAGGCCGCAACAGTGAGAGGCCCGCGTACCGCAAAAAAAAAAAAAAAAAAAAAAAAAAAAAAAAAAAAAAAAAAAAAATATTGTTGTATTGTCTTCTAGATTCCATTTTTGCTTGTTTAGAAGTCTCACACCAGTTGGAATCTTTTTCCTTTTTAAATAACTGTCCCCTTCTTTCTGGAAACTTTTAGAATTTTCTATTTATCTTTGGTATTTTGAAATTTCACAATGATATGTTCATCTATAAATTTTTAAATTTATTATGACTGGAATTGATGGAAACTTTCAAACTGAAGGCTAATACTTTTCTACATTTCTAGGAGATTTTCTTTGATTAACTCTGTATTTTTCTTCTTTTCATTATAAAACTATAAAAATGTATGCAGAGAATGGAACTTCTGGATCTATCCTTTTATCTCTTAATTTTATTCCAAAACATCTTTGTGGTTTTTTTTTTGTTTTTGCATAATATTCTGGAATAATTACCTGACTTGATGGGCCAGCTTACTGATTTGCTTTACTTTTTGGTTGCTTTGCTAGTTAATTCATGTACTGAGTGTTTTAAAAGGCAACGTATTTGAAATTTCCAAGCTCTTTAGTAATTTCTTTTTCAGGGAGGCTCTACCATTTCAAATCTCTCTGAGGATGTCAATAATACTTATTTTAAATTATTGTTGTTTGTCCTGTTTTTTTGAAAAAGTATGTTTATTATAATATCTTTTCCCTAGATTATTAGTCATTTCTGTTTTCTTCAGACATTTGGTACTTCCTGGTTGTACTCTCAAGTTTGTATTTGATAATTCTCATTCATGTGTTCATAGAGCCTAGTTCTGTGTAAAAAATAATTTGCGGATTTGGCTAGATGTGGTATCAGATGTTCATATCTTCCTTGAGTGAGGGTTCCCTGTTCTTCTGGATGTCACTGCTAGTTGGAGCTTCACCTCTTTGGACTAAGTTCCAATAATTACTTTTATTTGACAGTGGATCTATATTACTTTGTGACTTGAAAAAAATAAAAATAAATTTTAAAACATTAAAATATTTTAAAAATATAATATCAGTGTTTTACTGGAATAAATGATTTCTCACTGCCTGAATCTGGCCAAATGCACCTTTAAGTTTATATTTCAAGAAAAATGGTTAGGCTGTGATTACCTCTCAAGAAACAGTGTGGCAATTGAGAATGTTCATCTTCTGATAAAATCTTTTAGTTGGAAATATATTATATATAATATTAAATATATAATTATGTTTATTATGTTAGATATGTATTTATATAGCTATACATTTATTTATTTATATAATATATTATATACATATAAAAGTGGACATTTGCATATGCCAGAAAAAAGAAGGTAGGTTTGTAATTATGTGTTAGTATTGTTACTATTCTTCGATGTTGCCCTAGGGAAAATTCTTAGTAACTCAAGTTTTATTCATCAAGGCAGGAACTAAATCTACTATAGTATTTGAACAGGCACCACTCTGAAAGATTAACCACGCAGGGTTGTTAAAAGTAAGCCACTCAGAATATTTTGTAAGAGTGATTTTGGGAGGAAGGTGAAGAGACTAAGATAGGCACTGTAATTATTTTCCTTACCAAAAATCAGTAATAGATATAAAATCATTTCTATATCATTTCTGTAATGGCAGTTTTAAATGATGACAGTCAGGAAAAAATATAAACTGTTGCAAAATAGGTTGTCCTTAATACCATTTCTTCCAGCTAATTTGAAGATTATCTGAAATATGTCACTATTGATATGCTTAACTGATAACTACTACAGCAGAGATGATCAAATTCACTTTATAGCTAGAGGACTTGAGGCTCAGACTGAAATATCCTTCTTATTAAAAACACATGCTATCAATTAGAAATGTCTGAAAAGTAACTTGGATTCTAGATCAGTAGTTTTTGTTATTCTCTGCACTAGATTGATTGATTCTTTTATTCATTTAACCAAACTCCACTCAACTGACTACCTGATATTTAACAGTAAATACTCACTAAGCAATGTAGTTCTATATTTGTGTGATGGCTGTCACAATGCAAGTCATTTATAATGTTTTGAATAAATTTTAAAAGTCTACGAGAATTGAAAGCTTTGATTCACCATGTCCTAAAATGAATTTTCTACTAGAATTGAAAGCTTTGATTCACCGTGTCCTAAAATGAGTTATGTCAAACAGTACTTTCACAGAAGTTTCCTCTTAAAGAGTAATGTTAAGTGAAAAAGGGTTAAATAGATTTTTTAATAAAGGACTTTTCAGAGCCTTTACTAAGCTAATGGTCACTGTTAATATCCTCTGGGGATAGTATGCCAAATTTCTCAAACTTATTTCACCAAGAAGTACTTTTTTTCTCTCCTACAAAAACATCTTGTGCATTGATGTTCTGTGGGACACACTTGGCATTGCTCGTTTGAGAGTTACTTTCTTCTTGTTTTCTGTCTTGTGTAACACACTTTGTTTTTTCTTCTTGGTTACTCCAATAATAAATTGTGAGGAGAATCAAGAACTTTCCCTTTAGTTTTTTTTCTGTAAATATGCCATTCTATGACCTAGCAAATAAATGTAGAATGATACTGATGTATGGGAATTCCAGTGTAGACACGTTGTGAAGGTTATTTATCTCTAATCAGAAACAATACTTGCCCTTTTCTTTGGTGGCCACATGAGGGAGCTAAAAAGAGTCAAAGATTTCCTTTTTTTTTCTTTAATAGGGAATTATATCCACTTTAAAATACCTATCAATGTGAGTGACTAAATGTCAGATTTTACTTTTTTCAAGTTCATTTTTTGAAAGTCTGTTAACAATATTATCTCAGGGAAAAGAAAAGCATCAACAGAGGATGAACTCTATATTGCCATAAAAATTCGGGGGAGTGTGTATGTGTATGTGTATGTGTGATTCTCTCTCAGTGCACCAGAGGCTAAGGGGGTATAAACTTTCAGAAAGAAGACTGTACATTTATTTATCTGCGAATTGTTGAGATTGTATTTTAATATGATAGGAGAAACAGAGGTAATATATTATATATATATATATATATATGAATGTAACATACATATATTAGTAGCCAAGCTGGTAATAAAATTAGCTTTTTTGATTCAAATTCCTAATGTATGGACAACATTTCCAGGACCCTTGAAAGTACAAGTGTGCCTTTTCCAAATGCCTTCTCCCTGCCTCCTCTCCTTAAACCAGAGGTAAACACCATCATGGATTGTGTGTTTATCATGCTTTGCATGATATTTAGCACATATGTATACCTTCCTAAAAAGACATTTTTAAAACCTTTTTCTTAAGCTTTAAATTGCTTACAGTTAGTCTGAGCCTTTTTTCCACCATACAACATCGTATATAAAATTCATTCAAGTTGTGCATGGGGGTGTATTTCACTTATTTTCACTGCTATATAACCTTCCATTTTTTTGTCCCTGCCACAAATTATTCACCAGTTCTATTTATGTGTACTTGGATTTTATTTTTATTTTTGTCCTTATGGAGACTGTATACATTTTCATAGTATGTCTCATGGTGCAAATTTAAAGGAGTTTTTCTAGGATAGTCCAAATCCCTTGGAATAGAGTTATGCACATGTTTGTATTAAAAAGGTAATCCCAGTTTTTTTTCAAAGTTTGTACCAGAAATGAATAAGAATTCCTATTGCTCTATAACTTTACCAACACTTGTTTTTTTCATAATTAAGAAATATTACCAATTGAGTATGTTTAAAATGTTATATTGAGGTCTTATGAACATTTGTTTAATTTTTATTGAGGTTTTTTTGACAGGCTCATTGGGCATTTATGTTTCCTTTTTTTTTTGGCCGTGCTGCGTGGCTTGCTGGATCTTAGTTCCCTGACCAGGGACTAAATGGGCCATGGCATTGAAAGTGCCGAGTCCTAACCACTGGACCGCCAGGGAGTTCCCTGTGTTTCTGCTTCTGTGAAATGCTGATTTATGATTTTTGTCCATTTTCCTTTTGGAGTGTTTGTGTTCTCGTTGAATTTAAAATGCAGTTTTGGGCCTCCCTGGTGGCGCAGTGGGTGAGAGTCCACCTGCCGATGCAGGGGACACGGGTTCGTGCCCCTGTCTGGGAGGATCTCACATGCCACGGAGCGGCTGGTCCCGTGAGCCACGGCCGCTGAGCTTGCGCATCCGGAGCCTGTGCTCCGCAACGCGAAAGGCCACAACAATGAGAGGCCCGCATACCGGAAAAAAAATTTAAAAAAATTAAAAAAAAAAAAAATGCAGTTTTTACATTCTAGACATGAATCTTTTATTGGTTATATGTACATGCTGCCTCCTCATTCTCTTTATGGTATGTTTTGATAAAAGGATCCTAATTTTAATTTTTGAATTTATCAGTTTTTCTTGATGGTTTCTGCTTTTTGTGCCCTGTTTAAAATCATTCTCTGTTTGTTGGTCATTAAGATAAGATATTCGCCTATACTTACATCTAAATATTTACATATTTTGATTTTCACATTTTTACTTTTTAAAAAATCTGCAATTGATTTTTGTGTAGAAGATGAGGAAGGGATCCAGTTTCATTCTTTTTATATTGTTAATCAGTTGTAACAGCCTCACTAGTTGCATAGCCCATCCTTTCTTATAACCAGCTTCCTATGTTAAATTCTCATTAATTCTAATAATTTGTAGGTTATTTTGGAGTTTTCTGTGTTGTTAATCTGAATATTGTGATATTTCTGTTTCTTTTTTTTTTCCCAATAATAGTACCTTTTGGTTCTTCTTATCTGTGCATATTTCACACAGAATCTCTGGTACCATAGTGAATAAAAGCAATAATATCAGATATCTTGTCTCATTCCTTATTTTGAAAAGAATATTTCCAATATTTCACCATTAAAGTAATTTGATTTTTGGAGGTTAACCCTTTGCCAGGTTAAAGCATTTCCTTTTTATCCCCAGTTTGGTTAGAGTATTTATCAAAAATTGGTGCTGAATTTTATGAAATCTAGTCTCTGCATCTATTGGTATCATAATACGTTTTCTCCCTAAACAGTTAACATGATAAATGACATCAGTGGATTTGCTAGATCTGATTTAGTAATATTCTAAATATTTTATTCGGGATTTTTCACTCATGTTTATGAACGACCTAGGAAAGTAATTTTCTTTTCTTGTGCTTTCCTTGTCTGGTCTTTTTTTGTTTGTGTTTGTTTGTTTTTGTTTTTTTGGTATCAAGCTATACTAGCAACTTAGAATTAGTTGGGATGTATTTCCTTTTTTGCTATTTCTGGTAGAGGTTGCATAAGGTTGGAGTGGTCTACTCCTTGAAAGTTTGACAAAACTTGTCTGTAAATTGCCTAAAAGTTTGATAGAATCTGATTGTTTCCTTTGTAGAATAACTTTCAAGTGTGATACAACTTCTTTAGTACGGCTTTGTTTTAAAGACTATACAGATTTTCTATTTCTTTTGGCGTTGATTTTGGTAAGTTTTTAAAATAAGAGTTTAACAATTTTATCTTAGTTTTCCAGTTTGTAAGAAATAATTTGGTTGTAGTAGTTTCTTATCTTTTTAATCACTACTGTATCTGTGGCTATATCTTTTTCTTTTTTTACCTGGTATTTTAACTACTAGTAATTTTGATTTTTTTCCCCTCTTGCTCAAACTTGCCAGAGATTTGTCAATTTTATTAGTCTTTTTAAACACCCAAAATTTGGCTTTATTTGTCCTCTTGTATTTTTATTTCCTTCCTTTAAAAATAAAATTTTGCTTTATCAAAATTTTCTGAGCACACAGAAACATCTGAACATTAAGATGTCAAAAAATAGTAGGCTTCTGCCTACTCTCTCCCATTTCTTCCTTCTTGGACACATAACTTTCATTTCTTTTCTTTTCTTTTATTATTTTTTTAACATCTTTATCGGAGTATAACTGCTTTACAATGGTGTGTTAGTTTCTGCTTTATAACAAAGTGTATCAGCTTTTCTTTTAGCCGATTATTTTGATATTTATTAAGACTCTAAATGACAGGTTTTTAGTGCTACTTCCTAATTTTTCAGTTTTAGGCATTTTCCGATGAACTCCGTATTAGGTTAAAAATCTTCTTTCCTACCACAATATATTTTATTTCATAGCACAAATCACAATCACAGTTTTACATTTCTTTGCATAATTATTTTATTAATATTTCTTTTCCCTTTTAGTAGGTTTGTATGGTCAAGGACCTTGCATGCTTTTGGTTTCCATTGATTCTCCAATGTCTAGAACCAGGTGCACATTCAACTATTCGTTGAGTGAGTGAATGAATGAATGAATTGTATAAATGTGAAAAGGAGAACTGTCAGGAATTGAAAGAGATGGGGCTTCTTTGAGGGACCACTTGAACAGGATGAGTGAGGCAAGGCATTGTCAGTTATACCAGGTCATCTGTAGCCAGATTATAGTACCTAAGAATGTGAATTCCTGTTTTGCACAAGGCAGCATTGGCACCTTTTTCGATGTTTCTTTTATTTTCTTTTGTTTCCCTTAGGTTCACAATAAAGAGCATTAAAAAATGTTCTGTTTCTACAGAGCTAAAGGTAAAGAAATATGGAGAATGAGTTTCATTCCATAGGCTTAGATGGTGAGGGTGGGAGTGGATTTCTCCTGGAAGGCTGGGTTACTGTTTAAGTGCCAGGGGAGCAAGTAAGTAGAGAAGCATAGTGCATGGGTAATAGTGGTCCTTTCTGATTTCCGTTTTTTTTTTTTTTTTAATATACTCATTTAAATTTTTAAAACTACATAAATTTTCCAACAGGCACATAATAGTAGACAGAATAGTGAATCCTTTCTCTGTATCAACATTTTTATTTTTCCAATCTTATTTTATTTATCCCCACTGTATTAGGGTTTTCCAGAGAAGCAGAACAAACAGTGTGTATATATATATATATATATATACACACATATATAATAAATCATATATACATATGATTTATTGTAAAGAACTGGCTTACACAATTATGGAGGCTGAGAAGTCCCAAGATCTGCATTCTGCAAGTTGGAGACCCAGAAAAGATGGTTTAGTTCCAATCGGAGTACAAAGGCCTAAGAACCAGGAGAGCCAATGGTGTCTTGGCAGGTCCAAGACCCAAGAAGGGCTGATGTTTCAGTTGGAGCCCGAAGGCAAGGAAACACTGGTGTTACAGCTCAAGTAGTCAGGCAGGAGGAGTTCCCTCTAACTCAGCCTTTTTGTTCTGTGCAGCTCTTCAATTGATTGGAGGCCCAACCATGCATTAGGGAGGGCAAACTGCTCTACTCAGATAAAGCTGCTGATTCAGATGTTAATCTCATCCAGAAACACCCTCAGAGACACACCCAGAATAATGTTTGACCAAATGTATGGGTACCCTGTGGCCCAGTCAAGGTGACAAAATTTAACCATCACATTCACCCATATTATGTTTTAAGCAAATTCAAAATATCATCATATTTTAAATGAAAATGCTTCAGTATTTCCTGCTACGTCGTAAGAAATTTCTAAAAAGTAAACTTTTTTTTAAAATCGGTTTTAGATTCACAGCAAAATTGCAAAATAGTACATAGAGTTCCTATATACCTCATACCCAGTATCTCTTATTATTAACATCTTACACTAGTAGGGTATACATTTGTTATAATTAATGAACCAGTATTGATACATTATTGTTAACCAAGGTCCATCATTATTTACATTCTCTTAGTTTTTACCTAATGTCCTTTTTCTTTTTTTTTTTTTTTGTGGTACACGGGCCTCTCACTGTTGTGGCCTCTCCCTTTGCGGAGCGCAGGCTCCGGATGCACAGGCTCAGTGGCCATGGCTCACGGGCCCAGCTGCTCCGCGGTATGTGGGATCTTCCCAGACCGGGGCACGAACCCGTGTCTCCTGCATCGGCAGGCGGATTCTCAACCACTGCGCCACCAGGGAAGCCCCTAATGTCCTTTTTCTATTGCAGAATCCCATCCAGGATATTATATTACATTAGTAGTTATGCTCCTATGGCTTCTCTTGGCTGTGTTAGTTTCTCAGACTTCCCTTGTTTTTGATGATCTTGACAATTTTGAGGACTACTGGTCAGGTGATGTCAGAATGCTCCTAATGTTGAAATTTGTTTGACGTTTTTCCTCATGATTACACTGACGTGATAGGTTTTGGGGTTGAAGACTATAGAAGTAATGTATCATTCTCATCACATCATAGCAAGTACACATACTACCAACAGGACTTATCACTGTTGATGTTGACCTTGATCACCTGGCTGAGATAGTTTGTCAGATTTCTCCACTGTAAAGTTACTCCATACTGTACTTTTGGGAAGAAACGCACTATGAGGAACTCACACTTTAAGAGCTAGGGAGTTATGCTCTCTTCCTTGAGTGCAAAGTGTCTATATATATTATTTGGAATTCTTCTTCATGGGGGATTTATCTTTCCTCATTAAAAAAAATTATTTATTTATTTACTCATGGATATTTACTTTATAGTTTGGGTTATAATCCAATACTGCTTTATTTTCTTGCTCACATTTTTTCATCTTTGATCATTTGGAGCTTGACTACTTGGAGTTCTTTTAGTTGTCTTTTGTGTCCCTTTAACATACTCCCATCTATATAGGTTTACAATTTTCTAATTAAGTTTAAAATTTTTTGAGCACTTTCTCCTGGCATTATAGGATGCTCCATGCTTATCTTGTATAATTTATGCCCCAGTCTTAGGATCAGTCTTTTCTTAAAGAGATCTGTTTCCTTTCATTGGAAAATGGTGTTAGACACCAAGATCTGGACACTAGGTGTGCTCATTACTACCTAGTTGTCATTACTTCTAGGCATTTTCAGCTGACAGAGCAAGGGAATATATGTGTGTGCAAACTTACGTATATATACAGATCTACAAGTATTTCTATATGTAATCATCTGTATATATATTAAATTAAAAATGAGTTCACAAGAATGTCTCCAATTCTAATCCACTACAAAATGGATCATTCTAGCCTCGCACCCTTGCTTATTTGTAAATTACCAGTCCACAAGTAAGAAATCTGGCTCTCACCTTTCACTGTTTATTTATTTAATTGTTTAATTCTAATATATATGTATATATGATACTGATAACTATATATATATATATATATATATATATATATATATATATATATATATATATAGTATCAGAATTGTTAATATGTACCTTCTTGGGAAATCACTGTATTAACTAGAGTATACTGCTTATGTTCTGTTTTTTTTGCCTTTAGTTTCACAGACTCCACTCATTTCTAAAGCTACTGAGGGCAGCACACCCCCATCCCCCAACTCTCTTCAGAGAGTTGTTTCATACATTTGTAACAGATTGTTCTGTCACATTCTGCATTCCATTCTGTGATTCCCCTCAACTTTCTAAATAATTTCTAAAAATTTGTGTCCATTAAGATTCATTCTTTGTGACGTAAAGTTCTATGGGTTTGACAAATGCATATTGTTTTGTATCTATAAATACAGTATCATATAGAATAGTTTCAGTGCTCTAAAAGTCACCTGTGCTTCTCATAGTCAACTCCTCCCTGCCCTGAATCCTCTAGCAACCACTAATGTTTTTACTTTTGCCTTTTTCAGAATGTCATAGAGTTGGAATCATACAGTACGTAGTCTTTCAGATGCTTCTTTTAACTTAGCACCATGCATTTAAGGTTCATGTATGCTTTTTGTGGGTTGATAGCTAATTTCTTTTTAACACCACATGATGTTCCATTGTGTAAATGTGACATAGTTTTTTAAAATCCTTTTACCCATTGAAGGACTTCTTGGTTGTCTCCAGTTTTTGGAGATAATGAATAAAGCTATTACAAATGTTTGTGTGCAGGATTTTGTGAAAACATAAGTTTTCAGATTAACTGGGGAAATATCCAGAAGTGCAATTGCTGGATCGTATGGTAAAGCTATGTTTAGTTCCATAAGAAACTACCAAACTGTCTTACAAAATGGCTGTATCATTTTGCATTCCCAACAGCACTGAATGAAAATTCCTGTTGCTCTACACCCTTGCTGTCATTTGGCATTGTCAGTTTTTTGTATGTTAGTCATTCTAATAGGTGTGTGGTGGTATCTCATTATTGTCCTAAGATAGTTTTTTTTTTGTTTTGTTTTTTTTGTTTTGTTTTTTTGTTTTTGCGGTATGCGGGCCTCTCACTGTTGTGGCCTCTCCCGTTGCGGAGCACAGGCTCTGGACGTGCAGGCTCAGCAGCCATGGCTCACGGGCCCAGCCGCTCCGCGGCATGTGGGATCTTCCCGGACCAGGGCACGAACCCGTGTCTCCTGCATCGGCAGGCGGATTCTCAACCACTGCGCCACCAGGGAAGCCCTGTCCTAAGATAGTTTTTAAATGGAGAACTAAATCAAATAGCCATTTATATTTGTCAATTAGCGATTTGGATTAGCTGATATATCTGATTATTTTGATTGTTTTTGAAATAACTTGACTGAATTTTAAAAAAATCCTACTTATTTCATTTTGAAGATCTGCACATATACCTCATATATTTAATGAAATGTAAACACTCATGATAACTGTAGTAGAGAAAAGAACATGATTCTTCTATATAAATGTATTTAGATCATTTGCCTCCTGTAAAATGCAAGATTAATGCAAAGATTGATTTTTAATTTTCTTATATGGTATGTTAAAAGTTCAGTTTAAGAACGATTTGAATTATTATTATTTTTCATTTTTATATTAACAAGTTTAATGTTTTAAAAAGACCAAACTTATGGGGGAAGAGGCCAAGGTATTTACATATCGCCCCAAAAGGAAAATCTTATAGAAGTGAAATTGCATAATAATAAGGGAACAGAAGAAAGCAGAAGAATGGAAGAGGCTGTGACCACATTATTTATTAGATGTTTGCTGAATTATGAATGAATTCATTCATTCAATTCAACAAATTTTTTTGAGTTGTTCCTTTGTAGTAAACAGCTGAAGGCACAGCAGTGAATAAAAACAGACAAGATCCCCACTCTTATGCAACTTCTATGCTAGTAAATGAATTTGGATGATGAGTGAATGAGTAAATACTACAACATTCTTTTATGGTCATGTCATAAACTCTTGTGGTCTTAAATTATTTGAATGAAATATTTGAAATTTCATCTTACCAGATGCTACTGTGCTATGACTCCTTATTTTTTGTCCATTTTAGCTTGATTTTGCCCTAGAAATCCCCATGCTTGGTTATGTACATGACTGCTGTCTGCAAGGTAACACCCAGAGAGCTTATTACATCCATATGCTGGGGGAATGGGGAACATGTTTCTGGGATGGGTGAATGATTTTTAATTCTGTCAGAGAGATCAAATTATCAGCAGGGCTGCTAATCTGCCTATCTGCAAAAATAGCCAGGAATATGCACAAATGTAAACATAAAAGGAGACGCTCATAATTTGCATAGCTCTCGTGTTTGTCCATCAGTCAGCGTAAATGCTTGTAAGCTGTTAGGCTGGACACACATATGCTGTAGCTTGAGGAGTTGTCATTTTATCTTCCAATGAGATGCTTTATTATCACCATTAATTGATTAAACATTTTCAACACTCTCTGAGTAAACCAGTCACGCAATCTATTTCTACCTTGGGCTTCTGTTTATGGTTGGAGTGTGCCAAACATCCAGACTAAATGAAAATATACCCTCCAGGAACCACGCGTGGCATCTCTAATAAAAAGCTGCAGCACCTCTCTGAAGCACGGCTGCTATGTTGTGGGGAATCCCGGGAATCTTTAGCTTAGCTCACTGTGCTAGGAGGGCTGGAAAGTGAGTGGTGAGGGAGGCTTCATGTGTGTGGATGATTGGCATACATATACCTCTCCTTTTGAGGGCAAAGGAGCAGTGTCAAGGAACAGATTAGGTATCCCTGGGGTAACTGGGATTTGTGGCAATCCCAGTTGACAATGTGAGTTCCAGCCAGATCTCTGAGGCTGCCCCAGTGCTGAGCTTCTGTGGTTTTGTGGATCAGGGGAGGGTGCTGATTCCCTGTTGCTTGTTCCTTGCCCATTTAAAATTCTCTATCAAATCCAAATAAAAAGAGATGATCCCTGCTTGCTGCTCCATTTCAAAGATGACTCTAAAGGCTGTGAAGGCCAGTGGGGGGTGGGGAAGGGGAAGAGCTTGGCTAAATGGAAAGTGTTGAGATGATTCAAAGGGCTCATGCTGACAGAGCAGGGTTGGCTTGACCTTCTGTGGGGGCCATGTACGCAGCCTCCTACTGGTGGTTATTTTGGGTGCTGGAAAGCCTGCCTGCCCTGAAATATCTCTCCATGCCATCTTGCCAGGTTCTGAAATTCCCACAAGAGCCATCCTCCACTTAAAGGCATTGTGCCTACAGAAGGTGTGGTTCGAGCACAGCCACCCATAGGCAATAGCACATATTTAACCCGTAATCGCCCATAAGCCTGGAACCTGGCTGCACAGAATAGCTAGCAGCTGTTGGTAACCCAACACTGTCTTGCTAAGAGAAGCTTTTCGACAGCCTCTTCACATAAGTGGGGGAAATGGGTGCCGCAAAGCTCTGGATCAGGAGTGTAATGGCTTCTATGGGAGCAGCCAAATTGCTGCAGTGACGGTGTCTCCATTCCATCCTCCCAGGGTATGGGAAGGCTAGACTTTGGACACTGAGAGGAATGTGGAAATGCAAATACCATCAAGGCAGTGCAGATAAGTTCATGGATGATGAATCCAACATGGAATCAGGGAGTGCTTGGGTCACACCCTTAACTAAGGGAAGAAGACAACTTTATTTGATGCTCCCCCGCTCCCCCAATATCCTGCTTCTGGTCAGTAAAGGTGTCTGATGGTTTCACCGTAATTATTCCTTTGGGCATAAGAGGCACCTGTTGAAAGGTAAACATGGGGATTCCCTGGTGGCGCAGTGGTTGAGAGTCTGCCTGCCAATGCAGGGGACACGTGTTCGTGCCCTGGTCCGGGAAGATCCCACATGCCGCGGAGCGGCTGGGCCCGTGAGCTGTGGCTGCTGAGCCTGCGTGTCCGGAGCCTGTGCTCCGCAGCGGGAGAGACCACAACAGTGAGAGGCCCGCGTACCGCAAAAAAAAAAAAAAAAAAAAAGGTAAACATGTTCTCAGAGAGGGATAACCAGGCATTTTTCAGAATTGAGAGCATTCATGAGAATTAAATCATCTCATAGTATAGCCTGAACGAAAGCTTGGAAGCTTGGTATGCTGCAGCTGTGTGTGAGAAAAACATTCTTCACCAAGTGTTGGAACCCAGCAGCCTGCTCTGGGGAGTTAGCCCACTTCCTAGTAAGTGTGGTTAGGGGGTCACATGCTCTCTTCATAAAACTAAATTCTTAGGATGGTATTTAGGGCTGCTTTTTTCTTCTGGCTTTGCTCCTCTTCTTTCTTTGCCTTGGTTTCTCTCTCTGAATTCCCTGCAGGGTGTGGAAAGCTGCATCCCTATAACCCCCTCTATTTTCCTCACTTCTTCTGGGCGCGCATTGCATGGCTCAGAACCTGGCTAGACAGATGGACGCCACCGCAGGTACAGGCAGCCCTCCCTTCCTTTGAACATGCTTCTGGGAGCTGGTCATATACCTGTGCTTCCCAGGCAGCCTACTGACAGTGTGGCAATTTAAGAGCAGACTCCCTGAAGCTGTTTTGCTGGTGAATCTGCCCTAAAAGCAACAACTATGGGTCACCAACAGAGAAAAGGTAGAGAGCACGCTCCCCCAGCAGACAAACAGGAGCCTGCAAAAGAGCAAAGAAACAGAATAGGGGCTTTGAACTCGGGGAGTATTAGGAAGTGCCAAAGAGAGAGCAAGTAGAATTGGATGTGAAAAAAGTCAGATGGACTCGGGTTTAAAACTCAGTAGCTGTGCTACCTGGAAGTTACTTAATGTCTTTGAGCCATAATTTTCTTTTACAAGTGATAGATTAATAGTAATATCTGCTTCATGAGGTGTAATGAAAAGTACATGGTTGATCAGCGCTATGATTCTGGCTCATAATAGGCATTTCAAATATTCATTATCATGATTATTATTAAGAGCATTTTCAGTAGAGTGGTGGACTGAGTTTGAGCAGGCAGTTAGGAAATGAAGTCTAGTTAGGTACGGAGATAGAGTTACACAGTTTTAACTTTTGGCTCAGGTGGGGTTGAAGTAACGATTTTTTTTTTAGGATGAAGGAAACTTGAGCATGGGTGTAGATTCAAAGAGAAGTTAGAGACATGGTATTCAAGAAAAGAGGGATAATTTATAAATCAAGTTGCTGAAAAACTTAATAGGAAGTAGACATGATCTCAAGAGCAATGATTATCATCCGAAAAGAGCAGGGACATATTTTACTTTGAAAGAAGGGAAGCTTTGTAAGGATGGATAAATATTTCATGAGCTTAGAAGTGGTAGAAACAGAGGGAATTTGAGAGATTCATGCCTAGTGAATTCTGATCTATGGAAAGCATTAGTAGTGACCACAGGATCATGGCCTTTGGAAGAATAATAAAGCGTGGAAAAGCCACAAATCTACAAGCCAATGCTCTTCACCATCCAGGGGCCAGCATTGGTCTTCAGTCTGAGACATCATAAGGAGATTATACCAGAATGTAAATCAGTTGTTCCACTAAGGGCACTAGTTAATTCAGCCTTTTTTTTTTTTTTTTTTTCCTTAGCAAGACTTTCTCAATGATGGAAAGAGTGTGTTCTTTTACATTCTGGTGCAAGCTCCTTGTCTTGTCACAGAATGGCAACATATAGTTATGATATAGCCATGTAGACTGGCTACTTAGAGTTACATTGCTCTAAAGCACTGAATTTTGGGAGGTTGTTTGTTGTGGCAGTTGAGACTGACCCAGCCAACTGCTATGTTCTGGATGTTTGCATCATCCCAAAATTCATACTTTGAAATCTCAAGCCCCAAAGATGATGGTATTAGGAGGCAAGGTCTTTGGGAGCTTAAGTCATGAGAGTGGAGCCCTCAATGAATGTATTAGTGCCTTATAAAAGAGGGTCCAGAGAGAGATCTCTAGCCGCTTCAACCATGTGAGAACACAGTGAGAAGGCACCTTTATGAACCAGAACACCACCATGCTGCTGTCTTGATCATGGACTTCCCAGCCTCCAGAACTGTGAGCAAAAGCCACCCAGTTTGTGGTATTTTGTTATAACAGCCCTAACAGACTAAGATGACAATACAGCAGGTTTGGGGAAACAGAAAAAAACGCAAGGATAGCAAACTGTAGTCAGAGAAGGAACATTCAGGATTCCAGATGTCAGGGGATTGTGGAATGCTCTTTGTGCTATAGGTTTGGGAGACAGAAAAATAGGTGCTAGAGAGAAAGCCCAGAAGTGGAGAGTAACGGCTTTGGAATTCCAGCTGGAAATTTGGTGTAGCATTCTGTCATCATTTAAAAACATTCTCTTTCCAGGTGTGGTGAGGATAGTTGTCTATGTCTATGGGAGGTTTTGGAGTTAAAATTGCCATGACTTTTATCTCAGCACCGTCACTGTCTGGTTGTTGTCCTTGAGCAAGACACTTTGCTGAACTTCAGTTTCCTCACCTGTTGACATGTGGACAACACTGTGTACTCTACAGTACTGAGTACACTTCATGATAACCCAAGATAAGACATGTAAAGCAAACAGGACATGACTGAGCACTTATTGCACACCCAATGCAAATTGCTTTCTCTTGTTTCTGTCATAGGCAGAGTGGAGGCCCACCTGGTTTTGCTCTATGACCACCCTCCAATACAACTTGTTGCAGTTATAGAATGTTCTATAATCTACACCTTCCAATGTGGTAGCTACTTCATCTATGTGGCCGAATACTTGAAATGTTGGCCAGTGCAACTAAGGACTGATAGTTTAATTTTATGTCATTTTAATTAATTCAAAATTTAATTTAAATAGCTACATATGGCTAGTGGCTATCATATTGGATGGCATGGCCCACAGGCATTATTGTTCTAACAGTTCCAATCTGTCTTTTTCTAGTCCATCTTCTGTACTGCTGTCTGAATTAGCTTACTGAAGTACCACTCTTGTCATATGATTCTTTCATCTCAAACATCTTTAATAGTTCTGTGTTTTCTATCAAACAAAATGAGGTGGGGTCTGAGCAAGGAAGGAAGAGGCCAAGAGAGGAAAAGTGTTAGTCAGGCTTCTCCAGAGAGGGATTTATTTTAGGGAATTGGCTCATGTGATTGTGGACAGCAGCAAGTACAAAATCTGCTGGGTAGACCAGCAGGCTGGAGACCTAGGGGAGAGTAGATTTTGTGGTGCAAAGACTGCCTCCTGGCAGAATTCCCTCTTCTTCTGGGAAAGATCAGTCTTTTTCTAGAAGGCCTTTAACTGATTGGATAAGGCCCACCCACATTACAAAGAGTAAACTGTTTTACTCAACATCTACCGATTTAAATGTCAATGTCATTGAAAAAACAAACCTTCAAAATAACATCTAAAATAATGTTTGACCAAATATCTGAGTACCATGGCCTACCCAAGTTGACACATAAAATTAACCATCACACCTGATAATACCTCTGTCTAGACATTCATCACCAAATTCTTAGTATCAAAGAAGAAACAGGGCTTCCCTGGTGGCGCAGGGGTTGAGAGTCCGCCTGCCGATGCAGGGGACATGGGTTTGTGCCCCGGTCCAGGAGGATCCCACATGCCGTGGAGTGGCTGGGTCCGTGAGCCATGGCCGCTGAGCCTGTGCTCCACAACAGGAGAGGCCACGGCAGTGAGAGGCCTGCATACCGCCAAAAAAAAAAAAAAAAAAAAAAAAAGAAGAAGAAGAAACAAAGGCTTTCTGTATGGGGATAGCCATTCTTTCTGCCATGCCGTAGGGTAGGCATATAAAAACTTTCTTTTTCCTTCAAAACCTCCCTGGCCCTTTGACTATCACTATTGGCCACACCAGTTCTTTGGCCCTTTTCTTGTTTATGAAAACTCAACACTTGTCTATGCTGTCTCCATGTGAATTCTAATCAGGCTGATTCTGAAAATGACCCTGGCACTGGGTGTGCAGGGTCTTGGTCAGCAGCATGTGCAGCTTTGGTCTCTTCTGTGCTGGGCTTGGCCTGATTAAAACCAGGCACTTGGGGACATCCCTGGTGGTACAGTGGTTAAGAATCCACCTGCCAGTGCAGGGGACACGGGTATGAGCCCTGGTCTGGGAAGATCCCACATGCTGTGGAGCAACTAAGCCCGTGTGCCACAACTACTGAGCCTGTGCTCTACAGCCCACAAGCCACAACTACTGAGCCTGTGTGCCACAACTACTGAAGCCTGCACGCCTAGAGCCTGTGCTCTGCAACAAAGAGAAGCCACCGCAATGAGAAGCCCGTGCCCAGTGACAAAGTGTAGCCCCCACTCACTGCAACTAGAGAAAGCCCGTGCACAGCAACAAAGACCCAATGCAGCCAAAAAAAGAAAATAAATAAATAAAATAAAATTTATTTTAAAAAACCCCCAAAAACGGGACTTGGAGGGGAAAAGCTTTATATCTTGTTATCAGTTCATTGAGTCATTTAGCCTCTGCCTGACTCTGTAAATGTGACAGTGTTACTAACAGCTTGAGCCCAATTTGATTTATTGGTGAAATTAAATTCTATACTTCTACAATGATGTCAGTACTTCCTGGGTCTTAAAAAAAAAAAGAAAAAAACCAAGGCAGAGCAGCAACTGCAAGCTTAACTGGTTAATCCATAAGTTGTCCAGGCCAGTTGCTCTCTAGATGTCAGGAGAGCAGTGCACTTCCCATTCTGCTCTGGTGAACACAAAAAGAAACCACTCCTTAAAATTTCCAGTGTAGTCAAGCCATTAAAATAAAACATTAAACACTCTCTCAAAATATTTTGAGGAAAGATTGTGATTTGCATTTCTGAGAGTCTTTTAACGACAAGATTATGATGAAAGCAGGTTTTCTTCTTCACAGAATGTAACAAGATTTTTAAAGAAGGAGATAAATATGTGAAGCACAATTTAGTATTATTATTGGTATTAAGCTGGCAAAGTTGGTCTGCTTGACAATATGAAGATGACAATATGTTACAACTATGGAGATCAGTAAATTTACGGGAACATTTCTATACTCTGTAAAATCATTTCTGTCATTCTCACACTCTGAATTAGGAAAACCCAGCTGCAGAAAAAGCCATTACACAGTTAAATAAAACACAGTTGATACAATTGCAACATTCATCTAAAAAATGCTGATATTGGGGGAAGAATTTGGATAGTCCATTTTAATAGGTGACACAGCCCACCTGCCTGGTAAGTGTAACTAATGGAGAAAGACAGGATTGTGAAATCTGAGCCTCCAGCGTCAGAAAACAGGTTTTTACTCATGAAAGTAAAATAGGACTTATAAAAAGTAAACCTTCATGTAAATCTATTATTTCTTTGTGGACATGTAGAGTGTGACTCTATTAGTCAGCCTTATGTTTGTTTAGATTGAAATTGAGCAGCCTGTTGGATCAAGGGGCTTTTAGGGGTCCTGGAATATTGGGGTAAATTGACTTCAACCTCGTATAGGCACCACTGTTAAAAAGATGTAACCTCAGTATTACAAAATGACTTTATGTAAAGTGTCTAGTTGCAATTTGGAAAAGATTTCATGGACCATGAACACACAATAAGGATGAACAAATCCAATTAGCATTGTATTGATATATACATGACTTTGCTTCTGAGTGAGGAGCTGAATATCACCCAGGGTTCCTTGACTGCCAGTTACCCAGATCTCTAGAGAGAGGCATCGGAGACATAGGAAGACATTTCAGTCCATTGGTGGTTGACCTGAGATGCTGTCAGGCCTCCATGTCAAGCATGTTCTTTAATCCCAGGAAACTATAACTATGACCAAGTGATTTAAATCATCAGTGCTCTATGATACAAAGGAAATCCATTCTTAAGAAATCTGATGGGAATGGTGTAAATGTGAGAGTGCAGATACTGAGGCAGAAGTTGAAGCCATAACAAATGGGATAAAAATGTTGGATTGTATTCAGATGTGCATTTGTTTGAGGAAATCTGTCCTGTCTGGGTGGTCTGGGCCTTTTGTCTTTCTCTTAGCCTTCGCTATTGTAGAATAATCATTCTTTTAGGTCAGTTTTTAATTTTGCTTTCATGATGTACACATGATTGTACATACCTTGAAAGAAAACTACTTCCATGGTTGTTATGCTACTTCCCTAATATGGAAAAGGAAATAGTCAATCAAGTCCAGGAAGCACAGAGAATCCCATACAGGATAAATCCAAGGAGAAACACGCCAAGACACATATTAATCAAACTATGAAAAATTAAATACAAAGAAACCATGTTAAAAGCAGCAAGGGAAAAACAACAAATAATATAAAAGGGAATCCCCATAGGTTAACAGCTGATCTTTCAGCAGAAATTCTGCAAGCCAGAAGGGAGTGACATGACATATTTAAAGTGATGAAAGGGAAAAACCTACAACCAAGATTACTCTACCCATCAAGGATCTCATTCATATTCAAAAGAGAAATTAAAACCTTTACAGACAAGCAAAAGCTAAGAGAATTCAGCACCACCAAACCAACTTTACAACAAATGATAAAGGAACTTCTCTAGGCAAGAAACACAAGAGGAGGAAAAGACCTATAATAACAAACCCAAAACAGTTAAGAAAATTGTAATAGGAACATACATATCGATAACTACCTTAAATGTAAATGGATTAAATGCTCCAATCAAAAGACACAGACTGGCTGAATGGATACAAAAACAAGACCCGTATATATGCTGCCTACAAGAGACCCACTTCAGACCTACGGACACATACAGACTGAAAGTGAGGGGATGGAAAAAGATATTCCATGCAAATGGAAATCAAAAGAAAGCTGGAGTAGCAATTCTCATAACAGACAGAATAGACTTTAAAATAAAGACTATTACAAGAGACAAAGAAGGACACTACATAATGCTCAAGGGATCAATCCAAGAAGAAGGTATAACAATTGTAAATATTTATGCACCCAACATAGGAGCACCTCAATACATAAGGCAAATACTAACAGCCATAAAATGGGAAATCGACAGTAATACAATCATAGTAGGGGACCCACTTTCACCAATGGACAGATCGTACAAAATGAAAATAAATAAGGAAACACAAGCTTTAAACGATACATTAAACAAGATGGACTTAATTGTTATTTATAGGACATTCCATTCAAAAACAACAGAATACACTTTCTTCTCAAGTGCTCATGGAACATTCTCCAGGATAGATCATATCTTGGGTCAAAAATCAAGCATTGGCAAATTTAAGAAAATTGAAATCATACCAAGTATCTTTTCCAACCACAATACTATGAGACTAGATATCAATTACAGGAAAATATGTGTAAAAATACAAACACATGGAGGCTAAACAATATGCTACTAAATAACCAAGAGATCACTGAAGAAATCAAAGAGGAATCAAAAAATACCGAGAAACAAGTGACAATGAAAACACGACCACACAAAACCTATGGGATGCAGCAAAAGCAGTTCTAAGAGGGAAGTTTATAGCAATACAATCATACTTTAAAAAACAGGAAACATCTCGAATAAACAACCTAAGCTTACACCTAAATAGAGAAAGGAGGACAAAAATACCCCTAAGTTAGCAGAAGGAAAGAAATCATAAAGAACAGATCAGTAATAAATGAAAAAGAAATGAAAGACACAATAGCAAAGATCAATAAAACTAAAAGCTGGTTCTTTGAGAAGATAAACAAAATTGGTAAACCATTAGCCAGACTCATCAAGAAAAAAAGGGAGAAGACTCAAATCAATAGAATTAGAAATGAAAAAGGAGAAGTAACAACTGACACTGCAGAAATGCAAAGGATCATGAGAGATTATTGCAAGCAACTATATGCCAGTAAAATGGACAATCTGGAAGAAATGGACAAATTCTTAGAATAAGAACAACCTTCCGAGACTGAACCAGGAAGAAATAGATAATATGAACACACCAGTCTCAAGCACTGAAATTGAAACTGTGATTAAAAATCTTCCAACAACAAAAGCCCAGGACCAGATGGCTTCACAGGCAAATTCTATCAAACATTTAGAGAAGAGCTAACACATATCCTTCTCAAATTCTTCCAAAATATAGCAGAGGAACACTCTGAAATTCATTCTATGAGGCCACCATCACCCTGATGCCAAAACCAGACTGAGATGTCACAAAGAAAGAAAACTACAGGCTAATATCACTGATGAACATAGATGCAAAAATCCTGAACAAAATACTAGCAAACAGAATCCAACAGCACATTAAAAGGATCATACACCATGATCAAGTGGGGTTTATCCCAGGAATGCAAGGATTCTTCAATATATGCAAATCAATCAATGGTATACACCATTCTAACAAATTGAAGGAGAAAAACCATATGATCATCTCAATAGCTGCAAAACAGCTTTTGACAAAATTCAACACCCATTTATTATAAAACCCCTCCAGAAAGTAGGCATAGAGGGAAGTTACCTTAACCTAATAAAGGCTGTATATGACAAACCCACAGCCAACATCATCCTCAATGGTGAAAAACTGAAACCATTTCCTCTAAGATCAGGAACAAGAGATGGTTGTCGACTCTCACCACTATTATTCGACATAGTTTTGGAAGTCTTAGCCATAGCAATCTGAGAAGAAAAAGAAGTTAAAGGAATCCAAATCAGAAAAGAAGTAAAGCTGTCACTGTTTTCAGATGACATAATACTATACATAGAGAATCCTAAAGATGCTACCAGAAAACTACTAGAGCTAATCAACGAATTTGGTAAAGTAGCAGGATACAAAATTAATGCACAGAAATCTCTGGCATTCCTATACACTAATGATGAAAAATATGAAAGAGAAATTAAGGAAGCACTCCCATTTACCATTGCAACAAAAAGAGTAAAATACCTAGGAATAAATCTACTGAAGGAGACAAAAGACCTGTATGCAGAAAACTATAAGACACTGATGAACGAAATTAAAGATGTTACAAACAGATGGAGAGATATACCATGTTCTTGGATTGGAAGAATCCACATTGTGCAAATGACTATACTACCGAAAGCAATCTACAGATTCAATGCAATCCCTATCAAACTACCACTGTCATTTTTCACAGAACTAGAACAAAAAATTTCACAATTCATATGGAAAGACAGAAGAACCTGACTAGCCAAAGCAATCTTGAGAAAGAAAAATGGAGCTGGAGGAATCAGGCTCACTGAATTCAGACTATACTACAAAGCTACAGTAATCAAGTTGTATGATACTGGCACAAAAACAGAAATATAAATCAATGGAACAGGAAAGAAAGCCCAGAGATAAACCCACACACATATGATCACCTTATCTTTGATAAAGGAGGCAAGAATATAAAATGGAGAAAAGACAGCCTCTTCAATAAGTGGTGCTGGGACAGCTACATGTCAAAGAATGAAATTAGAACACTCCCTAACACCATACACAAAAATAAACTATAATGGATTAAAGATCTAAATGTAAGGCCAGACACTATAAAACTCTTAGAGGAAAACATAGGCAGAACACTCATGACATAAATCACAGTGAGTTCCTTTTTGACCCACTCCCTAGAGAAATGGAAATAAAAACAAAAATAAACAAATAGGACCTAATGTAACTTAAAATCTTTTGCACAGCAAAGGAAACCATAAACAAGATAAAAAGAGAACCCTGAGAATGGGGGAAAATATTTGCAAATGAAGCAACTGACAAAGGATTAACCTCCAAAATTTACAAGCAGCTCATCCAGCTCAATATCAAAAAAGGGACATATATACATTACCAAATGTAAATTAGATAGCTAGTGGGAAGCTGCCACATAGCACAGGGAGATCACCTCTGTGCTTTGTGACCACCTAGAGGGGTGGGATAGTGAGGGTGGGAGAGAGGGTGACGCAAGAGGGAAGAGATATGGGAACATATGTATATGTATAACTGATTCACTTTGTTGTAAAGGAAAAACTAACACACTATTGTAAAACAGTTATACTCCAATAAAGATGTTAAAACAACAACAACAACAACAAAAAAAAAAAACAAACAACCCAATCCAAAAATGGGCAGAAGAACTAAATAAACATTTCTCTAAAGAAGATATACAGATTGCCAACAAACACATGAAAGGATGCTCAACATCACTAATCAGAGAAATGCAAATCAAAACTACAATGAGGTATCACCTCACACTGGTCAGAATGGCCATAATCAAAAAATCTACAAACAATAAATGCTGGAGAGGGTGTGGAGAAAAGGGAACCCTCTTGCACTGTTGGTGGGAGTGTAGACTGATACAGCCACTATGGAGAACAGTATGGAGGTTCCTTAAAAAACTACAAATAGAACTACCATATGACCCAGCAATCCTACTACTGGGCATATACCCTGAGAAAACCATAATTCAAAAAGAGTCATGTACCACAATATTCATTGCAGCTCTATTTCCAATAGCCAGGACATGGAAGCAACCTAAATGTCCATTGACAGATGAATGGATAAAGGAGAGCTGGCACATATATACAATGGAATATTACTCAGCCATAAAAAGAAATGAAATTGAATTATTTGTAGTGAGGTGGGTGGAGCCAGAGTCTGTCATACAGAGTGAAGTAAGTCAGAAGGAGAAAAACAAATACTGTACACTAACAAATATATATGGAATAAAAAAAAAAAAGGTTCTGAGGAACCTAGGGGCAGGATAGGATTAAAGACACAGACGTAGAGAATGGACTTAAGGACACTGGGAGGGGGATGGGTAATTGGGACAAAGTGAGAGAGTGGCATGGACATATATACACTACCAAATGTAAAATAGATAGCAGTTGGAAGCAGCCACATAGCACAGGTAGACCAGCTGTGTGCTTTGTGACCACCTAGCGAGGTTGGATAGGGAGGGTGGGAGGGAGACACAAGAGGGAGGAGATGTGGGGATATTTGTATATGTAGAGCTGATTCAATTTGTTATATAGCAGAAACTACACACCAATGTAAAGCAATTATATTCCAATATAGATGTTAAAAAATTTTTTTAACTAGAAGCTTAGCATTTCACAGAATAAGGAGAATATAGCATACATGTGTCTGCAAAACTACAGTTGGTGAGGCCATGCATTATACTTGAACACTATGCATATGTGTGTATATCACTGAGTACCTGTTTATATTCTGTGAAGTAGCTATACTGGAATCTAGGTCCAGGTACATAGATTTTCTCATGTCACATCTGTTGGGCTACTTCAAACATAGGCATAAATGAAAGGAACTTAGGATAGGTTTTTCTTTATTCTATTTTCTTGCTTATATTTTTTTCTGATGTTTTCTTTCTAGGTGGTAGAAGCTTCATGTTACGTCAGTTTGGACCATGTTTGGATACTAGTAACATAACACCTAATAGAGATTTTTTTTGCTGTGGTATGAAGGATTTTTTTTTTTTTTTTTTTTTTTTTTTTTTTTTTTTTTTTTTTGCGGTATGCAGGCCTCTCACTGTTGTGGCCTCTCCCGTTGCGGAGCACAGGCTCCGGACGCGCAGGCTCAGCGGCCATGGCTCACGGGCTTAGTTGCTCCGCGGCATGTGGGATCTTCCCGGACCAGGGCACGAACCCGTGTCTCCTGCATCGGCAGGCGGATTCTCAACCACTGCGCCACCAGGGAAGCCCAGGATTTTTGAAGTTAATGGTGCAGGTATACAATCAGCTTCTCAGTGATGTTATTAAAGAACCAGACCTTTTCCTCTCTTTCCATTCTGCTATCCTCAGCACATTGCCCTTTGTCTTCCTACTTGATTCCTCATGAATGAAAATGGCTGCTGCAGCACCAGACATCCTGTCACATTAAAGGCAGGAAGAAGGGAGGGAGGATATCAACTTTAAGAGAGTCTGTCCCCAGATATTAGAAAAGCAAAAGATTTCCCTGAAATCCCTTGTAGACTTAAAGTCTGTCATGTGAGACTACTCCTGACTTTATGGAATATGAAGCAAGTGAATATTAAACTGAGAAAATTGCCTCAGTAGCAGAGTTGGAGCTGTGTTAGCAAAGAAGAAAGCAGGAAAGCACATGGGGTAGGCAACAGCATCTGCCACACTAATCATTATAAAATGTCATTACTTGGCCGATCTTAATAACCTTCATTGATAGATTCCAACTCATCTTTGTAATGATCACTGGTTCTCCCAGGGTTATACCACAACCAATAGCATGTAATTAGACTCTAGAGCTTCTAATATTTTTCCATTTATTTAGGAATATCTAATATGATCTTGAGAGAAATAACGTTATAAAGAAGATATCCTATGTGATGGTAAGAGAAAAGGAGGGATAATATCATTGGCAAGATAATGTAAGTGTAGTTTTTTATGTACTGGATTTTATTTATGTTAGCTTTTCAACTGTGTGGCTTTAGGGTTAATAGTCCAAGACATCACTTTTCAAAGTGTGTTCCTTAGAACAATAAATTCTAAGAGATTCTGTGGACAGGAAAGTTGGCAAACTAAGTTAAACGGATCAAATATGGTTAATCAGGTTCCTTTACTGCAAGACCTTTCAGAACCTTTGAAATATAATATGAATTGAGAACATCCAAAGGTAGGAAATTCCATACCATTATTCCATACTTCTCCTACTTGTATAACCATTCATTACACCATTTATGTAATAACAACTTTGGGGGAGGGGGGAAAACCATACCTTAAATAATGACTTGATAATATCATATGTTTATCCACACAATTACATTCTTATTATTTTCTTCTCCTTTTTGCTAGCGTATTATTTTGAAATGTTGCTTGATGTTTACTTTTCCTTTTTGGAAATACCTTTTTCTTTAAAAAACAAAAACAAAAAACCTCATAGCCCTTCCACCACTAAAAATAGACAAATATTAAGCATTATTGGTTCCAGAGAGGGAATCCCTGAAGGCAACAAAGAGCCAAATTTTTGGCTTTTGAGGGATTAAGTAAACTTTTCTAAATTTATACCAGAGTGAATATGCTTGAAAGATACAGCTTTCAAGTGGAGGAGTCAGTTGGCCCCTAGATAAGGTTATTTTGGAATTCATTTAAAAATATTCCTTGAGTACTTACTATGTGCTGGGTGCTATAAATATTAATAAAAAAAATACCCTACTCTCATAGCACTTATATTCTAGCCCAAAGTAAAAGACAAGAAATACAATAGTATGTAAGCAAACTATTAGGAGGCATTGTGGATACTGTAATGTTCCACTGGAAAACTTCTTCTGGAATGAAGGATTTACTTCTCTTGGCTGCTGATAGAAGTTGACCTTCAGCTGTCAGTCCTCTCTTGGGAGTGCCTTTAAAGAAAACTCCTCACCCAAGGTTAGGTCTCCTTCCAGGGGCAGCCCACGTCCAGGTACAAAGGCCCAACCCTTTCATCCCAACTCAGAATATCCCAGCTCCAGAACTCCCAGGTCAGCTGAGGCCTTCATTGGGACAGCATTACAGTTCAACCTTTCCCCTCTCTGCCCAGCCCTGCTTCCCTGGCCTCACTTTCACGGGCGCCTGGTCCCAGCTACTCCCTAATGAACATCCTGCCCTCTTATCAACATCTCGGAATCTGCAGCCCAAGGAAACTGCCTGAGACAGCAGGTGATAAACATGATGTTAAGAGAAAAAAAAAAGAGGATGGACAATTCATTTGGCAGGGCAGTGGCGAGGGCAAGGTTTTAGCATTAATTGAAGTATTCAGAGTAGGCAGCATGGAGAAAGTGGGATTTGAGCAGAGATGGGAAGGTGTTGAGGGAGTTAGTGAGGAGATTTTTGGGAGCAGAACATTCCAGGAAGAGAGAACAGTTAAAGCAAAGGCCATAGGGCATAACGTGCGTGCCTGGCGTGTTCATGGAGCATCAGGAAGGCCAGTGGGGCTGGAGTTAGGAGGGGCAGAGTTAATGGGGTTGAGGTCATGTGAGGCCTTGGAGGCCATGGTAAGGCCTTCAGCTTTTATTGAGTGAAATAAAGAGCAATTGCTAGGTTAGAACAGTGTGTCAGAACCTGACTTATGTTTTAGGCAGATTACTCCAGCTTCTTTGTGGAGAACAGACTATGAGAAAATAAGAGTAGAAGCAAGGAGTTCAGATAGGAAACAGTCCATTTGAGCTGCTGTAACAGACTACTGTCAATTGGGTAGGTTAAAAATAGCAGAAATTTATTTCTCACAGTTCTGGAGGCTGGAAGTCCAAGATGAAGGCACCAGAGGATTCAGTGCCTGCTGAGGACCTGCTTACTGGTTCATGGACAACATCTTTGTGCTGTGTTCTCACCTGATGGAAGGTGGGAGAGAGGAGGGAGCTCTTTGGGTCTGTTTTATAAAGGCAACTAATCCCATGGATGAGGGCTCCACCTTCATGATTTAATCACCCCAAAGGTCCCACATCCTAATACCATCACTTTGGAGATTAGGTTTCAACACATGAATTTTGGGGGGACACAAATATTCAGTCTATGACAGAGACTATTGCAGTAGTACTGGTGAGAGGTGATAATGGCTTGGAGTAAAGTGGCAGTAGTAGAGACAATATGAAGTTGTTGGATTCTGAATACATTGTGAAAGGCCTCAGAGCCAATAGGATTTCCTGATGACTTGGATATAAGGGCTGGATTAGAATTTTAAGTAATTTGGCTTAAAAGATCAATGCCAAAAACTGAATGAAGAAGCCATGGAGTTTATCTCTAAATAATACACTATGAGAAGACTATACCATGAACCCCAAAAGAAATGAAAACCAACTCATGGCAAGGAGGAGATTTGGAGAGGATGTAACCAATTTGCAGTCTGTCTTTGAGAAATGCCCAGCATCCTCACCCTTCCAGCTCTGAAACCCTGGGGGTTGACTGGACAATGAACACCCTGGATAAGTTGAGGGGAATCCTTACACAGATAGGACCATTGCAAAGCTTCCAAGGTATGGCCTGGAAGATGGAAAGACTAAGGGAGATGATCCTCATCCAACACAGCATTTGAGCAGTGGATTATCAGTGAGTGAGGCAGGCTTCCAGGTAGATGGGCCGGAGAGGAGCCTTAGTGCCCTCTACATCAGAGTGGTGTGGTGGAGCTTCTAAATAGAGAGGGCCATGGACAGGGTTGCTATAGTAGAGATGTGTATGAATGAAGGAGACCCAGTGCCTGGGACCCCTGTGAGTAGAAGTTGTGGTGAAACAAGGAACATCAGTGACGGACACTAGTACGTGACAAGAGGGACCAGTTAAGCTGAGGTAAGCTGTCCCGTAGAGGTTAGTATAGATGGAGGAGAGCAGTGGAGTCGTAGACCCTACCTGGGTGCCCAGGTAATACACAAGAGGCAGAGTTTTATACTGGAAGATAATGGCCTACCTTGCATTGTCCACTTTGAGTCTTCTACCTTCAGTGGACGTGAGAGCTCAAGAGCTAAATTGATTCCAGTTAATAAAAAAGAAGGAAAATTGAATTTTGATACACTGAACTTTTGTAACTTGAAAATTCATACCTAGTAGATATTTATTGATTATCCAGAATTTCAGTTTGAACCTAGATCTTTGGCATTTTAAGTGTGTAAAGATATTTCTGAGTTAACTCTGGTGCTAGCAGTCATACATGTATAGCATCCTGAAGACATGCTGTTTCTCATAACCTACACTGGTTATCCTGATCTATTTAGCATCTTTTGGCTTGACACTATAAATTAGAAGTATGTCGAAGAATGCTGGTGTCTTTGTCTCCATTTCTTGATTAGTTAAATCTATAGTTATGACCCCGCATTTAATTAAATTACCTACAGCTAAAATTAAACTCATTCATTTGAAAAGCAGCCCAAATTATTATTTTTTAATTGGGGTAAAATTTACAACTAATGAAATATACACATTAAAGTGAACGTTTAAAGTGTTTTGACAGCATGTACACCTGTGAAACCATCACCACAGTCTAGATGGTGAGCATTTCCAGCACCTCCAAAACATTCCTCATGATTCTTTGCTATCTCTCCCTCAGGCCCACTAGACCCAGGCAAGCATTGATCTGATATCCATCACTATATATGTTTGCATTTTCTAGAATTTTACATAAATAGAATCATATAGTATAGACTTTGTTGGGTCCAGCCTTTTTCTCTTGGCATCATAATTTTGAGATTCCTCCATGTTGTTTGCTAGGTAGGAATTTCATCGTATGGATATAGCACTTGTTATTCATTCGCCTGTTGTTGGACATACCCCCCACCCAGCGTAGTGGGTTAAATTGCATTCCATATATATATATATATATATATATATATATATATATATATATATATTATATATATATATATATAATATATATATATAATATATATATATATATATATACACACACACACACACATATATATCCTCATCCCACTATCCTATGGTTTACCTTTTTATTTATTTTAAAATAAATTTATTTATTTTAGGCCGCATTGGATTTTCCTTGCTGTGCACGGGCTTTCTCTAGTTGCGGTGAGCGGGGGTTACTCTTCTTTGTGGTGCCCTGGCTTCTCATTGTGGTGGCTTCTCTTGTTGTGGTTGTGGAGCACGGGCTCTAGGCACACGGGCTCAGTGGGCGTGGCTCTCGGGCTCTAGAGCGCAGGCTCAGTAGTTGTGGTGCACCGGCTTAGCTGCTCTGCGGCATGTGGGATCTTCCCCGACCAGGGCTCGATCCCGTGTCCCCTGCATTGGCAGGCGGATTCTTAACCACTGCGCCACCAGGGAAGCCCTGCCTTTTTATTTTTTAGTGGTGCCTTTTGAAAAGAAAAAGTTCTAAATTTTGGTGAAGTCCAGCATCAGTGTTTCTTTTGTGTTTTCTATCTTTTGGGCCTTTCTAAGAAAACATGAAGTTCACTTGCATCCCCAGTGACAAATACTTGCTGTGTTTTCCACAGAGTTATGTTCCATAACCCTACTTCTGTGCTTTGGCATGCACATTACTTTTGTTTTAGTGTTATATCACATCATAATATTAAGATAGTTTAACCACAATTAAAGACCCAGATTTGAGTTAAATTCAAATAACCAAAGTGGCAATTGAATGAACTGACTAATTTGGCAAATCCATCACTGTGTTCACATGTGCCTCGCATCCCCCTACTGGTGGGTGGTACCCTGGAGATGCTGCCATTCATCCACTCATCCACATCCCTTCACTGCTGATGTGTATGGACACTGACATTGCAGCCCTGGCCTCTGCCTGTGGAAGAAGAGAGGAAGGCAGAGGCAAGGAAGGTGGGTGAGTAGCCTCAGAGAGTAGTGTAGGATTTTTTGCCCAAACCACAACCATGGTGAAAGCCAGCTGCAAGTTTAATATAACTTTGTCTGCTGTGGTCAGGACAAAGCACTTTCCCTTTAAAGAAACTTCTTTTGACTGCAACAGTCGCTAACTCGGGATAAGGAAAACATTTAAGAAAACTGAGTTGTGTGGTGGTGTGAGGATGAATGGAGGGTTTAATTTCAAACTATGGGAGAGGAAAAAAATCTAACGTTAAAAGGCTAAAGATGTTTCCTAAAAGGAGTTTCCATCTGACTTATGTTGATGTGCAGTTAGACTCTAATTAAAACACCCTAGTTCTGTAATGTGGCAAGCCTATAGGAATGATCAAAATCTAAAGTGACCATAAAACTAAATTAAGGACATATGATATAACCATCCAAAATAGGTTATTTAAGTTTATATCACAAACAACATTTTCATTAATTGTTTTGCAGTTTCATTTCAATATGATGCAGCTCATTTCTCTTTCCTTTTTCACACTCCTTGGCACCCCTTGAGTTGGACTGAAGGACTGAGTGACAGAATGGGAAGAGGTGTTAAAGAGTTTACATTCTGCAGCCATAAAAGACAGCAAATGTGATAGATCTGGGAGTTAGGGAAATTGCTGCCTTGTGGAATTCCAGAAGGATTTAGTCAATTTGATTTTGTGTTTGACTCCCAGTAATGGGAGACCTTCCAAACCCACTGCTTTTTGTGGATCAAATGTATTGTTTTTTGGCCACCCAGCTGGGTCATGGGACTTAGCAAGAGTAAGAAACCATCTCCTGCAGAGTTGTGAGCGCCTGGAGGAGGGTTGAGTGCTCCCACTGGTATCTGAGCTATAAAGGCGTTGCAGAGAAACGTTAGAGGAGAGCAGAGACACCTGCTCTGCGTTCTCTGCAGGAGCATCATGCTCCGGGCGAGAGGATGCCTTATGTGACTGAGGATTTAAAATGTTCTAAAGCAACTGAAATGGGAATCACATTGGGAACAAGGAGTCCACTTGTGCTTCAGCGACGCCATAACTCACAGTCTACAAATGCAGCAGCAGCCACCAAGGAAAAGCTTATAGATACTTGATTGCTCATCTTTCATGGTACCCATGCTCCTCTCAAATTTCTATCCATTCATTCAACCAGTATTCACTGAGAACACGCTATGCAGCCACGCGCTGTTGCAGGCACCAAGGCTACAGCTGGGAACCAAACAAAACCTCCCCTCTAGGAGCTAACATTCTAGGTGGGGGAGACGGACCATAAACAAATAAATATTCTATGCCAAATAGTTAGAAATACTATGGGGAAAAAAATACCAGGTTAAATACAGAAGCAGTTTTAGGGTAGTACATTTCGGAAGGTAAACAAGTTTTCCTCTTCATTAAATTTATACTGCTCACAGTGTGTGAAGGCAAAGCAAGATGCCTAAAACAGACACACTCCTTGGACACCATGTTTATATAACAATATCTATGATTATTATGCTTTCACATATATTTCCTTTATGGCTGTCACGACCACCAGACATGGGAAGCAGGACAGGTGTGCTCCTGCTGGGATACTGAGACTTGGAGAGGTTAATGATCTGCTCATTGATAGGCAATTGGTTAGAAGCAGACTTTAGATTTAAGTAATGTCATATGCCATGCTTATATCACACTTAGTTTTTCATTCACTCAGCAAATATTTATTTAGTGCCTGGAATGTGCTGGTTCTGGATATGACTTTGGTGTCAATGGCAAAAAAACAGACACTGACCCGGACTCAGGGAGTTCAGAGTGTTGTAGAGGAGACAGATATTAAGCAAATCATTAGGTGTGACATAAATGTTAGGAAGACGTGTTTCAAGCTGGGGAATTTAGACGAGGGAACCTGACCTTGTCTGGCCTAAGAAATGTGAAAGAATGAGTCATTTGAACAATCTAGATATAGTTGGGCGAATGTAATGAAACGTTATTGCATTAAAAATTCCTAAATGTAGCATATTTAAAGTTAACTGGTTGATCAAATTTTTAATTTATGTGTGCACCATTTAAAAAATTGAACTTCCGTCCTCATATATTTGTGTATGTATGCAGTTCTCCCTTAGCCATGACTGAATAGTTCTAGGGTCACAGCACTCTGGAGATAACATCCAGGTCTTTTCTTGGTGTATCATGAAGAAAGGACCACTGCTTATTTATCAACTTTTTAGGCATGATAATTACCCTTTGTATATGTTTCTAAAATGGTAAAGATCTACTCATAATATTTTATCATTATTCTGATTTATGCAAAATTTTTAAGACTTGAAATTTATCTATTTAAGAGCAAGAACAAGCTAGACAGGACAATTGCGCACGGGGTGGTACAGAAGGAGGATTGTGAATCTTATACAACCTGAGAGGTGCCTTCCTAGGGTGGCCCAAGGGAGAAACAAAGGGTTCTAACTGGGAGGACAACATTGTGGTGAAATGTGAAAGGAGGTGATGGTGATAAAAATGGAAAACAGTAGTGAAGTTGGAACCAGGAGTTCCAAGAGGAGATCAAATAAGCAACCCATGAGAGAGTTCACCAACGGCAAACAAATATGTTTCTATATTGCCAAGCATGGCAAATTATGGTAGCTTAAAACAGTCACTCTTGGGCTTCCCTGGTGGCGCAGTGGTTGAGAGTCCACCTGCCGATGCAGGGGACGCGGGTTCGTGCCCCGGTCCGGGAAGATCCCACATGCCGCCGAGCGGCTGGGCCCGTGAGCCATGGCCGCTGGGCCTGCGCGTCCGGAGCCTGTGCTCCGCAGCGGGAGAGGCCACAGCAGTGAGAGGACCGTGTACCAAAAAAAAAAAAAAAAAACAGTCACTCTTTTAAGATAAAACAGTTAAAAATTTAGACAATTTGATAATTTTGTTCTGTATTCCAAGTGGGCCCATTAGCAGTTACTCTGGGCAGTTTTGATGCTCATAAATGTTGATTGATCTGAATTATGGAACTACTTTTGGAAACAGCTCTAATTTATAAGCCACTCTAACTTTCTTCAATTTCTTCAGTTGAGTGGAATTTTGCTTCCCAACTTCTCAGTATTGCCCTCAGAAAGTACATGTAATAAGTCTACTTCTCCTTTAAATTATGGATCTTTAAATTTTGGAAAATGGTTCTTTCCAAAGTAATCCTTTCTTCAGCATCAAGAGGAGTTTTGCTCCTTCAGTCATTTCGCAGATGACCTAGTTCTCAAGTCTTATTGTCCCTGTTGTCTTTTTCTAGACACTATCTAATTTCTTAAGTGCCTCTTAATACGTGCTCACAATTGCCTGTGGTCTGATGGAGGATGAAGCCAATCTTTTAAACTGAGCTTACAGTCACACACAAAAAAATCTTTCTGCATTGAAAGATTACTCAAAAGTACCAGAAGGCCATGTGTGGGCCTTTAAACATCTAAATATGAACAAATATTTATTGAGCACTTATTGTGTGCTAGGTCCTGTTGTAGGTGCTGGAGATAGAAGAACGAACACAATTGCCAGATTTCTTATTCTCACTGAGATGACATCATAGCAGAGTGTTAAAAGATAAACTATGACATACTAAAAATTTTGGTTTTTGTTTTGTTTTGTTTTGTTTTTAGCAAAAATCTATTTGAATTAGGCAGTGCCAAACTGAACGTGGTTAGGAAACTCCACCAACAGGAGTTCCAGGAGAGACTTTTATAGAGAAAAGGCAGAAGCAAAGCAAGGGAATGATTGATTGGCTAAAAGCTTAAAGCCTAGTTGGCTGTTTGTGATTGGTTGTCCTTAGGTTTCCATTTTGTAATCTTGAGGCATTTACAGGCTTAGAGTTTGGTTTGCTTACCTAGGCTGCCATGGCATTAGATCCACCTTAGTCTGATGGCCTCCTTGTTTAAGGGATTTAAAAGAGGGTCAGGGCCAGGGGTCAAGGGATTGATGGATTGGGAGTTTGGGATTAGCAGATGCAAACTAGTATATGTAGGATGGATAAACAACAAGGTCCTACTGTATAGCACAGGGAACTATATTCAATATCCTGTAATAAACCATAATGGAAAAAAAATAAAGAAGGGCTGGGCAATAAACAAATAAACCAATAATTCTCATGAAATTCTGACAGTAGCCAGTATTTTAAAGAAAACAAAATGGGGCAATGTGATGGGAGCAGGACAACGTTGCCTAGGGGATGGGATGTCAGGAAGTTCTGCCAGGGGTGATAAATGGATGGACACATGATTGGAAGGAATTAGCCATGGCAAGATCTGGACCAAGTGCAAATCAGCTTGCTCCTCCTCGGTGACCCACCCCATTACCCCTTTTCCACAGGCATACTGAAATATATTTACCCTTCCTTCTCTCAGATGAGTCATTTGAGATTCTCCTCTTTTTACTTCCCTATTTTGTTCTTTAAGGTTAAATGAAGATAAAGTTTCATGAAGATAAATTTGACTTTTTTGACTTTTGTTGTTGTTCACTTGAGAATTAGTATTAAAAGGAGAACAGAAACATTTTTACTAACCCACTTTCCTCTTTCTTTTCAAATAAATAATAATGATTAGCTTCTATGGAGCCCTTTACCATGTCCTAGTTGCTGAACTAGGCAGTATTCATGCAGTATCTGTGAGGTAGTTTCTATTATTAGCCTTGATTTACTTATGGTTAAATGGAGGCACTGAGGAGTTAGTAAAGGTGCTCAAGGTCACACAGCTGGTAAGTGGCGGAACCAAAATTTGCACATTTAACTCTTACGCTGTTACAAATGAGTAAGAGCAAAGTTGTAAGTGTAAGTGAAGTTTGACAGTAGCCACAACTGCTTATGTAGAAGCAGGTCCCAACTAATCTGTGCTCACTGTGGGACTGAAACATATACTGAGCTTGTGTGGGCATATCTGGAGGACATTCACTGAGAGATCGAGCTGGCAATGGAGGAAGAAGTCACCCAAAGGGAAGCAAGCTTCAGGGAACAGCAGTTTGGTTCAGGGACAGCGGTCAGCCCTGGAAGGGAGACGTAACCCCTGCCAGCCCCACGGCTGTCGTCTGAGTGTTCTCTGACCCTCTGGTCTGCCCCTGTGCCTTCATGCATGAATTCTGGGGGAGGGGGAAGGGTCAGAAAGGTGGGACACAGAGTAAGAGTGTAAGAACTCTAGAATCTTTGTAGGTAGCATAGGTTGAAACAAGAGCGTCAACATCCGTGGTATTAGGGATGGAAAATGACATTTTGGTGCCAGGAAAAACATTCAAACACAGATCATGGTAATGTATTGAAGAGACTTTTCTACACTTACCCAACCCTGATCCTCAGCTCATCTCCAGTCTCACCCAAGGAGGCTCAGAGATAGGATAAGAAGCTCTCTTTCTTTTGTATCATAAACTTTTAAGGATGCGTTATATGTGTAGTACAGAAGAGTGCACTAATTATGAATGGACAGTGTAGTCGGTTTTCACAAAGTGGACACCATATGGAGACCAAGAGGCAAAACTTAAATGCATCCAGAAGCCCCCTTACTCTCCACCTCACTATCTTGACTTCTAACAGCATTTGTTAGTGGAAGATGTTGCATTTTAAATATATTTAAAAAAATTGGTTCAAAGACCAATGAAAGTCTCCAGTTGCAAGACTTTTAATCTGTTTTTTATAGTTGGTGAAAGAATCTTCAGCAACCAAATTACTCAGTGATGGAAACATTTCCAAAAACTCATTTCCAAAATGTTCTTTTAGAAGCATGAATTTCTTTCAAAAGCAACTACTTTCTCTCTCATCTCCCTCATAAGAAACTCATTTCTGAGTTTCTGACTAAGGAAATCTGGGGTGGGGCCCTAGAATTGGTATTTCTAACAAAGTCCCAGTTGAATTGATGCTGCTGGTCTGCCTTGAGAGCCTTGAGCACTACTGCTTGAAGCTAAGAGCTAACAGGGTAAAGATGAATAGGTCTGCAGGACTCCAGGCTGGAAGCCAGAATTTATTTTAGCTGATGGGTACGGAGTCACTTCGCCCTTTCTGGGTAAGGAATATGGAGGCCTGCCTTTGCCAAAGAGTGCCACATTTGGCAGGCTCTTTCAGATGCTTTAAGTGTCTATGACCAGTGCCACCATCACACTTCCCTTTGAGACTGACAGATATGTCACATCTGCACATCTTGGGAAATTGTTTAGAGGGTCTCTTTTATTCACCGTCTCCTAGGTGCAGATGATAATATTTTATACTGAATTGTTATATTGTTCTTACTTTATATCTGAAATATATATGATTTTTATATATTAAAAAATCAATGTGATTTTTAATATATTTAAAATATCCTATTTTTTCCTAGTTATTCTTATTCCTAAAGTTGCTTCCTATTTATGTTGTAAATCTCATTAGGAGACATGCCCATTATGCTTGAATTTTAAAAACAATACTGCCATAACTACCCACAGTATTCTAGAGCACTTACTGTTTAATTTTTCTAAGCACTCACTTTCATCAGGGTTTTGATTGTTTGAATACTGCAGGGTCTCATTTGCTTAGGATACATCCACACTGAGGGTACAAGTTGTAGATCTGTAATTAGAGGGAGCAGACATCTGAAGTGAAACATCAGTATTGATAAAAGAGAGTTAAATGATGCTGATAGGATTGTCTATACACCACATTTAATATTTGGGCTCACTCGGAACTAGGGTCAGTCTCATTTATCCTGACTTTGTCAGCTCAGTGACTTGCCATTTAGAAGATGCTATCTCTCAAATGTCATCCAAAGCTGACTCATTGCAAATGAGCTACAAGCAATTAGAACTCAATCTTGAAAACAAAAGTTTTTTCTAAATGATAGGATTATATGGGGAAAAAAAACTATGTAGAACACCATAATCTCTACTGTAAATGTTCTGTCAGTCATGATGAGAGGTGTTACTCTGGCCATGAAATCCTATACATTGTCTACAGCCATTCCTCCTGTTCTCACCTGGCGTTACAAAATGGCCACTGGGAACAAAAGGCTTACTATTTTGATGTCCTAGGAGGGTTAAATGCTGCTGTCTCGACATCTGCTGGGATCTAATCATGCTATACTGTACTACTGGCCCCAATTCCTTACTCCTCCTGATACTTACACACTTTGTAAATTTCAGTGGCCTCTAACCATGGAGGAGAGTCTCTCTCTGCACCTTGGCTTTGGGTTTAGCATGTGCCTGTTTAGGCTAATAGAATGGACAGAAGTGGTGGTGTGCCAGTTCTGAACCTAGGCCTCAAGACATCTTATGTGTTTCTGTCTGTCCTCTTTCACCTCCCATCACCATGAGAACATATCTGGGTTAGGCCGTGGATCCTAGCATTAGAATAAGAGACACATGGACAAGAATTGCCCTTGCCAAGTTGTACCAGCCAAACCCAGCTTAAAGCAGAGCCGCCATTCAATCCTCAGATATGTGAGCAAGCTAAGCCTAGATCAGCTGATCCCTCTCTGACTGTAGATGTATGAGCAAGCCTCAGTGCAATCAGCAGAGTCATCTAGCTGAGCCACACCTAGATCAGCCAATCTCTGACCAACCCACAGATTGCATAAGCTATAATAGATGATTGTTGTTCTAAGCCATTGAGTCTTGAGGTGCTTTGTTATACAGCTATAGCTGACTGATATATTTTCTGATGCCAAAGAGATCACCAAAATATGACAAAAAAGGAAATGAAAATTGATGCGTGGAGAACTGAAAGCAACACGTCATACATTTGTGTAAAAGACACTTCAGTAGTAAAAGGAATGGGATTTCAAAAAAGGAAGAAAAGAAAAATGAACAAAATATTTAGAGAGGCATTTTCAAATACACAAGGATGAGTCAAAGGTAAGATAAGATTAGACATATCGTTGAACGAATACTTATAAAATAAATGCACAGTGGATGGTTAAAAAAAAAATGCTGTCTGAGGATTCTGGAAAATCCTTAGGCTTCCCATTTAAATGACCAAGCTAATTTCTGGGGGAAAAAAAGATCTAACTGAGGAGCCAGAAGGCAAAAATGTTGAAAAATTTACCTAAAAAGTAACTCATTTATTCAATCAAATGACTGCTAATTTCTAGGCATGAAGTGTTCATAAAATGGTTATGATTTTATTCAGATAAAATAAAACTTAATCTTAAATCCATGGCATTTAAACTGATTTGTATGAGATTCTGGTAAAATCTTTTTAGACAACATAAATACTTGGAAATGTGTGAGTTTTGTTTGTTTTTGCTCAATATGGTTAACATGAAGGAAAACATGAGCTAATTAAATCAGTATAAAAGTAGCTTATATTTTTATAGTTAATCCTTAATTTGCAGTGTACTTTAACGTATACTATTTACAGCAAAGTTGTTGAGGTCATTATTATCCTTATTTTACAACTAAAGTAACTGAGGCTCAGAGAACTTAAGTGTTTTTTTGGGTACAGTTACTTCTGGCTCTGATTTCAGGTGCTGATGTACCCATCAGCCTTGATCTTTTTAAACATAAACATAAACATAAATGTTGGCAACAAAGCTTGAGACAGTTCTTCAATCTGAATTATAGGAGTTCATATGGAAGTATCACCATTCTGACATAATGTGAGAGTATTCTTTAATCCCTGAAATAAGATACATTAGAAATGGTTAGGACTCTTGGGAAAATATTTAATATATCCTGTTCTAAGAGAGCTAAAAGTTTGTCATACATTTAGAGTGCTGGAGTGAATAAATACTCAGCATTTAAATTGTTTGATTTTGGTACTTGGGCACACACTGCCTTTTTCAATGTATTTTATGGATGTGTCTTATCTACCCATGTGATTATTCCACTCATATATTTCCCGGATTTCTTAGATGGAGCCAGAAATTCTCTTGGGGCCTTTCACTAATGTTAGTTTTCTTTTCTTTTTCTTTTTCTTCCCCAGAACTTATTTTCAAGGATGCCTGGCCCATAGCAGTTAGGAAATAAATATTTGTTCAATCAATAGGCCCCATGCTATGGGCCACTTGCTGCTGGCAATAACTGAATCCATGTGATAAAAATAGACTGCCCTGTGCTAGGTGCCTCACATATGTTATTTACATTCATTCTTATAACAATACTACCCAGTACGCATTCTTTTCCCTATTTGCAGATGAGGGAACGAGGCTCAGAGAGATTAAGTAATTTGCCCAAATTCACACAGCTGGTAGGTGGCCAAGGCTAGATTCACACCCAGGTTTGTAAGACCAGAAACCTAAAGTTGTTCGTCTCAACAAATCAAGAAATCTGAGCAGTTTCCTTATCATCCCTATAAAAGTGAAGAAAATAACGAGCTGTAAAATGCAGTTTTTAATGTGTTCCATTATGCTTAACGTGAAGCAGATCTTGTAGGTGGGCCCTAGAGATCTTAGGTCTTGGTCCAAGCTCAGGGCCTTCCCCCACCCATCTGCTACTCTTTCTTCATGCCCATGAGCTGGCATTTCTTGATGATTGCTCACAAACTTGCGTTCTGCTGAAACTCAGAGCTTTCTAAAATGCTTGCTTGCCAGTGGCTCTTTAGAGGTTTTCCAACAGCTGAGTGCTCTGGACAAACCTCCCTCCCTCACTTCCCCCTTAGCACGTCACGCTTCCAGACTCCGCCCAGTCTGTGGGATGTTGTAGCTGGGTGGGAAAGGAGAGCGACAATGGAGGAATCTAATTTCCGAGGACCTTCCAACAAAGATCGAGATGGTGGGTACGGTTGCTGAGCTGAGGTTGGACATAAAATGTTTGATGATCTCCAGCTATTTTAGTGACCTCTTCCTTGAGCTTGTGAACCCTTTGTCTTGCCCTGAGAATATCTCCTGTGATGTAGCTGAAGGGGCAAACTGGAAGTGACTGGGACCTTGGTGATGTGAAACCCAAACTAATATATAGATTGATGATTGCTTGGATTCTTGAAAGAAGGAAGAGGCCAGCCTACAGATAACCCTAGCCTTCCACCAAGACTCTTATTTCCCACTTGTTAGAAATCGGTCCTAAATTGGTATGAAACCACCAAACAAAAATCAACAAAAGAATGCAGTGTCTATTGTTTTCATACTGGCATTGAAAACACCCAAGAAACCAATAATAATAATTTCCCAAATTTGCCTTTGGCCGGGTCTAGCCCTTTTGCCTTAAGCATGTTTCCCTCTTGATGTCATGCTGTCTCCTCTTTGGCATTTTACTAGATCTTGTGGGTCTCTGTCAAGGGCACCAGACAAGCTTTCTGTCAGGAGTTTTTCCAGGCTAGGAGCCAAAAAAGTGGCTTGGGCTTGTCCAGAACCTCCTTAACTGTTCTTTTCAGCCTCATCGGTTATAACAGAGGTGGGAGGGTACAGGACACAATGGCTTATGTCATCTAGTGGTTTGCTGACTCTTTATTAATAAACATATAGAAATCTATAATAAGCATGTGAGTTGTCATTACCAGCATGCAGTTTATATCTAGAAGGAAGACACTAAGGATTGGAAGTGGGAAATATCTTCCAACTTGATCTGTCTTCACCAAAGGAAGGAAAATCTTCTAGTTTTGCCAGTGTGAAAGCTCCATCTGCAGCCAGTAATCAGCCTGATATTTGAGTCTCTATGTTCACTGTGGTTTTTGCATGGTGTGAAGTCGGCTGGACTTGAACTGTAACACAGACATCACACTGGGGCTCTCAGACACAAGATGGAAAGTTGAGCTGCCTATCAGTAAGCAATATTTTTAAAATCTTGGAGCCTTTTCATCATGACATCATTTGGTTTCACAGCTCAGATTGCTTCCTAGCTGATATTCTTTCCATCCAGAGTTACAACGTGCACCTTGTGGCGCTTTGGAAATGCCTCGAGACTTTCACTCTATTTTTACTTATAAACAGATTTCCACTACCATATAAATCAATTTAAGATTAAATCACCTTGTATTACTATCCAAAACATTACCATAAATTGGAATGTGAAATAAGCTGTGATGAGACCAAACTCAGATGACACAAAAATATTGAGCAGCTAACATACCGATTCACATTTTATTCAATTAAAAAATATTAGTTGGCTGGGTAAATATATATTTTTTTGAAATTCCTTTTCATTTAACTCGAGTTAATTTGTTTAGGTTTCCATTTTGTATGATTTCTTTTAGGGAGATTAGAAAATCATCATCCATTGAATCCTGGGATTATTTAGTTTGAATTTTGAATTGCCTGTTTATCTATTGGATACCTGAAATTGGTAGTTTAGATTGCAAAGCACAGTTCAAAAACATACACGCAGCCTCAGAATAAACACTACAACTAAGTTTTTCATAGATTGCTTAAATTCTCTCATATTCAACTGCGTAGAGACAAACAGAGAGTGCCTTTAGCAAGATGAGCCATTGCTTTATTTTTAAAGCTCGCTTATGTCAACGCTTTCTATCCATGGCTAGGTTAGCCACCATTATTCAGGGGTGAGATCAGAGTCCTTTTCTTTCCTATTGCTGCTTGCCATTTTCTCCACACCTGCCTTGCAAGTGACAGCTCTGTGGGTGTCCTCATAAATTACAAATCATGTGCCTTGGTCCTGATGCCTTGGGACAGGCACAAAGTTAGAAACTGTCCTGTAACTTTAGAACTGTAGCTGCAGGATGGGACAGCTGAGTAGAGAACAGAGATGCACATCAGCAGGGGTTCTGTTAAGACACTGTCAGGCCCCCTGCCTGATGCTGGTGGACAGTTTGTCCATTTTGTACTGAAAACTGAGTAGAAGTTGCAAAATGGGAAGCAACGGTCAGCAGGCAGAGAGAATGGGAGGATGCATCTGAAATGGAGGGTTTTTTTTCCCTTTTTTGGGTAATAATCAGGACTATGATCATGTGGTAAAAATATATTCCCATTGAGCATCCTCACTTTGTTGAAATACTTATTGGATTTGCTAAGACTGATGATGGCTTTCTGATATCTGAATGGAATAAGGGTTTTAATTTCCTCCTTTAAACTTTCTCCTCCCATAGATTCCATAATAATGCTTGAAGTAAACATAAAAATAGCCAAAAATATAAATATATATAATGAGTAGCTTTCTTTCCACGTAATCTATCCTAGGTATTTCACATAACTGGTAGGCTTATGAGGAAACACGATATATCAGTTAGTTCTAGCTGTGTAACACATCACTCCCAAAGCTTAGTGACTTAACAGAACCATTTATTATTCTCATGGGTCCACAGTTCTGCTGGTCAGTTTTCCTAGTCTGAGCTGCAATCAGCTGAACTCACTCAAGAATCTATGATCAGTAGCAGGTACACTAGGCAGCATTGTTCATCTTGGCCAAATTCTCTCATATATCTAGGGCTTCCGTTAGAACCACTGGGCAGACCTGACTCTCTTCCATATATTGCAAACTGCCCTGAGCATATAATCATTGTGAGTGCTTAGGAACAGAAAGACAGTAGAAGATGTGCAAAAGCTTTTGCTACTGGCTGAAGCAAATCACACAGTAAATCCCAGAGTCAGTGTGGGAGGAGACCACAGTGTGGATACGTGAAGACATAAAAAATCGGAGCTATACAATTGGTCTTCCACATATGGCAAGCAGCATAAATTTTCCATCCGAATTATTGGTGTAATAGAATGTTATGATGAGGGTTATACTGACCAAGAACTATGGAGGCGGTCTGAAAGACCCCTCCGCCACCACCCGCCGCCCCCCCCGCCCCAGCCCCTGCCAACCTGTCAGGTGCTATTCCTCCACCTAGAATAAGTTTATTTATAATATTGGGAATAAGACACAAAGGTCATGTCTTTGAAATTCCTTGGTTGTATTACAACAGCAGATCTCTCTATTTCTGCCTTTTTAAATGAGGGAAAAGGTTAGAAGGAGGGTTAGGGGACTCTCTTTTCCCCCCCTGCACCTGAAATATGTGTTTTCCAGGGATGGAAGCTGCAGTTGACCTGCACTGATATATATATTTTAAAATTTGTTTATTTTTATCCTTTATTTTATTTTTGGCTGCATTGGGTCTTCATTGCTGTGCACGGGCTTTCTCTAGCTGCGGTGAGTCGGGGCTACTCTTTGTTGCGGTGCGCGGGCTTCTCATTTTGGTGGCGTCTCTTGTTGTGGAGCACAGGCTCTAGGTGTGGGCTTCAGTAGTTGTGACTCACGGGCTTCAGTTGTTGTGGCTCGCAGGCTCTAGAGCACAGGCTCAGTAGTTGTGGCACACAGGCTTAGTGGCTCCACGGCATGTGGGATCTTCCCGGACCAGGGTTCAAACCCACGTCCCCTGCATTGACAGGTGGATTCTTAACCACTGCACCACCAGGGAAGCTCTGCACTGATATTTAATAGTGCATTCCTAGGATAAATCAGGCGCTTTGCTGATGCTATGCCTAGCAAGGAAAAAATTAATCAAGTTTCCTGACATATGGGTTTTACCAGGTGTCTAGTTTGGTCTTGATGATATAGGATTTTCTCTTTTGCCCCCTGCTAGAGTGGAACTAAGGCTCAGGGCCACACAGGCAGGCATGCACCATGTTCTGATTTAGAAGCAAACCTCATCTTCTCCAAGACAGAGCAAAATTGTTCATGGACTTGATGAGCTTCACCTGCCCTGTTCTTCTAGTGTGGTAGAGGCAATTCTAGGAAATCTGCTGTCTGCCCAGTGTGTGTGTGTGTGTGTGTGTGTGTGTGTTTGAACTAGTAATTATATAGCAGTCAGTGCTTCTCTTTCTGGTACCACACTCTGTCCTGGGAATCTGAAAGTTGGGTGCCTGTTTAGTGCTCTCAATATGGGGGCCAGCAGCATCAGAATCATCTGGGAAACTTGTTATAAGTGCAAATTCTGGAACCCTCATTCCATACCCATTGAATCTGAAACTCTGGGTCAGGGAAGGAGTCCACCAATCTGTGTTTTAACAAGCCTTCCAGGGGATTCTGATGCATGCTAAATTTGGAGATCACTCATTTGGAGCTTCAGTAGCTGTTCTGTCCAGTATGGTAGCCACTACCCACCTGTGGCTATTTATATTGACATTACTTAAAACAAAACTATTTAAAAACAGCTCCTTTTTATTGTGGTAAAATATACACAACGTTATTTACCACTTCAGTCATTTTCAAGTGTACGTTCACATTGTTGTGCTACCAGTACAACCATCTCCAGGACTAAAACAGCTCCTTCTTTTTTTAAAAAATAAATTTATTTATTTTATGTGTTATTTTTGGCTACATTGAGTCTTCATTGCTGTACGTGGGCTTTTCTCTAGTTGCGGAGAGTGGAGACCACTCTTCGTTGTGGTGCGCAGGCTTCTCATTGCAGTGGCTTCTCTTATTGTGGAGCATGGGCTCTAGGCACACAGGGTTCAATAGTTGTGGCTCGCTGGCTCAGCAGTTGTGGTTCGTGGGCTCTAGAATGCAGGCTCAGGAGTTGTGGTGCACGGACTTTGTTGCTCTGCAGCATGTGGGATCTTCCTGGACCAGGGCTCAAACCCGTGTCCCCTGCATTGGCAGGCGGATTCCCAGCCCCTGCGCCACCAGGGAAGCCCCAACAGCTCTTTTTTAAATGTTTGAAGATAGTTTTATATGCTTAATATCTACTAAAAAATTAAGTGTTGGCCAAGCTAATAAAAATTAATGTAAATATTAAGAGAATGTTAATAAAATAACTCATGAGTATCTTGAAAAAAATAAAATAAAAATCAGTTTCTCAGCCACACTATGTTTCAAGTGCTCAATAATCACATATGGCTAGAGGCGACTATATAAGATGGTACAAATATGGAGAATTTCATTCATCATTGTGGTTCTATTGCACAGCTCTGTTCTGTAGCTTTTCAACTCTCCAGCTAACTTTCTGGGACTCTAGGTCCCTCAAGCACTGCTCCTTAGAGTGCTTCCCTATACAGCAGGGTCTTGACTTTTGTAAACTCAGGGGTCTCTTATTATCTGGGATATCTTGGACATAATGAGGGCTTCCTTTCATCCTTGTGTATCTCTTACTTGTCATCTGTCCCTTGAGGTGAGAGGTGGAAGTCATGCAGCCCAGCGGGCACATCCCACTCACAGATGTTTTAATTGGCACACATTGTTTAACAATGGAATCAATCCCCATCATTAAAAATTGGGATTATTTTACCTAAAAATGTAAAATTTTTCATTTCTCTCCAAACAATTGGTATATCTGGCCACCAGTACTCCTAGCTGCCTGTATTCTGCTGGGCTGGGAAACAGGCTCCCTTTCACCTGGGTTTGCACACTCCAGTTTGCCACAGGCCTCCTCCAGCCAGTTTCCCTCATTTACGATCCCTACCTCACACCACCTTGAAGTTGGATTGTTCCCGCCCGCTACACGCTTCCCGTCTTCTCTTCCCTAGCTCCTCATTCCAGGGGCCATCGGGATTCTCACAATATCTATAAAACAGTCTCTGACAAGTTCTCTGATGACAGGATGGCTTGTCATTCCTCAGTGCAATCGATTTTTTAAGAGAACTTTTAACAGGCCACCTAAAATAACTGAAATAAGCAGATCAGTAAACCAAGAGCGATACATTTCACAGATGCCATCTCACTTCTGAGGCAAGATCCAAGACCCCTAACTTCCACTTGACTCAAAGCAAGGCTCCCCAGGTTGCAGTGTGGTGCCACTAAGACTTTTCCAGCAGGGCCTGCCTCAGGAAGGAAGAGCACTTTTCAAAAACACCAGAGAAATCTTCTTAGGTCCCTGTAGAGAGCAGAGAAATCTGACAGAAATGTGTATAATGCAAATGGATGTCTTGAATTACGAGAGAGAAGCTCTCGTAATTAAAAATTAATGTATAGTTGATATACAATATTATGTTAGTTCCAAGTGTACAGCATAGTGATCTGGCAATCAAATACATTAGGAAATGCCAAGTCCAGTAACCATCTGTCACCAAACTAAATTAGTACAATATTTTTGACTATATTTCTTATGCTGTATATTACATTTCTGTGACTTGTTTATTTTATAACTGGAAGTTTGTACTTCTTAATTGCCTTCTCCTATTTTGTTCATCCCCCACCACCCCTCTCCCCTATGGCAATTACCAATTTGCTCTCTGTATCTGTAAGTCTGTTTGATTCTGTTTTATTTGTTTATTTGTTTTGTTTTTTAGATTCTACCTATAAGTGAGATCACATGCTTTTTATCATTGTCTGTCTGACTTATTCACTTAGCATAAAACCCTCTAGATCCATCCATGTTGTCACAAAAGACAAGATTTTATTCTTTTTTATGGCCAATATTCCATTGTATATATATACCACATCTTCTTTATCTTTTCATCTGTCAATGAACATTTAGGTTGCTTCCATAACTGGCTACTGTAAATAATACTGCAATAAACTTAGGGGTCCATATACCTTTTCAAATTAGTATTTCTGTTTTCTTCTGGGTAGTACCCAGAAGTGGAATTGCTGGATCATATGGTAGTTCTATTTTTAATTTTTTGATGAAGCTCCATATTGTTTTCCTTAGTGGCTGCACCAATTTACATTCCCCCTAACAGTGTGTGAGGGTTTTCTTTTCTCCACATTCTCAACAACACTTGTTATTTGTTGGCTTTTTGATAGTAGTCATTCTGACAGGTGTGAGGTGATATCTCATTGTGGTTTTGATTTCCATTTCCCTTATGATTAGTGATGCTGTGCACCTTTTCACATGCCTGTTGGCCATTTAAATATCTTCTTTGGAAAAAATCTCTATTTAGGCCTTTGCCCATTTTTAAATTGGAATATTTGGGTTTTTTTGATACTGAATTATGTACATTCTTTATATAATTTGGATATTAACCCCTTATCAGATATATCATTGCAAATACTTTCTCCCATTCAATAGATTGCCCTTTCATTTTGTTGATTTCCTTCATAGTGCAAATGTATTTTAGTTTGATGTAGTCCAGTTGTTTATTTTTGCTTTTGTTGCCCTTGCTTGAGGAAACAGATCCAAAAAAATACTGCTAAGACTAATGTCAAACTGTACTGCCTATGTTTTCTTCTAGGAGTTTTATGGTTTCAGGTCTTATATTTAAGTCCTTAATCCATTTAGTTTTGTACATGGTGTGAGAAAATGGTCCAGTTTCTTTTTTTGGATATAGCTGTCCAGTTTTCCCAACATCATTTATTTAAAAGGCTGTCTTTCCCCCCTTGTATATTCTTGCCTCCTCTGTGGAGGTTGACCACAAAAGCATGGGTTTATTTCTGGGTTTTCTATTCTGTACCATTGATCTATGTGTATGTCTTTGAGTGAGTACCATACTGTTTTGATTACTATATTTTTGTAGTATAGTTTGAAACCAGGGAGTGTGATGTCTCCAGCTTTGTTCTTCTTTCTCAAGATTGCTTTGGGTATCCAGGATCTTTTGTGGCTCCATACAAATTTAAGAATTATTTGTTTTACTTCTGTGAAAAAAATACCATTGGTATTTTGATAGGGATTGCATTGAATCTGTAGATTTCTCTGGCCAAGGTCAGAGTCAGTGTGGGAAGGCACTACCAAAGGTTGTGTATACATGGGTGTAAAAATTAAGGCAATCAATCCATTATAGTGCTTAAGAAGTACATAAAAATAATTATATTTTATACATTGAAATATAGTAAAGAGGAGATGGTGCTTTTCTCCAAAGGCATATTATAAACTCAATCCAGTTTAGTGAATCCTATTTGATCACTGTTTTCCCTCAGCTGTAAAAATGGGATGAGATTACCTACTGCATAGGATTTCTGTGAGAACTATGTGAAATAATTAATATGCAGTCTTTTCACCATACTTGGCATGAAGTCATCTTTAGCATTCATTTATTTCTTTTTTCTACCTTCCTTCTGTCTCTAGACTCCTATATAAGCACCTTTAATTTTTCACTATTTAGCTACATTATATGAAGCTACTGAGAGATATTTCAGTGGTAGAATAGATGTATTTCAGAGATGAATCAACTGACTTAGACATACAGAAGCAGTATCACCTTGAAATGCCTTAAAAAGAAAATTCTCATATTGTATAACATCAGTGAAAAGCACAATTCATCATTATTACATATCACAGTCTTTGCCAGGAGTTGTGGGCACATTCTGACCTCACATACTTTGTTTTATGTGAAGATGTTGCTTAGTAACCTTGTATTAAGGGAGAATGGGCAAGAAAGCTACCTCAGGCATTTCTAACTCAGATCAGCACCATTATATCCTTGGTATGAAATTGGGAAATTCTACTCAAGGTCAATGGACTCAATAACATTCTTCCTTGGTTCCAGCCTTTTTCTCTGTGACACATGATTTCAACTTGAAATATTAACTACTAAGCAAGTCTAAATCATCATTAAATTCAGGTTGAGTATCTTACTGTTCTTTGGGATCTTACACTTTCCTTGAGACATAATAAATGCTCAAAATGGGTAGAGTGTTCAAAGTTTAGCAATTATTAATATTATAAAAAGTCCAATTTAAAAAAAGATTTAATGTAAAAGTCAAAGGGGATGACACTGCCTCTATATTTGTTTATAAAAGATATTAGTAATCCATTCAGCATTTATTCAAGTTTATTAATAAATGATACTATTAATAAAAGTTTCATACATTCAATTCAATTAATATTTACTGAGTGCCTTTTGAGTGTCAGTTATTGTGCCAGCACTAGGTATGCTGAAATTCACAGAAAGGCCCTCAGTGTACAGGTCAGTTAAAAGCATTGATGACAAAGTAGTGCTGTGATGGTGAATTGGAAAACCCCTAGTTCACAATTACTGTGTTGGGTGTCATGATTGCTTTGCATTCTCTGTTCAGATATTCAGTCTCCACCACAGGCCTGGAGTCAGCTAGGAATTATTTCTCAATAGGAGAATGGTTGGTTGATAAAAAATTTATGTGACTTTATTTCAAATACTCCTGAATGACTGCTGATTATCTATTGACTGGCCAAGATCAGGTTTCATTTATATTCTTTTGCTGTTTTGTGTTGGTAGGATCTGGTTGAGATAGGACACAGGACCCTCTTTTGTTTGGAACGGCAAATACCTGGATTCACTATTCCACCATGATGACACAAAAGGGGGACGGGTAATTTCTCAAATTAAAAAATAGGAGTGGGAGATGTGGAAATGGATGCTGGCTGGATAAAATAGGACATGTTTAGTTTCCAACCATAGGGCAGCTAGCAACCTCAATGGATTTGTGATATCTGTAACTCTCAGAATATTGTTCTCTCTTCCAACATTAGAGATACAAAAATCTACTCCCCCTTTTTGACCTTCTCAAATTTCACTTATTTCCTTGTTGACCCTACAGCTTTTATGAAACAAAATAAGGAATCAGTCATACACTACCTTAGGACACTCTCTGACAGACGCTTAGCTCATAGAGACTGTATCTCACACATCTTCAAAGTTCCAACAGCAGGAAGACACCTTTCCCACACTCCAGTCATCTCAAAGGCCTCTGGCCTTGGCTTTTAGGCAATTTGCTATTTTCTTTGCTCCTGTCAATCAGGAGGGACTCAGCCTACCCTGATGAAGGGGTCCCAGAAAATCTTCCCAGTACAGGGGCATATATGTCCTACCTCCCCTTTAGAAGGATTTTTTCCTTCCTATTTTCATGCTCCTTTACATTTTCTAATGGATTTGCAGAGATGTAGACTTGTTCATCTCTTCTCAGTAGCTTGTTAACCTCATGAATTCAGACAAACTTCAAATGTACAGGAGTCACTATAAGTTGCAAATTAGAAATCAACAAAAGATATTTTCCTTCAGAAGGTGGAGTACGGTATCTTAGGTGGATTCTCATAAAAACAGACCCTGAGACAAAGATGTGAGTACAAATAGCTTATCTGGAAGTTGATCTCAAGAACGCCAGTTGGGGAGTGGGGAAGAGAGATAAGGAAGGAAAAGAAGAAGATAAAGGGTACATTACTGAGCAGTAACTGGGTCACTGGGGCTCAGTACTCCTGGGGCACTTTGGGAGACTGGACTGAACTTCTTTCTGTTATTCCTCCTGAAGATCAAGGAAGTTGGAGAGTTTATTTTCCAATTCTTTCCATTGGCTGAGGGCTGCTACCAGGAGTATCGCTTCTGGCACTTCCGGCTGCCATGTGCACTGGCTGAGAGCAAGCACATGCACAGCCAGTTTCAGTAGGATACCGTGAGCATGAACTGGGACCATGAGAGCTGGTGGGAGATAGACTGGGCACCCATAAGATCTCCTACAAATGCAGAAGCTATTGGTGCATATAAGTCCAATGAGATGGTTTGATCTGTCGAGTGCTTTTATTTGTAGAGAATAAACACATTCTTTTTTCAAGGATTACAGGTTAAACAAAAGTTTTCCTGTTAGATGAAGTTTGTGTTTGTGCACATGTCTACAATGTGTGTACACATGTGTGTTTCTGTGTGTCCTAAAGATTAAAGGTGGATTTTTAGTGCATCAGAAGAAATTTTAGAAAGAGTTAAGGCTATGTAGTTTTAAGGGATTTTGTTGATTCCTTGAAAACTGAATGAAGTTACTAAGTTAAAAAAGCCCTTGCATCACTAACATCGAGTCTTCTCCACACTAACGTAACTAAACAAAATTTAGACAGCTTTCTCTTCGGTCAGCAATTCCAGCACCTACAGGAATTAGTACTCAAAGGCTAATCTTCAAATGTTTTTGCTTAGGTATCCCTTAAAAGCTTTTGAAAAAATATGAGCCCCAAGATATTTATTACTTTAATTATAAGTTTAAATATTTGCAATGAATTTAAAATCTTGTGTATTGAAAATATCAACCTTTATTCACAAAACAGTTACAGTCATAACTGAAAGTTTTTTTATTGATAACACTTTCATTCCCCCCTTTTTGGAGAAAAGTATATAAATTGAAAAATATTTGAAAAATTATTCCTTAAAGATAAAAATAGTAATATTCCTCTTTATGCTTTTTATGGTATTTTATTATAACTTCATATTTTTAATAGCTTTTTTCATTTCCCTTGGGATATTAATTAGTATTCTTGAAGCTCTCCCTAATGCTTTTCTTTTTCAGTAAGGTAGATACTTCTTGTTTGAAGTCTCTATAAAATAAAATCCCTTCTCTTGCCGAAGTGAAGGAAAGATACTTGGATGTTTGATTGGCAGACAAAGGGACTGAGTCAAAATGCTACTGATACAAACATTCAACCAAATTCTCCAGTTTTCAGCCCCACCATCACATGTAGTGCCTTCCCCAGTCCTTAGTGCTCCAAGCCCTGAACCTTTCTTGGGCTTGGATTCCATCTGCATTTCACCCTTAGCACTTCAGTTAGGCTTCCTCAGCTGTGCTAAGACAATGCCCACTTGTCCACTCATTTTCTATCTTTCAAATGTTGTTGGCATCTCCTCAACATTGTCTCTGTTCCCATTTGCGAACTAATCTATAAATCCTTTTTATTGTTCTATAGTGGGGTTTAAGGAGGGCACAGAGATAGAATATATATAGCTAGATATAGACATGGATACAAATATAGATATATAAAGAGGCAGAGAACAGCTTTGCTGTGGTGCTGAGCCAGGGACTTCTCATATGGTCTAAAGTATACATCTAAGAGATACTGGACCTCTTTAATTTCTATGATCTAGTGGACACAAATATTTGGATGACTTTATGCTCTCTTAATATCATATAGTCATCCAAATATTTGTGTCCACTAGGTCATGGGTTAAGTAGTATCCTACTTTCTTACTAGATAGAATAGTCAACAATTTTATTAAAATTGAAAGAGGGGACTATTTTAAAAAATTTTTTCTTAGAGTATAGTTGCTCCACAATGCTGTGCCAGTTTCTATGGTACAGCAAAGTGAATCAGCTATACGTATACATATATCCCCTCTTTTTTGGATTTTCTTCCCTTTTAGGTCACCACAGAGCATTGAGTACAGTTCTCTGTGCTATACAGTAGGTTCTTATTAGTTATCTATTTTATACATAGTATCCATGATGTATAATGTCAATCCCAATCTCCCAATTCATCCCACTGTCCCTCTTCCCCCTTGGCATCCACACGTCCATTCTCTACGTCTTTGTCTCTATCTCTGCCCTGTAAATAAGATCGTCTATACCAATTTTTTCAGATTCCACATATATACGTTAATATACAATATTTGTTTTTCTCTTTCTGACCCACTCCACTCTGTATGACAGTTGAAAGAGGGGACTATTGATTCTCCATTCCCTCTGCTTGAAAGATAGGCAAATAGCAAACCATGGTTTTAGCAATATTTGGGAAAGGAGAGGGATGTACACACACATACACACACATTCACGCATATACACTAATTTTTTCTGAGAACTTAGAAATCTTTGTAGACTCTGCTTTGCACAGGAAAGTTTGGTCTGTAAAATAGAAATTATCGAATTTTTCAAAAAGTAGCTATTTCTGGCTGTATTAGTGAAGTAAAGGAATAGGGACGTAATGAAAAGTTCACCTAGAAGAAAAGCAGAGGCCTTGAGCCAGAGTACGTATCTTTTCATTGACCCAGCTGCTCAGGAAACATCAGACTGAGATATGTCCAGATACATCAGTTTGGTCTCTAATTCTGGGCTTAAATTTACCAAGCATTAGTGAATGTCACTACAGTTCCCAGAGACTAAAGAGGCATCAACCTCTCTGTGCAGCCTGTAAGCATCCCTGTAAGGAAACCATTATTCTGCTACTCAATTAACTGCTATGGAGACCAAGAACTATGTGCCCAGGAGAGAAAACCTTCCTTTGTGGGCTAATCAAAATCCAATGGCTTCTGAAAAGGGCTTGAAAAGATCGTTAATTAGGAAGGATGCCTAAATTTGGCATTCAAGGAAATAGTGTACAAGTCTAACAATAAAGGCATAAAGAATAAATTCTATAGACCATAAGGATGTCTGGGCTCTTCCTTACTTACCCACTAAGGCTTCTGAGCTCCATTTGTATCTCTAATTACTGGTTAACTATTTGGATTTGATGGTGGGGTTCTTAGGATATTTTTGTATATCTAGCTCTCTGATAGTTTTTTAACTCCTCCAAAGAACACTGCACCAAACCAAGAATGGGAAATAGGGGGGCAATTTATGTATTAAATTGTTATTTGTAAAAAATTTAGAGAAACATGGGATGTTTTGCTATCTTAACAACCATTTGGAGATTACCTTTTGACTTTAGCCCCTGGGCTATAGTAGATGATCATCGATGTTATTTCTGCAAATGATCAAAATAGTACTTATTTCCTGTATCAAAATCATTCTAATTATCTATGGATGAGACAGATTCCTTAATCTTATGTGCAAAGATGGAAAGAATGCAAAAGTTGAATGTGAAGACATTGAGGCTGATGGGATCACATAGTTTTAAGCAGATTCCCCTTGGATTTCTGTTCTGCCTATATTCACAAAGTACCTGGAAGGGCCTCTGTTAAAACAAGGTGTGAATCTGATCTGTAAAAGCCTCTTTACAAAATGCAACTAAGTGAAAAATCCTCTTTTACAGTTTGAAGTGGTGGGGTTCAGGGTAACATTTAATTACAATTTTGGTTTTTGTGCTTTTTTTCATTCCATAAACTATTTCCTGAAGACAAAATCCCCCCACCTCACCTACTTGACATAGAAAAATAATGGATTGGATGGAAAATTTTTTCTGTGATTAATGAGTACTATTTTGATCAATTTTTAAGTGTTAGTTTATATATTTTATTGGTAGTTCAAATTGTGAAGCTATCCTAGAATAAAACTTGATTGCTTTAATAAAGCAACTAACACTATTCTAGTGATGTAAAGTTGGTAGTTTATATACCTTTCATGTGACGATTCAGGGAAGGTGACCCAAGTTGGTGAATATGCTCCACGGTCATTCAGCGACCAAGGTCCTTTTCCTGTTATTTTTCTGCCATCCCTTAGGACATCGTTTGCATGGGTCAAAACTAAGTTATTGTCATATTAGGGTACAGCTGGCAAAAGGACAGCTCCTCCTTGTCCCAAGAAGCCAGCCCTAAGTGGCACATTACTTCCATTCACTGGCAAGGCTTTAATCCCATGGCCAGGCTTAACTACAAAGGAGGCTGGGAAACCATGACCTAGAACAGTAGTCAAACTTTTTCTAAGGGTCAGATAGTAAATATTTTAGACTTTATAGGCAAGGCTAGTTCTGCTGTTGTAGCTCAAAAGCAGTCATAGGCAATACTAAAAGAATGGACGTTGTTGTGTTTTAATAAAACTTTATTTACAAGACAGGACATTAGCCTCCAATCCCTTACATGCCCACCAAGCCTGTTACAGTGGAGGTAGTGGCAGAGACCTTTGTGCAAAGCCAGTAGCAACCAATTTTAAAAATCAGCTTTATGTTTCTCATGTAAATAGAATTTTTCCCATTTCTACATATAGAACCATACCAGGCTTATATTTGTTTGTAAATCACCTTGTAGATTAGATAAAGAAAATGGAAACAAGCAACTAGACCAGAGTTATGGTATTTAATGAGATTCAAAATCTTCATTTACTGTTTTCTCAAACTGCACTGAGTTTGGAAGTTGGAGAGTATTTTTATTCTCATGAGTTTTTCCAGATGTCTTTATGATGAATAAGAACTGACTGATTTTTTTAAAGAATTTAAAATTTTGTTTGATGATTTGAATATCGTTCATAAAGATACCTAAAAAGGCCTTCTCTTCAATAAAGCTCTTGCAAATCTACCCATCAATGGATGGTTTTAAAGTCTGTATTGTATTAGCAGACTCTTGGAGTAGATGGTTTTATACATCAAAAGAGGTTGTGATTAGGTTGGCCACAAAATCTTTGATGGTCCTCCAATCAAAAAGTGAGGTAAACGTTCTCTCCCCATCGAATCTGGGATGGGTGTGTGACTGTTGAACAATCAAATACGGTGGAAGAAATACTGTGCCAGTTTCCAGGCCTGGGCCTTAAGAGATCAGTGGCTTCCATTTCCCGTCTCCTACAACACAGTCTGGAAGCCCTGAGACACCTTCTAAAAAGTCTGATGACACTGAGACCACTATCTTTGAGAGCCTAGTGTAAGATGCATCCGTTGACAGTCCTGGCTGAGCCCTGCCCTCCAGCTAACCCACCTGGACCCAGTCCAGAGGGAAGCTGCCCTGGAGCCTCCAGCTCAGCCAATCAGCCCACTGAATCCCGCCCAGTAACTTCAGTCAAAGCCACGTGGAGCAGAAAAATGGGCTAGCTAAGCAAGCCCTACTTAAATTCCCAACCCACAAAAATAATGAGATATAATAAAACTGATGTTGTTTTATACTGCTAAGTTTTAGAGTAATTTGTTCTGCAGGAATAGATACCCAGAAAAGGAGAATAAAGGGGAAGATCTCACCATTTGTTCAATTGTTGCTGTATAAATTTTTTGTTAAATTTTTCGCTAATGCTAGTTGTAATTAATAACAATTTAAAATGAGATCACAAGGTATTTTCATAGTGACAATATGATCTAAAATTTTCCATAAGGAAAGAAAATTGTCTCCCCAGAGATAAAAGTGCCTTAGAATAAATTTTTAAAACGTGAGACTCACCAAAAAGCACCCTGACTGAAGATTTATATAATTCAAAATGAAAATATATGAACAAGGCTAAAATAGCAGAGTGAAAATAGAAAATGTCTTGCAAAACATTTTCAAGGTGGGAGGTGACATGTTTTGTGGAAGGGCCCGGTGCTTTGCAGTTAGACCCAAGGTCATCATCCATTCAGTGGTTGGTGACCCAGGGCAAGTTACTGATCCCCCCTGAGTTTGAGTTTCCTGAGCTATAAAATGGGGATAAAACTGCCTTCCTCACAGGGCTACTGTGAGGATTAAGAGAGATAATGTATACAAAGCACTCAGCAAAACACCTGCCATGTGGTAGGTGCTTAATGAATGGCCATTCCCTTCTCTTTTTCAGCAAGAAAGTGAAAAAACTGAATACACTGGTAATGCATAGGGTAGTTCTGCATGGAAAATCTCTTCCACTTCTGATTCTAGAAATTATGGTGAGATCCAGTTTCTTAATATGTGACTATCCTGGATATAGGCAAATAAAAAAGGAGAGGAGGATTTGAGAAGCAAAGACATTGTTTTTTAATGTAGAAAAAGCAGGACTTTAAACAAAAAAGTTTTGGAAACCATAGATTTTGGAAAACCCATGCTTTTGAAATGCTATGTTCATCTTATGCTATGCTATGCTCAAACTTATGTAACTTTTGTTTTCGATTTTAGAAAGATTAATGTCAAGTATTAGCTTGGATATGACAAAATGGCAGAACATTAATATGTGGTGAAAATATGCTGGCTCCCCAGCATTAGTTTCTATGGAGTAAAGTGTCCAGAACAAAAATAACACGGTTTTTCAAAGCTTACTCGTCGTCTCAGGCAGGTTGTTGAAAATTACTCTCTTCAGATCATTGTTCTCATGATTACCTCCTTATTTAAAGTTCTATTATATATGGTAGAAACTTGGAATTATAGCCATGAGAAGTCAATTTTTAACCTTAAATTTTCAGTTTTGCTTATATTAGAATAATAATAAAATGGTATCAAGAATGTGAGGTGCTCCTGTTTAACAGTTTCTTAGCAGCTGGACTTAAACCAGGAATTATATCTCTTCAATTTTCCCAGACAAGTATGATTTAATTGAATGTAGTTATTTTCAGTTAACATGATTCATTACTTGTATATGCTTTTAAATATATATTTTTTATTTTTTATTCATTTCTACTCCACCTTGTTACAAAAAGGATTTAAAGGTTACATGAAATTGAAGATTATGTAAAATTAAGATCAATGAGAAAGAAAAGGACAAACAAGTATAAGGATGTAAAATGCAGCTAGGATTGTGACTACCACACAATGTATACAGTAGATTTTATGTACGTGCTACTATTTGACCCAGTGTTGATGCTAAACTCATTAGCAGCCAATGAGAAATTTAAGTCAGTGCCCAGTTGCTCAGGGGAAACACAACCACTCCTAATACTAAGATCAGGAAGAAACTTCTTCCAAGGGTCCTCATAATGCGGATAGTGTGTAGCATGTTCTTGTTTAATTATATCCTTATAGATTTTCATAAAAAGAATCTCACAAATCTGAAAAAATATCACAGTCACATTATCTGTCCTGATTTGGGGGTCAGAAAATATCAGCAACATATACATAAACTGAGTGATTTTCCTAGACTCCACAATACCATGGAGGAAGGCAGCAGGTGAGGGAAAAGTTAGCTCAGCTGGCTGGGTTAAAGGCCAACAATGAATGCATTACTACCACTGTCATGCTCCAGTCACAGGGGAAAATGGTGGGCTTGCCCCTCTGTTCTTCCACACACACATCTCAGGTCTCCATGATGTCTTTCATCTACTAGAACCCCATTTACACAAGCTTAGTTTGAATTCCTCAACTCCAGAAGTTTTCTCTAATCCCCTCTGCTTTCTCTCCCCTTTGCAGGTAGAATTTAACCTGCTGTTCCCATTGGTCCTGCAATACTTTGTTTATAGAGCCAGCACAGCCCAATAGTATTTTAGAGCTATACAATGTATCTCTAGTCTTCTCCCCACCCACGAGTGTGAGCTCTTTGCGGGCAAGGACTGTGCCTTTCTTATTTCTTATTCTATTTCCCCTTTCCCACTGCAACCCACTGTCTAGACTCTAGAATATGACTTAACCATAGCTGGCATATAATAAAGGTTGCATCGAATCATTTTCCTTTTCAGAGTCGTCCTTGGTATACTGTTTCACTTGATCAGTTACACCAATAGAAGTGTTGAGGTGAGGAAAGCAGAGGGGAGTGATTTGTTCTGACTGCTGTGGTCTTAGGGAGAGCCCCATTCCTTGGGTATTTATTGTAGAATTCTGTTTTACGATTCTAGCTTGGCTTATGCTCACAGGAGAGTGTAGATTAATCCCTGCTCTTTGTGCAAGGAAGCCCCATGACTCTAGTTCCATGTCCTCCAAGTCTGGTTGATTTCAGTGAGCATCATGGACTTTACATTGTTGTTATTTTTTTTTAACTCTATGACTTGCTTAGCACACTGTGCAAAGCTGTTAATAAAATTTAAATCCCATGGAAGCTTTGCTAATCTACTCCTCTCTTAACCGGCAGGTGTATGGAAGCTGCTTGTATGCGGCAAAGCTTCAGAAGCTGCAGTGTTTCCTTCCAATGGGTGGAGAATGTTGGGCTTTAGTCTTGTCTGTTGAAAGAAGATGAAAAGAAGCCTAAAAATGTTTATGGAGAGGGAATAGACCCAGCGAAAAGCTGAGAAGTCACAAAGGGAAGGTGTCAGCGAGCAGCACCCCTATTTGCTAAGCAGTTTCTAAGCAACTTTTAATGGAAGGTCAGACATAAGCAAGATAAAGGGAGGAGGAAAAAACATTATTTCACACAATAAAGTGACTGTGAATGCTGCCAGTTAGAGGGGAAAATAGACTGATCAGTCTCAGCACTTACTCATGTGTGTGGGTTTTTTGTGTATACAAATGAAAATCTTTCATAAAAGAGCCTATCCAATTTGAACAACTGTAATAATCCTGGCAACATGTATATATTATGATTAAAAAAGGTTTTCTGTAAAACACACTGGGATTTGCCAACAAGCGTTGACACCCTCATTTCCCCTCATGCCAGTCCACAGGCATTTCATTCATTCATTTATTACAAAACTATTTAATGTGCTCCTTCTCTGGACACACTCCTTCTTTGGACACTGTGCTAGATCAAAAGAGAGAAATAAGCTCCAGGCTTTGGCTCTGGGGCACTCAGAGTCCAGCCCAGTCTGGTCAGTCAATGAGTATAGGGCAAGTGTGTGAAATGGTGCAGGGTATCTGGAGAACAGGCACCTTTGTGTCCCTGGGGCTATCAGGAAGGACTTCCTAGAGAAGGTAGATCAAAGCCAATTTTCAATCAGTTTTCTCAGCTCTGGCTTAGTTTCCTTCACTCAGGTAACTTTGGAATGTTATTTTTTTCTTTCATGGGAAGAATAGAAAATGACCTTTCTTTTTTCTTCAGTGTGTCTGTGCAGAAGAGAATGTTAAGTGAGTACTCATGAACATCATCACTGAAATTTATATAAAGTCATTAATGATGTCCTAACTACTACATTTAATGGCCTTTTGGAAGTCGTCTTATTTGACATGGACTGTCTGAATTCTTTGACAGGTGCCCTCTTCTCTTAGGCTGCAATGGCCCCGGATTTTCCTAGTTATGCTCCTACCTCTCCAGTTGATCTGTTTCTATTTCCCTTCCAAGTCCTCTTCTCTCCTTCTCTTCCCAGACTATATGCTCTTTCCCTCAGCAATTTAATAGTTCCTCATGCCTTGAACTCATGCTTTTATGCTTACACTTTAGCTCTGTCTTCTCACATAGGCTCCAGTCCCATATTTATAGATGTCCAGGGTATTTCCACTTTGATATTTCATCATCACTTGTAATAGTCTTTCCAAAGCGGCAGCAGCAGTCCAAGATCCATAAAACATGCATAATCCCCAGCTGGTTTGAGGAATCCTGTTGTCCATCCAGGAGAAAGGGATGGGTGGTAGTGGGCACTGATCCAGTTGAAGGGCAGGTAGTGCAGATGGATCACAAGATGTGTGTGAATCCTGTTGTTTTTCTAAACCATGCTCTGAGGAGTAGTGAGGAGGAGGTTAATCTAATCATTACTCACTTTTGCTACATGGAATGGCAATGGAGAGAACAAAGGAATGTGACTCTGGTGACTTTGGGCTCCTGTGTAGGAAACTGAAGGATATGTAGACACAGATAATACTTTCATTTCTTCTTCCATGCATGACCTCAGTGAATTCTTAGATTTATTCCAGAAAAGATTTGAGTCAAAAAAAATGCAGATTTGTTCCTTGTTTAATCTAGGGGATGATCTCCTACAGAAGGATGAAATGCATTTCATGAAGATCCTGACAAATTTATCAGACTAACCCAGAGTATAAAAACCAAAATTTGGGGTTTTAGGAGAATATCCAAGTACAGTCAGATACTACTAAGGATAAAATATATGACAGAGAGAAATAACAATGCCTAGTATTTTGCCAGAGAAAATAAAAAGAAGAGGGCAGCTATCATAATTATGTCCCTAGCTGGAATACAAATGTGAAGTAAACTCAAAAAGTTCTTTTGACCAGGGTTTCCCAAGATGATTCGTGAATGAAAGATTAATATTATGGTAATATTTTCACAACTTTAAAAAATGAAAATCCCTAGAAAAATCCCAGTGGACATGAGACCCTCTGACATCATCAAGCAATAATTTGTCCTTTTCATGCGAAGTAAGCTCCATGCAAGAAACTCCTTTCTTAAAGAATAGGCTATATTACAACAAAGGAGGAAAATGTTGTGTTCGCAATTTTCATGATAAAAACAGCTCTTTGTTTAGAAATTATGCTGGCTTACTTTCCATGCATTATAATAGAATAAAATTTTTTTCTATGTCTTGAATGTTAAATTAGACTAATACCAGGGCACATAATGTTTGCCTTGAGAGGGCAAAAATAAAAGGAATTAGACTACCTCCCCTCTTTGGGGCAATTGTCAGGTTTCCCTTACAGAGCTTGGCTGTGGGCTGCATCGATTTCCTTTGGGTTTTCCCATCATCAGCACAGCCATGTTCGTAGGAGGCCTGGATGTGATCAGAAATGGAAGAATTTCACCTTAGAAGGGGACTGGAAACAGTAAGGGAATATTTGAATGTTGCTTATGATTATATTTTATAGGAAATAAAGGGATTATGGAATCCTTTTACTGGCTTCTGCCTCTTGATGATCTGAAATTTCCATTTCATTGCAATGAACAGAACCAAATTAATGCCTAGCCTAATTCTAAGGTTTAAGATAGTCTTTAAAGAATAATATATAATCTATATTTAATGAAGTATGACCTAGCTTCTTGATATTCATTTCAAAATACTTAATTTGAGGGGCTTCCCTGGTGGCGCAGTGGTTGAGAGTCCGCCTGCCGATGCAGGGGACACGGGTTCGTGCCCCGGTCCGGGAAGATCCCACATGCCGCGGAGCGACTGGGCCCGTGAGCCGTGGCCACTGAGCCTGCGCGTCCGGAGCCTGTGCTCCGCAACAGGAGAGCCCACAACAGTGAGAGGCCTGCGTACCACCGAAAAAAAAAAACCCCCACACACAAAAAAAACTAACTTAATTTGAGAAATTAAATAAGGATTTTTGGATTTGAGAGAATAATTTCCAGGTGGGGAATAGCAATAAAGTCCATGATAAGCGGGTGAACTCCTGACAGAGAACTTAGATTAGTTGTTCTCAAAGTGTGGTCCCTAGAAAGGCAGAACCTGCATCCTTTGGGAACTTGTTAGAAATGGAAATTCTCTGGTCCCACCTCAGGTTTACTGAATCAGAAATGTGTGTGTGTGAGTGTGAGCGCCTGTGCACATTCAGGTCAGAGCAATCTTTGTTTTTAGCACTGCAGGTGATTCTGATGCCCAATAAGGTTTGAGAACTCTACATACAATCTAAATACCCAAAGGTAAAGAGTTTATTAGGTAAACTGTTGGTGTCAATGCAATGGACTACCATGTTTTCATTAAAAATAGCAATCTGTGGATAAATAAAATAATAAATTTAAAACATAGAACTCAGAATTACATACAAACTATAATACTGAGGTAATTAAAATGTGTATAACAAGATATTGGAATACCATATTTGTAAAATTGGAGATTTAGAGGATTGCCTTGGCTGTATACATGTGATCATTTTCTGTTCCTATTGTTTAGTAGGAGTTTATCTTTTATTGTTAAGGTAAATATACATGGAAAATAAAAAAAATGCCTACCACTAGAAATAACTTATTTGTTTAAAATGTGTAATAAAAAATATAATTATTTGTTGAATACATGTAAAATACATATTAATTAATAAATAAACAATATTAAAACGTCTCAAATTGAAAGGCCAGTTGCTTTGGGGTATCTCTCTTGTTTTTAAGTGAAAAACACACAGCTGGGAGAAGCAGTGGCTTTCTTGCCAATACATCTGCTTTCTTTACACTGTTCATAAAATACTTCACACTCTCCAGTTGGAGAACAGCTTTCCCCAGGGTGCCACAACTGAAACATTCCAGTTAAAATACTTCATAACACTCAGAGGTTGGAATCCCCCCACCCTCTTTTTTCTTTTTCTCAACCTCTGACTTGCCAAAGGGGAAAAATCCATATATTCTGATTTCATGGACATAAATGCAGGAAAAGAAGTGAATGTATACCATTTGATTCATTAGTATCTGTAGATTATGGATGATTCAATCTTTAAAAGTTTATGATGTCTGAGGATTGGGTTATTTGAGAGCTTTCACTTAAACAAGGGCCTTTCACCTCAAAATCATCATTTAGAATCTAGACATGGACAATGACAAAGTGCTATAAACTCCTGACCCCTAAGATTTGTTCCAGTTCTAAGTGCTTGTTGATTCTGTGATTCAACTGCTGTTTCATGGCTATGAATATTGTGCAGCTTCAATGTATTTTGCGGAATAGGATATGCATTATGTCATTTAGGAAGATATTACAATAGTCTAAGAGTGAGGCCATATACTTCTGACTGGAGAAGTGACAAGTCTGAATAGATACAAGTAAGTAAGTATTGAAAGAGATGCTGTAAAGATTCATCTCATAATCTGTCCACGTAGACACCTTAGATTCCCATGGAAGAATGTTCAGAGAAATAAATTTTCATAAGCAAAAATAGATGAACAGAAGGCCCTCACCTTCAAAATATGATCTCATCAGATTCAAACTGATCAATGTTCTAGTAAGTCATAGAGTGTTTGGAGCATATCTGTTTTCTTTTATGGCTTAATCTAATGGTATCCAGTGTATCCGGTGTGTTTAAGGCAATCCATTGAGGTGTGGAGAGAATATATTTATGTTAAAATTTTACCTAGAAATAAGAAAGAAATATGCTTTACTAGCATTTAACATACAAAATGGCACATGTACCTTCACTTGGTCCATGTGTTACATTAGGTGTGCAAGGTATCCCGAGGGAAAGGTGAAAGTTCCACCAACAGAGAGGTTGACAGTAGAACTTCCCTCATTAAATCACTCACTTGTAGATCATTTTTCTATAGTTCAGTTAAGTGGATGTAGGGACTGTATTATTATTATTATTTAGAATAATCCATTTATTATTGTTTTTATTCCTGATTACTACCAGCTTCTGTTGTTTTTTTTTGTGTGTGTGAGTGTGAGTGTGAGTGTGTGTGTGTGTGTGTGGTACGCGGGCCTCTCACTGTTGTGGCCTCTCCCATTGCAGAGCACAGGCTCCGGACTCACAGGCTCAGCGGCCATGGCTCACGGGCCCAGCCGTTCCGCGGCATGTGGGATCTTCCCAGACCGGGGCACGAACCCGCGTCCCCTGCATTGGCAGGTGGACTCTCAACCACTGCGCCAGCAGGGAAGCCCCGGGACTGTATTATTGAATTATCACTAAATAAGATGCACAAGGATTTTAAAAGATCCCTCCCCGCAGAACAAACCCAAAATATGGAGTGAGGATGATACTGATCATGCAAGTACAAGTGAAAAGTGGCAGAACTGATGTGACAATTAAATTCAGTTCTGAGAAATTCTGACAATCATGAAAACCAGAGTATCAAATGAAATGTATTGAATATAGAAGAGACCTTTGAATTTTTGAATCACAAAGTGTTAAACCAAAATTTTTCAAAAGTAATGAAATATTATCAATCAGCTTGTACTTATTAGGAAAGCAAAACTTATTTTTTGAACCGTTAAATAAAATTATTTTAAATATTGTGAATTTCATTTTGAGTTCACCTTTCAACATCAGTTTTGTAAGGTGTAACATATAAAGTAAAATTTACTCCATTTCAATGTAGCTTGATGAATTTAAACATGTGTATATAGTCATTGATAACTCTAACATCTGTGTCATCTTGGTGTTGCCATCTGCTGATCTTGTTTTTTCATTCTGTTTGATATGTTTCGGATTCTTGGTAACATGATTTTTTAAGTTAAAACCTGGACATTTTTGTACTATCTTATGAGACTCCAGATCTTCTGTTTTAGCTGGCTTTCTGTGACACTGTTTTGTAACTGCCTGGTGTGAATGTACCACAATTTGTTTATCCGCTTACTGTTTGAGGGACAACTGGGTTGTTTGTAGTTTGGAATAATTATGAATAAAGCTGCTACAGTCACATACAGGTCTTTGTGTGGATATTATGTTTTCATTTCTCTTGGGCAATACCTAGGAGTGAGATTTCTGGGTTGTATGTTTAGTTTTTTAAGACCATATCAAGTTATTTTCCCAACTAGTTGTACCATTTTGCATTCCCTTTAACAATTTACAAAAGTTCCACTTATTCTGCATCAACATTTGGTATTATCTCCTCATCATTTGGTATTATCAGTCTTTCTATTTTTAGCCATTTTATTAGGTGTATAGTGGTATCTAATTGTGTTTTTAATTGCATTTTACTAAGATTTAATGCAGCTAAACATCTTTTTTCATGGGCTTATTTGTCATCTCTATCTCTTCTTTAATGATGTATTTTTAATTCACTTTTTGAACTGGATTGTTTATATTATTATTTTGTTTTGAAAGTTCTTTATATGTTTTGGATTCAAATTCTCTATCTGATAACACATATTGCAAATAATTTTTCTTGTCTATTATTTCATTTTTTATTTTATTCATGTTATATAAATACATAATATATTTTAATAATATTATTTGAAATGATACATGATATGATACACTATGTTCACCCTGTCTCCTCTTCGCTCATACCCCAGCCCATTCTCCCATAGTTGCAGTTGGTTCACGCCAGCCTTTATCACCACTTCCCACTCTAGGCTTCTTATTTCCCTTTGCGGTAGGTGGATTAGGTACCCCCAAAGTAATGAGGGTGTATATGAAGGTTGGGGTAGAATTAGCCTTATTATACCATATATGTAACATATGTAAGTTATATTGATTATTTCAGAGAAAATACAAACCCTTTATTACTTATTTTATTTTTATTTATTTTTTATATTGAGGTATATAGTATTGATGTACAATATTATATGTTTCAGGTATATAACATAGTGATTCATAATTTTTGAAATGATTCATAATTTTTGAAGTTATTCATAATTTTTGAATAACTATATTTCATTTATAGTTATTATAAAACATTGGCTATATTTGCTGTGCTGTACCATAAATCCTTGAGCTTATTTATTTTATATACAGTAGTTTGTGTCTCTTAATCCCCTACCCCTATCTTGATCTTGCCCCTTGCCCCTTCCCTCTCTGCACTAATAACCATCAATTTGTGAGTCTGGGTTTTTTTTGTTTGTTTGTTTATTATATTCACTAGTTTGTTTTATTTTTTAGATTCCAAATATAAGTGATAGCATACAGTATTTGTCTTTCTCTGTCTGACTTATTTCACTTAGCATAATACCCTCCAAATCCATCCATGTTGTTGCAAATGGCAAATTTTCATTCTTTTTTATGGCTAAGTAGTATTCCATTGTGTGTGTGTGTGTGTGTGTGTGTGTGTGTGTGTGTGTGTGTATATGCCACATCTTTATTTTTATCCATTTATCTGTTGATGGACACTTAAGTTGCTTCCATATCTTGGCAATTTTAAATAATGCTGCTGTGAACCTTGGGGTGCATGTATCTTTTTGAATTAGCGTTTTCTATTTGGGGGGATGTTTACTCAGGAGTAGAACTGCTGGGCCATATGGTAGTTCTATTTTTAGTACAAATGCTTTTAATATATTTAAATCATTGATCATTAAATGATTCTGGACAGCTAAAGGCAGGCAAGTGCTCTGAATGGAGAGTAAGGATCTTTCTCTCCTTCTTCATTTATTCTCAGACTAAACTCCTCCTATTTCCTGAGACCTGATCCTTCTCCTCTCATCTCAGTAAGTAGTACCAGAGCAAAGTGGTCAGTGCAGCCAAAAACCTGGGAGTTAGTCTAGCGTGGGCTTTTCTTGCACACAATTACTCATTACATCTGCCTTCCTAAATGTTTCTGGATCTTTTCTCTCTCCTCTAGTCCTTCTCCTGGTGTCCTCTTAAGGGTAACCTTGATTGCCTGATCCAGTGGTTCTCAAATTTTGGTGTGATGAGAATCACCTCAAAGGTTTGTTAGAACACAAATTCTTGGGTCCCACCCTCAGAGTTCCTGTTTCTGTGGGCCTGGAGTAGGGCCAGCAAATTTACATTTCTATCACATTCTCAGCTTTTATTCTAATGCCTCATTCAAACTTTCCCAGATGGTTGAGCCTCATCAAATTTCACTGACCTGGGTTCAGAAAAAACACTGCTCTTCACTAAACAATGATGGTGGTAAAAATTCTAGTGGGTGGCTCTGGCCATGAATGCAGAAATTGTCTTCAGCCCCTGAAAGAATATTTGGGGATGCCACCTGATAGTGGGTTTTCTGGAGAAATTCTCAACTTTGTTGAAAACCAGGTATCCTTGTGATACTTAAATTTTTCTGTTGAGAACTGGACATTATGTCTGCCACCACCTAGCAGTGAAATCATAAAATCACCACACATTAAGCTGGGAGGAATTGTAAATGTCAGTAATTTATCATTCCCAGTCCCTGTCCATGACCGGATTCTAAATGGGACTGGTGAGGTAAAAGACCTGCTATCAAATAAGCTCATCCTCAGGTATCATCTCTCTAACCTTGAGGCATCTATAATTTGTTTTGAGCTCATAAAGTCACTAAACATGAGAATGTCACTGAAACACATGATATGCTTCCTGCAAAAATTATCTTTAGGCCTTTATGAGAACAGCACCACGATACCTGTCAAAACCCAGAGACAAAGCTGATATAAGGCTGTCCACAGGGTTAGATCTTCATGTTTCCTTGCCTTTTGCCCTTTAGAAGTCTTGTTTTTATAAAAGAAATAGTGAAATATTACTGCTCATTGTGTGTGGAATGTCTGTGTGTCTGTGTGAGAGAGAGAGAGTGAGACAGAGAAAGAGAGAGACAGAGATACAGAAAGAGACAGAGAGAGACAGAGGGGAAGGGGATGTGTATGTTTATGTGAATATTAAAGCCTGATTGTGTGATTTAACATTTGAAAACTTCACATTCCTCTTCTGGCTTGAGGGAGTAAAAAGAGCCTATTATCATTTTCAGGCCAGATGTTTTACTTAACTGAGCCAGTCTGATCCCTGCACCTGTCTGGGACCAGCAGTTGCAGGATTAGTGTAAGAGGCTGAATTTTAAAATCTGGACAACTGTTAGTGAGCAAGCGAATGGTGTGAAAACGAACAGGCTTTCAGCATAAAGGATTTACTGTTTATGACATAAGGCCGGGGGACGTGAGCAAGCCCTGTTACCTCTCTGTCCGCGATCACCCGGATACATTACCAATTGACGATTACGGGGACTGTGAGTAAAGGCAGAAAACAGAAGTAAGGGCCTGGGGGTAGAGTTGGAAGAAACAGAGACATACTATACCATCCATCTGTGAGACAGCCGTAGAGCTACATGGAATTATATATTATTTCTGGTGGATTATGACAATTATAAAAAAGAAGAAAACAGCCCCTACCCCCATAAAGATGTTTTTTAACCATGCAAACCGCAAGGAAGCAATGGCTTGTTACCCAAAAGTAATTCCTTCCTAAAGAGTAATTTGCATTCTACATAATATAGAAAGTAAATATACTAGGTTTTACAAAAGCGAAATAAACATCATTTTCATGGGAGTAATACTAGATGTGACTGGGAAATTCTGACTGATCTTAACTAAGTGGTCTTTTTCTCTCATTTTAAGGCAACACACACACACACACACACACACACACACACACAAGTGCATATTTGCTTTACCCGCCTGGCTAACATATAAAATATAACACTGTCCTTTAGAGTAAATGAATTTCAGTGTGTTCCCTGTTTTTCAGCTTTCTGTCATATGTGATTTAATACACACATACACACGCACATACACTCACACACACGTATACAGATTTCAATAATATTGACTAATACTAAAGAAGAATTAATATGGACTCACGTGCTCTTTATCTTCAGAAGAATTGCACTAAATTTGGAGACCGGAACTGGAATTTGCGCTTGACTTCACCTCACCATGTGCATGTGACCCTGGGCAAGGCACTTAGGCTCCTTGAGCCCTGCGTCCTCAGCTCCAGGATTTTTGTAAGGATTAAGGAAGCTAGTGTACATGAAAAGCACTTTGTAATTCATAAAGTGGCTTACACATGTTAGTTCTTACTTTCAATTAAATTTATGGAAGAAAATCTGAAATGAATCTGTGTAAAATTAACTCAAGAATGGTGATAAGGATAAACAACAAGGTCCTACTGAATAGCACAGGGAACTGTAATCGACACCCTGTGATAAGCCACAATGGAAAAGAATATGAAAAAGAATGTATATGCTTATATAACTGAATCACTTTGCTGTACAGCAGAAATTAACACATTGTAAATCAGCTATACTTTAATAAAATTTTTAAAAATTGGTGACGAAACAAAATTCATGTATGGTAAAAACAATTTATACTTAAAACCATCCGATGTACACCATTTCTCTCAAATAGGTTAAAAAAGAGAGTTTTCTTTCAAGAACTTTAGTCACATTAGTGTCCTCTCATTCATTCAACCAGTAATACAATGGGGCACCTGCCATGTGGCAACCCTAGGGACAGAGTGAAGAGCAAGACACAGTTCTTTCCCTCACATGGAACTTCAGGCATCTTGAGGAAGGAGATGGCAAGCAGGTAATTATGAAAGCAAATATTTGATGATTATCATCAAGATGTGCTATGGAAGGGAATGTGTCAGTGCCATGAGAGGGTATAATAGGTGCATCTGACCCAGTGGAGGTGCCGCCAAGGCTTCTTTGAAGAAGTGGTGTTTAAAATATTATAGTCTTTTGTATAATAGAAGTCACTCATGCTTATCTTTGGTTTTGGACATGGTTTGTATTTTTGAACTGTTGTTTCTATTGTTTTTTCAGATACATGATTGTGAGAAAATGCAGGGTTTGTATTTTTTAAGTTACGATAAATTTGTAAGCTGTACTTTTCCCAGGCTCCTTTTGGTTGCAGACTTCTCTTGGTTGCTCCCTTTGGGTCTGGAAGTTGAATTAAGCAAAAAAAGGAAAATGTATTGCCTTACATAACTGAACAGTACTAGGACTCTACTTTCAGGTGTGGTTGGTTATTGGGGCAAATGATATAATCAGGATTAGGACCCTCTCCATCTCTTATTCTCTTCTTTCCTGTGATAACTTTATTCTATGATGGGCTTTCTCCTTGAATGATCTTCTCTTTCCCAATAATTACAAAGGAAACTCCAGAACAGTATCCTTCTGGCCAGACTTGGGTCATGTGCCTACTTCTGGCAGTGAAGTGTGGAATTAATCTCAAACTAGTCATGATGAGAGAAGTGGAGGAGCAGATCTTGATGGATGGAAGACTGAGGCTATCCTTTGCTCACTGCTCTCAGCCCCCAGAATCAGCCCTTATTTTTATTTTTATTTTTTTTAACATCGTTATTGGAGTATAATTGCTTTACGATGGTGTGTTGGTTTCTGCTGTATAACAAAGTGAATCAGCTATACATATACATGTATCCCCATATCTCCTCCCTCTTGCGTCTCCCTCCCACCTTTCCTTTCCACCCCTCTAGGTGGTCACAAAGCACCGAGCTGATCTCCCTGTGCTATGCGGCTGCTTCCCACTAGCTATTTATTTTACATTTGGTAGTATATATATGTACATGCCACTCTCTCACTTCATCCCAGCTTCCCCTTCCCCTTCCCCGTATCCTCAAATCCATTCTCTACGTCTGCATCTTTATTCCTGTCCTGCCCCTAGGTTCTTCAGAACCTTTTTTTTTTTTAGATTCCATATATGTGTTAGCATACGGTATTTGTTTTTCTCTTTCTGACTTACTTCACTTTGTATGACAGACTCCAGGTCCATCCACCTCACTACAAATAACTCAATTTTGTTTCTTTTTATTTTTTTTAAAAACATCTTTATTGGAGTATAACTGTTTTACAATAGTGTGTTAGTTTTTCCTTTACAACAAAGTGAATCAGTTATACATATACATATGTTCCCATATCTCTTCCCTCTTGCGTCACCCTCTCTCCCACCCTCCCTATCCCACCCCTCTAGGTGGTCACAAAGCACAGAGGTGAACTCCCTGTGCTATGCGGCTGCTTCCCACTAGCTATCTAATTTACATTTGGTAATGTATATATGTCCCTGCCACTCTCTCACTTCATCACAGCTTACCCTTCCCCCTCCCCATATCCTCAAGTCCATGCTCTAGTAGGTCTGTGTTTTATTCCCGTCCTACCACTAATCTCTTCATGAAATTTTATTTTTCTTAGAGTCCATATATATGTGTTAGCATACGGTATTTGTTTTTCTCCTTCTGACTTACTTCACTCTGTATGACAAATTCCAGGTCTATCCACCTCATTACAAATAACTCAGTTTCATTTCTTTTTATGGCTGAGTAATATTCCATTGTATATATGTGCCACTTCTTCTTTACCAATTCATCTGTCGATGGACACTTAGATTGCTTCCATGTCCTGGCTATTGTAAATAGAGCTGCAATGAACATTGTGGTACATGACTCTTTTTAAATTATGGTTTTCTCGGGGTATATGCCCAGTAGTAGGATTGCTGGGTCATGTGGTAGTTCTATTTTTAGTTTTTTAAGGAACCTCCTTACTGTTCTCCATAGTGGCTGTATCAATTTACATTCCCACCAACAGTGTATGAGGGTTCCCTTTTCTCCACACCCTCTCCAGCATTTATTGTTTGTAGATTTTTTGGTGATGGCCATTCTGACCAGTGTGAGGTGATACCTCATTGTAGTTTTAGTTCGCATTTCTCTAATGATTAGTGATGTTGAGCATCCTTTCATGTGTTTGTTGGCAATCTATATATCTTCTTTGAAGAAATGTCTATTTAGGTCTTCTGCCCATTTTTGGATTGGGTTGTTTGTTTTTTTGATATTGAGTTGCATGAGCTGCTTGTAAATTTTGGAGGTTAATCCTTTGTCAGTTGCTTCATTTGCAAATATTTTCTCCCATTCTGAGGGTTGTCTTTTCATCTTGTTTATGGTTTCCTTTGCTGTGCAAAAGATTTTAAGTTTCATTAGTCCCATTTGTTTATTTTTGTTTTTATTTCCATTTCTCTAGGGGGTGGGTCAAAAAGGATCTTGCTGTGATTTATGTTATGAGTGTTCTGCCTATGTTTTCCTCTAAGAGTTTTATAGTGTCTGGCATTACATTTAGGTCTTTAATCCATTTGGAGTTTATTTTTGTGTATGGTGTTAGGGTGTGTTCTAATTTCACTCTTTGACATGTAGCTGTCCAGTTTTCCCAGCACCACTTATTGAAGAGTCTGTCTTTTCTCCATTGTATATTCTTGCCTCCTTTATCAAGTATAAGGTGACCATATGTGCATGGGTTTATCTCTGGGCTTTCTATCTGGTTCCATTGATCAATATTTCTGTTTTTGTGCCAGTACCATACTGTCTTGATTACTATAGCTTTGTAGTATAGTCTGAAGTCCGGGAGCCTGATTCCTCCAGCTCCATTTTTCATTCTCAAGATTGCTTTGGCTATTCGGGGTCTTTTGTGTTTCCATATAAATTGTGAAATTTTTTGTTCTAGTTCTGTGAAAAATGCCAGTGGTAGTTTGATAAGGATTGCATTGAATCTGTAGATTGCTTTGGGTAGTATAGTCATTTTTGCAATGTGGATTATTCCAACCCAAGAACATGATATATCCCTCCATCTGTTTGTATCATCTTTAATTTCTTTCATCAGTGTCTTATAGTTTTCTGCATACAGGTCTTTTGTCTCCTTAGGTAGGTTTATTCCTAGATATTTTACTCTTTTTGTTGCAGTGGTAAATAGGAGTGTTTCCTTAATTTCTCTTTCATATTTTTCATCATTAATGTATAGGAATGCAAGAGATTTCTGTGCATTAATTTTGTATCCTACTCCTTTACCAAATTCATTGATTAGCTCTAGTAGTTTTCTGGTAGCATCTTTAGGATTCTCTATGTATAGTATCACGTCATCTGCAAACAGTGACAGCTTTACTTCTTCTTTTCCGATTTGGATTCCTTTTATTTCTTTTTCTTCTCTGATTGCTGTGATTAAAACTTCCAAATGTATGTTGATTAATAGTGGTGAGAGTGGGCAACCTTGTCTTGTTCCTGATCTCAGTGGAAATGGTTTCAGTTTTTCACCATTGAGGATGATGTTGGCTGTGGGTTTGTCATATATGGCCTTTATTATGTTGAGGTAAGTTCCCTTTATGCCTACTTTCTGGAGGGTTTTTATCATAAATGGGTGTTGAATTTTGTTAAAAGCTTTTTTGTGTCTTTTGAGATGATCATATGGTTTTTCTCCTTCAGTTTGTTAATGTGATTTATCACATTGATTGATTTGTTTACATTGAAGAATCCTTGCATTCCTGGGATAAACCCCACTTGATCAGGGGGTATGATCCTTTTAATGTGCTGTTGGATTCTGTTTACTAGTATTTTGTTGAAGATTTTTGCATCTATGTTCATCAGTGATATTGGCCTGTAGTTTTCCTTCTTTGTGACATCTTTGTTTGGTTTTGGTATCAGGGTGATGGTGGCCTTATAGAATGAATTTCAGAGTGTTCCTCTGCTATATTTTGGAAGAATTTGAGAAGGATAGGTGTTTGCTCTTCTCTAAATGTTTGATAGAATTCAATTGTGAAGCCATCTGGTCCTGGGCTTTTGTTTGTTGGAAGATTTTTAATCACAGTCTCAATTTCAGTGCTTGTAATTGGTCTGTTTATATTTTCTATTTCTTCCTGGTTCAGTCTCCAACTCTTGTTTCTTGACACACCAGGGGGCTCCCTCTAGCAACAGAAACCTTCTTATGCTTTAGATCTTCGACTTTCTTTTCTGTGACCTCTAGGCATATATTTAAAAGATATATATTTTCCATGTATATGTATATATATTTATTTTCTTGTTGTAAGGAATTGGCTTATGTAACTGTGGCTGTTGGCTAAGCAAGTCTGAAATCCATGGGACTGACAGCAGACAGGAAGTGAAGATCATAAGCAGGATGGAATACTGTGGACACATGTCAAACCACATCATTTGGAAAACACACAAACCAATAATTCTCATTCTCACTCCCCAGAGAAAGCTATCATTTACATTACGGTATATTTCCTTCCTTCCGATTTAAAATATTTCCCATTCATTTACTTGTTTGTTGAATATTTATTGACTGTCTCCCTGGGGCTAGGCACTGTTCTGAGTACTGGAGAGGCAGCAGATAATAAAAAGACAAAAATCCCTGCTTTCATGCAGATTAGAGTCTGATGAGGAAAAAGACAATGGAAAAGATAAATTAATAAAATATGTAGTATGGTAGATACTGATCATTGCGAGTAGATACAAGAAAACAAGCAAATAAATATATGTGGTGAGAGTTGCAATTTTAGACAGGGTCACTAAGGAAGAAGTGACTCTTCACCAGGAATGGGTCACTGAGAAAGTCACACACACACACACACACACACACACACACACACACACACACACACACACACACACTGTTTCTCTCTCTCTCTGATGACTAATTAACAAAATTCATTTGATACTATATATATTAGTCTCCTAAAGAAACTATCACAAAATGAGTGGCTTGAACAAAAGAAATTTAATGTCTCGCAGTTCTGGAGGATAGAAGTTTAAAATCAAGCTGTCAGCAGGCTTGGTTCCTTCTGAGGGGTGTAAGGGAGTATCTGTTCCTTGTGTTACCCCTAATTTCTAGAGTTTTGCTGGCAATTTTTGGCATTCCTTGGCTTGTAGAAACATCATCCCCATATCTGCCTTTATCCTCACATGGCATTCTCCCTGTGTGCATGTCTGTCCCCACATTTTCTCTTTTTTATAAGGACATCGGTCAAATTGGATTAGGGACCCATCCTTCCCCAGTAGGACCTCATCTAGTTTACATCTACAATAACACTATTTTCAGATAAGGTCACATTTGGAGGTATTGGGGTTTAGGACTGGGGGTTATACATTTGAGGGGGACACAATTCAACTCCTAACACTATAGATGCAATTTTTAGACTTCTGATGTTTTTATATCATGAAAGTTTGCCAATATCATTAAATATTTCTTGAAAAAATGACTTTAATGTTGGCATAACTTTTCATACTACAAAAATTAGATAATGACTGAATCATTCATTCCCTGTCATTTGACATGAGGTTGATTCTGGTTTTTCTCTCAAAATTTCTCATAATTCTTTATCCCACATTTTTCTCAGAGAACTGCACAATGTCAACAGTGGTTATCCATGAATTGTGGACTTGAAGGGTGAAATTTTATTTTTTTCTTTTTGTTTGTTCATACTTTAAGTTTTTACAATGAACACATAACATTTTTTAGTAAGTAAAAAAATCCACCAAATATATTTTTAAAACAACTTTCATTGTTATATATTTCCTTTAGTACTCATTTACATTTAATTTCTTATGAAAAGCAGATTTCCCATGTTTTATCCTTTTTTATAATCTGACTATAGAGCATATTAACGTTAAGTTGTTATAATTATATAATATATATCACACCATGCTGATAACCTTTAGCATTTTTTTCTTTTGATGCTATTCTCTTGTTTTTTGTTTGTTTCCAATTCTGGGTTGAGGATTTAAAGAAAATTCAAACTAATTTTGATGGTTTTATTCATTTTTTAATAAGTGAATTCTGTGTTTATAAAAGAATGCAATCCCTTTCAACCGAGTTTCTCCTTTGAGTCAATTGCACCCAAATGTTGGTGTCAGGAGAAAACCTTGGCAGACAAAACACAGAATTACCTGGTTAGCTTTGTCTCATAACTCAGCCCTGCTTTACCTAAAGATCCTCAAGGAAAAGACTTTGTTTTTGTTACTGTGGCCTAATTCAAGCCAACAAGAAGAAAGACTTTGAGAAGCAGCAGGGAAAGGATTAAGTTGCCAGGTTAGGTAACATATTCCTAAGACTCTTGGGCATTCAGTACAAAAGAAAGGAACTGCACCATATCTTAGAGTCATTCCATTCCTCAGTGACTTGTGTTCTGTGCACAGCATTTATTTTTTAATTAAAATGTATTCCTCCCCCTTCCGTGACAAATACTCTAGGTCATGCACACAAAGCAGATCTCTGCAAAACAAGTTTCTGTTATCAATAATTGTTTAGAAATGGTTAAAACATATAAAGAAAATTCTGCTGTTACTCCTAAATAAGTCTTAACATGTATTTTCTTTGTCCTTGATCTAATTTTATTAATAAAATTTGTAATTCAAAAAATTTTAATTAAGCATAATCTTCTGTCATCTTTATATGTTATTCTGTAGATAAGAAATATGCTAATATCTTTTAGTTACTTAGAGTAGGGGGTCAGTAAACTCTTTGTAAAAGGACAGATGGGAAACATTTTAGGCTTTGTGGGCGATACCCATCTCTGTGGAGACTACTTGATTCTACTCTTGTAATGAGAAAAGAGCCATAGATAACACCTAGATGAATGGGCAAAGATGTGTTCCAATAAAACTTTATTTACAAAAAATAGGTGTCAAGCCAGATCTTCTTACTTAGAATAATAAAAGTCTGGCATTCAAGGGCGCTCTACCCCATGTCCAGCCTCCTCTTTCAGATTCACCTTTTACAGTTCTCCTGTGTGAATCGTTTGCTTCAAAAGTAGTAACCTGCTTGTAGTCCCCTGAACCACCTATTCAACTTCTGTGTCACTGTCCCTCCTAGAAGGTCATTTGTTTCCTCTCTGCCTGTGTAAATTCGCCATCCTCCATGAAGCCTTCCCTGACCACCCCTCCTATGAGGAACCCATAATACTAATTCCATGTATCTCTCATTTGTCATCCAAACATCAGGTTTGGATGACATCTTTTGGAGGCTGTCTTAAGTTTATTGTGGTCTTCAGATATTGGCTCAATTTCTACCCCTGTAGCTAAACATGCCTACAAAATTCTGCATTAAAAAGCTGGAAAAGTATTGGAAACAAAGTGATTTACTCCCAAGTGTGGAAAGTCTCTTACTCCTGAAGGAGGAGAAGACAGACAAGCGAGGGGGAGGTGCTACAGCCAGGGAAGGTGAAGGTATCCAGGTACAAATACTAATCTGTGGTCTTAAGAATTCCTGAACACAAACAAAAACAAAACCAGGAGAAACCCATAGAGAATTTCAGGGGGACACTGAGACAATAACCAGGAGAGATGGAAAGAAGAGTGGAGAATGGAAACAAGGATGGGGCTGCCTGGTGGAAAGACCTCAGGGCACAAGGCAAGGAGTGGGAAAAACACTAGCATGGGCATCAATATAAAATGGTAGGGCAAGAGGCTGAGACTGAGCATATTTTAAAAGAACTTTACACAGATGTATGTGGAGAAGAGAAGGAGAAGGAAGAGAGAAAGACACCAGAGCATGCTTGGTAAGAGCACAGGTTTTGGAGTCAGAGAGATCTGGATTCACATCCTAATACTCTTATTTATTTATTTATTTATTTATTTACTGTTTCTTTCTTGCTATCTCCTTATTAGTAAAAATGGGAATAATAATACCTACCTCATAGATCTGTACTGAGAAATCAAAGAGATAACCCACAAGCAGCTCCTGACACACAATAACTAGTAGGTCATTACCTACTAGTAATGACCACTATAATGCCAAAGCCATGTCCAGGCTGTTGTCCCTGACACAGACAAAAGTGGTTAAGGAAAAGAAAAAAAATTATTCCATCAATAGGTCATTAGTGTGTCTGGAACCTTATGCTTTTCGAACATTTTTTTCTACTGCTATTTACCTATTATTAACATTAATAATTTTAAACTCTTTTTACAAATACATTTCATTTCCATGGCTACAATATTTGGGATTCCTGTCACATTCTCTTGACGGTTCATGGTGTCATCATGTTACAGTGAAAGGAACTTGGCCAGTGAGGAGAGTGAGTTCCCATCCTGGTTCTGACCACCGCCAGCTGTGTGAGCAGGAAGTCATCACTTACATCTCCTGGGCTCATTTTCCTCATTATTGAAACAAAACTCTTCTCTTCAGCTTTACTTTCTCTTTTTAAAACCATTTCTTTATCTCTGTTAATACTAAGACTGCACTTTAATATTGACCTGCAGAAAACCTCACGGTCCCTGCCCTTAAGAGCTGCTCCCTCTAACGTTGTTCCTGCAATTGCAGTTGGTGCTTGAGGACCTGAGGGAGAGTGTCACCTTCAGCTTTGCACTCTGTACCCCTCTCACTTGCTTCAGTCTAGTTCCACTTTGACCGCCTCCTCGCCTGTCTACCATCTCCTCCCTTAAAGGCAAGGGACTTTCCTTACATGGGAGCAAGAGGGATTTCCCCTTAGTTCCAATACCTCTCCAGTATATTTCAGCATTTGGCGGACATCTTTGGCTGTAGGAGTAGAATGAGACAATGTCTCTAGACTGTGTTACAAAGCTCTGGATTTCTTTCCTGAGTCAGGGACTCTAATTTTGTTAGTATGATTCATTTTTTAAGTTAGCTACTTAGGAATTTACTTGACTCTTTACTGCCACCTAAAACATCCATGTTAGAGTCCTTGTGGTTTATTCCATTGACCAGAATAGTCCATTCAATATTTGGAGAGAAAATATTAATGAGAGCTAACAGTAGCTGAGCACTTTTTGTGTGCTGGAGAAAGTACTAAGCACTTTTCTTGGATTGTTTTATTTAATATTTGCAGCAATGCTCTGATGTAGGTAACTAGTTATCCCACGTTACAAATAAAAGAGTAAATTTTAGAGAAATTAGTTAACTTTCCCAGGATCACAAAGAAATAATTCATTATTTTGGGGATTCAAACCTAGGTCATAGACCCAAGTTCCTGAGTTATTAAACAAGAGTTTTATTGGTGAACTTAGAATTTTATCTAGTTCAGTAATTTTCATTTTTTTTAGGGATTCTTTTCCCTCTCAAATGAAAGCTTGGGCAAAACCCCAATATGTAAACCAAATAAACTTAGAGGTGCTTTATTTTGAAATGCGTGGGGCTGGGGGTGGATAGGAGGTACAGTTTAGAGTCAGATCTAATTAAATTCTCTTCTTTACCAATTCCCCCCCAGTTGTGAGTTGAATTGTGTCCTTCTCTCCCTCCCCTTCCCCATCCACTGGAAAAGATATCTTAAAGTCATAATCCCTAGTCCCTCAGAATGTGACCGAATTTAGAAGTAGGTTCATTCTGCTATGGCCTGGGCAGTAACACAATCAACAGCCATCACGTGGTGCTGGAACGTCAGTAAGTATATGGGTCTGGAAAGCAAGAGATGGAAGTAGGAATGGCCCAGTGATTACCATTTCCCAGTGATTACCTTTGGGAATTGGTGTTTCCTGTCTGTACAACTCTGGGCTCTGTGGGTTTAAGATCCTGGTTCACAAAGAGGGAACGCTTCCAACAGAGGACTCAGCAAAAATCCCACTGAACTTTAAGCTGTGGCCAATGCCCAGGCATTTCAGGTCCCTCATGCCAGGGATTTGCAGACCAGAAGAGGAGTCACCATCCTGGCAGGCATCCTTTACCCTGATATCAGGAGGAGGCACAGTGGTGGCAGCAGGAATGTATTTGGCAACGTAGTGATCCACTTGCATGTCTTTGAGTGCTCTCTTACCTAATTTTGATAATAAATGGACAAATGCAGCTACCTCAGCCTAAGTACAACATGGGGACCATGTATTCAGACACCTAAAATCTGAAATTCTGGTTCATCCCTCCAGGTAAGCCATCAAGACCCAGAGGTACTACTGATGAGGAGGAGAATCTAGAATGGATATTAGAGAAAGAAAATGAGGAATATCATTTGTGGCCCTGAGAACAGCTGCAGTCGAAAGGGCTATACAGCTGGCCCACTAGCCTGCCCCTTACAAGTTGAAGGCCTCCAGAATTCTGGAGGAACTGCTCTCAGAACTTATGGGAAGAAATGGGTCTATGTGTTACAGGTTCCCACTTAGAAGTACTGCCAACTGATGACCTTCAGCCCCTTTCTGCATAGCTGACTGGGACCTATGTCCCAACTCTTCTCTCTGCTCAGTCCTGCTTCTTTCTCTCCTCTCACAGGCATTGATCCTAAGAGCACCCTCTAATAAACTTCCTGCATGCTAATCTCCATGCCATAGTCTGCTTCTCAAGGAATCTGACCTATAACAATGTTAGTTTATCATATTATGCTTAACTATACACGATGGCTTCATTCATTCATTCAAAAATATTTATCGAGTGCCTACTATATGCCCGTTTTGTTCTAGCGCCATGCTGGTGAATGAATCAGATAACATTTCTGCTCTCGTGAAGTTTACATACATAGGCAGGAGATAAGTACCAAGCAAATAAACTAACAGTGAAAAAAAGGTCTATCAGATAGTGATTAATCCTATGCAGAGAATTTAAATGGTGTGTTCTGATAGAAAGTGATTGAATGGCTTCTTTTAAAGCTCACTAGGAAGGTGCCTCCAAAGCTGAGACCTGAATGTCTAGGAACCAGCCATCTAGACATCACAGGCAAGAGCCTTCCAAGTAGAGAGAATGGCTCATGGAAAGCCTTGAGTTTGAAATGGGGTTGGTGTTTAAAAAACAGAAAGAAGGCCAGTGTGGCTAGATCTTAATGGTAACCGTAAAGTGTGAAGCATAAGATTCTTAGAGGTAAACAGGGCATAGGGGAGGGAATGTAAGAGATTTGAAAAGGAAGGTTATAATAGGAAATAAGTTTTTTGGAGAGTGCAAAATTTAAAAATTCTAGTCAAATGTGGTAGACTTGATAGGGAGTGTTGAGGGCTCATCTGAGATAGGGGTCCTGGATTTAAAACAAATGAGAAGAGTTGTGTATTTTTTCCAGCAGTGTTCAGCCACTGTTGCAGGCAAGAAACGGGCAGATAGGATTACATGTGTTTAGCCCTTTGGCAAGTTAGATTGATGGAAAGAGTGCATGGGAGGGAATTAAGATTGTTGTCCTGGGAGAGAAAATGTAAGCTGGGTAAGAGGGAACTAGGGACAGAGTGCTAATGCCTATTGAAAGAAGGGCAGATTTAATGAACTGAGGATCCAGATGAGAGCAAATGCTCGCTTGAGTAGGAATCCTAAATCAGGTGGCTAGAAGGACAGGCTGGAGGGTAGCTAGAAATGGATGTTGAAACAACCCTTTTGGAGATTGTGCTGTCGGTGATGGCAAATCTAGAATGGACGGCTGAGGTGGAGTGAGGGAATAAATGTCTCTGCAGGCCAGAAGGCTGAGGGAAATGAGTACTTTGCAGGGATTATCCACATGGAGGTAGAAGTCACTGACAATGGAAGTCACTGAGTCAGATATTACAGTCAAATTGAATAAGAGAGAGTAAGTGTGACAACAACCCAGCGTACTCTACATCGAAGTCTGATGGCTTACATTTCAGGTTATATGTTTTTAATTTTTTTTTTTGGTCTAGGTTTTTTTAGTTGACTATTTTTAACAAAATTTATTTTTAAGAACATTTTTAGATTTACAGAAAAATTGAGAAAATTATTCAGAGTTCCCATCTACTCACACCCAGTTTTCCCTATTATTAACATCTTACATTAGTATGGTACATTTGTTACAATTAATGAACCAATAATGACACATTATTATTAACAAAGTCCATACTTTATTTAGATTGCCTTAGTTTTTACCTGATGTCTTTTTTCTGTCCCAGAATCCTATCCCATTGAGTAACCATGTCTCCTTAGGCTCTTCCTGGCTGTGACAGTTTCTCAAACTTTTCTTCTTTTTGATGATCTTGACAGTTTTGAGGAGCACTGGCCAGGTATTGTGTAGGAAACCCTTCTATTGGAATTTTTATGATCTCTCTCTCTAGATTACACTGGAGCTATAGGTGTATGGGAGGAAGATCACATAGGTTAAAATGCCATTATCATCAGATCACGTCAAGGGTACATACTATCATCATGAATAATCCCTTATGATGTTGGTCTTGATGACCTGGCTAAGATATAGTGTTTGTCGCATTTCTCCACTACAAAGTTATTCTTTTTTCCCCCTTTCCATACAGTGCTCTGTGGAAGGAAGTCACTAGGTGAAACTCACACTTAAGGAGTAGAGAGTTAGGTACCCCCTTACTGAGGGTAGAATATCTACTTTAATTATTTGGAATTCTTTTCCATAGCAGATTTGTCTCTTTTTTGTCAATTATTATTTATTCAATCACTTCTTTATATCATATGTATATCAATATATATATATATTTATGTACATCATAGGTAGATTAGCACCTTTTCCATCCACCCCCTTTGGCAAGGTAGTCTCAAACATTTATAATACAGGTAGATTCTCTTGTCACAGTCTGCATTCCTTCCTGGGGTCCCCTGACCTACGAAATGGTTTTTCAAAATTTGCACACATTAAGGTTCACTCTTCGTGCTGTAAAATTCTATGGGTTTTGATAAATATATAATGTCATGTCTCTGTAATTACAGTATCATACAGAATAGTTTCACTTCCCTAAAGATCCTGATCCTTTGCTTATTCAACACTTCTCCTATTCCCCAAACCCCAGCAACTACTGATCTTTTTACTGACTCTATAATTCCACCATATTTTCCAGAATGCCATATAATTGGAATTATACAGCACTTTCAGATCAGCTTCTTTCCCTTAGCAATATGCATTTAAGTTTCCTCTTTGTCTTTTTGTGACTTGATAGATCATTTCTTTTTATCACTGAATAATAGATGCACCACAGTTTGTTTATCCATTCCTCATTGAAGGACACCTTGATGGCTTCCAGTGTTTGGAGACTATGGATAAGGCCTCTATAAACTTTCATATGCGGGCATTTATGTGGATATAACTTTTTAAATCGATTGGGTAAATGCCTAAGAGTATGATTGTTGAATCACATGGTAAAACTACGTTTAGCTTTGTAAGGAACCACCAGACTTTTCTGAAGTGACTTTATCATTTTGCATTTCCACCAGCAATGAATTAGAGTTATGTGGCTTCACATCCTCATTAGCATTTGGTATTGCTAATTTCTTGGATTAGAACCATTCTAAAAGCTGTGTGTTGGTGTTTTATTCTTGTTTTAATTCCCTAATGACAAATGAGGGAATAAGCCACAATTAAGACTAGGTTATCATAAACTGCTCAAGTAAACTGTTAGGATTACATCTGGATGCTAATTTGGTGTATGATCCTTCTCCTCAAGTTCTTGATTTAATAACAGGCCCTCTAGGGTATTCATGGGTCTAACTCAACTGAAAAGACTGAAAATAAGTGGGAAAGTGAAACATACATGGAAACTCCTTAAGAGGAGGAGATCACAATGTTTTCACCTAGTATCATAATTTGATGTCAAAGTTCAACTCAGTAAACAGAAACTACTCTAGATGTTTTAAACAAAAACAAAATCATTAGAGCAGTGGGAATTACAGGGTTTGGCTTTAGGTAAATAATAGAAGCACCATAGCTGTGATCCAGACATCAGGAAATGGCTATTGAGGCCACTACACTGTTGCTGCTGCCTTAGGTGCCCTCCACCCACAAAACTGGTGACAGATAATGGAATCTAAAGTTCAACTGCTGCTAAGAGTCACATCTGTTGGAGCAAAGTCATATACTTACTTAGATTATGTACACCTTCTTAAATTATGTATAGCTAATTAGTAGAATCACGGATTTCGCAAAACGCAGTTTTTAGCTTTCCAAACTCTCTGGGTTAAATACCTTCTCCACACTGTCATCTGTCCTGAGACTCTGACCTGCATTAATAAGCTCCCTTGTCCGGTGACTTACAAATAGGTTTGAACAAAGAGGAGTGACAGGGAGAGGATAGTGAGGTTGGGGTGTTTATTCCCCTGCTTCCCTCCCTTGAGGCTGTCATGAGTTGGCAGAATCATTTTTACAAAAGGCTGAAGCTCCTATCCAGTGGCTCTCTCCAAATAGCTCTGTCTCTGCATTCTGGTAACTTCTCCATCTCCTCAGACTTTCAGGCTTATGAGTGGTACTAGTACCCAGTTCTTACTAATTCCATGGTACTGTCGTTTTCCTTCACCCTGAGCACACCTTTGTCAATAATCCTTTTATTAAACTCTCCTCATATTACTCAGTTTGAATGTGCCATGCATTTCCTGCCTGGCCCTTGATTGATTTATTCGCTAAATTCAAGTACAGTAAAACAACATGTGAGAGAACCAATGTAAGTATTCTGCACACTTGATGACACAAGGTCAAACTGGAAGTTTTGTTTTTGCTCCTTTAGCCATACAGCTGGAAAATACAGATTTTTTTTTTCGTCAGGGACATGCAAAGTTGTTGGGTCTCATTCTGTCCCTTGAAATGAGACTAGATTTGTTATTCTCTCTCTTTAAGCTGTCCAGAGTAGTTTAGAAGCAGGTCTGCCTACCTGCAGACCTTTAATTCCTTGTGCCCTTTATACTGACATGTGGCAGCTTCAGGGCAAGCCCCAGACCATCACCCTTAGTGGGCAGGCTTTTCCTGAGATATTCTGGGCCTCAGTACCTGGCAAATGTGGTAGAAAATTACACTTGATCTAAAATTTATGCTAGAGGTTACACTCTTTCTAAGACTATAACTTGAAAAAGACATGGCAAAATTATAATCATATAAATAGACAAACAGATGTGGAAACAATCTTAGAATACAAGCATTATTTATATGACAGGGAAAATTGTGCAACTTCTGTGAAATCTACTAGGAAATTCTTTTTCTTTCTGGCTAAGATTTCTTTCTGGAAGTTATAAATAAACCACAACACAAAACAAAACAAAAGAGCAGGAATTTTTTTTAAAAAAGGAAATTAATTCATTAAACTCATGATAGTCTTACTTTATATAAAATACATAAGAGGTGGGACATAAAGAGACATATATTTTTCAGAAAAATATGCAAATATCGAATATAAAGCAGTCAACGCTAAGAGTAACATGAGTAACTCAGGCAGTGAGTTTCTAATGGAGAAGTTTTTATAAATTACACTACACCTCCTTGACTAGCTTTACGTATTATACCTATAGTGCATCACTGTAATGCATCAGCAATGTTTTTAAATCCCCATACAGCTAAAAAGGGAGGTGATAATGTTAAACAACATGCCTTAATAAGAAAAGAAAACTAGACAAATTTTCAATAAGGTCTTGCTAAAATGCAATGTAACGTTTGCCCAATATGAGCTTCAGGTCAGTGTTTTTTTCTCTCTGGTAAACGCTGCTTTGGGAGGAAAATCAAGGAGCACTACCCACTGCACTTGCTTTGAACAATGCTTCCATTAGAAGACCTATAACCGTATTTAAGTGGTTTCCTTCCCCTTGCGTATTGCCACTATGTTTAATAGCCTTAGGTCTTCCAGAACATGAAAACAACAACTTTCAAAAGCAAAGGCTGCCTTGAACTTTGAATTTTATCAAATGGAGACTCTTATGTGTATTTCTGAACCCCCTTGGCTTCTACTTCTTGAAGGAAAAAGAGGATGAAGACACTGGTCTGCTAACTACGTGTTTTTATTTTTTGTTTGTTTTAACCCCATAAGTTATATAGTTCTCATGATAAGCTTCTGGGTCTTAGCTAAGCAGTTCTCAAGGGAGCCATCACTGAATTTTGGATTTGCTTTCATTCCCTCACGTTTATGATCTACTATTTGCTTATCTCAGGTCCTAAACTAACCAAGAGAGCCTCTTCGGAGGTCACTGGGCTGCTTCTGATGAGGTATGGAGAGGTTTCTCATCACTCCCTCTAACCTTGGGTCACCTCTCTATGGGTTCTTCCCCTGTCGGTATTTAAGGATGTTCAATTACCCCCAAGTTAAAAAACAAAAGAAAAAAACTCCCCCTCAACTATATACATGGTTACTCCCTGTGAAGAATGGTATCCTGTCTCTTCCTCAATTTCTCAACTCTCCCTTACTCTCCGACCCCTGATAACTGCCCTTCTTCTCCCCTATACTTAAAAACACCAAGGTCAATGATGACGTTCTTACTGCTAAGTCAAATGAACCCTTTACAGTCGCATCTTTCTAAAGTTATTGAAATACTTTTTCTCTTAGCTTGAACTATATCACATAAAAATAATTTTTTTGCAAAGATCCAGAATGCCTGGTTTTAAACTCTCCTCCACTGAGTAGCTATGTATCCTAGGCATGTTATGTAATTCTTTAGCTCCCCCCCCCACCCGCCCATTTCATCTCAGTGGGGAATAAAAAGAAATTAAATCTAAAAGCACTTAGAACGGTGCTCATCAGACTTGTTATAAAGTATGCAATAAATGTTAGCTATTATTACGTTTAATTGTTTGATTTCTTCCCTTAAAACGTGTTCCTTCTGCAGCCAATGAGATTGGGTACTTGACACTTTTACTTTGAAAGACAGATTTGGTATCTAGACCGCTGAGTTTACACAGAGGAGGCCCCGGCAGGAAGAGGAAGTGAAGGAATCCCAATTCTGTCAAAAAAGAAGATTGACACAGTCAGAAGTAGGAGAACAAACTAATTAGAGATGTGTTCAGATTTCAAAATTGAAGGAGTGTTACGTAATTTAAATGGAGAGTTATTTTGATAGGGCATGAGCCCCACTTTCTGGCCACTCTGGGTTCTTGGGTGGTGGGATGAGTTCTAAAACCCCCTGCAGCTACAGCCCACCCACCGCTCCAGGACAACTAAAAAGGAGTTAAGTTGGGAAACATTGGGATGGTCATGGTGAGGTCTAATGAGCCCTGCACAGAGGCTGGGGTGGACCACTAAACCTGGGATGCCTGAGGAGGACCTGGAAGAGACTCAGGGATTTGTAATGCCACCAAGAGCCCTGGGGAGGGCTGTCAGTCCAGGTGTATTACCAGCTCTGACCAAGCTGAGAGAGATCAGATACTGGGTTACACTAGCTGCTGAATTTAGCATTGGAGCCGGTGGAATGCCAGCAATGGGAGGCCAAAGGGCAGAGTGAGGACATTGCTTGGATCTGAGGACCTTTCCCTTCTGAGGTCAAAAGGTCCCTTGAGACCTGATGATTTTCTCTCCTACATACTTCTTGAATCTCTCTTCTTTACGCCTGGAAGAGGAAACTTCTCTTCTCACCTGGATTCCTGTAATAGTAATTAGTTCATTTCTCTCCAGGCTTGCTGCTGTCAACCCGTTTGTAACCCTGTAGCCAGACTGAGCTTTCTTTTCCCTCAGACTGATCTTTTAAAACCACACATCTGATTGTGGGACTTTCCCACTGAAAGCACTTCAGAGGCATCCTCAGAAAGCCAGATTTCTCATACGGTTTAGAGGACTCTTCAGAACTTGCGGCTCCTCTAGCCTCACCGCCTTGCCTTTCTCCACCCCTCTCTACACTCCCACCCTCCTGAGCTCCCTCCTGAGCTACTGTTGACTCCACCATATGGGCATGCTGCCCCCATTGCCTCTGTGCATGCTGTTTCCTATTCCAGGAAAACTGTTTCCATGCTTGCTTGTGCCTTTACCTGGATAAATATATTATAGTTCATAATTTTTGCTACAAGCCTTTCTGACTCTTGGATTCTTGGTTAAGATCACCCTCCAGTGTGTTCTCACAGCACTATATACTTCACAATGATCAACACTTTCCACTTGGGCTTACTTGCTGGGGAAATCGTTGAAGTTTTTATCAGAACCAGTAATTAACATCTCTCTATCCTTTCTTGGCTTGGAGCCACAGAGAACAGAACACAGAGGAGACAAATTTCTCTGTCCTCAACTTTTTAACCTTTAAAACTATATTGGAGTGCATGGCTTACGTGAGGTCGAATGGTTTTCTAAATCTCCCTTGAACTGAACACATCCTTCAAAATGTCTTTTGTTCTCCCCCATGAGGCCAAGAGCAGATGGTGACAGTCATCAGTTGCCTCCCCAAGGACAGAGAAGGAGGAGTCAACCTGTACTTTCTCAGGTCCTTCTCAGCAACTCACCAGTCAGGGAAGTCACTCCTACTCCCCTGGGAAAAGACAGTGAGGGAATGGGACCAGGGACCGGGAGAGTTATGCAAGTGAAGATCCAACCTTTCCACTTGGAACCGTAAAGCGGTGGGAGAGGACAGCCTTAGCCCCCAACCTCCTCAAAAGAGGGAGGATTGCATACAGTTCAGCGTCTCATCTCTATCACCTAGCATAATGACTAGCATGAGTTGACACAGTAAATGCTCATAGAAAGAACATCTTCAATAGTTTCGATATAGATCTACTTTCATAGAAGATCTGGGCCAAATATCTGCTTGAGATTTCCTTTCATTGTCAAGGGTTAACTTCTGAGTGGTTGCCTTTTTTCAGAATGTGTTAGTGTATGAGAATCACAGTGTAGTGTCCTGTAGTTCTAATCTAGTCAGCATGCATTGTCTATTTGTCCTATCCAGTGATTTGATTTGATTTTTGATTTTTTTTAACATCTTTAGTGGAGTATAATTGCTTTACAATGGTGTGTTAGTTTCTGCTTTATAACAAAGTGAATCAGCTATACATATACGTACGTCCCCATATCCCCTCCCACTGCGTCTCCCTCCCTCCCACCCTCCCTATCCCACCTCTCTAGGTGGTCACAAAGCACCGAGCTGATCTCCCTGTGCTATGCAGCTGCTTCCCACTAGCTATCTATTTTACGTTTGGTAGTGTATATATGTCCATGCCACTCTCTCATTTCATCCCAGCTTACCCTTCCCCCTCCCCATGTCCTCAAGTCCATTGTCTAGTAGGTCTGTGTCTTTATTCCCATCCTGCCCCTAGGTTCTTCAAGACCACTTTTTTTTTTTTTTGAGATTCCATATATGTGTGTTAGCATACGGTATTTATTTTTCTCTTTCTGACTCTTGAAAAGTCTGAAGATATGGTGAAATAGGCTTGAATTCCCCCAAGTTACACACAGGCTGCTTGAGATAGGAGCAGCCTTTGCCACTTGGATGGGGCGTGGTGCCTGTACACGTGCGCCTTCATGTCCCTCCTCCACCCCTTGCCCCCACCTTATTGCCCGGTACTTAGCCTCATTCTATTTGGTTATGTTTCCTGCCTGGCCCTATAACCATTAGAATTTATGATTCTTGTACAACGTTTCAGACAAATTGCAAATTTAGGTTTTCCTAGCATAGTCAAAGTGAAATTTTTTCCTCTTAAATATGTAGTACATATTTTATCCTCTCTTTTGAAAACCCAATGGCCATAATCAAACTTCACTGCTATGGAATAAGTCTTCGGGATGCATTAAAGTTTGATTTGATTTGGAAACAAATCTTCGTTTATTAGAATCTCTTCGTTTCTCTTCGTTTGTGAGAATCCTTAAGGAAACTCATCTATTGCATAAAGCAAAGTATATTTGATAGTAGAAAAATTATGTGATTTGCAGAACTTAGCCTTCTTGCTGTGTTTGTGGCTTGTCCCTAGGTGTGATTTAAGACTTTCCTTTGCCCGACAATTTATCTGAAAGGTGGTATTGTTATTCTTATAAAACGAGGGCAGTGATTCATATTGGCTGGGGTAAATTGTGTGTTTGCAAAACACTTCGAGTTTCTCTTATTAAAGGGACTATACAAATTCTTTGAAAGGAGCAAGGAGATAATTGTGATCCTATGATCATAGAAATTCATATCACACATGAGGAAGCAGGATGAGTATTTATAACAAAAGCATTCACAGCGATTCATGTAATTCAGAACCAAGGTAAAAGGGTCTCGTGTCAGAAATAGTACTATTAGCAGCCAGATCATTATAGAGGTTGTTTAATTAATTCTTTACTGTGAGGAGAAATGCCATTGACACTTAATTATTTTGATAACGAAACTACAACCGGGGGGCTTTCAAAATGTGTATGTGAAACCACAAATAGATCCCTTCAGTTCTTTGTGAAAAGAGCTCCTATTTCTCTATTCAAAAGCACTATCTTCTGGGTATGTCCTTGTAATTCTTTCCTAATATATTTTCACACTTTGTCCCTGGGAGTCTATGTTTGGGTGAATTGTTAATTGCAGTTTTCATAATTTAAGAAATCATATCCAAGGAGTAGAATGGGAAGTGTTCTGAAAAACTGATTGCTAATAATTTATTAAAATCATTTCATTCAAACCCAAGTGACACTCATTACCAGAAAAAATATTCTTAAAATAAACTGTTATTTTATAGAAAGCAGAATAAGTCCAAATCCAAGGCTTTTGTTATTTTATACTTTCTACTTACTTATTACTTTAAATATTTTATATGATTCATACTTTAGATGGTGATTTTCCTATAAATCTTTCATTTAAAAGATGGATACTTAAGACCAAGAAAATGATTTAAAAATTATAAATTTATTTTAAGGTCTTTTTTTTGTTTGTTTTTTTCACTTATTTTTAAAAAGTAAATTATTCACTAGTTTCATTTCCATGAAATAGCTTTTTGGATGTATTTTTGGTTCCATAATTTAGGAAGGCATTAGGATATATTCTTTCTTTGCATTTATTATTCTCATTTTCTTTAGATCCAATATTGCTCTTAAGTAAATCTTTGTTTCATGACTGGTAGAGATAATCTGTATAAAGTATTGCCTTAATAGAGATATGGGAAACTATTAATAAATGATAGTAAAAAAATAATAAAGATTTTTGGCACATATGAACAATCATTCAACCATGAAATATTTTTAAATTTTACAATCTGTGTTCAGATTTCCAGTCTGAAAACTGGAAAGTGTTATAAATAGTAGAAAAGGGCTGGGAAGAACCAAACTAAGAAGTGAATCAAGTTATTGAGTGACTTTTGTAAAGTGATCCATATCCAGTAAGTATAGTTCAGCGTAGCATAAGATGAAAATAACCTGGTATGAAACAATGCTAAATGAACGGAAGGAAATATATATAACTTCACATTCTACATTCTATAATAATGTGCTATTGAATTTATCTGGATGTCCTAAAAAGTAACTGTACCGTTGTTGATAAAATTAAGCAAATTAACAATCCACTTAACATTATTCAGAAAATCCTAAATTGTTAACTAAATTACAAAATGTGCTAGATCAGAGGTAGTGACCTATGTTCCTTTTCCCCCACAACAACTATCTGTATTCTATATATGGCATAGCCTTGGGAACTTCATTAAATCTAATTTAACAAAAGCCCAATTCATCCTTCCAGATACAAATCGTAACTCAATTCAGTACCATTAAAATTGAGCACTTCCTAAGTATACAGCCATGTGCTCTATACTGGGATACAAGATAAGACAAAATACCACCCTCAAGGTGATTCAGGATGTGGGACAAAGCAAGCCAGAGAATAAAACAGAATGATGTATTATGGTAGCAGCCTAACTGTCTTTGAGAGACAATGAAGTCTTCCACGGAAGAAACTCCTGAGTGACTCACAAAGGTTATGAGGAGTTAAAGAAAAGTCAGAGTGAATAGCAGTAACAATAGTCAGATGTGGGAGAGAGCTTGTCAACTGTCAGGTCCAGGAAATGCAGGTATTTCAGAGGGGTTGGGGGCGATGAGGCTCCAGTTTGACCAGGTCATGGAAAGCCGCTTCCTCCTGTGTCCTCTGAATCTGGAGACAGTGCAAATCTCACACAGCTACCAAGTCTGAAACTCTGAGGTCATCTTTGGCTCCCCAGTTGCTGGCACCTCCCACGTGTATTGGATTAAAACATGGTCTCTGTTCTACCTCCTTCAGTTTTTGCACAAATCTGATTCTTTTGTGTCTCACATGATCTACTGGAATGACATTCCTACTGGCCTACCTGCCTCCAGTGTTATTTTCTACCAATTCATTCTGTACACTGCTGCCAGTGTACAGTTTTAAAGTAAACTTAAAAAATCAAATTATAACATATATACAAGTGCAAAAATTATAACTGTACAACTCAGTGAATTTTAATAAAGTAAATACATTCACATAAATACTATCTAGATCAGGAAATAAGTGATTACCAGCATTTTAGAATGTGTATAGTAATCTACAAATATTACTCAGGTCATGTCGGTTAATACTGTTGTTCAGATTATCTATGACCCTACTAATTTGTTGTCTATTTACTCATCAATTGACAATAAAAATATTAAAATCTCCAACTGTGATTGTGGAGTTATTTATTTCTCCCTTTAATTCTGTCATTTTTGCTCCACATCTTTGAATTTTAAATGTTATCGAGCACATATATTTATTATTGTTGTTATTGTTGTTGTTATTATTATTATGTCTTCTTGATGAGCTGAACCTTCAATCATCATGAAATGTTCCTTTTTATTGTGGGTAATACTCTTTGTCTTGAAGTCTATTTTATCTGAATTTAATATAGTCACTCCAGGTGTCTGATGTCTTCTGTTTGCAAAGTGGATCTTTTTCTGTCTATTAACTTTCAACCTATCTGTGTCAGTATGCTTAAAGTATGTCTCATGTAGACAGCACACAACTTTTTTTTTTTTGGTCTACACCAGTCTCTCCTACTCTTTCGAGATTCCAGTTATTCATATGTGAGATTTTTTGAAATTGTCCCATACTTCCTTGAAATACTGTTCATTTTTCCAATCTTTTTTTTCTCTGATCTTCAGGTTAGACAATTTTCCATTGATCTAGCTTCAGATTCAGTCTTTGTTTCCTCTGTTATCTTCACTCTTCTGTTAAGCACATCCAGTGCTTCTTATTTTTTTTAAAAAAATGTTTGTATATTGTACTTTTGAGTTTTATAATTTTCACGTGGTTCTTTTTTGGTTAATAATTTTTATTTCTCTATAGATATTTCCTATGCTTTTATTGATTATGAGCATATTTTCCTTTATGTCCTTGAGCACAGTTTCAACTGTTGCTTTAAAATACTTGCCTTCTGGGCTTCCCTGGTGGCGCAGTGGTTGAGAATCCGCCTGCCGATTCAGGGGACACGGGTTCGTGCCCCGGTCTGGGAAGATCCCACATGCCGCAGAGCAGCTGGGCCCGTGAGCCATGGCCACTGAGCCTGCGCGTCCGGAGCCTGTGCTCCGCAACGGGAGAGGCCACAACAGTGAGGCCCGCATACCACCAAAAAAAAAAAAAAAAAAAAAATTAAAAAAAATAAAATAAAATACTTGCCTTCTAATTCTAACATTTTCAGTCATCTAAGCGTTAATCTCCATTGATTGTCTCCATTGATTAAATAAGACCAGGTCATATTTTCCTGGTCTTTATATTTTGAGATATATTTTATTGTATCTACGGCAATGTGAATATTATCTTATGGAGACCCTGGATTGTGTTTTATTGACTCTTCATAGGTGTTTCCTTAAAAATTAACTTGATTGGACTTAAACATCATATTCTGTATTTTGAATGATAGCTCAAATCTCAGATCAGTTCCTTTATTTTTGTTCGCAATCTGTCCTATGCATGTGTGGTCAGGGGTCAGATAGAGACTTGGACAGAGTGTATAGATGGAATTTGGGGCTCCTCCTCTCTAAATCACTCCTTTATGAGATTTTTCTCTCATTTTTCAGTGGGCTGTTGTTGTCCTGAACAAAGATTGTCCTTTGGTTCTTTGGACTAGAAAAACTGGATTTTCTCTCAGAGTTTGTTTGCCCACAGAACATCAGATTTGACCTATTCTTCCTCTAATCAGGGACTTTACTAATCTGCAAAGTCCTTGAGGGAAGGACTGTCTTCATCTTTATATCCCCAGTACCTTAGTATATTGCATGGTTTATAGTGGAAAGGCAATAAATAAATATTCATTGAATAAATGACCAGATTTGCACTGATATTTCTATTCCAACTTACTAAGTATTTTCTACTGCTTTTTATAGCTCTATGATAGTCATCTGATGATTTGTAGACTCAGATTGCTCCTTAGCTAGATTTGCTCATTCTATTCAGTATAGTTAATTTAAATAATCCATCAAAATTCAAACATATCTTGCTTCTGAAAAAACTGCAAGTCTGGATCCTTAAATCTAGCATCCTATATGAGAAACAGGTTGACTTTATACACAACGCTTTTGCTCTTGATAACTGTTATGGCCTATTTCACCTAATTAGTAAGGTTATTTAAGCAATTTAAATTTTTGCAGAATTTGTTCATTTGTTGTGAAACACTACTTCCTTAGAGAGGAACCATATATAAGTTGAGTTGAATGGATCCCATTATGTTAGTGATCCTTCAAGTTCTTTTTTCCTAATGTCTTCGTGAGAAATCAGTACAAATATACTTTTGAGGAACAACTTCTGATCCTAGAATCTGAAAATCCAAGCCAGATATATTCAATTCCTCCAGTGCCCTTAGATCTGTTGTATTCACTACCAAATTCCCAGAACTGTTCACAGAGTTTAGCACATAGTAAATTCACATATACTGTTGTTGAATTAATGAATAAATCAAGGATAAAGTATAGTGTACAAGTCCTCTAGTCATTAACACAGAGTCTTCCTCTAAGCCGTCAACATTAAAAGATTATCAAGAGCCCTGAAGAGGCAACTGAACATGAGGGATAATTACTTTCAGAAATAAGATTATAGTATAAAAGAATATCAAATCATTGTTTTAAGCATATAACATTTAGGATTTGGGGCAATTCCAAACAACTTTATTTAACATGCTATTTCACGTTTTAATCATATTCCTGTTCAAAAATTAAGCTCTTTGCAGATACCTTACCAAAATTTTTATAGTGGTGTTAGCTGATTAGTTACTCTAGCCATCAAAGTTTTCCAGGCCAAGGTCAAGTGTTCTGTGCTTTCTGGCACGTAACTATGGAATTTCAATAGAATATTTACTAAAACATTTGAAGAGCTCCCTAAAGAAATATTCCTTAGAATTATTTTATCCATTCTGTAACTGCTTCTGTAACAAAGATATAAATCAAACTATTTTATCTTCATACAAAGTTTCAGCTTTTCCTCTTATTCATCAGGAATATAACAGCTATAGATATCTGTTCAATGAATAGCAGAACACCTTGCTTGTAAGCACTTAACCATCTCACTGTTGAGGGCATGGTAGACACTATTGATGAATGTTAGGGGGGTTCAGAAGCTGGGCATCACAGTCACCTGTGCAGCATGATATCAACAGATTCTCAGGCCTCATCTGTTGAGATTCTGATAAGGATTCCACCAAATTTTATGTATTTAAAGCACTCATCTAAATCAGAAATTTGAAAAATAATAAAATCATACTGCCGAAGAGGATTTCACTGAACTTTAATTCATCTCAGATTTCAAGTAGAACAAAAATTAAGCCATCACAGAGAGGTGACGCTCTTTCCCTTATATAAATCCTTATAGAAACCCATTAATCAATTTCTCTTTACAGTATATCGTTGCTCACTTTCAAGACTAGCACCTTATATTTGTATACTATACATTACATGTTTTCAAAGGAGGACAGAATATTTGAAATTAGAAGATCAAAAATCTTTTTTTCCAGATACGTTCAGTTTAGTCCATGTCTGTGGAAAGGTCTATACAAGAATATCCTCACATCTATATCAGCTGATAAAGTACAGATTTGCAAAGAGCTTCTTCTCTTTGTTACCAATAGTTGTTATTGTCCAATGCAAACCTGTGAAAGCATTTGCACTTTACCTTGTTTACTGTGAATTCTCAATGCCTACAAATGCAAACAGATTAGGAAAATAGGCAGCCATTCCTTTTAGCAGGGCTTGGAAGTACCACACAAATTGCACCTCAAATGCCTTCAGGTGTGGAAAGAACCGCATCTTCTTTTGTGTAATCATGAGGCCAATAATCAGCTTCAAGCTAAAGAGGGACTAGCAAGACTTCCTCTCTGATCAGACAGAGAGATAAGAGTGAAACACTACCTAACAAAGTTTTTCCATGGTCTTCAGATAAAATGACAATTTTAATGGACTACGGTGAGCTCATTTACCTTAGAAGTGAAGGAAAACCCTTAACAATTAAACATTCCCAAGAACCAGGAAATTTAAAGCAAGTATCAAACACATATTTATTGCCGTTACTGAATGACAGGGAAATTGGTAGATAGGGGCAATGAGCCAGCACTGATACATAACTAAAAGGAATGCTTTTTTTCCTCTGCTTTGGGACACGGAGGGAGGGGAAAGCCAGGGTCTGGAGTTATGGTTTAAGAGGGTACGTTGGAAAAGGAGTGCGAAGGATATACACAAATTGCAACTGCTGACTTCCTTCATTGGAGCGTGTCTACAGGCAACATTTGAAACTCACATCTGGGGAGAGGCTGTCTTGAAGCTGATGTCAGACAGCTAAAAAAGAGGCTCAAATGGCCATCATCCCGGCTTGTACTAGTGATGCCTTGTTGAAACGCTATGTCGCTAAAGAGTAGTTTCACATGAATAGCTTTCTTGGTCTCACACTCAAAAACCTACAGTGGAAATAGAATACCTCTGCTCTTTTACTGGGCACATGAAAGGAACAGAAAAGAGGTAGGAGCATTCTGATCCTTTAAAACAAGCTTTCAAGCTCTTTACTCTCTTTTGAAAACTCCGTGAATTTTCTTCCTGACACAGTTCTGGGTCGCATTGTGTGCAGTGCATTAACTCAGCGCTTGTTCTGCACTTTCCCTGCCGCCTGGTTGAAATGTCCACCTTCCTTCATGAGCCCTTTGTCCTCGGAGCCCCATCCTCCAGCCTGGCAACAGCATGTCCTGTGGGCAGGGGCAATTGAAGCCGCACTTAGGGTGCATTGACAATAGATTGGTAGTCAGGGGGTTTGGTTTTCTTTCCTGCCTTTCCATAAATAGTTTTTTTGTCCCAAGCAAGCCACTTTGCCTTCCTGGACCTCTGCTCCTATATCTGTAAATCAAGGGTGTTGGACTGGTTGACTTTAAGGTACCTTTCTTCTCTATAATTTTAGATTTCTACATAGAAATCTAAATCTAATATCAGTAGGCAATAATTCTATTTCAGTATCAGTAGGCAATAATTATATTTGAAATCTTCCCTTTCTCCTTTTGGCAGCCTTTTTACATCCCTTTATGGAAGAAGATAAATTTCCATGTGTTAAAGAGTCAACAGATTCTGTTCATGTGTAATTTAACTTTTTAATTGTATACAACTTGGCTTTCATGTATTCTCAAGAAATTAAATGACTTAGCAGAGCCTCATCCAGCTCAAACTAGCGTTGACTTGATTTCCAGAATTATTTACACTGCCCAGAATACTTGGATCAAAAATGTAAATGATGGTCTTGAATAGAGATTTAAATTGTGTTTGTGTCACCCACACCATGAGAGACTGTGGCTCAGCTATTTGGGGGAAATAAATGCTTCTTGTATCCTTGCAAGGTGTTCTCCACTGTTTAGTCTGCTCTAGTAAGATTTACCAGGGAGGGGAGAGCAGAATTTAGGCTAAATCGTGGAGGGATAGAGTTTGTTGAATAAGGGATCCAGTGGGGGTGACCATAATCTTTTTAACTGAGCCGGTTCTCTGGATGGATTATTTACATTTTCATTTTCTTTAAAATTTTATTTTCATCAAAGTTATTTATATGACTAGTTTAAAAGAGCAAATTGCTCTAGAAGGCTTATTACAATAAATTGTACAGCAGTTCCTGGTGCCCCCTTTCCCTACCTTTGATTCCAGCTCCCAGGCCAATTGCCTTCTACTCTACATTTATTCTCCTGTCATTTAAGCTTTTATGGCTATAACTTGATTATTCACCTTTAGACACTGGTAAAGATTGGCTGGTGCTCAAATCATACTAGGTCTTCTCTTCTTCCCGAGTACATGAGAAGACTCCCAGGTCCCTTGAGGTTACATTAGGACCAAGAAAGATCTATTCATATGAGCAAGAAATGACAGAGCAAATACGTCTACTCTTTTAAAAAAACCTTTTCTGCCCCCTTTCAGGCAGGTTCCTCTTGCTCAGCAACCTCTAGCTCCAGGCAGTACTGGCTGCTGTTTTTTCGGCTTGTTGCCTTCATCCTAGGGTTTCCTGCATCGTCATCCTAGGAATTTCCTTCACCTCTTTCCTGTGCTGGATGCCCTGATTTAAGAACCCAATATTGTCCTCTTGAATCATTCTCTCATTTTACTGGTGAACATGCTCCAGTAGCCTCCTGAGAAAGGGGACCCATTATCTTGGTCCTTGTAGATTTAAATACATTTTATTCTTTTGTTCTCAGGCAGGTTTCAGAAGGAAATAGACAATATGTTTATTTGAACTGTTTTGCTCAAACAGTAAGAAGAAGACCAGTGATTTCTTTGCAATATTAAATTCAACTTTGGATAAATGTCACTTCAGTGTGGAGTGAACAAGGCATACTTAACCCTTTGGGGATATGGCCATGCTGATTTCCTCATAAACTAAGGTTCAATTAAGTTCAAAAGTATTTAGCAAAATTAATGTTTTTCTTCATTTTTTAACTCAACACCAAAATTATACTCAGCGTTCTCTGCCCTCAAACCTATTCCTGCTCTCTTATTCCAACTGAGGCAGATAGCAGTCATGCATACAATCAACCAGACATCTTTGGCTCCTTCTCTCCAACCTTCCATGTTCAGAAATGCAGATTCCTCTCCATCCTACCTTTTTGCATTCAGTCCCACCTTTCTATTCTCATTGCCACCCCTAAGCTTTACTCAACCTCTTCTTGCAGCTCAGCCAGATTTATGGGCCCTTGTGTAAAAGGTAAGATGATTTTGGCATGAATGATGGCCTGAAAGTGGCGTTATCTTAATTAAATTTTTATATTCCTAATCAAGAAAGAAGTCCAGAGGTAGGCAGTTGCTGGGGTGGCTAGTAGCTCAACAATGTCATCAAGGACCCACAGACTCTTGCTATCTTTCTACTCTGCCATTCTCAGTGTGTAGTAAATATCTCCCTAGTAGTCACATAATGGCTGCTGCAGTACTAAACATGAATCCTTCCTAGTCTCCTGGTCCCCATTTGACTTATCTCTCCTCTGTGTTCAGAGAACTAACCATATTCTTCCTTCTGTTATACTTAATAATGGATACATTTACTATTTAGGATCATGAGTTTCTTAGCAGCAGCAACTTATCCCTGTAGGTATCCCCACAGTGTCTTGGTCATAGGAGGTGTTCAGTAAATTTGTTTCCAGTTAAATTAATTTAAATTAAATTGTTGCGCTCAGGTACTTGAAAAGAACTCTAACTCCAGACATTCCATCAACCTTCAAAGTGTCCTAATCAACTTATCTCTCACTGAAATGAGCTAATCTCATTCTTCTTGGAGGGATTTTACTCTGTGAAGGGTATATTGCTGTTTGGTTGGAATGCAATTTACAGATTTGGAATTCCAAGACGTTCAAAGTAAACAAAATACACCAGTTGAAGCAATTTAAAACAAACAATATTAGAGACATGCTCACATTCTGAACAAAGTCAAGTGCTGAAGGAACACTTACAGAAGGTGTTGATTTCTTCCCATTCTTTTCATCCTTAGATAACTTTAACAGCTGAAAATAAGGATTTGTTCTCTCATGCTACTTTACTTTTATTGTCATTCAATTAATTTACTCATTCATTAAAAGGGCACTAAGCATATACTAACTAAAAACAATTTATAATTTTTAGTATAGTGACATGCAGACAAGTGTTACCTACAAAGTTAAAGTAAAGCTGCACTAAATTCATAGAAGATACTGATTGGATTCTGTATTTCTGTCCCATTTGAAGACATAGAGGGATATATCATTAAAAACCTAGGAAATAAATAGGCTTTTCCAAACCTTTCTCCTCTCGAAAATTTTGAAGATTCTTTTGGCCCTTAATCATGGATGAAGCAAGTGTACATTATTGCTGTATTTTTAAAGCATTAATGGTATTTTTCTTTTGAAAGCTGTTAGTATTTTATACGTATAAGATTTTATGTCAACTTACCAAAAATGTAGTCAAATTTGATTTTGTTTAATCAATTAAATTTATTTTTCAAAACACCAAACTTTGCTATCAAAAATGTTAAATATGCATCATTAACATTTTTGATAGCGAAGTTTGGTGTTCTCCTGAAAAATACTAATATAATTATTGTAAAAACTCCAAATTACAGAATACAATAGTTGAAATAATGGTCTTACTATTAGGAATCAATAGTAGAGTTTTACATTGCAAGCATCTCAAGTTTTGATGTTTCTTTTCTAATTTTATTCCTGAGTTCTCTGCATTTTGAGTTTTGGTCATTTTAATAGAAACTCTCATAACAGAAGAAAAATTATTGAAAGGAAGATATCAACTACAAGTAAACTGGAAATTTTAAGCATGAATTTTGTTCACTTAATGCAGAGAAGGGGTAGTTAGTCTTGACCATTGAAAAGAACAGGATTGTCTTTCTAAGCTAATCACATTCTTGTAAAATAGCCACTTTTGGAAACAGAAACATCAGGATTGTTTAGTTTTCTGTGAAGCAGCATGTTTGGTAAACAAATGGAGAGAATGGGAACATTTTTCGGCTTCCTGCAAAACCTTTAGATGCATGACTGCACATCATCTCTCCAAAGAGAAAATACAAATGAGAGCAACAACTTAAAATCTGTCCAAACATACACTTTTGTTACAAACACGAAAATTATGGAAATGATCTCGTGCTACTATGAATTATTATCATTCATTAGACATTGAATTTACTTTAAAGTGTAGATTTTTCTTGGTTGCTTTAAAGCTTTTTGATGTACTAATGGAAAAAATAAAGTTTAAAATTAATTTTTCTGATTTAGAGTTTAAGATGATGTCTAGGTAACAATCTCCCAATTTTTCAACAAAACACTTAGGAATATACAGAGAAAGATAAAAAAAATCATAATCAACCCATTTCCAGAATATGGTCAGAAATTTTACTTCCTTCCATAAGGGTGAAGACATAGGATTAGGAAAAAGTTGGCAACTCAACCAGTCTTTACCCATTAAAAAGAGTCACCTGCAGATAAACATAGACATTGAAACTTTCATAAGACTCCCTGATTATTGGGACCTGCTCTATCCAGTACTGTAGCCACCAGCCACATGTGACTACTGAATAATTAGTTAATATGGCTACTAGAAAATTTTAAATTACATATGTGGCTTGCATTTGTGGCTTTCATTGTATATAGACAGTGTTGGTCTATATCATGGCTCAAAAAGCCATGGTCCATACTAACTAAAATTGGACAGTCATATTTTCACCTGGTAGAGTTTCTGTTTGAAGTGGCTAGAGTACTTTTCTTCCCTACTCCCTATCTTCATATCCACGTAGTGACTTGGTCTCAGAAAACAAGGCAGAAATTGAAGGTGGAGTTGGGGTGATGATTAACTATTGATGGCTTATTACATCAGGAAGTTTGTGGGAAGGAATAACAAGGAAAGAGTCCTGATAACGAAGATGTTGAAAATAGCAGTTATCATTTATAGCATCATTGCAGCCTGTTAAAGAACAAAGTAGGGTAATAAAATAAGAGCCATACTACATAAAACACTGCTATTCAGTGGAAAGTGAAGTAGAAGCTATGCCTTTCAATCTGCCTTTTAACTACAGATCTGAGAAGTGGGTTTATCAGCTCCCACATAGAGAGTAAGAACTAAAGACAGACCATGTCCTCTGCTGACAAATTCTAAGTCTAGATAAATTTCTCTTCAATCAAATATAATTAAAGAGTGGAGAAAAAATAAAATAAAAGAAAGAAACTACTTGGACCAATAGGAATAGAAACATGCTGTTGAATAAACCTTCAAACCTTCAAACTGAAGGTTTGGTGGAGGATCATAATTAAGAAAAAAATTCAACAAGGTTTCAAATTCTCCTAAAACACTTTAAATTGCACTAGAAAGCTTCAGTAAAAAAGACTATGTGAGGGGGCTTCCCTGGTGGCGCAGTGGTTGAGAGTCCGCCTGCCAAGGCGGCGAACGTGGGTTCGTGCCCCGGTCCGGGAAGATCCCACATGACGCAGAGCGGCTGGGCCCGTGAGCCATGGCCGCTGAGCCTGCGCGTCTGGAGCCTGTGCTCCGCAACGGGAGAGGCCACAACAGTGAGAGGCCCACGTACAGAAAACAAACAAACAAACAAAAAGACTATGTGAGGACTTTAAATTTTGACCTGAAGACAAGGTAAAAATAAACTGGGAAGTTTCTACATTGGTCCTCAATGAGACCTTTTTTCTTGTAGCCACACAGTTGATGTTGCCACGTATAAACATGGACAAATATTTGTGTACAAGGTTACATGCTGCAGAATTTTTACTAGGGAGGTTATGAACAACTCAAGTAGCAAGCCATAGGAAAATTGTTTCATAAATTATATCCTGGTCATGTGATCCAACAATATATGAGGCCATTAAAAACTTAAAATTTTAAATAATATCAGTGGCATAATATCAATGACATAGTTTCAATATGCTCATGAGAATATGTTAAATAAAAAGTAAGTAATCTGTATGTACATATACAATTTTAATTATGTAATATAGATACAGTAGATATATATAAAAGTTGACATGGAACAAAATTTTAGTTATCATTGTTTATATCAAATGGTGGTATGCTGTGGATAACTTAATTTTTCTTTATGTTTGTCATATTTTTAATACAGTTGCTATTATTCCCCATAAACAATATACATTTTAAAATTACACGGACTATTTTATTCACTGTCACGATGTTCTTTATCCTTAATTTTTCCAATATTTTAGAGTACTTTGGGTAATAACTGTGGGATGAATGAATACAAAAAGGTGCTTTTCAAGTGTCTTTGGAGAGATCATTGGCGATTTATCTGTTTTTGAAACTTTTTCAGTAGTCATACTATTTTGGCTTATGCAATCTTTCTATTATTTGGTATTTATTTTTAAAATATATAGCAGGGCTCCCCTGGTGGCACAGTGGTTGAGAGTCCGCCTGCTGATGCAGGAGACACGGATTTGTGCCCCGGTCCGGGAAGATCCCACATGCCGTGGAGCGGCTAGGCCCGTGAGCTATGGCAGCTGAGCCTGCATGTATGGAGCCTGTGCTCCGCAACGGGAGAGGCCACAGCAGTGAGAGGCCCGTGTACCACACACACAAAAAAAAATAATAAAATAAATAAATATATATATATAGCAGCTTCTTTTCTAAAATAATTTAAGGTAGTTTACAATACAGAATATGTGCAATGTTGTAAAAAGTAAATGGAAAATCAGGAGGGCTGGGGAAAAAAAGAAGCTGCAAGTAAGCTATTAATAGGCATTGCTATAACTTATGTGATTGAGCATTAGACTTGTCTGTGGATAGCACCAAAAAACAAAACAACAACAAAAAACCCAAACAGAAAAACAAACCACTGAGAGTGTCTTATTATCAGGAAGGAAATGGCATGCTTGGAGAAGGGCCTAGGAGTGGCTGGGGAATGGAACATGTATAGTTTGAAATCCTCCTTTCAAGGGTGATTATGGTTAATACTTCTCTGCCAGATGTTCTCTCACAATTAATGTGTGACCAACAGATAGGTGTTGGAAGGAAACTCTCCATGGGTGCTTATGTTCCTGCATGTCCTCCAACTAGAGGTGCTTATTACCTTTATCCTTACATGGATGCTTGTGTGGCAGATAGAGATAGATAGCGTCTCCCTCCAGAGCAGAGGACAGGTTCGCTTCTTGTCTGGGATTTTACAAATAATTGCTCCCTCTGGAGCAAAAGCCGCATGGGTTTGCTTACTGTCCACTACAAAAACTTAGGGTTCTCTAAACTTTGGATTCTTCAGCTGTGGTTCAAATTCACTGTATGTGCAGCATCCACCTGATGCCCTATGACACTTCCGTGGGACTTGGGAGGCAGGGAGAACTGGCAAACAAAATGCATCTGCTGTCTGCTGTGCCACAAGTAACACAATCTTCGAGGCCTGACCTAGGACACACGTCTTCTGTTAGCACCCATGAAGCCGTGGCAGGCTAACTCACTAGCTTGCAAATAGAGTAAAAGTGCATACTTTTCAGTTTTTGACAACGATTTGGAAGAGGGGTCTTTTCTTGAAGACCCACAACTTACAGGGGATAAGACTTTGTCTTTGAATGGATGCATCAACAGACTGATGTGAAAGTAAGAGGAAAGAGGAAATCATCGATAGCTAGTCATAGTCAAAATGGATTTGTTTAAAGCAAACTAATTACAGTGTATAGTATATGAATGAGTCAAACAAGTTAACGAGACAGGTAATAAACCTTAGCAATTCCTGAAGATCATTTACTATTAGATATTAGTTGCTGAAGCAACGGCTCAAAAATTTAACTGGTTTAAAATATCTTCTTATTCATGTTGAAGATATCAAGCTAGAAATATGTCTTCTTTTTGTATAGCATTTGTACATAATGACACCCATGCAAGCCATGCTTAAGTCTCCACACTTCAAAGAAATAACCTTTAAAGTCACACTTAGGGAAAGTAAGCTAAAATCAGTGGGGCGTTCCAGTTGCCAAGGACACTTGTAATCATTTCCTTAATTGTCCTTGACAATCTTATCATTAAAGATGTGGGACATTAATTAATGATGGAACATCTATTCCTGGAAAAATAGGCCTTGGAAGCACAATAGAGTGCTTCTTTTCCATACACTCTTTGTGAACGCTGCTTCTGCAGTGTGGGTCATCCATGTTGCAAGCGTTGCCTGGATGGCATGTAAACATCTGGAGCACTCGATTGTATGAGGATTGGATTGAATAAAATCAAAGCTGATAATGCTGAAAATATGTTCAAAACCAGCGCTCCCTAAGAAAGCTTTTATGCCTAGATTAGTATCAGTGTTTAATTGACGGACTCTTCACTTGGTTAATTACTCAGTCTATTGTGGCAGGGAGAGGGAGGAAACGACGAAAGCATTTGTGTTATGAATAGTTACCAATAAGGGAATCAAATGAGAGAGAGCTGAACATCCTGCTGCAGAATACTATCTTCCAGAAAGCCTTCCTTGTATAGGACATGATTTTATCGAATGTCTTTACAAAAATGGAAATTGTTGAAATAGAGCCTGTCTTTTAAAACGAAAGTTAGAACCTTTGTGTTTTTAAGCGACTGTGGAGGGCAAACTCTGAGGTGAAAGTTTTTTTTTTTTTTTACCTTCATGTACCTTTTGCTGTAAATAAAAGGACATAAGACACTGAGATATGAAAACACATTGAGGGACTTCCCTGGTGGCGCGGTGGTTAAGAATCCGCCTGCCGATGCAGGGAACACGGGTTCAAGCCCTGGTCCGGGAAGATCCCACATGCTGCGGAGCAACTAGGCCTGTGTGCCACAACTACTGAGCTAGTGCACCACAACTACTGAAGCCCGCGTGCCTAGAGCCCGTGCTCCGCAACAAGAGAAGCCACTGCAATGAGAAGCCCTCGCACTGCAACGAAGAGTAACCCGCGCTCGCCGCAAGCCCGTGCACAGCAATGAAGACCCAACGCGGCCAAAATATAAATAAATAAATTTATATTAAAAAAAACATTGCGGATTTATTCTTTGTACCTTTGAACTTCAGTATAAGCTAAACCTTTTACACAAAAGGAAGCAGAAATTGGGATACTATGAAAACACATGCACACATTTATTCTTGATACCTTTAATTTATAATGCTATAATATATAACAGCTTTTTCTTTTCTAGAACGGAAGAATGTTATGGCAATCCATATTTACTCTGCAATAATGTGATGACATTCAAAGGCATTGAAAACATAAATGAGTTCAGAGAAGGTGTTACTCCTAGTTCGTCTTCTTTTCTGGTACCTCCTCATCAGTCTGACCTCTGAATGTTGTTGCTCCCAAGGCTGAGTCTAATGCTTAGCTCTTGGTCCTCTGATCTTTTCCTTCTGCACATACTTCCTTGGTGATGTCAGTCTCATGGCTTTGCACATCATCTATACACTGTTGACTCCCATGATTGTATTTCCAGCCTGTACCTCCTCCCTGAACTCCACTTGGATGTCTATTGGGCATCTTAAACGTAACAATTTCAAAACTAAAACCATCTTGGTCTTCTTCCATTCGTCTCTTCCCACAGTCCTCCTGTTTACTACTCCATTTTCCCCGGCCATCCTGTCACTCCTTCAACTGAAGAAGAGCCCAGAAACATTGTGGGCTTTAAAAAAAAAAATCTCTCACCACTGCTACTATTACACGTTTATCCTTTCTTACCTGTATGTTACTCCAGCCCCTAACTGGGACCTCATTCCCATTCTTTTCTCCTCTTCAATACTATTTTAGTTTCCTTTTTAAAAAACCTAAACACTTTACAGATGCTACATCATTTTAATCCTCATAAAAACATTCTGGCAGGGGCACGATTATGCCTATTTTATACATACAGAACCTGAGGATCAGAGAGGTGAAGGCATTTATAAGGAGAAGGACCAGCCTTTCTGATTCTTCATCTTATATTTTTTTCTATTAAACCACATCATGTATTATATTCAGGACTTTAAACACCTGTCAATTTAATGAAAACATTAGAACAGTCATTTGCTGTCACCAATGAGACTGATGGACGGAAGGCTTCATTTTCGAGTATTGGTTTTGCTAGAAACAAACCTCATCTAGACTTAAATAAGCCTGTTGCTCCTGGTGGGTTGGAAGCCAAGCAAGTCATGGTCCTTTGTGGGGAGAGCAGCAAGAACATCGGAGAGGGAGCCAAGGAAAAGCAGGGGAAAGAGCATGACTTGGCTCTACCAGGCAAAACTTGATCTGTGCCACAGACGCTAATTCAGATGAATTTATGGTTTTTTTACAAACGATCACCATTAGTGCCAAAAATCAAAGCCAAAGACTCATGCCGTGATGACTGATATGAGTGACACTACAGAACTCAACCGTCAGGCAAGTCCTACAGTTTTATCCCAGCGTGCGTCATACTTGGATTAATATTTATTTAGGCGAGATGTTGATATTTATCTTTTTATTTCCTTTGGGAAAAGGAATGTCTCATCAGTCATCTAATTTGTCCTCTTTAATTTAGGCCTGGATTGATATGTCTAAATCAATGAGTATCTTATGGGGGCTTAAAGATTTCTGGGCCAGAATTATTCCCAGTATCATATTCCAACAGAATGATGGGGAGCATTACACTGATCACGTGCATAAAATGATGCTAACAGCCCACTCCAGTCAGGATTAAAAAACATTTACTGAGCACTTACTGCATGCAAAGTAGGCATTATTATTCCCACGTTGCAGATAAGAAAACTGAGACTCGGAAGGGTTAAAAAACTAGCTAACGTCAATGCCACTGGTTAGTTGCAAGCATTCTCTTTGGGATCTACATCTGCAGCCTCGTGTTCTTTTCCTCTGAGATTATTCACATAAAAATCTAGCACGACAACAACAAAAAGTGAACACCTTGCATTTTAATGGCATTTTATTAATGTAGAAATGTAATTATTCTACTTTTGTGAACACAGGATTTAATACACAGTTGCCATCATATCACAACGTCACTTCTATGGAATCACACCTGTGACTTTGTCCACAGATAAAATATTATTCAGATGAAATAATAATCAAAGATAATATGCTTACTTTATTTATCTTCTGGGTATCCCTATTCAGAACATTCTTTTTAATCCCTAAAAAGAACTTTATTATTACTGAAAATGGAATTACATATCCATCACATTTAAAGTCCAGCTTAAGGGCTTGAGCCACAAGCCACTTTAATAATAGAGATATTGCAGAATTTTATAGGACCAGCTAATTGTCTAAAGAATATGTTGACACCATAAAATACCTCCTTAAAAGCAAGAGAGGCAAACCAAACTCTTTATCTAATTTGCTTATAGCACCTCTGTAATACATCATAATTTGACTCTAGGATATACTCAGATTTAAGATTTACTATGCCAAGATTGCAGTGAGATTTCCTAGATATTTATCACCAATGAGAGAAATGCCTGTAATGTTTATCCCAGAAATTCACACACAGAATTACAGTAACCTGCTGCTTATTACAGGTTAAGAGGCACGTACTTGTGGAATCCAATGCCTCAGTGATAGTTACAATCATAATTTGACAGACATGACTGCGTTCCTTCCAGAGGCACGGTTCTTTATTTCAAAGCTTGCAAAAATGATAAGGTAAAAGAAGAGAAAAAAAAAGATGTAGGAAAGAAGTCAAGTGAAAAAATGATTGATAATGTTTGGTCGGTAGAAAAACCAATTACATACCAGTTCTGTACTTATTTCAAGTTACAATTTAAATATCTCAGTGGGTATTTGACTGATTTGACTATAGTTGTCTATATACCCATTTGGGACCTTAATTAAAGTCTAGAATTTTAATTCCTACACACATAACAATTAAATAAACTTTTAGACTTTGAGTCTTGAATTTTCACCGCCTGTTCACTCCTCAGTCCTTACAAACAAGCTTATTTTCTCATCTGAGGAACGGAAACTGCTCATGTCAAAATCACTGATGTTGGGCTTCCCTGGTGGTGCAGCGGTTGAGAATCTGCCTGCTAATGCAGGGGACACGGGTTCGAGCCCTTGTCTGGGAGGATCCCACATGCCACGGAGCAACTAGGCCCGTGAGCCACAACTACTGAGCCTGCGCGTCTGGAGCCTGTGCAACAAGAGAGTCCATGATCGTGAGAGGCCCGGCGCACCGCGATGAAGAGTGGCCCCCGCTAGCCACAACTAGAGAAAGCCCTCGCACAGAAACGAAGACCCAACACAGCAAAAATTAATTAATTAATTAATTTTAAAAAAATCACTGATGTTGTCCATGTTGTCAGATCCAATTGACACCTCCCTGTCCTCATCTTTTTTTTTTTTTTTTTTTTACAAAAGAATAAGGACTAAAGCAATAATCACGTCAAATCCTACAACCCAAAGAGAACTACGGTCAGCAAACTTTAAAATATCTTACTACAAATAAATACACATAAATTTGTATAATTTTACATAAACAGGGCCGTATTATACATGTTAATTTGATCATAGCCATGTTTTTTTTTTTTTTTAAACATCTTTATTGGAGTAAAACTGTTTTACAATAGTGTGGTAGTTTTTCCTTTACAACAAAGTGAATCAGCTATACATATACACATGTGCCCATATCTCTTCCCTCTTGCATCACCCTCTCTCCCACCCTCCCTATCCCACCCCTCTAGGTGGTCACAAAGCACAGAGGTGATCTCCCTGTGCTACGCGGCAGCTTCCCACCAGCTATCCAATTCACATCTGGTAGTGTATATATGTCCCTGCCACCCTCCCACTTGATCACAGCCCACCCCTCCCCCTCCCCATATACTCAAGTCCATGCTCTAGTAAGTCTGTGTTTTATTCCTGTCCTACCACTAATCTCTTCATGACATTTTTTTCCCTTAGAGTCCATATATGTGTTAGCATACTGTATTTGTTTTTCTCCTTCTGACTTACTTCACTCTGTATGACAGACTCCAGATCCATCCACCTCATTACAAATAACTCAGTTTCATTTCTTTTTATGGCTGTGTAATATTCCATTGTATATATGTGCCACATCTTCTTTATCCATTCGTCTGTTGATGGACACTTAGGTTGCTTCCATGTCCTGGCTATTGTAAATAGAGCTGCAATGAACATTTTGGTACATGAGTCTTTGAATTATGGTTTTCTCAGGGTATATGCCCAGTAGTGGGATTGCTGGGTCGTATGGTAGTTCTATTTGTAGTTTTTTAAGGAACCTCCATACTGTTCTCCATAGTGGCTGTATCAACTTACATTCCCACCAGCAGTGCAAGAGGGTTCCCTTTTCTCCAGACCCTCTCCAGCATTTATTGTTTCTAGAGTTTTTGATGATGGCCAATCTGACTGGTGTGAGATGATATCTCATTGTAGTTTTGATTTGCATTTCTCTAATGATTAATGATGTTGAGCATTCTTTCATGTGTTTGTTGGCAATCTGTATATCTTCTTTGGAGAAATGTCTATTTAGTTCTTCTGCCCATTTTTGGATTGGGTTGTTTGTTTTTTTGTTACTGAGCTGCATGAGTTCCTTATAAATTTTGGATATTAATCCTTTGTCAGTTGCTTCATTTGCAAATATTTTCTCCCATTCTGAGGGTTGTCTTTTGGTCTTGTTTATAGTATCTTTTGCTGTGCAAAAGCTTTTAAGTTTTATTAGGTCCCATTTGTTTATTTTTGTTTTGATTTCCATTTCTCTAGGAGATGGGTCAAAAAGGATCTTGCTGTGATTTATGTCGTAGTGTGTTCTGCCTATGTTTTCCTCTAAGAGTTTGATAGTGTCTGGCCTTACATTTAGGTCTTTAACCCATTTTGAGTTTATTTCTGTGTGTGGTGTTAGGGATTGTTCTAATTTCATACTTTTACATGTAGCTGTCCAGTTTTCCCAGCACCACTTATTGAAGACGCTGTCTTTTCTCCACTGTATATCCTTCCCTCCTTTATCAAAGATAAGGTGACCATATGTGTGTGGGTTTATCTCTGGGCTTTCTATCCTGTTCCATTGATCTATATTTCTGTTTTTGTGCCAATACCATACTGTCTTGATTACTCTAGACTTGTAGTAGAGTCTGAAGTCAGGGAGCCTAATTCCTCCAGCCCCATTTTTCGTTTCAAGGTTGCTTTGGCTATTCGGGGTCTTTTGTGTTTCCATACAAATTGTGAAATGTTTTGTTCTAGTTCTGTAAAAAATGCCAGTGGTAATTTGATAGGGATAGCATTGAATCTGTAGATTGCTTTGGGTAGTAGAGTCATTTTCACAATGTTGATTCTTCCAATCCAAGAACATGGTATATTTCTCCACCTATTTGTATCATCTTTAATTTCTTTCATCAGTGTCTTATAGTTTTCTGCATACAAGTCTTTTGTCTCCTTAGGTAGGTTTATTCCTAGATATTTTATTCTTTTTGTTGCAATGGTAAATGGGAGTGTTTTCTTAATTTCACTCTCAGATTTTTCATCATTAGTGTATAAGAATGCCAGAGATTTCTGTGCATTAATTTTGTATCCTGCAACTTTACCAAATTCATTGATTAGCTCTAGTAGTTTTCTGGTAGCATCCTTAGGATTCTCTATGTATAGTGTCATGTCATCTGCAAACAGTGACAGCTTTACTTCTTCTTTTCCTATTTGGATTCCTTTTATTTCTTTTTCTTCTCTGATTGCTGTGGCTAGAACTACCAAAACTATGTTGAATAAGAGTGGTGAGAGTGGGCAACCTTGTCTTGTTCCTGATCTTAGTGGAAATGGTTTCAGTTTTTCACCATTGAGAACGATGCTAGCTGTGGGTTTGTCATATATGGCCTTTATTATGTTGAGGAAAGTTCCCTGTATGCCTACTTTCTGCAGGGTTTTTATCATAAATGAGTGTTGAATTTTGTCAAAAGCTTTCTCTGCATCTATTGAGATGATCATATGGTTTTTCTCTTTCAGTTTGTTGATATGGTGTATCACGTTGATTGATTTGCGTATATTGAAGAATCCTTGCATTCCTGGAATAAACTCCACTTGATCATGGTGTATGATCCTTTTAATGTGCTGTTGGATTCTGTTTGGTAATATTTTGTTGAGGATTTTTGCATCTATGTTCATCAGTGATATTGGCCTGTAGTTTTCTTTCTTTGTGACGTCTTTGTCTGGTTTTGGTATCAGGGTGATGTTGGCCTCATAGAATGAGTTTGGGAGTGTTCCTCCCTCTGCTATCTTTTGGAAGAGTTGAGAAGGATAGGTGTTAGCTCTTCTCTAAATGTTTGATAGAATTCAACTGTGAAGCCATCTGGTCCTGGGCTTTTGTTTGTTGGAAGATTTTGAATCACAGTTTCAATTTCAGTGCTTGTGATTGGTCTGTTCATATTTTCTCTTTCTTCCTGGTTCAGTCTCAGCAGGTTGTGCATTTCTAAGAATTTGTCCATTTCTTCCAGGTTGTCCATTTTATTGCCATATAGTTGCTTGCAATAATCTCTCATGATCCTTTGCATTTCTGCAGTGTCAGTTGTTACATCTCCTTTTTCATTTCTAATTCTATTGATTTGAGTCTTCTCCCTTTTATTCTTGATGAGTCTGGCTAATGGTTTATCAATTTTATTTATCTTCTCATAGAACCAGCTTTTAGTTTTATTGATCTTTGCTATTGTTTCCTTCACTTCTTTTTCATTTATTTCTGATCTGATCTTTATGATTTCTTTCCTTCTGCTAAATTTGGGGGTTTTTTGTTCTTCTTTCTCTAATTGCTTTAAGTGCAAAGTTAGGTTGTTTATTCGAGATGTTTCCTGTTTTTTAAAGTATGATTGTATTGCTATAAACTTCCCTCTTAGAACTGCTTTTGCTGTATCCCATAGGTTTTGGGTCGTCGTGTCTCCATTGTCATTTGTTTCTAAGTATTTTTTGATTTCCTCTTTGATTTCTTCAGTGATCACTTCGTTATTAAGTAGTGTATTGTTTAGCCTCCATGTGTTTGTATTTTTTACAGATCTTTTCCTGTAATTGATATCTAGTCTCATAGCATTGTGGTCAGAAAAGATACTTGATACGATTTCAATTTTCTTAAATTTGCCAAGGCTACATTTGTGACCCAATATATGATCAATCCTGGAGAATGTTCCATGAGCACTTGAGAAAAATGTGTATTCTGTTGTTTTTGGATGGAATGTCCTATAAATATCAATTAAGTCCATCTTGTGTAATGTATCATTTAAAGCTTGTGTTTCCTTATTTATTTTCATTTTGGATGATCTGTCCATTGGTGAAAGTGGGGTGTTAAAGTCCCCTACTATAATTGTGTTACTGTCGATTTCCCCTTTTAAGGCTGTTAGTATTTGCCTTATGTATTGAGGTGCTCCTATGTTGGGTGCATAAATATTTACAATTGTTATATCTTCTTCTTGGATTGATCCCTTGATCATTATGTAGTGTCCTTCTTTGTCTCTTATAATAGTCTTTATTTTAAAGTCCATTTTGTCTGATATGAGAATTGCTACTCCAGCTTTCTTCTGATTTCCATTTGCATGGAATATCTTTTTCCATCCCCTTACTTTCAGTCTGTATGTGTCCCTAGGTTTGAAGTGGGTCTCTTGTAGACAGCATATATATGGGTCTTGTTTTTGTATCCATTCAGCCAGTCTGTGTCTTTTGGTGGGAGCATTTAATCCATTTACATTTAAGGTAATTATCGATATGTATGTTCCTATTACCATTTACTTAATTGTTTCAGGTTGTTCTTGTAGGTCTTTTCCTTCTCTTGTGTTTCTTGCCTAGAGAAGTTCCTTTAGGATTTGTTGTAGAGCTGGTTTGGTGGTGCTGAACTCTCTCAGCTTTTGCTTGTCTGTAAAGGTTTTAATTTCTCCATCAAATCTGAATGAGATCCTTGCTGGGTAGAGTAATCTTGGTTGTAGGTTTTTTTCCTTCATCACTTTAAATATGTCCTGCCACTCCCTTCTGGCTTGTAGAGTTTCTGCTGAAAGTTCAGCTGTTAACCTTATGGGGATTCCCTTGTGTGTTATTTGTTGTTTTTTCCTTGCTGCTTTTAATATGTTTTCTTTGTATTTAATTTTTGACAGTTTGATTATTATGTGTCTTGGCTTGTTTCTCTTTGGGTTTATCCTGTATGGGATTCTCTGTGTTTCCTGGACTTGATTGACTATTTCCTTTCCTATATTAGGGAAGTTTTCAACTATAATCTCTTCAAATATATTCTCAGTCCCTTTCTTTTTCTCTTCTTCTTCTGGGACCCCTATAATTCGAATGTTGGTGCGTTTAATGTTGTCCCAGAGGTCTCTGAGACTGTCCTCAGTTCTTTTCAGTCTTTTTTCTTTCTTCTGCTCTGCATTAGTTATTTCCACTATTTTATCTTCCAGGTCACTTATCCGTCCTTCTGCCTCAGTTATTCTGCTATTGATCCCATCTAGAGTATTTTTCATTTCATTTATTGTGTTGCTTATCGTTGCTTGCTTCTTCTTTATTTCTTCTAGGTCCTTGTTAACTGTTTCTTGAAATTTGTCTATTCTATTTCCAAGATTTTGAATCATCTTTACTATCATTATTCTGAATTCTTTTTCGGGTAGACTGCCTATTTCCTCTTCATTTGTTAGGTCTGGTGTCTTTTCATCTTGCTCCTTCATCTGTTGTGTGTTTTTCTGTCTTCTCATTTCACTTATCTTATTGTGTTTGGGGTCTCCTTTTTGCACGCTGCAGGTTCGTAGTTCCCGTTGTTTTTGGTGGCTATCCCCAGTGGCTAAGGTTGGTTCAGTGGGTTGAGTAGGTTCCCTGGTTGGGGGTCTAGTGCCTCTGTTCTGGTGGATGAGGCTGGATCTTGTCTTTCTGGTGGGCAGGTCCACGTCTGGTGGTGTGTTTGGGGATGTTGGTAGCCTTATTATGATTTTAGGCAGCCTCTCTGCTAGTGGATGGGGCTGTAGACCTGTCTTGCTCTTTGTTGGGAATAGGGTGTCCAGCACTGTTCGTTGCTAGTCCTTGAGTGAAGCTGGGTCTTGGTGTTGAGATGGAGATCTCTGGGAGATTTTCGCCGTCCGATATTACGTGGAGCTGGGAGGTCTCTTGTGGACTAGTGTCTTGAGGTTGGTTCTCCCACCTCAGAGACACAGGCCTGGTGCCTGGCTGGGGCGCCAAGAGCCTTTAATCCACACGGCTCAAAATAAAAGGGAGAAAAAATAGAAAGGAAAGAAAAGGAAGGAAGGAAGGAAGGAGGGAGGGAGGGAAGGAAGAAAGGAAGGACGAAATGAAGGAAGGAAGAAAGCAAGAAAGGAAGGAAGGAAGGTGGAGAGGAGGAAAGGGAGGAAGGAAGAGAGGAGGGGAGGAAGGAAGGGAGCAAAGAAGGGGGGAAGGAAGGAAGAAGGGAGGGAAGGAGGGAAGAAAGGAAGGAAGAAAGGAAGAAAGAAAGGGAGAAGACAAAGTAGAATAAAGTATAGTTATTAAAATAAAAAATAATTATTAAGAAGAAAAATTTATATTAAAAAAAAAAAACAGAAAAACGGGTCGGTCTAACCCTAGGACAAATGGTGAAAGCAAAGCTATACAGACAAAATCTCACACAGCAGCACACACATACACACTCACAAAAAGAAAAAAAGGGGAAAATAATAGTATATCTTGCTCCCAAAGTCCACCTCCTCAACTTGGGATGATTAGTTGTCTATTCAGGTTTTCCACAGATGCAGGGCACTTCAAGTTAATTGTGGAGCTTTAATCCGCCGCTTCTGAGGCTAATGGGAGAGACCTCCCCCTCTCCTCTCTGTTCGCACAGCTCCTGGGGTTCAGCTTTGGACTTGGTCCTGCCTCTGCGTGTAGGTCGTCCGAGGGCCTCTGCCCTTTGCTCAGACAGGACGGGGTTAAAGGAGCAGCTGATTGGGGGGTTCCGGCTCACTCAGGCTGGTGGGAGGGAGTGGCACGGGGGCGGGGCAAGTCTGCAGCGGCAGAGGCCGGCGTGACGCTGCACCGGCCCGAGGCGCACCGCGCGTTCTCCCGGGGAAGCTGTCCCTGGATCCCGGGACCCCGGCAGTGGCGGGCTGCACGGGCTCCCGGGAGGGCCGGTGTGGAGAGTGACCTGTGCTCACACACAGGCCTCTTGGTGGTGGCAGCAGCATCCTTAGCGTCCCACACCCGTCTCTACTGTCTGTGCCGACAGCCGCGGCTCGCGCCCGTTTCTGGAGCTCCTTTACGCGGTGCACTTAATCCCCTCTCCTCGCGCCCGAGGATGCAAAGAGGCAAGAAAAAGTCTCTTGTCTCTTCGGCAGCTCCGCGCCCGCTTCTGGGGCTCCTTTAAGCGGCGCGCTTAATCCCCTCTCCTCGCGCCCAGGAAGCAAAGAGGGAAGAAAAGGTCTCTTGCCTCTTCGGCGGCTCCGGACTTCAACCGGACTCCCTCCCGGCCAGCTGTGGCGCACTAACACCTTCAGGCTGTTTTCACTCTGCCAACTCCAGACCTTTCCCTGGGATCCGACTGAAGCCTCAGCTCCCGGCCCCGCCCTCCCCGGCGGGGGAGCAGACAAGCCTCTCGGGCAGGTGAGTGCCGGTCGGTACAGATCCTCTGCGGGAATCTCTCCGCTTTGCCCTCCGCACCCTGTGGCCGAGCTGTCCTCCGCGGCTCCGGAGCTTCCCCCTCCGCCACCCGCAGTCTCCGCCCGCGAAGGGGCTCCTAGTGTGGGGGAGGCTTTCCTCCTTCACGGCTCCCTCCCACTGGTGTAGGTCCCGTCCCTATTCTTTGTCTCTGTTTATTCTTTTTTCTTTTGCCCTACCCAGGTACGTGGGGAGTTTCTTGCCTTTTGGGAGGTCTGAGGTCTTCTGCCAGCGTTCGGTGGGTGTTCTATAGGAGAAGTTCCACGTGTAGATGTATTTCTGATGTCTCTGTGAGGAGGAAGGTGATCTCCGCGTCTTACTCCTCCGCCATCTTTAAGCCGTCTCTCCCTGTCCTCATCTTACTTGGTTTATTAACAGCATTCAGTACAACTGACCTACTCCCTCTTGCCTCAAACACTCTCTTCTCTTAACCTGTATGAAGCCATATGTTTCTGGTTCTAGAGATATTGTATGAGAGGCAATTTAGACTTTGATGCCAGACTGCCTGGGTTTGAATCTCAGCTCGTACACTTACGGACTCCATAACGTGAACAAATTTGTTTTACTTTAGCTATAACTCACATTCCTTATATGTGCAAAATGGGATGATAATAGTATCCGTCTGATTTGGTTATAAAGACTAAATAAAGTAGTGTTTATAAAGCATTTAGAAAAGTGCCTGGCATATAGTGAGCACTCTAAAAATGTTAAATATTTTTAGTATTAGCTGTTCCTGACTGCTCCTTCTTAGTCATCTTTGCTGACTCAGCCCAGCCTATAAGCGTCGGCATTCCCTGGTGGTGGCTCTCCACCTGTGCCCTATTCCAGTTCCATAGCTTCAAATTTCACTTACTCATTGATGACTCTCCAATATGTGTCATCTCTCCTGTGGACTCTAGCCTCTCAGGTGCAACTGCTTAGCTCAAAATAGCCTAAACCATAGACAAATATAGTAGTTCATATAACAAGTTCTAAGGTAAATTGACTGAGCAGCTCAAAGATATCATTATATAGCTAGGGCCTTTCCATGTTCTCACTTTTTCATCAGCCAGCTCTCCCGGTTACAAGATGGCCACGGCAGTCGTGGCCATCACATTTAGACCTAGCAATGTCTCATGCAGGGTTTCTTGACCTTGGTAACATTGATATTTGGGGCTGGATAATACTTTGCTGTGGGGACTGTCCTATGCATTGCAGGATGTTTGGTAATATCCCTGGCCTATATACTCACTGGATACCAGTAGCATTCAGATATTGCCAAATGTCCCCTGGGATACAAAATTGGTCCCAGATGGGAATCATTAGTCTAAAGTCATCAGAGGAGCTAACTCCTTCTGTGAGTCTTTTATGAACAAGGGAAACTCTCCAAGAAAACTGCCTCTCAGGTCTCATTGTCTATGTCATTTATCCTAAACCAGTCACTAGCAGGGTAAGTAGGATTACTATGATTTGTTGATAGTAAGCAGCATTTTCTGGGAATAGGAATAGACATTTGAATAGAACTGCCTAGGTCTTCAAGGGAGAGTGGGGTGTTGGTAGGAATAAGCAGTGGCTGGGCCCCACCCACATCATCTTTGCACTGAGACTAAAAGTTAGTCCATGCCTTTCTTATCTCAGCTCTCACCATTTTCTTCATCACTCTGTATATTCCAGCCACACTGGACTTCTTTCTATGCCTCAGGTACGCATTTCTCATCCCTATTTTAAGTCCTTTGTATTTGCTAGTTGCTATTCTTGGAATTCTCTTTCCCCAGAGCTTTTTATTAGTGATACTTTCTTGTCAGTTAGGTCTCAGATCAAGTTATCACCTCCTCAGTGTCTCCTAACCTAAATTAGCATCCTTCCACCCAGTCACTTTCTATTAAAGCATCCAATTTATTTTCTACATGGTACTTACTGAAATGTACCTGTTGGATGGTGGCTGTCCTCCAACAAAATGTAAACTTCTAAAATCAGGAAATGTGTTCTTTCTTGTTTTTCATTATATCCTCAGTACCTCTAACAGGACCTGGAATATTAGAAGCTCTCAATAAATATCTCTTGTATGAATAAATGAATCAATGAATGAATACCTTAGAAATGTGTACCTGAGCATATGGGAGGAAGCACTTGAAAAACTCTCAGAAACTGAGACTAGTTGGGGGACAGCTTAGTGTGATAATTTTCTATACTCAGTCTGGAAAGGGCTCATTTCATAGATTTGGGAATAGAAAAGATGCATAACCTGACTATAACCCGACTTCCACTTTGGGCCAAGATGGAGTAACAGGGACAGGCTTTACCTTCCCACCTTAAACAACTAGAAACCAGGCAAAATATATGAAATAATTGGACACCAGACAGCACAGGGCAACAATTCTTGATAGAAGACAAACCAATTAGAGGAGCCCTCCATGCCCCTGCTTAATTAACACCTGGAGAGTCTCCAGGCCACTTTGCAGGGAACGGGAGTCCAGGCAGATGCTGGTCATTTCCCATATTTGAAGAGATGATGGGTTGGGAGTTTGGAGATAACAGAGAGAATTTGGGAGATCTGCAGAAAGCCCGCCCCATCTTTACCCGAATAGTTATCACATGCATGTAAGGAAACTATGTGAAACTTGTGGGAGAAACAACCTAAAAGGAGCAGGTAGAGCAATCCTAGGAGCTCTCCCTGGGAATAGTATTATGTCCTAACAACCAAAATGTAAAACCTTGTCATGTATGTGACACAGGGTAGACTACTCTGAAGGGTATTGCCTTAGTAATGCAGAAAAAGTTGCTTGAGTCTAAAGGCTGCTCTAAATGTGCGAAACAAAGCTTAAAGGCTGCATCATTTTACTCTCTCACCAGGAATGTATGAGGGTTCTGATTTCTCCACATCCTCACCGATATTTGTTATTGTTCATCTCACTGATTATAACCATCCTAATGTGTGTGAAATGGTGCTTTTGGTTTCGAATTACACTTCCCTAATGGCTAATGATGCTGATGATCTTTTCATGTGCATATTTGCCATTTGTAGATCTTATTTGCAGAATTGTCTATGTAAATTCTTTGCATATTTTTATGTTGAGTTGTAAGAGTTCTTTATATATTCTGGATACAGTCCCTTATCAAACATATGATTTACAAATGTTTTCTCCCTTTCTGTGGTTTGTATAAAAACTTTTTCGATGTCATCACCCCTCAGTATCCGTGGGAGATTGGTTTCCAGGCCCCTTGAGCCGGTGGATACCAAAATCCGCTGATATTCAAGTCCCTTCCGATAAAGGGGCACGGCACTGTCAGGCCTCCATTTTCACCAATCGATCCACGGTTGATTGAATGTTTGGGTGCAGAACTCGTGGATACGCAGGACCCACTGTGTATGTGTAGCTCGTTCTTAAATTCTATAGTGCTTTCCTATATTGCCTTTTTCTTATCTTAGTTTCCAGGAATTTACTTTTATCTTCTATCTTGATAATCTCAACTTTAGGATTATATCCTCCTACTTTCCACTGAAAATAGTAGTCTTTCAGGTTCTGACCTGTACCTGTTTCTGTTAGTGTTCATTTCTACTGGTGTCTCTATACTCCATAATTCAGTTTTTAAAAATCTCCTCAATGTCTTGGATCCCATGTGTACAAATGAGAGACAATTTTACATGGTCTGACCCTCAATTTCTCTGCTACAGTCTACACGCAAATATGCCATCAGGTATCTTGAACTTTTTCTATTCTTATATACAAAAACATTTCTCTTTGTCTTTCTTCTAAACTCTTCTTATCAGATTCACCACCTCTGTTTTAATCAAGTTTTGTGGGTCTTGAGGTTTATACAGGTTGGGGGGAGGGACTCTTTAAGAGAGAGAATGCAAACTTCTGATTATAAATTAGGCAAATATTCAGAATGAGAAAAGCAATGACAAGTTACCAATGTTGAAAAGCTGAGAAATATCACAAAAACTACAAAACAAAAGAAAAACAACATATTATTTTCTATTATTTTGCCCAGTGTACTTTTATACATTTTCTACTTTTGTTGTCTGTCTACTTTTGGATCACCTAATTATATGCCAAGCAATTTAAAAATATATCCTATAGACAGAGTAGAAAGGTAATTCAGTCTTTCTTCTAACATGGATGATAGAAATTTGTTTTTTATTATGAGTTGTTGGGACATATAAAATGTGTGAATTCACACATGGACTATTTGCAGTTTTGACAAAAGTTTATACCCTACCTCTATAATAATTCTGATAAATTCTATTTCATGAGATTCCCATCTAAATGGAAAACAATATGTGGTGAATTTGTAATACTCTGCGCTGTATTACTGGGCAGTAATAACATTGTTTTCTGATGAGGTGTTAATGAAAATTGGATAAGAGGAAAAGCTTTCCATAACTAGATTCTACCTCCAAACAATTCCAACCTTGCTACTCCTCCACCCCACACTGGGGACTGGCCTTGTAGGACACAGTCAGAGAATTGTCTCTGACAGTAAACAATTTTGATATTTTCTCTGTTCCTGTCCCTCTGTGTCACAGCACCAGGTGAGTTGTCATAGTAGCAGAAGGAGTATCTAGGGCTTAGCTACACTCAAAAAGGGCTGAAAACCACATAACTGGATCTCATTAAACTGAAATTATTTCTTCAATTCAGCTTCCTGTTAGCCAGATTCCCAAAAGGCTCACAGCTACTCTACAATACCATCCCCAGCATGAAAGTAGGAGTGACTGAGGGAAAGTCAATGTGGGAAAGGATAGTAGTCTTATCTATTGTTGTTCAAATGTCCTACTTTTGATAATTTTACAAAAACTGATGACATATACACATTGCTAGAGTCACTCCCAGGATCTTGGAAGGGACCTGTACCGGGGAGGGGCCCTGAAGTTTATTTAAGCTTATGTGGCTTGTTGTAAATCCAGCTCTAGTCCTCAGTCAAGAAGCTTTGGAATAATAATTGTCATTCATACATGACTGCAATCCCATTACCAAATGTTGGGCTCTTTTCTTCAAACCATCACACAAAACTCTATCTTCTCCCTCACGTGATCCATCATATTTATTGAGCACTTACTATACACTAGGCTTTGTGTTCGATTCTGGAAATACAATGATGGCTAAGGTATGCATGGTGCTTCTCACAGAGCTGGACTCAGTGGCAATTACTCACCTATCTCTAGCTAGAACACCTCAGGTTTGCAGTCAGCTGTCAGCCTTCCTGGGCCCTGTCCCACTGTGCCTGATTCTTTAGGCTACATTCCACCTAAGCCTTGGGCCAGATTACCACACCACAACCCAGTTCATGGGACCATTGTGACTTTCCCATTACACTGGGCTTTAAGGTCAGACTCCTTATCCTCAGTTACAAGGCACCTATTACACACTCCTGACTGATTCAGTGGGCTCGTATCATTGTGTTGCCCATTCCATTACCACTGTTCAGCTCATGAGAGCTTCCTTCTGCTGTTTGCCCTTTGCATCCAAATTATCCCTCTTCTGGGTTTTTATTACCTCACCTGCCACCCTGTGCAGAATGTTCCTCACACACAATATAACCACTTCACCCAAAGCTGCCCATCATTTGGGCAAAATCCTCTCTGAATCAAGTGAGATAGTTTATTTTCATCACTTAACACATCCTTTGGGGGGGGGGAACCCTATAAATTCCATTTTCTACATAAAATCAAATTTCTAATATTTATTTAGTCGAGCAGGAGCCTGATACTATAAATTTGGTAATTTTTTTTTAAAAAATGTGCAGTTTTAGGTAATTCTTTTTTTTTTTTTTTTTTTTTTTGTGGTATGCGGGCCTCTCACTGTTGCGGCCCCTCCTGTTGCGGAGCACAGGCTCCGGACGCGCAGGCTCAGTGGCCATGGCTCACGGGCCCAGCCGCTCCGCGGCATGTGGGATCTTCCCGGACCGGGGCACAAACGCGTGTCCCCCGTAATGGCAGGCGGACTCTCAACCACTGCGCCACCAGGGAAGCCCTAGGTAATTCTTTTAATGTTAGCTTTTAGTTAAGAAATCATTACTTTTCTAACTAGAATTTTAGAGGAAAAAGACTTAGAAGTGGTGAAATTTGGTGGTATTCATATGCAACAACAATATTTATTGTCTGATTCAGAGTTAGAGCTCATTCAAGTGGTGTTTGGCTGGCTTTGTTAGGCTTGCATCCCAAATTAGCTTTGCTTTCCGATCCAGGTGTGGACATGTGAAATGACCATCAGACAAATGCAGAAGGATACACAAGCTGCCTGCAATACATGGTGACCTATCTAGTGGAAAGATGAAACTTGACAGAGACCTGGAGGTGGGCTCAAACTCCACTTGAGATGCATAACAATCTGGTAAGAGGCACATTTAAACCTTGAGGGGAAATGTTGAACTTGAAAATGTACTACCTGAAAGGTGCAAAAATCTCAACCCAACCCTCTTTGGAAAGGCAATCTCTGTCCTGGTGGGTTTCATAGAGTAAATCTAGTATCACTACTACAGCCTTGCTAATGACAGTTGGGGCTCACACGGACTAAGCCATAATCAGTCACATGCAAATCAAATATTCCAAGTGTATAAACAATCTCTGTGAATCAATGAAATGTGTAGCCCTGAGGATGAGGGGATAACAAGTGTAGAGTCACTGTTTGCTCAGAGCTGGTCACATGAAGGAGGAAGCAGTGATGTGTGCAGCTGTATTTGTATCCCATGTTCAATCATGGAAAATGCAGCATTCGATTTCATTGTCCACCGTTGAAAGTAAGTCTTGAATAATTCTTTTGGGAATCTCACAATTCACCTGGACACAGAATCCAGTCCTTCACCACTCAGCTCTGTGGGGTTTTAAAATGAAATTCCAGTCGGTAAATGTATCTTGAACTTTGTGAAGTCAAGGTAGTTAAGACACATGTATTTTGTGAGAGTCTCTTGGAAATAGTGGCACCATCCCATCTGAGCAGGCACAATGCCTCTCTTAACAGATGGCTGGGAGAGAAGGCAGCCAAAAGACCATGTATGAACAACAAATGTGCTTGCTAGGGGCAGGAGTCCAAATGGTGAATGTCAAAATTGTTTTCCATCCTAAGCTTGCAGGCCTGTGGCACAGGGAGTGGGTAGTCAGTTGACTCTTACCCACTAAAGCAGAATGACCAAAAGCTTCCATGACTATAGGAAAAGAGACCAGCAGACTTGGGAGTGGCAAGTGCTCATTGTCCTTGTTCCCTTCTGTGGAAGTCTCTTCTGTCTGTTAGTACCGGACTTTATCTTGTGTTCATTTACACAAGCTAAAACGTGAGTGTCACATATACACAGACAGTAAATTTGGCATCTCTCGAGATAAAAAGTATTTCCACTAGAGGCATCAAGTACAAAGTTATATTGCTTAAGAAGACAAGATATTATTTATAAGAAGGAAGCTGCCTTTGATGGTTGCTACGTTTATTATTGTGCTTTAAACAGCTCTCCACCAAATAAACGTGGATATGACTAGTTGATAATCTATCTGTGTAGTTCAAGTGCTGTAGGGATGTAGCAAGACATCTCAGGTCTTGCTTGAATACGTCAAGACTTCTGAAGTAAACAAACTGCAATGTATGTGAATTTTGAGGCTATATTGCTGAGTGATCATTTTTACGTTAATGAGAGTTTTTCGGTATAGTCTATGGATGGAACTGAAGTTTTAATAGAAGCATGATTTTATCGAAATCCAACGTCAACGGGTAAAGAGGGTATGGGGGTGCTTACATACGTATGTTTATAGATGAGGATGTTTTGTATATGCAAATAACTACATATGTACAAATATGAATATGAGAAAGTGTTCATGTTACTGGACTTAGCTATATTAATTCTTCACACAACTAGATTTAGTCAGTATTCACCTGAAATGGTACCAAAATGTGATAAAGTACAGAGCAATAAGGCAGATAACAGATTCCATTGTAAAATGAGGCCTTTGATCTTTAGACTTTTATTGTGGTACTCTTTAGTTCTTGGAAGCGAGTCTACTTTTTAAAATTATTATATATTCACAATGAGTGAAGGTAACAGGGAAGGAAGACCCATTTGGTGTCATAAAATCTGTGTGTAAGTAAGCCTAATACTACTTCTCAAGCAGTAGATGTCCAACACCCCTTCTCCCGAAGAAGATTTAGGGAATAATCACTTTCAACCTAATCTTTATCAGATGGGCTGCTCTCTCTACCGCATCATAACTGGGCCCCACTCACACTAAATACAAGGTGGATGTAAAGGCCGTTTAAAAATAGCATGTATTGTTATGTTTCTATATAAAATAGGGCCGGGTTATTGACTCAAGAATGCTCCCATCTGCTGAATCCAATTAGTACAGCAAACATTTATTGATTATTCTGACACTCATGCAGCTTTGTGAAATACATTCCTAGGAATTCTTTCCAGATCTTGTCGAATTTTTAGTTTGGGCCTTTAGGCAGAAAATCAGTCATGCTGACAACTCATGTTATTTAAATTAAAAAAAAATAATTTACCAAATCCAGAAATATATTCCCTAACTTTTATCAAAACCTAAATGTTATTTATTCTGGCCGCATTTCAAATTTTTTTCATCTGTAGTTTATTTTTTTATTAAAAAAATTGTTTTTTCTGTTTATTTTTTTTAAACATCTTTATTTGAGTATAACTGTTTTACAATAGTGTGTTAGTTTCTCCTTTACAACAAAGTGAATCAGTTATACATATACATATGTTCCCATATCTCTTCCCACTTGCGTCACCCTCCCTCCCACCCTCCTTATCCCACCCCTCTAGGTGTTCACAAAGAACAGAGGTGAACTCCCTGTGCTATGCGGCTGCTTCCCACTAGCTATCTAATTTACATTTGGTAGTGTGTATATGTCCCTGCCACTCTCTCACATCGTCACAGCTTACCCTTCCCCCTCCCCATATCCTCAAGTCTATGCTCTAGTAGGTCTGTGTTTTATTCCCTTCCTACCAATAATCTCTTCATGACATTTTTTTCTTAGATTCCATATATATGTGTTAGCATACTGTATTTGTTTTTCTCCTTCTGACTTACTTCACTCTGTATGACAGACTCCAGGTCTATCCACCTCATTACAAATAACTCAGTTTCATTTCTTTTTATGGCTGAGTAATATTCCATTGTATATATGTGCCACATCTTCTTTATCCATTCATCTGTCAATGGACACTTAGGTTGCTTCCATGTCCTGGCTATTGTAAATAGAGCTGCAATAAACATTTTGGTACATGACTCTTTTTGAATTATGGTTTTCTCAGGGTATATGCCTAGTAGTGGGATTGCGGAGTCATATGGTAGTTCTATTTTTAGTTTTTTAAGGAACCTCCATACTGTTCTCCATAGTGGCTGTATCAATTTACATTCCCACCAGCAGTGCAAGAGGGTTCCCTTTTCTCCACACCCTCTCCAGCATTTATTGTTTCTAGAGTTTTTGATGATGGCCAATCTGACCGGTGTGAGATGATATCTCATTGTAGTTTTGATTTGCATTTCTCTAATGATTAATGATGTTGAGCATTCTTTCATGTGTTTGTTGGCAATCTGTATATCTTCTTTGGAGAAATGTCTACTTAGTTCTTCTGCCCATTTTTGGATTGGGTTGTTTGTTTTTTTGTTATTGAGCTGCCTGAGTTGCTTATAAATTTTGGATATTAATCCTTTGTCAGTTGCTTCATTTGCAACTATTTTCTCCCATTCTGAGGGTTGTCTTTTGGTCTTGTTTATAGTATCCTTTGCTGTGCAAAAGCTTTTAAGTTTCATTAGATCCCATTTGTTTATTTTTGTTTTTATTTCCATTTCTCTAGGAGATGGATCAAAAAGGATCTTGCTGTGATTTATGTCATAGAGTGTTCTGCCTATGTTTTCCTCTAAGAGTTTGATAGTGTCTGGCCTTACATTTAGGTCTTTAATCCATTTTGAGTTTATTTTTGTGTGTGGTGTTAGGGATTGTTCTAATTTCATACTTTTACATGTAGCTGTCCAGTTTTCCCAGCACCACTTATTGCAGAGGCTGTTTTTTCTCCACTGTATATCCTTCCCTCCTTTATCAAAGATAAGGTGACCATATGTGTGTGGGTTTATCTCTGGAATAATGTAGTTTAAAATGACCTCTCAGTATTGTTGAAATAGCTGAATTCGTTGTTTAATTTCTAAATTAATTTAAATTTTATTCAGTTATAAAATATAGTTAAAACTTATATAGCTCTGGAACCAAAATCACAGTTTTATGAAAGCAGAATATTTAATTTAAAATGATGAAAAAATCTATCGGGCTAGTCGAATGAGACATCAATGAGTTTGGATTATTTAATAATTGGGGCCATGTTGCCCTCTACTGACAGTATTGGAGAACTTGCTTTATTTACTCATTACTCTCCTTACCTAGCACAAAACCTGTTAATTTAGGCTTCTGTTTTCAATCCTGGCTCCATATTGGAATCATCTGAGAAGCTTGTAAAACAAACTCCATTCACACCCCTTGATGGCTTGGCATGAGTCGTTTTTATAAGCTCCCCAGGAGATTCAAATATGCATCATGTTAAGAAATGCTAGTTGAGGCACAGAAATTAAGTATTCCCAATAAAAAAAAGGTGTACCCCTGCCCCAGAGCATTTAGCGTACCAGTGATCACTAGTCTCTGTCATCTGTTCTGCAGTGCCATTGTCAGAGACACGGTTTCTAGTCCAAAATTTTCCCTGATTAATCATGGGCTAGGTCACCACATGGGCACAGCAGCATGTGCAACATGCATGCAGAAACACACATACATTCACAGTTGCAGAAGCCGCTCTTCCTGAGAACTTCCAACCAAAACACAGCTTCATTCCTATAACTAAGAAGGCTTTAAAACTAATGCCAACCTTCATGGGAAGAAAGGCAAACAAAACTGGGAGGATGGCGTTGAAACTGAAAACAGGAATGGGAGCTTTTTTATCACGAGGTAGGGGTGTGTGTGTGTGTGTGTGTGTGTGTGTGTGTCTGTGTGTGTGTGTCTGTGTGTCTGTGATTCCTGTCTTCCCCTTTGGAATGTAATTCCAAGAAGAAAGCGATTTTTGTATGTTTTAGGGCAATGTCTGGCACATAGTGCGCCCTCAATGGACATTGTTTAATAGATGACAAATAAATAAATGAGTGAGTAGGCTTATGTGTGAGACCGAGAGAGAGAGTTTGTTTATGAATAAATGTTCAAGGATACTCAAAAAAGAACAGGTAAACCCAAGCTGGATGAAAGAGGAGACCTATCCAACTAAAAGATTCAGAAAATTTATATCACTGGAAAAAATGATAGAATGGGCTTCCCTAGTGATGCAGTGGTTGGGAGTCCTCCTGCCGATGCAGGGGACACGGGTTCGTGACCGGTCCGGGAGGATCCCACATGCCATGGAGCGGCTAGGCCCGTGAGCCATGGCCGCTGGGCCTGCGCGTCCGGAGCCTATGCTCCGCAATGGGAGAGACCACAGCAGTGAGAGGCTCGCATACCGCAAAAAAAAAATAAAGATAGAATGAGAATAATTTAAAAAGCAAATTTATAATTAATTTCTGGTAACCTATGAATTATGTCAAAACCCAACCATTCCCAAACAGGCCTTAGAGGTTATTTAAGAACACATGACTAGAAACAAAACTAGTCTGTCACCTTTGGAGATTTTAGGGAACCCAACTCATTATTTTGATAACTTGCAAATAAAGAGAATCAGTCATTTATTTTGCCTTTCCTATGCAAACTATATCACCGGATAACCAAATACAAGTATACTTCTCTAGAAGTATTCCAGTTAAATGAATAAGAAAGCATATAATTAGAATATCACAGTGAATTAATGTTTTAGGCATTGAGCATCAGTAGCTACTAACAGGACAAAAGGAGTGACAACCAGATATTAGATGTCTCTGGATGGGAGAACACACCACCCATGAAGCAGTATTGCTCAAAAAAAAAAAAAAAAAAAAAAAGAACCTAAATCTGGCAGAGCTCTAGGTTCAATTACCAATATACTGAAGCCCAAACTTATGCAGCTATATCACAGAGATGCAATCAGCAAAATTCAGAATGGAGGAAATTCTATAGGACAAACAACCTGGTTTCATTAGAAATAAACTGTAGGAAAAGGAAGAGTCGGAGGAGGAATCTATTGATTAAAATACCTTAAAAGACATATCAACCAAACACAATGCGGGGACCTTATTTGGAACTTAATTCAAACAAGCAAATTATAAGAAAATTAATGACATTAGTGGGCAATTGGAATTTAAACATTTACTTGATATTCAGTATTAAGAATTTGTTAATTTTTAGGTGTAATGATGATATTATATGGTCATAAATAGTCCTTATCTTTTAGAACAAATCCTGAAGCATTTGTGAATGAAATAAAATGTGTGAAATTTACTTTACAATAATAGGACAAGGGGACGCTGATGGGGGTGCAGACACTTAGGATTGGCCGTGTGTTGATAATTGTGGAAGCTGTGTGATAAGTACTATTTTTTTTCACTTTTGTATAGGCTTGAAGTTAATCAGAGTTTTTAAAAGTATCCAATAAAAGAAAAGCTTCCTCACTAAGGTGAGGTAGACTGGGGCGGGGGGGGGTGTTCTTCACAAACTATTTAGAAATGGAGAACAAGAAAGAAGGTAGAAAGAGGGAAATGTTTTTAGTAGATTATGTTGTGTCCGTGGTAAGCTGTTCATTCTTACTGTTTTTCTCTACGAGTCCTTTTAAATAACGCAGTACCTGCCTTTGAAGCCAGTATGCCAATAGTATTTCCATTTGCCATGAGGAGGAAGGACCCACTTACTATCCTTGCTGCGAGATTGGTGGGAAAGGAAAAGAGGAGAGGAAATTGCATTCATGTTGCTTCTCTAGCACATGCAGAATATTTATTCATCCTTTCTAGGACTATTTTTATAGCAATACTAAATATTTAGAAGATGTCTCCACCTGGGGCCCTTTGCTTATATTTTTCTTTCCTGTGGAAGATAAATTATGCTGCTTTTTTTTCTTCGTCTAGTAACAAACTGTCAGGAAATTGTAAGCTGGCTTTGTTCTCCCCATCCCATCAAAATGTCATTTTGCACTTCAGAGCATTGCTCGGTTCAGAGGGCAGATTGAATGAATGACGGATTTGGAATTTATAAATCAGGCAATCTACTCTGGTAGATCCAGCAGAGGGGGCAGTGACCATGGATTTGCAGACCCAAAAGAGGACGAGGCTGCTTCAGTCAGATAGATTGTATTTAGACACACTGTTCCTTTAAGAGCCTGACTGTTTCCTCCTCCACCTTTATTTTACGGACCCTGGAGCTCCAGGTTGATAAGTGAGTATACATAAGCAGATCCTATTTAGTCCTAACCCCACCGTCATAGAAAGATTCTTGTGGTAATTTGGAACCAGGGGACATGAAGCCGAGATTCTTCTTTTATATGATGTTTAAATTATTATTATTATTATTTACATCTTTATTGGGGTATAATTGCTTTACAATGTTGCATTAGTTTCTGCTGTACAACAAAGTGAATCAATTATACTATACAGATATCTCCATATCCCCTCCCTCTTGCGTCTCCCTCCCACCCTCCCTATCCCACCCCTCTAGGTGGACACAAAGCACAGAGCTGATCTCCCTGTGCTATGCGGCTGCTTCCCACTAGCTATCTATTTTACATTTGGTAGTGTATATATTTCCATGCCACTCTCTTACTTCGCCCCAGCTTCCCCTTCCCCCACTGTGTCCTCAAGTCCATTCTCTACGTCTGCATCTTTATTCCTGCCCTGCAACTAGGTTCATCAGTACCATATTTTTAGATTCCATATATATATGTTAGCATACGGTATTTGTTTTTCTCTTTCTGACTTACTTCACTCTGTATGACAGACTCTAGGTCCATCCACCTCTTCAGAGCTAGGAATTTCCTTTAAATTCTCTCCCTTTATTTAGTTTTCCCATACCATTTTTCCTTCTCTATTTCCATTTTCTCAAAGCCTGGTCAGTGGTGAGGTAGGAGCCATTATACATTTCTGTGCTGCCCACTTTAGGTTAAGGACAGAGCCTCAGACAGGAAAACGGACTCTGCTGTTTCCAACCAGCTATCCTCTTTATACACCCCCATGACAAAGCTTGAGGATAGAGCAAAGGCAAGGCTACAGTGGGTGCCTTTTGCGCAAAGCTGCAGGGCAGTTAGCTCTGGTGGACAGGATGAGGCATTAGTGCTTTTTCCGCTTGCTGCCTCTGCAGATGAACCAAACCACAGAAAGAAAGGCTTAAGGGACCATGGTAACAGCTGACCTGCTTTGGCCTTGCTGATGACATTCTAAGAACACACCAGCCCAGCTCTACCAAATCTTCATTCTATAAAAAGCAAGGGAGATGGGCACCAGCTTAGCTTCCCAGGTGAGCATGAAGGTGGATTAACTCCTCTTGGGCATCAGCTACATCCTCAGTTGGCCATTCTTCCCATAGAACTCAGGAAGAAAATTCTGGACAATGTGTCCCATTAAAAGCATATTGTTGTTATTATTTAGAGCAATGTAAATTAGTCCTCACAGTTTCTTTTGTAGAAAGAGACCCCAACCCCGCCCACCACCTTGCATCAGAAACTCTATACTCTAGATTAGCGCATCTCAGACTTCAGTGTACACGGGAATCACTTGGAGAACTTGTGGAGCTGCAGTTCTAGAGGAAAGCCAGAGGTTCTGAAAGGGTCCAACCTGGTTTCTCAAAGTGTGGTCCATGGAGCAGCCCCACTGGTTTCACCTAGGAGTTTGTTAGAAATGCAAGAGTGAAGTCGTGCAACTGTTTTTTTCCTCTTTTGTTCAGAGGTCCATGATACTAGAATGATGATGATGATGATGGTGATAATTTTAAATACCACTCATTGAGCACCTATCGCATGCCAGCAACTATATACACATTAACTCTAATGTAAATAGCATTGTCTTTATTTTACATCCAAAAAGTGAAACTCGAAGAGGATAAGTAACCCGTCCAAAGTCAGGTAGCTGGTGAGTGTCCCCATCCAAGTCTACCAGTTCCAAAGCCTGGGCCCTGTTCGCCACTCCACGCTGCAGTAATTGAGATCCCTCCTCCCATTACCGACCCCCTACAAGATCCCCTGACTGTTTCTCCAGCCTTACCTATTGCTTGCTTTTTCCACTAATTTTTTTTTTTTTTTTTTTTGCGGTACGCGGGCCTCTCACTGCCGCGGCCCCTCCCGTTGCGGAGCACAGACTCCGGATGCGCAGGCTCAGCGGCCATGGCTCACGGGCCCAGCCGCTCTGCGGCATGTGGGATCTTCCCGGACCGGGGCACGAACCCATGTCCCCTGCATCGGCAGGCGGACTCTCAACCACTGCGCCACCAGGGAAGCCCTTGATTATTATTATTATTATTTTTAATTACATTGCTGGGTCTACAGCATCTGCATGTGACCTTGGGCAACACAACTGGTTAAGAGCAGTCATTCATTCTTGGGCAGTTTCTATATACTTGATTCCACTGGGAGAGATCATTATGTCCTCTTGAGGAGCTTATCAACTGTCTAATCTTTATTATAGAGGAAACAAGTTTCTTTCTCTAATGTTTTACTAAAACATTTAACTTGATTTTCTTCACACTCTGATTAATTTCCTCGATTTGTTTCCTCCTTATAAATGGAAATTCTCATCTTGCAACATCAGATTCAAGACAGTTTTCCTGTAATCCATTTGCTGAGGAGGTGTTTTGATTTTCTTGTAAAAATAGGCAGATGTATTGCTTTACTGCGACAAGTGTTTTTGGATTAGATGCAACATTTTTCCTTAGTCTTTCCCCTGATGCCTACATACATTTATCCAATAAATATTTTTTGAGCACATACTATATGCCAGACACTGCACCAGGCTTGAGAATATAGTTTTAGTAAAATATACGTGATCCTTTGCTTCCATGGGGCTTCCTTCAATTATGGTATCATGGTAAGCTGGCTTCTGTTCTTGTGGACCTTTTTGTATGACAGCGGGATTGTAATCTCAAGTGTAAATCCTGAAAAAAATGCAGATTTACGGTTTGCATGGAGTATGGTGTAGTAAAAAGAGTAGACTGGGAGTTTAGAGACCTGAACTAGACCTCTTTCTCCTTCCTTTCTTTTCCTCTTTCTCTCCTGCTTCCTCCCTCCCTCCCTCCCTTCTTTTCTTCTTTCCTCCCTCCCTTCAAACCATCCATCCATCCATTCATCCATTCATCTCATTCCTCTGCCCTTCCTTTTCTCCTCCTCTCCTTCTCAATAAATATGTGCTCAACAATGTGGATACAGCAGGAATCAGGCATAAGAGATCCCTATCTTTGCAGAGCTGAGTCCAGTGGGGGAGACAGACCTTGGACATTTCAGTTGCTCTGAGCTGGATGAAGAAGTATAAGGCACTGTAGGCACAGGTCATAAGCAGGCCTGACTTGTAATCTGGGTCTAAGACACAGAAGACATAAAGTGCTGAAAGTTGTGTTACAAGCCATTCAGTTCCTCTAGTCCTTGTTGCTGTTGTTTTTTATGACAGGTATGTGTGTGTGTGTTTGTGATGGAGTTGAATTTAACAGTCCTTTTAATTCTTAAAGTTTTAATATTCTAAGCAGGAGCATTAGCACAAAAATAGGTATAGATTTTTCATTGTAAAAAATTATAGGTTTTCATTCCTATATAAAAATGCAATTAACATATAGCAAAACAAAAAGAAATATACATGCTTATAGTATAGAACTCTTCAGAATAGATAAAAACCACTATGAAGCTGAATAATTTCTTTCAAAATCAGAAATGTTTTGATCCTATAATTCTCTAAGTAATCCTGCTTCTCCCCCACCTTCTCCTCAATTACATGACTGGAATATAATCACCTGTCCTGTGAAGGGTAGCAGTCAAATAACTAAAATAATAGAGTTGCATTTCTGAAATTTGAATCACAAATAAAAATTATTTTCATGGACTCCATCCCCAGTGTTAAATCAATTTTATATATAATAATCTCACATATATATAGACCTACAAAACTAGATATAAACCTAATTAAACAAAATGAAATTTCAAATTATGTATAAACAAAACTACAAAACCAACACTATTCATATTAACATTCAATTTAATATAACAGATGGTTTAGTTTTGCTGAAACTGTCTATTTGAAACACGAAATGATGCTGACTGCTGGGTGTGGGTTTTGTGCTGGGCATTCCTTCACTGTTGAGACTCAATCTCCCATCACTTCTGTTCTTTGTTCTACTGTGATACTGTTATTCAGACAGCAAGCACAGATCATTTGGCTTTCACTTAGCATGACTAAAACATTTGGGTCTGCTTTTGCTCTTTTCTCCTTAAGACTTAGACCATGGAATCATATACATACACTCAGCTGTAGGCACCAAAATCCAGTGACAATTGGATTAGACAATCTCGATTAGAGAGTGAACATCCAGATGATTCAGAATAAATTTTTACTCTATTATAAAGGTATTTATAAAATTATACAATTTTAAATTACATATAATACATGTGTGTAAAATTTTATGCATATAATTATATATATGTATTATTTTTGAACTATATACATATAACTATGGTATAATATGTGACATATGTGAGTGAGATAATTTGGGATTGAGGATCCTTTCATAATCCTTACCAAGAAGTAGGAAATCAGAGCACTTGAGTCTTCCCAGGCAACCTGGAGCATTTCACAGTTTTTTGCACAATCAGCCACTTCCTCTTCCTCACTTGTTGGGTCACAGAAGTGTTCACTTGGTTTTACATGCAAGTTCCTCTGCTCTTACAGCAAACACAGTCTTGTCTGGAATTGCTATTCTCCCTAAATCCCATCATAAGCTCCCAGCCTCAGAAGCCCTTGATGGCTCCTGGTTGACCTTGTGATACAATCCAAACTCCTCCATGTTGTACACAATGCCTTCAACATCTATGTTCTTCCCACCTCTCTAGCCTTATGTTTTGTCCTACATCTTTCCCATGCATACTGACATCCCAGTGTTCTAGCGATATGGGATGACTGGCAAGGATTTTGTGATTCTCTGTTTTTTTCCCATTGTTTGGAATGTTCTCACTTTTCTTGCCTAGAAAACTCCGAATTAATCTGAAAGATTTAGATTAGTCATCTACTCTACGGTAGGCAGAATAATGCCTCTGCAAAGATGTCTATATCCTAATCCCCAGAAACTATAATTATGCTGTTGTTATACTTGCCAAACGTGATTTTACAGATACAATTTACGTTACACACTGTACAATAGGGAAGTTATCCTGGATTATCCAGATGGGCCCCCTGTAAGCACCAGAACTTAAAAGCAGAGAACTTTCCTTGACTGGAGGCAGAAAAGGGGTGCAACAGAAGAGGAAGTTGCAGAGACTTGAAGTGTGAGAGATATCTGACGCCCCATGACTGGAGGCAGGTTACAGGGAAAGCTTGAGAAGAACTGCGAGTAGTTCCTAGGAACAAAGAGCAGCCCCTAAATGACAGCCAGCGAGGAAATACTAACCTCAGTCCTACAACCGCAGGAAACTGAATTTGGCCAATTTGAATGAACTGAAAAACCACATACCCCCAGAGCCTCCAGAAATGAACATTGCCCTGCTGACCTGTGAGACTCTAAGCTGAGACCCAGCTGAGCCCAGTGGGACTTTTGATCTCTAGAACTATAAGATAATAAATAGATGCTGTTTTAAGATGCTAAAGTTGTGGTAATTTTCTATGACAGCAGTAGAAACCTAATACACTCTCTTTCACAAAGTCTTTTCTCGAACCTCCTACAGACACCCCAGGTCTTTGTTGCATACCTCACCTAGATGCTCCTGTGGCTCCCGCCTGTCCCGCAGGGACAGGCCTGTCCCTCATTGTCTCCTCTACTCCTCTTGAAAACAAGAACCTTAATTTTTTTTTTAATATATATATATTTTTTATTTGGTTGCACCAGGTCTTAGCTCCAGCAGGCAGGCTCCTTAGTTGTGGCATGCGAACACTTAGTTGCGGCATGCATGCGGGATCTAGTTCCCTGACCAGGGATTGAACCCAGACCCCCAGCATTGGGAGCGCGGAGTCTTAACCACCGTGCCACCAGGGAGGTCCCAGGAGCCCTATTTTATCACACTTATATCAGCAGCACATATTCAGGGCCTGTACACAGATGGTGCTAAATGATTGTTTGGGAAATGAAGTAGATGTTCCAGTCATTCAACAGATATTTGTTGTGTATCCACTATGGGCCAGGCATTATCCTAAACTAGGGTTACAACAGTGAACAAGGATAAATTCCTGATACAAAGAGGGGTTGGTGGAGGCAAACACTAAATGTGAAAATGAGTAAATGAATAATTCCTGACAGTGATAATTTCTAGTAAGACTATAAAATAAAATAATGGGATAGAGGGCTATAGGGTGTGGGGGGCAAGGCTACCATAGTTAGAGTGGTCGGGGAAGCTCGCTCCAAGGGCGATGTTGAGCCAAGACCTGAATGATGAGGAGGCACCATGCTATGATCTGAGGGAAGAGTGTCCCCAGCAGCTGACGATGAGAGCGCCTTGCAGGAGCAGAGTGTCCCAGAGAGAAAGTGCAAGAGATGAGCTGGCAGACTTAGGTGGAGTTCAGAGCCTTGCAGACAATGAGGGAAAAGTTTAGATTATATTCTGATCGAATAGGAAACCTTTGAAGGAGTTTAATTTGCATGATGGGACTTACGCTTTTCAACAGTGTCCTTTGACACCAGTGTGAACAAAAGACTGTGGGGAAAGGTTGGAAGCTAGAAGACCACTCCATCCAAGCCAGAGGTGATGGAGGCTTGGACTAGCACTGTAGCAGTGGAGATGGAGAGAAGGGGTCAGATGTGAGATACGTTTTGCAGGTAGAGGTCACTGGCCTTGCTGATGGATTTGATGTAAGTTTTGAAGGATTAAGAGGAGTGAAAGATGACTCCTAGATTTTTGACCTAATCAAATTGAAGGAGGTGTGGGGACTGGGGGACTAACCAGACTTGGGAAGGAGTGAAAGAGAATCGAGAATTTTGTACTGTGCATGTTAAATTTAAGATGAAAATCGGTCATCCTAGTGGAATCTCAAAGACAACGGATATATAAGTCCAGAATTCAGGGGAGCCCTCTGAGCTGGAGATATAAACCTGGGATTGATGGCATATCAATGATGTTTATTGGCATCAGGCAATGTGATATCATCTGGGGAGAGTTAGTAGAAAGGGTGAAGGATTAAGGACAGAATTCTGGGATGTTCTAGTGTTTAGATGTAAACAGAGGAAGGGGAGTCAGAAAATAAATTGGAGAAATAGTAAAGTGGAAGGAAAAGTAGAGTGTGATGTCCTAAAAACCGGCAGGAAAATGTGCTTCACAAAAGAAAGTGCTCAGCCATTTCAAATGCTGCCAAGAGGCCCTGAATATGAAGATAAAAAGAATTGGCCACAGAATTTGGCAAAACATGTATTTTGGTCTTAATATGACAGTATTCCTAGCTAGGTCTCTTAACTGGCCTCATTCAATTGATTCAATTCTTCACAAAACCTTAGTTTTTCAAGCATTATGCTAAGTACTATGGATGGAGGAAGAAAAGGTAACCCAAAACAGGACTTCTTCCCTCAAATAATTTACAATTTAGGTGAAGAGACAGACTTATCAGAAGCTAACAGTGTAATATAAAATATGGCAAGTAAGCAATTCTGGGAGAACTGGGATGAAATATATAACTCAGGCATCATTTTCCTCATTTTACAGAGAAAGAAATCAAAGTACCAATTACATAATGAAGACAGAATGAAATCGAATGCAATAACTAGATTGAAATGTCAAAGAATGCCAAAAACTTAAATGTCACCACAACACATGCCATCCATTCACAGAATGGAAAGTAGATGCTTTTGATATGACTATGACTGATAAACCAGTCCAACTGCACCAAACTAGGACCAAGACACATCCTTAAGTCATAATATTGGGGCAGACGTTTGACCATGGGGTTCTACAGTATCTAATGGATAATACAGAGGGCACATTGATACATAGGAAGCAGAAAGAGGACATTTCTTTTTGGAGCTGAGATGAACAATTTCAAGGAACGTTACATATCTGTGGTATGTGGAATTACAGAGGCAGTTGCACAAAACAGTTAGCATGGGTGAGGATGACCCACGGTGGTCTCTCTTAAAGCTTAAGATCATCACTGAGTCCATCACTCCATAAACATTCATAGACTGAGGCCTTAAATCTCAAATGGCCAAGCTGGAAGCAGACACACATCATAGAGGAACTTAAAAATGAAATTTCAGTCCCTTAGATCCCTTGAAGCACCTCTGCAAACATGGTGAATCTCTTTAGTAGAGTATCTTTGTATACAAAGAAAATGGTAATATAGGAGGAGCTGAGAAGCCAGCAAACAAGGAAGCCAGGTTCAGTTGCAGTGAGGAAGAATGCTTTTGTAGCTTATAGACCATGTTTTATAGAACACCAGGGATGAGTGGTCTTACATCAGGAAAGTCAGTTGTCCTTTCAGTAGAAAAATTTTTATGCCTTTATTTGGACTCTGTAAATCTCATGAGACTTCAGGACAAGCGCTTGTTCACAAGCTTTTTCTGAAAAAGAACAATCAGTATAGGCTTAACATTCAAGGAAGATGGAGACTTTTTTTGAGGTCCTTTTTTATTTAGCTCCCTGTCCATGAGAAATCTGATGCTGCATTTGGAAATAACCTATAGAAGTGAAAGAGGAAGGAGCTGAAATTCTCTCACCTGAATAACATGATTATACAAACTCTAGCTCCTTTCTCTCCATTTGCTGCTTTAAGGGCTTCCTCTCACATGGCCAGCTTGAATGCTAATTGAAGGTTAACCCTTGGCATTTTCTTATTGGCATTTGCCATAAGTAGGTGTTTTTTCTGTCCATGAGAACTGATCAACGCTTATGTTCCACCTAATGCAGTAGTAAAAGATTTAATAGAAGTGGAACGTGATTGCTACAGTATATTTTCAGGCACTAAAGTTTGACCAAAATGGAATAAGGGCCAGGTGGCGGTATCTACAAACTGTGTTAATAGCTCCATCAACAGATGTTTAATGTACTTAGAGTTATTCTTCACATCCTACTGTTGCTAATACATTTCCTCCCATACCTCCTCTCAACACAAAAATTTTGAGAGGAAAGGAAACATTAATAACCCCAAAGTGTTTACTTTTAAAGGATATTTAAATCTTAATACTGGTCATAAGGTGACCCGTTTGACTACTGGATGGCTTATTGCAGGCTCCAATAATTTTGTTGCCATCATTAGCAAAAGTTGTTAACCAAGAGAAGGCTTAAAAATGCACAAGGTGTCTCCTTTATTTACCCTTGCATTGCATTCTGCTTTGAAGATATTTTTCAGTGGATCAAAAATATAGAGGTGCTATACAGTTCTGTTTCAGCCTGGGGTGCAGGTGAGGCTGGCATCTGCCTTAGTGTGTGTGAGAAAGAAGAGGCCCTCCTTTCTGTCCAGTTTTCATTTCTAGTTGGTCCAGTAAGTCAGACAACCAAGGCGGATCAGGCAGTTCTAGAGAGTCAAAGTCAACACCAAGGCATGTTTTGTTTGTTTGTTTAACCATAGTAGGAATAAAGAATGAAGAGGTGACTCCCATCCTGTATAGCACTTTCTTCAGTGAACATTTATTTATTTATATGACTGTCCAGCCTCCAGATTCCTAGATACAGAGAACCGGGGCCTGAGGGGATAAGCTGCATGACAGAAAAGGTGCTGTGAGAGAGAAAGGAAGCAGGCAGGGTAGTTGGGGACCACGGTGCTTGTGGCCTTTTAAGGGCTCCCCGGAGCACTTCCATATGGATGTGGCAAGGAAGGGGGTGAAAAAATGTGGTACAGCTCATGAGAGAGCCTTCTTCCTCGCCAGCCATGTGGATGGAGCATTCTGGTCCTATCCCTTGTCCTGGTTTCCCCAGTTCATCTCTGTTGTCTCTTTCTGTTTTCTCTTTCCCCATCTTATTGGATTTTCAGGCTTTTCAATTTTTAATATTTTTGTACGGAAAAAGGGGCCCACAAAAAGAAAAGTGCTTCAGGCTCATGACAGTCATGATGAAGCCAAATTTAAAGTATTCTCAATGTGGGTTAGGTATAATCATTTAGTTAATTAGTGAACATAAGAAAAGGTTATCACTGGAATTAGATAATCACTACTGTCCTTTCTAAACTGTAAGAAGTTCTCTGACCCTAAATATTGGGTTTTGTTCCTGCTTGAGAGAATGACCACTGACATTTTTGTTTGTAGCCGAGAACAAAGGACAGTTTGAAGTAGAAGCAAAATTGAGTAACATGAATCCTTGGCGCCAATGTGGGTTAAAATTGTAGAAGGGCTCTGTCTTGTATGAGACCCTGTTTCTATTTAGTAACCCTAACAATTATAATTTAAAATATTCTCAGTGTGGGTTAGATGTAATGATTGAGTTAATTAAGATACAAGTTTGAGAAGAGAAAAGACGTCTTAAAAGAAAACTACAGGATGTAGAGTTTTCATAATAACACTCTACTCTATGCAAAATCTCAACTGTTAGCTTTGGGAGGAAGAGGGCTGCTCCCTAGAGAAGAGAGGGATGTGCTGACTTCAGTTGGCCTTTCTAATGAAGAAAGTTGCAGTATAAAAGACACTAAATAGAGAGGAAAGACAAAGATTTAAAACAAGGTAGTATTTGAAGAGACAACAATAGTAGACTTTGCACAAACTACAGATAATGATTATGAAAACAATAATGTAAAAACAAATGATCAGAATATAAAAAGTAAGAATGTTTTCTAACACTTAACTCATGTAAAGACAGTACTCATAGGTTTTATATTTCTTTTCTACTTACCTTTTCTTGGCTATAATATCCTTGGATAATACAGGAAAAAAATTGTAAAAGCACCCTAAGTCCTATATCATAGTAAACACTATTTATATCAGGTATATTTCCTTTCCTTTCCTATATAAAATTTGGGCCATACTTTATAGTTTTATGTCCTTCTTTTCCCACAGAATCAAACAGTCTTTAAAAACTTGGTTTTCAGTGGGCCTATAGAATTGTGTTTTTTGGATGAAACTTTTCCCCTGTTGTTAATAAAAATGTCACTATCCATCCTGTGGTAGTGTCTAGTTAGAAGTAACAGACTCAATGTTCACAAGTAGCATGCATGATGTTAAATCCATAATCCTGAGTGGGAAGAAAGTAGGAAACAGAACAAGATGTGTAACAGAAAACCATTTATATGAATAAAAACATTTGCATGCAAAATAATAATTCATACTGTACAAGGACATAGCAGCAAAGGGCTCAGCACAAAAACTCATTGTGGTACAGCTTTGGCCATATTGACTAAAGGTGAATATATTATATATGCTGTGGATTACATTTCCAATCCTAGGCATAAGCCTGACAGAAATGTGGACATGTGTTCACCAAAAGATGAAACAGAAACTTCTTAGCAACCCTATTAGCAAGGGCAAAACCGGAACCTACCCAAATGCCCATCAATAATAGAATGGAAATGAACAGTGGTTGAGTCACAAAATGTGATATCATACAGTAGTAAGAATGAACAATCTTCGATTTACACAAAAACGTGAATGAATCTTAAAAACACAACGTTGAACTAAAGAAGCCAGACACATACACGTGTGCAAATAGTATGGTTCTGTTTATGTAATGTACAAAACCAGCAAAGTTAACCTCTTCTGCTAAAAGTCGGGAAAATGGTCCCCCTGAGCTGATAGTGACTAGGAGGAGGCAGAAGAAAGGCTTGTGGGGTGCTAGCAACGTCTGCTTCCTGATCTTGGGACTGACTGCACAGTTGTGTTCAATTTGTGAGAATTCACCAAGCTGTACACTTAGGATAAGTGGAATGGTCTATTTCTCTATGATATTGCAGTACAAAATGTTTTTTTTTAAGTTACACATTAAATGTATTAGAATGGTTGCCTATCAAGAAGGAAATGAGAGTGATTTTCAAGAACTTATTACTGAGCATCACCGAAGAATTTCCTAATTTTATTAATCACTTTTGGAAGTTGAGAGCTTTTGCTTATTTAGGGCTTTTTAGAAAACTTGTGGCAGAGAGTGAAATTCAGTAACCAACTAGATATGTCTTATTACTGTAAATTCAGGTAATTAAATTTTAATACTTCTCCCAAAGTGAAATTAGTGTGTGGTAATTATGATTGAGAATGTACTTACTTTGCCTTCATGTCATATTTTAAAAATTGCACCTTTTAAGCCATTTTTATTTTTAGAACATGGTGTTTATTTACCTTTACTTTCTCTTTTCTTCCCATTTGAACCTCAACACCAACCTTTCCAAATGTTGTTGAATGTAATCCCAGGTACTTTCTGCTGGAATGAGGCATTTTCCCTCCCAGAGCAACTTGAACAGATTAGAAATCACCAAATGCTTCTGATTTTAATTCCCTGCAGAGAGTTGCTGGAAGAGTTGTTTTAGGTTATCCTGGTGACATTTATTAAGATCAGAAGGTACGGAGATAAGACCATCAGAAATGTTTATTTTACTTAACTGTTTAGATCCTCCCACACCTGCTCAGCTCAGTGACCCCAACTATCTTGTAATTGCCTATATTAAATGTTTAGTGACTATGAAGCAAGAGTACACCAGTTTAAGGAAAATGCATGTGATTTTCTTTTACATAAGTTTTCATGGATGGTTCTAACTCCATTTAATGGATAAAATGAAAATAACTTCACTAAATGAGTCATTTGTTATGTCTGAATGTATTGCTAGCATATAGGAAAGCTTTCCCCAGTCACTCTGATTTTATTTTTCAATATTATAAATTTAATTAGAATCAAGATTTAACCCACAAATAATATTTTGTGTCCTCCAATCATTTCTGTTTTGGAAAGAAGATGATAATTTTATAAGGAAAGCCTACTTAAATTTTGCCCTTTTGTGAGATTAAAAAAATAAAAACTAACAACAACTGTACAAACATCTAGCAGTTGAATCATTTCTTACTGTGTCATTGCTTTTCCTTTGAGTTGTAAGCCCAAACCGACCATTTAATGATTGGAAAATGACTTACCAACATGTAATTTCAGAATCATGTCCTTTTTAAAATGAATTGCAAACTCATGCCTATGACAAACTCCTTTTTTGTGTATTCTTAACTTTTCCTAATTGCTCATTTTTGGTGAAATTGAGCCCCATCTCATAATATTGGGTTCCAGTAGTCCTCATCAGACTTGTTTGTGTGTTTACATATATTACACGGTGAAATGGATACTCATGTCTATAACTCTTCGTCCTCTGAGGACATTCAATGAATAGGAACCCAGAATCATGTGTTCCGTAGTTTACTAAAGCCCCATGGAAAACCCTACTGCAGTAGCTATGCAAAGTTCTGGTTAAACATTGCCCTAGCGTTTGCACTGCTCCGTCTGTTGTTTTTACGCTAAAGACTCAGCCCAGGTTGGAGGTAGTATTGACTTTGTAATTAAACCATTTTACCTTCAGAATTTTGTAATCACTGCATTTAAAACCATCTGTTGTGGTGAGAGGGTAAACTCTTTTTTTTTTTTAAGGTAAGGAAAAAAATCTACAGTAGCCTTTTTTTTTTTTTTTTTTACTTTCAGAGTTCTGATTTTAGGTCCTTGATTTACTAGCATATCAATAGAAAAAAAGGAGGAAATTATCTGTGAGTGACGGAAAAGGAAGCTCATCTTAGAATTCAAAATAAATGCAGATGAAAGTACCTTCTTGCCTGCTGTTCTTTTTCAAAGGTATATTGTTTCCTCTTTACATGTGGAGATATTATTAATTTACTTGAGGCTGAGTGGGGTGATATTAAAGACAGGTATGGCTATGTTTCACAGTGCTGGAAACTCTTCTTGCTAACTTGCCACGGTATTGTCAGGACTGTAAGAGTGTGCGTCTGCCATGGGTAGCGTGGTGCTTACTGCAGCAAGTAAGGCAACACAAGCAGAATGTCCAGGGAAGGGAAAACAGTTTTAAAATAAGGGGCTTATGAAATACATTGGCTTTGTAATGGTGTAGAATCTGTAGGAGGCCCTGCGTTTCTGTTCCCAGGAAAAAGAGGCAGAACGGTGGACTAATTTGCACTCTGATAAACCTTTTTAAAGGACATGGGATCAGTCTCACCCCCCACCCCCAACAGGGGACATGAGTGATTTCTGAATGACCATAGACTGCCCCTCTGCATTTAGGAAATGTAGCAAAAAGAATTTGAAAATATGAACGCTGGAGTCAGACAAGGGCCCATGTCATGGTCTTGTCACTTTTTAGCTCATGGCTTAGGGATGTTACTTAACCTCCCTAGCCTGGGGTCCCTTCGTCTACAAAGTAGTGAAAAGAAAAGTATTCTGTCACAGTGTTGTGGTTAGATACTGCGGCAAGGTACCTGGTACGGTGCCTGGCACGTGGGAAGCATACATAAAATAATGTCTCTATCTCAATTAATTGATCTACCTGAAAACAGATTCTTGAGGCATCTCAGCTTTAAGTTTCAGTGTAATTTGTCAATAAAAATAACAAGATATGTGGTTTAATAGAGGCCTTTTAGAGAAATTTTGTAATTCTCTTTGGCTGACATCTTTTATATATGTCCATTTAGGGAGAGAAACAAAACAGGGAAATAATTGCCAACTATCACAAAATTCAGTATTAACCTAAAGCTTTTCCTTTTCTTCTTCTTCTTCTTCTTTTTTTTTTTTTTCAAATAATTTGGAGACTGAGCAAAAGTCCCAATTCAGAGATTCCTCCTAAGCAGCTCATGGCCACAGCCAACAGTAGCTGCCTATGACCTGGGCCAGGGATGCACCAGGGGTGAGGAGAAGGGGGAGTGGTTAGCATCAGGGCACATGGTCAGTCCTCAGCAGAGCCACATGATCTCAGGATGCAAGCTGTAACCTCAGGGCGCCTAGCTTTAACTCTTAGCTCTGCTGCTTACTCATGTGTCACTTTGGGAGAACCCACTTCATGTCTCCAGTACACAGTTTTCTCATCTGACAAGAGTACCTGCCTCATATAGCTGAGGTGAAGATTTCCAAAGGGAACTCACATAACCTTCTTAGCACAGTGCTTGGCACATAGCAGACACTCAGTAGATTTATTTTTATGGCAAAAGCCCCGTAATCATGTGATGATTGCCTATTGAACATTGGAATCCAACATAAGAGAGTTGCCACGGAGGTCCTGAAGCTTCAGATATAGTTGAGAGCATCCAGTTTCTTTTACAAGTTTACTCATCCTCTGCCAAACTTGAGGACTGTTTTTTAATTTTATGGAGTTGTTGTGACCATATTAATAGAAGCTGTTATTAAAACCATGCATGGGCTTCCCTGGTGGCGCAGTGGCTGAGAGTCCGCCTGGCGATGAAGGGGACACGGGTTCGTGACCTGGTCTGGGAAGATCCCACACGCCGCGGAGAGGCCTCTCTCCGCAACGGGAGAGGCCACAGCAGTGAGAGGCCTGCGTACCGCAAAAAAAAAAAAAAAAAAAAACATGCTTATGCCAGACAGTCCATAGGTAAATGATCCTTTTTACCATGAAAAGGAAGATGAAGAGTAATTCACCTATAGCAGCACACTGTGCTAGGCACATAAAAATGACTTAAGGAGTGTGCATTCGATTGAGTTGTATCACTGATGGCATTTATCCTTGAAACCATGGATGTGAGAGAATGTTTATACAGTGGTTCTGATTAAAAATGATATAAAAAGACCAGCAAAAACTTCATAAAATGTGTCCTATTTATGTTTAGGAAAAGAAGATATATATATATGCATATGTATAATTTTGTATTTCATTTGTTATGATGAGCTTATAATAAAAGTATATATAAGTATATTTATAATAATCACCCCAAATTCAGGTACCTGTAAAAAGTATTGCAGAATTCCCTGGAAGTCCAGTGGTTAGGACTCTGCACTTTCACTGCCAAGGGCCCAGGTTCGATCTCTGGTGGAGGAACTAAGATCCCACAAGTTGAGCAGTGTAGCCAAAACAAACAAAAAAGATTATACTTTCAAAAAAAAGTATTGCATAAACTCATAATTCAGGGGCACATTAGGATATGTAACTGTTCTAATTGGTAGAAAGTTCATGGAAAATCTATGAAAAAAACGTAAAAATATGTAGGCTTGAAAAAGGAACTAAAGCTAACAAGAGGAAAATAATTTCAGAGCAATGGAAATTATTGTGGCAACTACGGGGATTTCTAAGTGCTTGAACGTTCTGCAGAATAAAAAACATCCTATTTCACATTCCATAATCAGTTCAGAAAGTAATACTTTCTAGAACCCTGAATATCATAGGGAAATTTCTATCTTTCTTAAAACTTGGTCTGGTTTACAATCCCTGTGGGGTAGGCAATCCTCTAGGCTGAGAAATAGGTGCTTTTATGTACCAGCATCTAACCTCCCACCATAGCATAGCCACAGATCAATGGTACCCCCTTTAGCTATGGGCAAACTCCTTCTCTTGGAGCATGGGAGGTAGGAAGAGGTGAGATGGAAAGCCTCCAAGTACTCCTGAAAGGAAAACTGTGTGGCCAGCAAAAATCACAACCTAAAGATCAATCTGATACTCTTTGGGGAGTTATAAGTAATCCTTTAGATTTTTATGTGACTGTATTAATAATATGCTGTCATTAGCCTTTGTCCAGTTCAGATACTTTTCTTGTTCTTATCAGTGTAGATAAAACGAGGTAAACCAGATGAGAGAGAAAGCACGGGAACCCATCAGCTGTGCATCAGGCGCCCAATTGTTCTCTGGCGGTGCTCATCTTGCCAGTCAGCCAGTCACGGAGGCCTCAGCTTTGATGTCAGTCTATCTGACTCTGTTTGACAAAGCCAGTTGCACATGTTCTTCATAGAGACAGCAGATTACAGACAATACCAAGCTAAAGAAATGCTACCTTCTAGCCATGGATACAATGAGAGCCATCTCTTTAGTCTGGGATATGCTTATTTCAAGGAGTCCCAGAAATGAGCTACGGCATGAAAGGCATCTATTTATCCTAGTTACAAAATCTCCCTGAAAAAGACCAAATTTAGCAGCAACAACTAAGTAACAACTGCATATGTCATAAAATAGTATAGATTCATCTGGAGAAGTAGCGAGAAAGACTTGATAACACGCAGGCAGCTCAATATGCTCCACTGCTTCCTGGAACATGTCCTTCCTGAGTTGTTAAAACTGAGCAAAATAAGAGAATTCGGATGACTGAGAGTTAACTTGCTGGCATGTGACATAAATCTTAAGAACCCACTTTGACCTTTGCTATCTTCATGACTTAGGGAGGAGATTCTGATTTCACTTTGGCCGATAGCTCTACAAGGAAAGATGCCATGTTAACAACTTAGTACTCTTTACTAAGATGTATGTGGCTTCAAGTTGCCGTAAAGTGCAAAACCTTTTTCTTTGTAATTTGAAATTAAACTATTAGAATTGAGTAAATGCCTTTGTTGATGTCAGAAGAATGGACTTTGAGTTTTATCCTCATGCTTAGGTCAGTGCATTGCACGGTGGTCAAGTCCCTCCCTGGCTGAGCAGCCCCAGAGTATCAGATAAAATGGCATTGTGTTCCAGTCATATTTCTTTCCTGCTAGACTTAAAAACCTTAGTCTTTAATCTTGTAAAGTTAATGAATAAAACTGAAGCCTTTTCTCAGCTTCACTTCCCTTTAAAAATTGAAAGAAGTTACACTTTTTTTTTTTTGAAGGATAGTTGATTTGCAATATTGTGTTAGTCTCCGGTGGGACTTATCTTTAAGACAGGCAATCTCATGCTCAGAGTGATGTCGCACTAGGGCTGGTTTGCTGCTTCTCACTCCCTCTCTTCTTTCCCACTCCTCTTGTCACTCAAATTTGAAAGCTTTTCACATTCTAAGATTATTGATTTACCTCTGTGAAACACATTCTCTAAAACTTTTCCACGTCCAAATTAAATAGCTAGCATTTTAATTCTGGTTTTAGTTGGAAAGGTACAAATCATCTGCTATATTTTGGTTTTCATCTTGTCGTGGGCAATTGCAGCAATATCTCTAAATTTTCCTGTGTGCATATCTGTTCTCAGCCAATAGAACGCCTATCATTACTCCTTGATTTGAAACCAATAAAATGGGATAATACAAAGAGATTCATTAAAAACAAGGCAAATATTCCGGGTTTTTCTGTCCACAAATCTGGTTCATCAAGTTCAAGCAGGGCCTGCTCTGTAGCAGAATTCTCCAGAAAACACACATTAGTCCCTGGTCACTAGCAAACTATTCAGCACTTTTGGGGATATCCACTGTAACGATAATCACCAACATCTAAATCTTGATAGTGTCTACATTATAGTACAAAATGTTTTATATTTTTTTCTAATTTTAATAGTACTCAACAAAATTTAATTATTAGAGGAAATCGTTAAACAGAAAGTCCCCAGTAATTTCCCCACCCTGCCGATTTCCTGGAAAATCCATCTCAACAATTTGAGGTCTAATCCCCTCCCTAACATGTTCTTATTTATTTTTATACCCCCCAAAATGTGTGTTTTCAAGAGGAATGTGGTATCATGTATACTCATGTATAATCTGCTTCACCAACCTCTACCACACCGAGATGTTTCCATGTGTTTCAGAAGAGCACTACGTTTTAAAACTCATTTTGGAGGAAGAAAGAAAACCTCATTTTGTAGGGTGTTTGCCTTCAAAAATATCTAATGTAACTCTAAATATCTACCAAATGTCTACACGCTACAAGGATTCAATATGAAGTCAGCAGGAATAATGGCTCTCTGCCTCTCTTTCCATATCCCTTCTTTTCAGCCCTCACTCTTTTCTTCTTCCCTTCTAGCCCAGCATCTCGACTTTCCTTCTAAGTACATGTTACATGACATTTCTTATTTTAAAAGTTTGATTTGTTGCAGGAGATTATCATTTCCATCACAGCAAGAGTAAATGATTTACTGTGAGCCACTTTTGTTCCATTTAAATGTTCCTTTGAAAAAATGAAGAATTTGGATGCACAAAGCATGCTTGTATTCAGATGATATGAAACTTTGTATAAGGATATCTATCTTGTCTCAAGTCTTCTTTCTGTTTCTCTCTCTTTCTCTTCTTTCTTTTTCTCACTGTGGTAACCAGGGCATAAGGGCAGCTGGAACATGTGGCTTTTTATTTGATCAAGGGTAATGATCAACCAAGCCCAGAGGAAGGCAGGTCAGCTTTCCTAGTTCACCTGCAACATAGAATCTTTTTACGTGCTCTCCAATTGTGAGTCCATCTGTGCCATCATTAAGAAGGAAAAACCTACAGAAATAAAGGGGCTGAATGTAACAGGAACTGGATATTTAAAGTTGATATGAATATGCATCTGCAGGGACTGACGCTCTATGAATCGAAGTGTGTCCTTTACTCATTTCTGTGAAGCAAAAGAGCTGTGGATTGGTTGCTTTTGTTGTTGGCTTGCTTATTTTACTTATAATTTTCTTCTCTTACATCATCATTTTTGTCTTTGCATATATCTTTTTTCTTTTCTGGATTTTAAGCAGAGGACAAAAGTCTCAGGACTACATCAAGGAACAACAAAATATTTATATGTTCTCTGCAATATATGTTTGCTAATCATAGCTTCCAGAACAAATGATGTCCATTTGTGAAGAATGATAAAGGGGAGGAATTCATTCCAGGGCTCCTTAGGTCGTTTCTATTCTAGTACACTTCTTCCAGCACTTGGGGAAAATGTATACAGTATCTTGTAATTTCTATGAATTCTGACTGTTTTTCAGATACAAGCTATTCAAAGATGTTGATACATCAGATTTCCCAAGTTTCTGCTGGAAAAACTTATTAAACACTATGGGAATCCAGGCCATTCTGATGCTACGAGCACCTTTCTTGCCCATATCTGATTCCTTATGCTGTTTCTGGGGCTTAGGACTGAGATGTTAATTATTGGTAGTGTTCTCTGTAAAGACAAGCACAAGAAAATAAAATGAGGTAAGGTACACCTGCCAGTGGTTGCTGGCCCTGGAAGCCTTGTGTTACCACACCTCAGGATAATAATACCTGGAGCTTAACAATAAATGTTGGTTGACACATTGACTGATTACTTCAATAGAGGCTTCTAGAACTGCTTTTGGAAAGTAGTGATAGTTGGCTATGGGATAAAGGGAGTGGATAAAAAAAAATTGTCATATCAGCTATGAACTTCAGAAGAGAAAGATGGGAAAAGAGAAATAGGAGATGGACATTGATAAAAGGTGAGATTATTAGGAATGAGGAGAAGATAAAGGAAACTAAGAAAGTCACATGACATTCTCACAGGCTGTTTTGATGTTGCTATTTTCACATTATGACCATTTTAAATTTTATATACATTAAAAAGACAAAGAGTTAAAATTTCAGCTTGTAATAACTACCACATAATAAGCATAGCAGGACATCTTTACCACATGTCTAACCCTCTGTCCTCCAGGTCACACGTGGAGGTGGAGGAGTGAGTCTGAGAGATGGGCCGGGGGTCAGGAATGGAGTAAGAATGCCTACTGTGCATTTTACTAGGAAATTAAAAAGCCAAAAGTTTAATATCTGCCTTTAGACTAGTTTGAACATGTCTATGGCTCGTTATTGCTATATCAGAACTTCACCTAAGGGCCAGGAGAACAATATATCTTTGTGTGTTCTCTTTATATGTGTGTGTAATGCAGTGGCTTAAAAAGTACTCTAGTTCAATTCAGCCAGTCAGGAAGTCCAGGAGATGTGCTCATTCACTTAGATTTTGCAGAAATCTCTACCTTATCATGAAGATTTTGTGGCTGTGTTGCTTTAATAACTGAGCTTGTCTTTTGGATGAGGAAAACACAATCATGAGGTCACTTTATTGCTGGTGTAGCAATAAAGAAAACAACCAAATAGAGAATTCTTTCTGTTTGGATTCTGCTTTCAGCCACCAATCACCAGGTTCATTTCATTTTTCTTCTGTTGGGATTTTGCCCGAGAACTTGGAAGAGCAAGGCTCACAAATGGATGGGTCGGTTGCAGATCCTGCCAAAGTATGCGAATAGATAAATAGCATGTAAATAGAGGGTGTCATGGTAGGTTAGTGAGAAAATAAAAACAGTAATAATCAGTGCATCCCACTAATGCACCCAAGCCTGGATTAGGACACCCCATCGAGTATGTCACTGCATCTGTTGTCTCCATCGCTTCTATACCTTCAATGTCTTCCTCTCTGTTGTTTCTCTGTAGTCTGTAAGTATGCTTAAATGTTTCCAAGTCAAAAAGAAGAAAAACAAATAACCTTCTTTCAATCCTGTAGGAAGCGTTTTTAAGGGTGTTCCACACTCATTGTCTTCCTTTTCTCACTTCCTATTTATAACTCAACCCAAACCCAAACAAGCTGGCTTTCGCTCAGAACCCTCCACTCAAACAGCCCTTGCAAAGCCCACCAATTTCCATATTGCCAAACTCAGTAGATAGTTTCCAAACCTTTTCTTAATGGAGTGTTTATGCTGTGTTTGCCACTATTGATCATTATATAGTCTTGGAACTCTCTGCTTCCTTGACTTTCCCCTTTCTCTGCTCTCAGCTTTGACCATCAGTCTCCTTCATGGATTCCTTCTCTGTGTCTCCTCTTTAAATACAGGATTTTCTCTGGGATCTTCTTTTGGTGCACTGCTCTGTTTAGTCTCTAAATTCTCCCTGAGCAATCATTTTGACACTTAAGAGTTTTAACTAACATCTTATCTTAAGACCATCAAGGACATATTTCCAGCCTTTATCGTCCCCCTGAATTTTAGACCAGAAATAGTCCAATCTAGGCATACTCCAAAAGCACCTCAAAATTAATGTGCATATAATGGTTATGTTTCTTGTCAGCCTTCAACTTTATATCTCTCACAGAAACACTACAACCCCTCCTATATTTCTTAATTGGTTAATGGTATCACCACATACCAAGTCTCCCAGATCAGCCCTTTTCTCTCCCATCGCTCTTACCAACACCACCATCTTCCACATCCAATTAATCAAGCCTTGTTTTTTCTTGTTTTTAACCTATTGAATTCATGACAAGAGTTCAAGCCTTAGCTATTTTTTTTAACCTAGAATATTGTAGTATGTCCCTCACTGATTATACAGATTGTAGTAACTGAAGGAATGCCATGCACAGCTTTTATGTGACACACGGGGCTTCCTCCCATGAGTTACCTGTACTCTAGCAGACCCATGAACACAGAGACCTGCCTCAAAAGACCCAGTCCAAGCAAAAGTATTATATATATATAATAAATAAATATATAATATATATAAATATATAATAATATTACATATAATAAAAATACAATAATATCTTAGATAATAACTTAGTATTATTAAGTTATTAATATTAGTATTAATTAGTACTAATTAATTAGTATTGATTATTGTTATTAAGTTATTAATAACTTAATAACAATAATATAACTTAGAAAAGTTCTTGATTGTTGGACATTGTTGTTTGCACTGACCTTGGGTGGAAAACTGCATTTATTTCTTTACAGGGATGTGCAGAAGATGTGTCGGAATCATTCCTTTTATATAACGGAATGTGCGATACATCTATCCTTGAAAGCAGAAGGTAGATGAGTTGCTAGGCTATTGAGAGGTGTGTTTGCATGGATAAATAATTTCAAGGGAGGAAGCCATGTGTTTATAACCTCATCAATATTAACTGAACTTGAAAGAGTGAATTGTGATGCTGACATTGACAGGGAATCAAATCATGATCCCACAGTGCCTGAATTTCACTAAGCGTGGCTGCTTAATGGCATTTAGCCTCACTTCAGTTCTACTTGCTTGTGTTCCCCATGGTGCATTGTGTTCATGTCTCTTGCCTAGACTACTGTTATATCCTCATGGATATATGAACATAGATGTTTGTGTTTCAGAGGTCTTTTTTGGCAATTAGGAAAACAAGACTATTTTGTGATTGTCTATCTTAAAGGAATCATAAAGCAGTTTCTTCTAACATTCAGCACGAATGTTAATGTAATATGTTAAAAAATAGTTAAAGACAATTTAGGTGGTACAAACAAATTTATTTAACACCTCATGAAATGGACAGTCTCCATTCTAAGAACTGCAAGATGAGAAGGCAGGAAGCTTTTACAGGATAAAGAATAAAGAACAAAGAAGTATGTCTAGAGCTAAGAGGTGACTTGGTGTTTTAGGATTGGCTGACTGGTTATACTGCATTTCTGGTCAAGCAGAGTATTTACAGGGACACTAAAGTTATCTAAATTTCAGTTTGCTGACATGGCCCCCTGGGCAGAAGTGGCTCCATCTTGGGCCTAGAAATTTATTTCAATAAATATATTACATAGGGTTGCTGTGAGGGTTAAAAGAACTCATCCAGTGTCTGTATTATTAATGTTTTGGAAATAATTTCATTTAAGAATATTTAAACAATTTAGTCATTTCCTAGGAGTCTGATTTTGAGTACTTTTAGCGTGACATTCATTTTCCTCACCTCCAAAGTAGGCAAGTAAAAATCGTTGTGGGCATATAGTCATAGTCTAGGCATGCCAAGTCCCAGACATGCTAAGAGCTGGCCAGGATGCTACAGTGGTTTTGTCTCCCAGATATCAGACATGCTGGAAGTAGCTGGGAAATTTAGTCTGTCAACTGGATGATTCCTTATGCTAGAAAAAAAAATCAAATGTATATGTTTACATGTTGGGGTTCGATGAAAACAATGCTGAATTAGAAAACATTCTAGACGCTACTATTTCCAGTGAACCAGGAAATCATTATCTTTTTCTTTTTTTTTTAAGTTTAGCAGCCTCTTAAACATTCAATACTAGGGAATTGGTTAAGTAAGTTATAGCATGTCCATATGAAGAAATTCTACACGGCTACCAAAAATCTTCTGTCAAAGAAAATTAAGTAACATAGAAAAAATGTTCACCGTATAATAGTAAGTGCAAACAAGTATGCACAGAGAGATGCCTTTAAATCATGTATGCATATAGGCATGTGCATGTGTGAAAAATTGTGTTTATAGATTTTATTTATAAGAGGCAGGATTATGTGTTGATCCCCCTGCCTTTATTTTACATTTCTGAGCATCTTTTGCTTTGGTAATTAAGAAAAATATTTAAATTTCTGCAAAGAAGAAAGACATTCTTTTCCATTCTATCTAACAAAATCATTTATTACTGCCTAACTGACCTCCCTAGAGATATAAATATTTGCTCATGAGACTTAAATAACCCTTTGACTCTCAAAAGCATATATTTTATTCAACTCACTGCTGAACTAACATCTATGGGTAAAGTTTTCATTTTTTGTTGTTGTTGCGGTACGCGGGCCTCTCACTGCTGTGGCCTCTCCCGTTGCGGAGCACAGGCTCTGGACGTGCAGGCTCAGCGGCCATGGCTCACGGGCCCAGCCGCTCCGCGGCATGTGGGATCTTCCCGGACCGGGGCACGAACCCGTGTCCCCTGCATCGGCAGGAGGACTCTCAACCACTGCACCACCAGGGAAGCCCTAAAGTTTTAATTTTTAAAACTGAATAGGCTCTCCCCTTTTATGGTTTATTTTTCTCTGTTGTAACTCAAGAAATAATTATGAAATATTTAAATTTACTAAAAAGGACACAGAACAACATAATACACATCAGTGTATCTATCACCAAACTTTAACCAATACGTAATATTTTGCCATATTTGTTTCACACCTTTTTTAAAGAAGCAAAGTGTTTAAGGTATTATTAAACCTTCGTCCAGTCTTATTCCTCTGCTTCCCTCACCAAAGGTAATCATTACACTGAAAATAATACATATACCTCCCAACCACATATTTTTACTTTTACCACATATGTATACCTAAAAAAAAAATAGTTTTGCTTTATGGTTTTAAATTTACATCAATATTAAACTTTATTCTTTTGAACTTGCTTTTTTCACTTAACATGATCTTTTCATGACTTATTCCTAATACATGTAGATTTAATACACTAATTTTGCCTGAATATAGTATTCCATTGCATGAATTCTTTTTTTTCTTATCCATCCATTTATTAATGGTCATTTAAGTTGATTCTAAGTTTTTTCCTTTTACAAATAATGCTGTTAAGAACATCTTACCATCTTTCTACTCGAGCAAAAGTGCAAGAGTTTATTTAGGATGTATATATATCTGGATTGCATGACTTACAAAGGCATCTTCCAAGCCTCCCCAGTCAAGCAATCAATGAATTAATATTTCCTGAGGACTTAGGCTATTAAAATTGATAACTAGATCTTAGTTCTTAGAATCCACTTGTGTTTCAACTCTATGATTGAAAATGAAATAAAATCTAAAGACAAAAAAATAGCAAAACTTTCTTCTCCAAGGAATGCTTCTGATTGGTGACTATGCCAGAGCAAGCCCACTCTCAGTAAATTTTCATACTTTGTGCAGTTCTAGGCCCCTGTTAGATGACCAGCCTGGCTCTGACCTCATTATGTTATTTGATACACAGCATCTTGAACCGAAAAGTGATTATTCATTCTGAATTTAAAGGTGTTTATTACATGCAATTTTAATTAAACATGTATTTTCTGTGGAAATACATCAAGAAGCCTAACCATCACCTCAGCCAGCCCAGAGTTTATAGCCTAGTTCAGGAGACAGCAACTAACATGATAAATATCATGTTGGAGAAATATAGAACTTAAAGGGAGTGTATAGGAGGGACCTTAACCCGGACTTTGGGGTTTCAGGAGTGATTTCTTAGAGAATGTAAATCTATACAGGAAGGTTGAATAAGAATCAGTCAAACACAGAAGAGGCAGAAGGAAGAGGAAGAGAGTTTATTGCATTTATTAAATTCCTATATATTAACTTCTAAAAAATCTCAAGCTTAGACTCCGTTAAGCCTCTGTCTGCCTGTATGTCATTGAGGTCTATCAAGGTCTATTTCCTCAGTCTTTCAATATCACTTTGTCACACATTAGAAAGACTGATAAATGAGCCAAAAATTTCCATTAAATAAGGCTTCCTTCAATGTTGTTTGTGTCAAATGCTAACATCCTGAAATATTTTAGAGCCATTAAATCTATTGATTTTTATAAGCATTTCATCTCTTTTGATCATTTATTATTCATATTTCTCCACTTTCTACTCTGACCACAAAACATAAAGGAAATCCCAGTAGCTACAACAGTGATTACTTTCAACATCTAAATATCTTCTGAAGCTTCCAGTTACAGACAAATTTCCAAAGAGCATATACATTATATTGATTAATATTAGGTCCAAGCAGGAAAAGCAAAAAAGCCTTAGACCCATGCTGACGAGTTTGGGCCCTGTTCCGAGGTCAGAGAAGAGCCAGAGGACAGTCTTGAGCAGCAGTGCAGTTTGTGTTGAAGGCAGCTCCCTCTGGAAGTGATGCAGAAACGGACTGAGTTGGGGCTACTACCATAATCCTGAGAAGAGATGAGAGTCTGCCCTGGGATGTTGTCTGCGAGGATGAGGAGATGAGAGCTCAGAAAGATAACCAGAAGGAACAGAGCGACTGGACGAGGGGGCAGTGAGGGGGCATTTAGGACGTCTTCCAGGTTTCTGGCTTCCATAGCTCTGTAATGATGAGAGGGAAAACATGCTGAGAACACGATCTGAGAGTGAAGCCAATGGCTCCTGCTCCATACACGTTGAGCTTTGGGTGCCTACAGAACATCTTGGAGGAGATGTTCAATAATTAACAACTGATGTTTCAGCTCAGTAGCTTGGGAGAGTGCTTTTGGCTGGGGTTGTTCTCCTTACTGGGAAGCAGCCGCATAGCACAGGGAGATCAGCTCGGTGCTTTGTGTCCACCTAGAGGGCTGGGATAGGGAGGGTGGGAGGCAGACGCAAGAGGGAGGGCATCTGGGGACATATGTATGCATATGGCTGATTCACTCTGGTGTACAACAGAAACTAACGCAGTATTGTGAAGCAATTATACTCCAATGAAGATCTATTTTAAAATAATAATAAAACAGGGAAGAGAAAGCTGGTCCCTAACTGCAGTTATGAAGGTATTAGAAATATCCAACACATTGATAATTTCTGATTATAAATTTAACTATTTACCTTTTAAAAATACTAATTTAATTGACTTTTAATGGGGAATAAAATTAATCAATGAAAAATATTTTCTTACTGATAGAAATTTTCATAGAAAAATCTCATATTTTTATAGGTCTGAAAACAAAGGCAATCAGACTGAAATAAACATTGACAATTTCCTCCCAGAATTATTGATTCATAGAAGAAGAATCTGCGTCATTGTATGAAACCAGCAAAATATGTATAAACACAAATTATTTTTTTAATTTTAATATCTATTTAAAAAATTTTTTTTAAATTTTATTTTATTTTTGGCTATGTTGGGTATTCGTTGCTGCACACGGGCTTTCTCTAGCTGCTGCGAGCGGGGCCTACACTTCATTGCGGTGTGCGGCCTTTTCATTGCGGTGGCTTCTCTTGTTGCAGAGCACAGGTTCTAGGCACGCGGGCTCAGTAGTTGTGGCGCACGGGCATAGTTGCTCCGTGGCATGTGGGATCTTCCCGGACCAGGGATCAAACCCGTGTCCCCTGCATTGGCAGGCAGATTCTTATCCACTGCGCCACCAGGGAAGCCCAGTTATTTTAAAATATTTCTTATAATCATGTTTTTATATCTAACAATCAGATCATACTGTATTCTGTGGATGTCATTTCTATAAAACCATATTGGAGTAATGATTTACCACGTTTTATTTTTTCCCTTTACTTTTACATAGTAAATTCTTATTTAACTACACAAGCCTAAGTTATCTTGCTAGGTAACTCTAGCAATGGAGCAGCCTATATTACACATACAGACACACAAGAAGAGTTTGCACTGCATGAAAGTAACCCAAACTGATTTCATGGGATTTGAATAATAATTAACAAGAGTCACCATTTATTGAGTCTGTGCAGTGTCAGAAACCACCATGCTAAATATTTCATAAGCATTAACTAGCTCAATTAATCCTCACAAAAACTTTGTGGTAGATAAAATTATTAAGCCCGTTTTACAGATGAGAAAACTGAGTCTCGGAGACGTTATTTAACTTGTCATACAGCTAATGTGGTTTCAAACATAGATTTGTCTGACTCTGTCATAAATGTTTTAAATTGCTACGCATTTTGCCTCTACTTTGAAGTCCTATTTTGTGTTACTCCTGTCTTCATAATATAACAGAAACTTGAACAACCACATCAATGCTCACTTCAGTATAAAGATAAGTTTGTGGTTCCTGGGGTGGTGCCCTTCCTGGGATAACTCAAGTCTATTCTACATCATCCTGATCTTCTTAGTCCCTGCTGCACTCTCTGAACTTTTGATGGTCACGTGTTCTCAAATGCAAGGAGCCCACAAAAAGCTATTCAGGAGTTTCACTAGGGCAAGTCACTTAGCACTGAAGCATGTGTCAAAGACAAGCTATTCTTTTTGGTTTCCAGAATTCACTAGTCAGTTCTTGGCCACTTTTCCCTTATACTCCCTGGGGAGCATCAGGATGTGAGAGAACTCCCGATATGCCAGGAGGTTCTCTTTCACCAAAGGATCAGTGCTTCCTCAGAGGGGTCTCTCTGCTAGTTTGATGTCCCAGTGCCTCTTACCCCTCGGGCAACTGAATACTCAGCTTCCTGTGAAAATACATCAGGGACCATCTTTAGGTACGTATTCTAGGTGAAGTTTCTTTCGGTAGTGGAGAGTTGAAGTGAATATTATAAACTGTAGAGCTATCCAAATGAGGTGTAATGAGTGAAAAACAGTACATGTGTTGGGAGAGGGGATGGCAAATAATACAAAATATTACCTCAAAAATTCAAAGGCAAGAAATCTTGCCATCTTATAATATAAAATATGGAAACAGCGCTTTTCTGTTGGCGCAGTTAAGAATCTGCCTGCAGTGCAGGGGACACGGGTTCGAGCCCTGGTCCGGGAAGATCCCACATGCCACGGAGCAGCTAAGCCCGTGCGCCACAACTACTGAGACTGTACTCTAGAGCCCGCAAGCTACAGCTACTGAGCCTGCACTCTAGAGCTCGCAAGCCACAACTACTGAGCCCGTGTGCCACAACTACTGAAGCCCACGCGCCTAGGGCCCGTGCTCCGCAACAAGAGAAGCCATCGCAATGAGAAGCCCGCACACCGCAACAAAGGGTAGCCCCCGCTCGCCGCAACTAGAGAAAGCCTGCACACAGCAACGAAGACCCAACACAGCCAAAAAATAAAATAAATGAAATAAATAAATTTATTTTAAAAATATGGAAACAGTTCTGTTTTCCATAGAAGTCATGTATAAAGCATTAATAAGCTGAAGTACTCAAAGCTAAATGACAAATCTGGATTAACAATCTGCCCATGAAGCTCATATTTGCCTCGGTGTGTTTAAAGATGCTTGAGGGCTGTAAATCTCTGACCGTCATTCGGTTGATTGGTAAGAACACCACCCTTGTTTTTAACTAATAAAAACAACGGTTTCTCTTTACTTTAGAGCAGGTATCATATTGAGCAGTTAATTTTTCACTTTTGTAAATGTGTTCCTCACCCAATTTTACCTGAAGACCCTACAGCATCTATTTTCAGAAAAGAGGTAAAGTCACCACACCACATTAAGAAATCTTGGTTTTCACCTTCTCTTCACCTTTAGTTCCATTCAACTTTAGGGTTAAAATTAATCATGTCAGTAATATAGAAAAATGCCACTTAAAAGCATTAACATAGTTTTCCTTTCCATGATATTTAAATATTTCCCTGATAGTTCACAGGAGGAAGTCTGGGACTGAATTTGTGGAAAAAGAATAGTGAGTTCTATTAAAACTTATTTTATTGGCTGAAATCATCATTTTTGAAAAGAGACCTTAATTAAGGCCCTCATGAAGAAAACCAAAACCTAGAACTAATACAATGTTATATGTCAAATATATCCCAATAACAGAAAACCATGGGATTAATTTCTTTAATTATGTGTTGTCATGGAACACATAAAAGGGGCTTAAAGGCTACTTTTAATAACGGATTCTAAGAAAGCAATGCTGTTCTCATGATGAAAATATTTTAGCATTTCAGAGTTTATAAACATCTCAGCTTGACATTCTTACCAGCCTCTTCTCATACTTTATAGATCTTTACAATTATATAAGTTTCTCATGTTTTATCAGTAAATCACCACAATCATGAAAGCCTCAGGATGGTCTTTCTAGACTCATTCTGGCCACTTTTCCAAGCTCTCCATGCTCTGTCACCTCTTTTCATCTTTTGCTTCCAGTCATAGGTTCCGTTCGTTCTGGATTCCTGTCCTGAACTTGTCCTGCCTTCTCATCCTTCCCTCACCACAACTTCCTTCCTCAACATCCTCTACTTCCTGCTTTTTCCACAGTCTCAGTATATCACTTCCTTCAAGAAGTTTCCCTGACCAGATCTCCCACCTTATCCCTGCCCGGTATGCATCTCCAGGAGCTAGATTCTTGTTTTAATTTCTCTGAGATCCTTCACTTTTTTTTCACAATTTCAACTAATTACTTCTTAACAGTAACCAGTTGTGTAAGGTCCATGAGGGAGGGACCTTGTCTCTTCTTCTTATCACCAGTGTGAGCGACACATTTGTTAAAATGTGGGATAAAATGGAGTATCTCTTGGCACTTTCAACACATTAACCCATTAACAAAACCTAACCAAGCCTGAGAATACTACCAAGACATTTCATTAAGAATACTCAAGCAATAAGTAAATTTTAAGTATTGAGATTAAATGAAATATTTGTAAATAATGAGATAAAGTTTTTTAATAGGAACAGGAATCTATGTTTTTAGTTGTGCTATTTAGAAATATAACAGTATTACGCTCTTCATGCTTCAGTTTTCTTTGATTATTGAGTTGCTTTGTTATTATTTTACAGAGTAATAAATAATACAGTATCCACACAAACACACACAAAAAGCTTCCCGTGCTACTGAATGAGCAGAGAGGCTTTTACTAGAACCCCTGATGTTGATAAGTAAAAAGGTCAAACTACTGTTAATGAGTGCTGAATCTTATCTTCCTAAACATCTGCATGAATATGATTGAAATTATAGACATTAGACGAGAAATTTGGGGAAAAATCAGAGATCTCTCCAACTGGATTAGATTCTACAAAAAAAACTAAATTATTTTGCTCATTCTGGAAACAGACTTTTTTAAATGGGAAGCATTTCTACCATAGTATTATGTAGCCAATATCAACAAAAATTAAACACTATTTATAAGATTTTGATATTAGAAAACTAATCAAAGACCTTTTTACCAATCAGAACAGAGATAAGACCTTATTTTGTTATCAGATATCTCAAAATTAGCGAATAGATTGTTCACTGGAGTCTACTTAAAACTATCAATCTTTCCCAGCCATTGCTAATGCCTATAATCAAGGAGCAACTGAAATTTATTTTCTTTTCATTTAATCAGTGTGCTTTTGGAACAGACAGGTTGTGTTCTCTGCCATTTACAAACTCAAGGATTTAATTTAGAATTCAATAATTGAGTGAGATAGTATAATGACCTTTTATATAAATTCATCATTTCTTATCATTCCCAAAGCACAAAATGTCCCGTATGCCATAATCATTATTGTTTACTTTTCTGGAAGGTTTTTGTTTAAATTTCTATAACTCACCTAGGATTGTAAATCTGCCTTCAAAATACCGTATGAACAGTTTATTACTCCAGGCCTTATAAGAGCTCATAGCTGTTATTGTGAGACTTGTATGACAATTAATTTCACTCCCTTTTACTCAGGTTTATAAAGAAATCTGAGTACCTGTGATATCCCTTTCCAGGAAGTTTGAACATACTCTCATTTGCCTCCTGCTTTTTTGAAAAATGAAACTTTGGATTTGGGTTTCAGAATTCATTTATCTCAAAGTTTCTTTCTTTCTTTCTTTCTTTTTCTTTCTTATTTCTCTCTTTTTAAAATATTTTTTGATGTGGACCATTTTTAAAGTCTGTATTGAATTTGTTACAACATTCCTTCTGTTTTATGTTTTGTTTTTTTGGCTGAGAGGCATGTGGGATCTTAACTCCCCCACCAGGGATTGAACCCACACCCCATAGGAAGGCAAAGTCTTAACCACTGGGCCACCAAAGAATTCTTCCTTTCCTCCCTCCCTTCCTTCCATCTTTCCTTCCTTCCTTTCCTCCCTCCCTTCCTCCTTCCTTCTTTTCTTTTCACCTTCCCTCCTTCCTTCTCTTTTTTCTTGGGGGTGAGAGGTGAGGGGAGAGATAATGCACCATCTGAGCTGATTTTCGAGGATTGGCAGTATTCTTTGTCCTATTTTTGTGGACTGCATTTTGTGGACTGCATTTGTATAAGCATAAATCAGTGATCCAAAAACATCATCAGTGAGCCTCTAATTTATTGCTTATCATGTTTTCCTGAAGAAGAGGAAACACATACTGTTGTGGACTTGGGAGTGTCGTCAGAGCAGCTATACTCTGGATGGCTAAACGGAGCCCATGTCGTTTAAGGGCTCCCAGGGCAAATCTGGATGGAAAGAGGAACATTTGGCATTGCTCCTCACTGGTCAGGATGGCACGGGCACAGCTCTGGGGCTGCCTCAGCACCCCGTTAGAGTGGCCTACCCATTGCTGCCTGCTGGACCCCTCTCCCAACTCAGCTTCTTTCTAGCTCTCCTTTTCTTTCTCTCTGCTTCTGGCCCTACGCCTCTGCCTGTTTGTTTTTCTAGGTTGTGTGTGTGAGTTTCTCAGTCACAGTTCCTGAAGAGATGATCTGATTAGTTAAATAACATTTAATACAGATTGCCATTATTGGGCAAAGTTTTGGGGCAATCCCCTCACAGCCTAGTGGTCTACCTCTATTTCTCCATAGAGTGTTACTGGCTTTTGAAGTGGGACAGTTCTTCAGATCTCTCCCACACACTGCAGGATATTCACATCCCTGGTCCTGACACTAAATGCCAGTGCACCTGCCCTCTTTAGGCACCATGCCAATGAAAAATATCCCCCTCCCCATTTCCAAAATAAGCTTTTGACCTGGGCAACCTTGAGAGTTCCATGGGCTCTTCTCTCTCAAAGCAGAAACAAAGAGAAACATTTTACCTCACAACTGTAATTGAAATTTAGCTTAAATTATTTAAAAAAAAAAAAAAAAACCCTTTCTTGGAAGAAAGATAAGAAAAGCCGCCTCTTTTTTAACATACTATAACATTTTGCTCAAGAAGCTGAGCTATAAGAGGGTCAGGGTTTTTCTTTGTATTCTTTGCATTGCGTGTTTCCCTCCAGTATTGGTTCATTCTCATTAATCATGGTTTTTGAAGATAGCTAGTTCATTTGTCTCCAGCAAATAATCAACAGGAGTTTGTATTGCTTTACCTGTACTGGCTTCTAGAGACGGAAACAAACTGAGGTGTCTCTCAGCAGGCTTCTTTTTCACCGGGGTGGGGGAAATCTATGCAAGGACTAAAATAAAACCGTCCAAAATCAAAGCAGCAACAACACAGTTCAAATTTTAAAATCAAGGAACATTTTTTTAAATCATTGCTCGTGGACATCTGTCCTTCCTATCAGTCATTGTGTTTCCCCTCCTTGTATCCACACCCCTTTTCCTTCGTACATGTTTCCAGTCACTTCCTTTCTGTGAAAGGTTGCTTAGCTTTTTTTTTTTTTTTTTTTTTTTTTTGCGGTACGCGGGCCTCTCACTGTTGTGGCCTCTCCCGTAGCGGAGCACAGGCTCCAGACGCGCAGGCTCAGTGACCATGGCTCACGGGCCCAGCCGCTCCGCGGCATGTGGGATCTTCCCGGACCGGGGCACGAACCCGTGTCCCCTGCATCGGCAGGCAGACTCTCAACCACTGCGCCACCAGGGAAGCCCTGCTTAGCTTTTTTTAAAAAAGTTTTAATTTTTGCTTTTGCTGTTCTTTGTATAAACGTAGCAGATTGGATGGATGTGTACACTAGGTGTTTGAAATTCTCTGGAAACCCAGAGTGAAGAAACCAGGTGTGGAGGAGGCTCTCCAGCCTCTCTGGAGTAGAGCTTTGAGCTGACTGGAAGTGCTTAATCTGGATCATCACTTTCCCGGTATTTTCAAAGGAGAGTTAAACACTGTGCTTATTGGGAAATCTCTGTCCGTTGGTGGTTGCTCCGACAGGTAGCCAAACAAGTTGATTACCTTTTGGATTTTAGCATAGAAATCAAAGTAGAACACATCAGCAAGAGCCTCTTCTATTCCGTCTTTAGAACCAAAACATTCAGTAGCTGAAGCGAGAGCTGTCTCCCTGACTCAGTGGCAAAATGTCTATATTTGTAGATGCCACTGCTTTCTCCTCAGAGGCTCATTTTGTGAATTTCATTTCCTATTTCATATCAGACCAGTGGTTGAGATTGGTAAGTGGGTCACTAGACATGTTTTTGTTTTGCAGACATTATTTCCATTTCGTGTCTCTCTGTACTGTATACTGCAGGTAGTATGAAAACTGTGTGATACAAGAGGTTTCTGTCTTATTTCCACATGCAGAGTAGCTGGGTGTCCTCTGCCCGAGCATTTGGTTGTTCAAGCTCTGTCCACCTCCTAAACTGGCAACTGGGAAAATCAACTTCAGCCCTGTCAGCGAGTCTCTGGCAGCAGTTCCTAATAATTATTTATGCTTTGGGAATGTTTTTCAGCTCCTAAAACCTGTCTATTTCAGTTTGATTTTCTCAATTTGTACAATATATGCATGTTCTCTTTTTCCCTTTTGTCATCTCCCCACTCCCCAGTGTTTTCCTTTTTAATGTTCTGTAGTTTTGTATGAGATGAGACTTGGGTACTTCTTGCTCAAGCTTTAATGCTTTATAAATAAAATTGGATATCTATTAAAAAACAAACAAACAAAAAAATGCTTTCTGACCTGAAAGTGTACTTGAGAACATATAACTGAGGATAGCTCTAATTTTTCTTAGTGCAATTCTACCTGGAGAGAAGAAAATAAACTAGATCCATTCTGATCTGTGATTCTAGGTTAATGACGTAGCTGGGTCTTAGTTTTTCTTCAAGCTGTTACCAAATCGGCTCTTGGTCTCAGAATTGTATTAAGAATCCACCAAGTTAATTGAAACATTCATTTTTCATGTCTTTTATATTTAGTAACCACCATACCGTAAGATTCGAAAGATAGTACCCCAAGAATTGAGTTATAATAAACCTAGCATTTAAAAAATGTTAACCTTAATTTTGCAATTCACATAAGCATTAGCTTGAACAGGTCACTTTATAATTGATACTCCACAACTTCTAACAGTTACTTGAAGAATGATTTATTTGCTTTTAAAAACATAAAAACCTAGGCAAGATCCTCTTAACTATATCAAAGTTAACCTAAAGAATAACAGAAAATGCCTTAAGCAGCCAAGTTTTAGATCCGTGAAGGAAACAATTCTTAAACAACGAGTGTAGCTGATGGGCAGAAAGGTATTCAATGTCTCAAGCTCCTTTTGGTAAAATTGAAGATGCTGTGTCACCGTCAATTCGTGCTGGAATAGCACTGCCTCTCCAGGGGCACGTGGATGCTGTGTCGGGAGTACACTGGTATCTAGTGTTGAGGCCAGGAATACTAAATCTTGTTCAATATGCAGAATAGTCCTGCAAAACAAAGAACTGTCCTGCCTGAAAACCAGTGGTGCCTGCACTGAGAAATACTGTGCTACCTCTAATAGCAATAACCTCCAGTTCACTACCTGGGGAAAAGAGCAAGTTAGTCTTCTTGTCGTCAAAACTGAGCACCTCGTTACAATGCACGTGAAAGCCAGACACTGCTCACTGTCTTCTGAGCCTCCCCCTGCTCCAGTCACTTCCCCTCACCTTAAAAGGGCAGGAGGGAGTACCAATATAGGGTCAACTCTTTACACTGAAATACTTTGCAAATAGTGTTAAGGAAAACTTTAGAGCCGCTAGTGACATATTCCTTTTTCTTCCCTTCTATCTAGTCAGTTGCCAATCCTTCAATGTAGTCTCTGAAATGATCCTCATGTTTCTTTAAAATGATGCTTGTGCTTCTCTCTCCCCTCCTCATTCACTCTTCTTCCCCATAAGTCTCTGCACTTATCCGCTGAGCATCTGGATGAAAGAAACAGCCTTCAGAGTGGCCCGTTCTTAGGCTAATTCCTCTCCTAACAAGTCCACCTCCTCCCTCCAACTGCTGCTGGATGTTCCCTAAACATCTTTAACTCACCTTGCTTTTTACTCAAAAATCTTCAGTTGAGCTTCTACATCCTATCATCCCTTCATCATTACATCAAAACTTATTAAAGGTATTGGCACTTTTTCATCTTTGTATTTTCCATTGTGTTGGACATGAAACATGCTGAATATATACTTAATTACCATAAAATGGAGATTTGGTTCTCAATTTTTAAGATTTATGTCCAATCACTTCTTAAAGCTGTTTTGTTTTCTTCTTCAGTCCAAGTCCTTATTAATTTCATTTCCTCTGCACTCTTATGCTATTACCATAGCAAAGAATAGAACACTTAGTTTTCTATTACTCATGATTTGTTATTGTTGCAAAATATTTCTGCTAATTAATTAGCTCATAAACTACATACTACTGAGCAAAATGGCAGCAACACTCCAACAAGTCCACAGATAATTGTTTATTGCTTGCTGAATAACAATTCCACAGTTTGTCTCTACCAAATTACATCATGATGTAAAATGGGTGTTTGGGGCTTACAGATCTTTTTATAATGTACCCGGGGCTTACAGTATAACCCAATCCTTAATACAAATAATAGAAGATCTGTCATAAGACCAAAGGAGAAGCCTGTAAAGTTAATGGAAGTTTCCCATTATAGGCCATGAGTCTTAACAACAGACCTTTCAGTTAAGACATATGAAAAAGAAAAAGAAACAGAGCTAGATAAACGGTGTATCAAATTGTATTAGTTTATATGTAATGAATCTTTCACTTCTGAGTTTGTTTTTGCATCCAGATGACCCTTGAACACTCATTCACTCTCAGTTTCTTGATTAAAGAATGCTTCAACATCTGCAGAAGTTCAAACAGTCTACAAATCACAATTTCTTTATATTTATATGCATGGATCTGTTATGCAAATGTTCTAGAATTATTGTTTTGACCAACCAACTTTACTCTTTAATTTGATATACAAAGGAGCTTTGCCTGCAAATCTCCAGGATTCTTTAGAAACAGAACCAGCCCTGAGAACAACCAAGCCTTTAAAAATATTTCCATACTTTATTTCTTCCTATCTTTTTTAAATAAAGAAGGAAAGCATTTTTAATCTCCATTCAGTTACATAGAATTGGAACACTGCTATGTAACATAAATCATCATACTAATGCACAGAAACTGAAAGTCAAGCAACTTTGGTCGAGGCTGAATTGAATGAAGTGTTGATCTTGTAAACATTTCCATAGGAGGTAGCCATACACATTTGACTTTTTGTCAAATAAGGGATAGTAAACAATGATTCTGAGATCCTAATAAATTAAAGGTATTTTAAAAGCATTAAATAAATGTTTCTCTTTTTAAAAAACCAAAAGTGAAACAGCACACAGATTTTCAATAAATTAAGAAGTGAAATATTAAATCTTCAGAGTTGAAATGTCTGCATCTTCAAAGCTCCACTGGTTCCATTTGATAACGTTTGAAACTATGATTAATAACGGGACCACATTCTAAACAACTTGTGTGCAAGGCAAACTCTGCAAATATTTCCATTCACTATGGTGTTGTCCATAGTTTTACACCAGTGACCTGAAAAACAATACTGTGCCGCTGGAGATTCCATTTTCTTTCTCTGACAGCGGTCTGAGTAGATAGCATGTGAGGGCTAGAGACTTTTCAAGTTTCAACCCCTACCCAAGAGTGCTGGCTTAAGTGCCTCCAGGTGCTGTTCCCATGAACACAGTGTTGATTGGTGGTAGAGAGGATGCCATTTCTCTACCATTTGCTCCATGGGAGTCCAGGCTTTCTTGAGCTGGATATTGATTGGAAGTTCCATACATACACTGGGATGAGGAGGAAGGAATTGGGGTTTGCAAACTGGATGCTGTAAGGGAAAATATAATCAGCAATAGAAAATTGACTGACATTTTCTTTTTTCTGTGCCACTCACTTTACGACTTGTGCATTGAGCACATACATCTGTACTAAATTTGAGTGTGCATGGTTTCTCAGAGCAATGCTCATCTTTTCTTCCATTTCCCCCCCGCTATTCTCCCACAAATTTTCCTTCAACACATTTCACAAAGAAAATTCAATTTCAAACATAAATTCAGACAACTGTATCACCGAAATATATCCCCAGTCTATGTCCTTTTTCCAGCTGCACCTCCACAACTGTAGTTCAAACCACCATCTTCTCTTACCTGGACCAACACAGCAGCCTCCTAACTAGTCTCATGACCCTCACCCTGCAGAGAGCAGCCAGGATAATCTTGCTGATGTGTATATCAAATTGTATATCAAATTGTCCCTCTTCTTAAATGCTACAATGACTTCCCATTACTCTTAGAACAAAATCCAAGCTCCCTGCCCTGCTTCATAACACCCTAGATGAATTGGTCTCCGCCCTCTGATTTATTTTACTCCCCTCTCTTCATTCACCATACTCAAAACACACGAGCCTTCTTTCTGCCCATTGAATTTTCCCATTTCAGAAACTGTGCAACTTGCCATTTCTTCTGCCCGGAACTCCATCATCAAATCTTCACATCATTGCCTCCTTCTTATCACTCAACTTGCAACTCAAATATTTCTGCCTCAGGAATCCTTTCCGAGCTCCCTTACCTAAAGCAGCTCCTCCGTTACTATTTGTCTTTTTACCCTATTTAACTGACCTGAGAGTAACTGAAATTATCTTTTTAATGCATTTGTTTATATTTTCATTGCCTTATCTCTTCCTACTGGAATGTAAACCTTTTACAAGCAGGAACTCTGACCTGATTACCACCATAACCTCACACCTAAAATGAGGTTCAGCACATAATAGTAGGTTCTCAAAATTTTTTACTAACTGGCTCACTACCTTTCCTGCATTTTTGGTTCCTGCCTTCTCAGTGCTGTTTTTCTTCTTTTTCTAAGTACCATCATCTCTGTCACTAAAAAGCAGGCTTTATAATTAAGGAAATATAATTATAAGTCCTAACTCCCCTTGTGCTACTCATTCACTTACTCTTTTCCCTCTTTTCACCCTGAAGCCCTCTTTGCAATTTACCTGTAAGCCAGCTCTGACAACTAAAGCTTAGAATCTGTCCTACACCCAAACTATGTTTCATCAAAGCATCCACTATCACTACAAGTAAACAGAACTAATAGTAACAATAGCAACTCTGTACATTTCAGTCTCACAGTGAGGAAACTTCCTGAAGTGGAATTTTCTGTTTCATTAGAATAACCCAGAAGCAATGACCATCTGCATATAGCATAAGATGATAGCAGACTCTGCTCAGGGAGCGTCTGTGATGGTCATAGGAAGGGAAGAAGTGCTTCCTATTGAATTATTGGAAAAACACACTGAGTGAGGAGAGATGCAATTTATTTCATTTTCCCTATACTCTGTTTCGGTGTCAATGCCCTCTACTTATGCTAATCTGACATCAGTTCCATTGGAAGATTTCAATAATCTCATATAAACATTAACACTCTGCCTTGATACTTACGTGGATATAATACTTGCCCTGTGATACCTTATTAGCAGGTTTAGAAACTAAATCTATGTATTTGTTTCTGCCCCTTTTTTCAACTCAGTGATGTAATGAATTCCTACTATGTGGCAGACTCTTTGCTGGGTGTCGGTGATGCATCTAGTACAAGTTGCTGTATTTTCTTAGGGACAGCGACCTGACTGGAATAAGAAGCTAGGGGACTTCATGGCCAACATACAGTTTTGTTCATTTTTACTTAAAATGTATGTTATAGAATAAGAAAGCAACATTTTCTACAGAGGTATCTAATCACATTTTACATACAGTTGAGAAAGTTATAGTAACCTTCATCACAAGTCACCATTTTTAAAAACTTGGAGTGGTTTTAGGATACTGATGGAGATAATATTATGGGGTCCCAAGACAGCTCTTGGCACTGGCCCTGCTTCCAACAGTGAACAAGAGAAAGTGAGAAAAAGATATCATTATTGCCCTTGTAAAACTTAACAGATTTTTGGACTGCATTTGACAGGTTACATGAATTTTTTGCATACATAATAGATTCCAGAGATTTGTTTTGGAAAGAATACCAGATCTAGCAAGCAGTAGGTTGCATGGTGACATGTATATAGAGAAATGGCAAGGCTCTTACTAACAGATTCAGAAACATAACTTCAGATCCGAAGTGATAAACCAGCTGTGGGAACGTGAGTGCCCAGTTAACACTGCATAGCTGAGGTTAACAACTTTTAAAGAATGTTTTCAAGAAATGTTAATATAATTTACCTACTACAGGAGTTCGACATGCAACTGCAGGTGGTGTGTCTGCATAAAACGAGCTGGTCTGCTTTCTACTACCATCATCTAAAATGTGGAGCGGGTCATGGATGTCACCATAGGGAGGCAGGGAGCGAACACTGCTGATGACAGAAACATGTTGATTCACCATCGACCCAAGTCTGTGAGACTCTGGGTAGTTTACGTTGCTTCCATAGTACCCTACAACAGAAAATGTTGAGAATGTAGAGTTATCTTATTACAAGTAATATTCCAGGAAGATTTTTAAAAAAAAGGACAAGGTAGTAGGATAGAGCCCTAGAGATATCATACTGTAAATATTACATTTACATCTACATTTACAATATGGTTGGATTTGTGCTTATCTATGGATATGGTTCGTTAGGTTGTTTTTTGTTTTAATAAATACATAGGCGTTATCGTATTGTCAATTTTGAGATGTAAGACAATACCTCTCTCATACTTCCCTTACTTAAATTAACAAGCTCTTACAATGCTTATGAAGAAAAAAAAAGGCAGGCACTATCAGCCTCTCGCAAAAATTACTTGTCAAATACCAATTTTATTTACAGATTCATGTTGCTGGGAGAAGGACTGGCCTACACTGGGGAGAGGAGCATCAGAGCAGCCTCTACACAGAGCTTACTTTGGTGGCTGACTAAGCCCGCAGATTTTTCCAACTCAGTAACCTCAAGGTACTTCAACAGGAGGCACTGTTTGGGTCCTAATCTTTAAGATCTGCTGCTAAGTTCTCCGGAAGAAATATTATTCACTAAATTTTCAAAGGACAGAACACTCTTCTTCTGGGCTATTAAGGTTGGTCTCAAACATATGGTTTGACATCATATTTTTGCATCATGCAGGACATTTAGAAGGGCAACTTTAATAGAGTCACAAGAATTAGGGATATGTTTGTATGTGGCAGAAATTGGCTCCAAATATCTAAGATTCCATGATTTTGAGAAAGCTCTACATGGGATGACATGCTGTTCACCGGAGGTAGAACTCAATGTCTGATTTTGCCTTACTGCCAACTCAAAAGCCAGGAAAAATTCTTTAAAAATTTCAATACCATTAGGTGAATTAGGAGGCAATGTTGCTCCTTGGCAGCTGGCAGCTCCTGCGTTGCTCAGGAAATTGAAGCCTCCTGTATTTAAAAACTGCATACTGTGTGAATCTTGGCCATGTGGGGATGGTCCGTAGCTGGAAGATGGCCGAGAATTGTATGGGGACCCAGTGCAGCTGCCACTGAAGAAGTCTCTAGAAAGCTGCTGTTCACTCCAGACCATGCATCGACTGTGCTCGGGGCGATGAGGATAGAGTCCTGATGGGGTGTGAGGCTGCGCCCTAAACACAGTCTGATAGTTAGAGTTGGTCCCGTAAAAGTCATGGTTGGCTTGAGGGAGAGTAGGATAAACAGGCTCTGAGTACGCTGAGCAGTGTGACGGGGCTGGCAGTACTGGGCCCACGCTCGGGGGTCTCCCTGCCATCGGCCCCTGATTAATGACGCTTCCTCGGCTCGCCATGGCTGGAGAAATGGGTGGCGTCGTCAGATGACCAGAGCTCTGGGAAAGCTCCATTTGACCTGGAAGAAAGTTACCAGAGCATTCACTAGTGGCAAATTAAAAATAGATGGCTTCACATCTTTTAAAATTATGCATGATTTATTACTATACCTTTTTTCCAACTTAGTTCATTTCTAACCTCCCAAAATAACAGGACTAGGCTAGGGACCTATAAAACTCTAGGTTTAACAAACAGCATCACAACGGTGTATTTCACAACAGTGGCAACTTTCGGAGCTAGTGACTATGGAGGAGAGCTTGGGATGGCTTCATCCTTCCGTGGGTATAAAGATGATTAGAGATCAAGCTTGGGAAGGGTAAGGGGTCTGCTGTTCACATTTCTCTGTAATTAAAAAACAAGCTGAAGGCTAAATGGTTTGAAGTTTAGGGTAAAAGAAAAGGGCAATAATGTCAAAATGACCATGGCTTCAAAGCGGTCAATTCAAAACTTCATACAAACCCCACTGATGAGCAATGAGTTATGAAAGCCATCAAATCCCTGGGTCTCCAATTTTCTACTGGAATTACGCCCCTAAACTACCCATTCCAGGTTTAAAATTCTGTGTGTCCAATGAAGTAAGGTATACAGAAGGATTTCAAAGAAGACATAAGGCAATAAGCCAGACTTAAAGTATTATCTAGTAGCTAGTTTAAGCCATAAACAGAAACATGTGAATGACAAATGTTGAAAATCACAAAAATATTATAAAGCTTTGTTATAAGTCAGTGAAGATAAACCTTTTTATTCTTGAAATGCCTGGAGTTTACCAGCTTTAAGAAAACAAAGGAATAGTTTCCTGTGAGACATACTGAAGCCTATGTGGTTTTCTTGGTTGTTTCACAGCCTACCAGTGAGCGGCATGTTGTCTGTATTCCCAGCAGGGAATGGGTGCAGAGCAGAGGTTAAGCCTCCAGGTTGACTGGATGATAGAGGAAGATAGGTTGTTTCCACATGGCTTTCATTCTTCACGGTATCGCTGGGAACAGTGCTCCCTTTATTACGGTTGGCCAGAAAGCATGAACTCGGAGAAGCAGTGAAGGCAGCTTTACTTGCATCTGGAAATATTTTTTAAAATAGGAAAGCTAATATCATTGCCACATTCCTAGTGGATAAGCCCAAGTTTAAAAAAAGCCTGAAAATGTTCTAGGGTTGTGTCATAAATCTGGAAATTCCTGAGAAGTGTTTTCCATGGCAAATAAGACTGAGATCTTTGGTGTTGGCAGTGGTGCTGGTTTTTGTTAACTGTATATTTGTGGATGTAGGTGTGTTCTTCAGGGCACTAAATAATCCACTCTGTAGTGAACAGCCTTCAAAATGCAGGTCATCACATCCCAAATATATTGTGTCCCTCCTTCTTTAAATTCCTATAGAACTCATCTCTACACCATTTATAAGGTGGTAGACCACATGTGCTGTCTTAAATTCTAATTATTTTTGTATTATCGTCACTTCTCCAATTTTATCTAAGTTCTCAGAAGTTAAGAATATTGATTTGTATTCTTCAGAGTTTCCAGTAAAGTACCTTGACTACTCAATATACCAATGGAGGAAAGAAAAAATAGGGCTCTCTTAGTGTTAGTATCCTGTGTTAGTAGTGACATTTGGGGGGTAAAATCTGAGACTGCTATAAATCCATTTAACATGGGTGCTTACAAATTCTTGAACTTAGGTTTCAACAAAGAAATATGCAAAACAAGATATCCATTTTAAACTACCTGAATTCTTCATATACTTGTCCAGTAAATTCTGTAACTCCTGCTCTTTGTCATTATTAAACTGGGTCTCCATGGCCAACAGAATGTATTCATCAAGAAGCATTCGGATCAAATGGAAAGAACCTTGTTTATGGATTGGGAATGGGGAGAGGGCATTGTGAGATGAAATGAGGGAGAGAAAGAGAAGGAAAGAGAAAGAGAGAAGTCAAGTTAAGTTATCTTTGTGACCATCTCGCAACACTTTACAAGGAGCAACTGAAATAAACAAATATTTGTTGGACTTTAAATGACCTGCTAAGACCAACATGCTTAACTTGGGTCTCTAATCTTTTTGTGTACCGCCTGCCCAGCTCACTGTGTATACTGTCCTGCCAGCTCTTTGGCCACTAATTACATCAAAGGAAAATTCGGATGAAAGTGAGACATGCTTTATGCTTTAAGAGGGCACACATTGGAGTGTGATAAGCTTTAACCTGGGGAGAATGAGCTCTACTCTGCTCTATTTCTGTTTACTTTGTACTAAATAATTAGACAATAGCCAACATGGTCTGAAAAAAGTATCAAGTAAGAAGATGTCTTTCTAGCCTGAAAGAAAATGCTCTTTCATTTGAAAAAAAGGAGAAAAGTAATTTTCATGTGGAATATGTCCTGGAAAACCTTAAACTTCTTTTAACTATTCAACAGATTTTCCAACAAAAGTCTTTTTTCATAATAAGGTCAGGCTTAAATATTGTATAATTTAAGAAACCTTAAATATAAGCAACATATTTCAAATAATAGACAACATATTTTGTTCATCCCTCAATACAAGTTCACTGATTTTATCTAATTCTGTTAAAAATTAAATGAACCAATTTAGTTAATTGTAACCTATTTTATAATGCGAGGATTTCTCAAAATACAACTACTAAATGTGGAGGTACTGTCCAGGAGATAGCATTATAACTACAAACTAAGAATCTCAGAAATTTTAGGAAAAAGAAGGTATTCAATTTTTGAAAAAGCTAACGACTCGAGTTTTTCATGAGTTGTATAGATCAGGATAGATGGTTCAAAAACATATGACAGCATGTCTTCTAAGCTGGTCTTTGATTCTTGGAATACAACTATGAGGTCAGGTTCCTGGAAAAGATGCAAACTTTTGCCATATTTCAATGAATAGTGGCTTTGGAAAATAATGTATTAATTATTGTTTATTTGCTTGTTTAACAAAGAAAATTTATCTAAGCACTGATGGAGTGTAATGGTTATAGCTGCTCTCTATTGTGTTTACCAGGTTCTGGCAATGTATTTTTATACATATCACGTCACTCAAATGCCTATATAACCCAATGAAAGAAATATTCTCCCATTTCTACAATGAGCAGCCTAACTTAGGTTAAGCCAAGCCAAAGAGAAGCAGTGTTAGGATTTAACTCTGCAAGTGGTCTGACTACAAAGCCCAGGCTAAAACCGACCATTCTCTACCGGCTCAAGAGTCCGATTTGAGGAATGACAGTGCCACATGCTTAAAAATTGATAGGAAATGTGACTGAGGAATGAATGATGTAATTCATCTAAGAAGAGTTTTATAAAGCACATAAGATACCAAAGCTAGATGCATTGTTCAAGGTGAGATTATGCATTACTCGAGCACCAAAAAAGCTCCACTTTAGCAGAAAGTCTTGAGCCCTCTTCTTTAATGATCTTCCATTTTGTTTGCTGGTCTAAAAGTAAAGGAACAAAATGAAACTATAAAATCTGTCATTTCATCATTACATGCTTCCTACGTAAGATCAAGAGGTAGAAAAACTGTCTGACAAATGGACAGATTGACAGGGCATGCCATTTATTTTATCAAATAAAATGATGTGTCTAGGGATTTTAACTTTCATCTGGCTTTGCCATCATTTTTCAGGTTAATAGATCTTTATTCTGTATGGTTTTGTTACCTAATAAATTGGACAACGAAATGAAATGATTTGCAAAATATTTTCTCTCTTAATTTTCCTTTGACAGAGCTTTAAAAAAAGCAGAAGGCGAAGTGTGAAGGAAGGGTTATATATTTCTGTGAATGATTAACTGACTTCTCTGGTCCTGAATGATAATCTGTTTTCCTTCTAGGAGAAAAAAAAAGTCCCTACACTATAACTAGTTTCCTTGATATGGAATGGCTAACACCAACTGGTGATGGATATATTTGTTCTTATGGCCTTGTTTCATGATGGATGACTTGAAGGTTAACTGAAAGAGTTGAAGAAACCACATGAAAACACAAAATACTGAGCTCCTGGAATTAAAAAATGTAAATACTTAAAACCATATCTTCTGTCAGCTTTTATGAAAATGTGCTTTTTAAGAAAAGGGCCAGCTCTGTCCAGTTTCTAAGTTTATCTTTCACTACTGATGTTACACAGCTGTAACCTTATTGACTGATAGGGAAGGTATAGTGTCTCGTAGTCTCTGTCAAAAAACGATAAATAGAATTGCAGCTGTGCCCAGTGCTCTCAAATCTGCCATATTTCTTTTTCTTTTTTCTTTTTTTTTAACATCTTTATTGGAGTATAATTGCTTTACAATGGTGTGTCAGTTTCTGCTTTATAACAAAGTGAATCAGTTATACATATACATATGTTCCCGTATCTCTTCCCTCCTGCGTCTCCCTCCCTCCCACCCTCCCTATCCCACCCCTCTAGGCGGTCACAAACCACCTGCCATATTTCTAATCTTGATATTTGACTTCCCTTATTGCTAGGGTTTCAAAAGCTTTTCAAAGCATTATTACACATAGCTTATCAACACCCCCCACCATTCAAGAAATTATAGCCAGTTTAGCATTTACTATTAACACAATTTTATTTTCTGAATGTCATTGAAAAATACCTTAATAACTCTCTGCTCTACCACAGTATCCAACCATTCAATAAAAGCCTCCACAGTGGCATTCTTCTTAAGGAGATCTTTCAATTCTTGGAACACTGTGATAGAGTCATCTACCATGTAAAAAGGAAAAAAAAAGCAGAATATTGCACACTACTTTGAACCCAAGAGGAAAACTAAAAGTAGAAATAATTAATAATTTTATAGAATAAAACGGCAAGGCAGGTAGATTAAATTAAATGTGTTAAAGAAATTATTTTCATATCCTGGAAACTAACAAAAAATCCTTAGTTCTTTACTCTTCAAAATTTTAATCGTAAGCGTATATGTTTTGGTATACATTGAAATGCAGGTTTATATACTATATACTAGGGAAGAATTGTTGTCAGTAGAGATGATTATTCATTTTGAATGCAATGCTTTCATTAAATGCCACAGATTAGTGGAAACCTAATGACTGAACTAAGCTAGACTTGTTGATTTCCTGCTTTCTGAAATATCCTTTATCTTTAGCAAAAATTAAATTCTGCCCTGCAGAATTGAGCCACTTAAATAAATAATCTTTTATCATGTAAAAGTTAAAGGGGCAGTTAAGGACTATCATTTTATTAAAGAGTTTGAGGTTTACTGAATCCCAAACGGTAATATAATTTTATGTTAAGAAACAGAAAGCAGGACTGAGGTTGGACTGTCCCCAGAGAGCAGTGTGCTGTAGCACACTATATATTTTTTGGTGTTTTCAGAGAGAAACGATGGGAGAAATAGTGGGTTGTTATCCCTGGGAAATGGAACCCGGTTGTCCGGTCACACATACTGACTTGGTGAATTCTGTCAGATTGTCCAAACCTAAGCAGGGCATTTCGGCTTTGAAAAACAGTATTGCATTGAGATATCACTTTGGTATGCATTATACACCATATGACGCCAAGAGTGCAAAACGCATGGAAATGCGTATGCATGTAATATAAAACTGGAAGAAAACTCACAAAACTCAAAACTGTTTTGATTATTCCCAGGTTTTTTTCAATTTGGATTATTTCTAGGCAATGAGATTATAGATGACTTTTATTTTCCTCTTAATATTTTCTATATTTTCCAGGTTTTTCACAATCAGTAAGTACAACTGTTTTAAAATAGAGAACAATTTTTAAAATTAAAAGTATTTCTCTAAACCAGAGTTTCTCAAACAGATATGATTTTGTAGTCCAAGGGGACATTTGGGAATGTCTGGAAACATATTTGGTTGTCACAACTCGGAGGAGACTGCTACTGGCATGTAGGGGATAGCGGCCAGGGATGCTGCTAAGCATCCTTCAATACACAGGACAGCCCCACTGCCCTATCAGAGAGGTAGGTATCCGGCCCAAGACATCGATAGTGCTGAGGTTGGGAGACCCTGCCCTAAACAAAAAGAGAAGACTTACATTCAGTGTAGATATCAGAGTCAGTGTCTGTGCTGCCCGAAATGGTGAGAAGGGCCTGAGATCCAATACTATTCAAGTCAACCTTTTCAATGTCAGATACCATAGAATTCACGACATGCTGGTCAAAGAGAGCTGGTCTGGCAATCTCCATAAAGAAAGTAAAAAAGACACTAAATTATATCACTGATCCTCCGTCGAAAGAAAATTTTAGCTTCTAGAGAAATAGTTCCTTGAGAGAAAAGTATCATAAATAACTTTTTAAATTTTAAAACTAAAAGCAGTAGCTGAGATTCATGATCATCTCTGTTAAAGGTTTGAAAACTATTTTCAGAATAAGAAAATAATTTTTTTTACCCGTGGTCATAAAATAAGAATTTCACAACGTTAAATTTCTTATCTGGAACTATCCCAAGCTAGTCTTTCAAAATTTAGGGGGCTAGAAACCTTCATAAAGCAAAGGATCATTTGAGGAGAGGGCAAGTATATTTTAACAATATACAAACATGTAACTCTAATTTAAGAATTACTTTTTTCTCCCTATTTAAGAGAACTAAATTAGAGGTAGTTTAAAATGTGTTGTGGGTTTCACAGCATCACATGGGCTCATTCCCCATAACCTATTAATTTTATTAGTTGGATTCATTTATTAACTGAATTCATCTGGCAAATAAGAGTTTTACATTTTACGTTTCATTCAAACGTTTTTTTTTCTTTTCTTTCTATTTTGAAATAATTTAAAATTTACAAAAAAGTTGCAAAAGTAGTGCAGAGTATTTTCACATACTCTCTATCCAGCTTCTCCTAATATCATCATCTTACATAACCATTGTATATTATCAAAATCAGGTACAATACTAGTAACGCTGGTACAATATTAGTAACTAAACTAACTAAACTAAACTACCGAATTTCATCAGTTTTCCCACTAATGTCCTTTTTCTGTTCTAGCATTCACTCTAGGATCTCATGTTGCATTTAATTGCTGTCTACTTAGTCTCCAATCTCTGAAAGTTCCCCAGTCTTTGCTATCAGATGATTAATTTTTTATTTGGTGACTCAAATACCCTCGGCTTACCAACATACCTGTGCAAGATGTAAGAAAGATGTTTGTCGTTTCAGAGATGATACAAATCTTCGCACAATAGGTATTTTCTTGTCAGTTAGAGCTTCTGGCAAATTTTCCAAGGATGAAACAACCCATTGTTCCCAATTTTTAGCAAAATTTCTTATGTCTGCTAATAAGCTACAAAAAAACCCCAAAGAACAAAAAACTCTATTAAATGCTAAGTAGTTCAAAATGCATTAAATAAATGCAGTTTGATGGAGGTATATTATTACTCTTTGATTCCAAGAACATGACTGAAGTCAGCCTAGGTCTGCCATTTATCATCTTGGTCAAAATACTCAGTCTCCTGAAGGTCCAATTTCCTCATCTGTTAATAGGAATAAGAATAGTATCCAGGGAATTCCCGGGCTGTCCAGTGGTGAAGACTTTGCCTTCCAATGCAGGGGGTACAGGTTCAATCCCTAGTCGGGGAGCTAAGATCCCACATGCCTCGCGGCCAAAACACCAAAACATAAAACAGAAGCAATATTGTAACAAGTTCAATAAAGACTTTAAAAATGGTCCACATCAAAAAAAAATTTTTTTTTTAAAAAGAAAGAATAGTATCCATGTCACAGGATTATTATGAGGATTACATGAAATAATTCATGGAAAGTGTTCAGGTTAAAACTTGGCAGGCAGAAAGTGATCAATAAGATATTTTATTATTAATATTAATTCATAATTCAATCATTTTCTTTAAAATATTTCTGGGAAAAGGTAAGTGTGCACTTGATTTTGCATATCTTGGCTTACTGAGAGACACGCATAGGGATCATAATGCCATTTCAGGTATTTAATATTTGTTTCTAGTAACATATTCTTATAATCCAAATATAACTGTAGAACAAATTACCACAAACATACTAATTAGAGGACCCCATTTAGAAAATTGCAAAGGTTGGTTGTGTATATATTATGAAAACATACAAAAATTTATAAATCCATCAACAATCTACATATTATATCTCAACAAAACAGATTTAAATATATTTAGGATGGGGCATATTTTGGGGAGCAGTGACAGTACAGGAAAAAAATAGGCAGAGTTTGGAGTTAAACAGACCTCAATTAAAATCTAGGTTCTGCTTCTTAAAAATCAGCTGACTCTGGGCAAATAAATTAATTTCTTTGTACTCCCAGGTTCCTCTTTGTGAATTTGGATCACAACAGTTACTTTAGAATAGTCTGACAAGATGTTTTAAAAAAATCCAATTGTTCGATGATAAGGAATTGGTTAAATAAAGTATAGTATTTTTCAGATGCTGTATTTCTATGCAATCAATCATTTAAAAAATGCTAATCTATATTTGTTGATATGGAAAGATTTTCATAGTATACTGCAATAGTATGTATACTATAATTCCATTTTTAACATTCCTAGAAAAAAGTCTGTGAGATACAATAATAACCTAAGACATTAAAAATGTGATAAGGCAATGAGTGATTTTTTTAAGTTTTATTTTATATGAGTGATTTTTAAAATGCATTTATGCATGTTTTTCATTTTCTAAATGAATATGAACTACTTGCATACTTAAGAGATAAATACATAAATAGTACTTCTCAGGCTAAGTGAAATAATTTATGTAAGTCTCAAATCCCACACTGTGTTTAATAAAAGTCAGCTATTATTACTATTAGTTACACGGCTGAATGCCTGTCACTATGTAAGCATAGCCATTTTGCTGTGACACAGAAGTGTTAAGTGTATCTAATTCAGAGCTCAGGCTAGATATTTAAAGACAACGTATTAATAATTAAAAGAAACTATTGACCAGGCCAATATCAATTATTATTTAAATAAATAAACCAGTCTAGAGGAAAAGGTAAATCAAAAATAAAGATTGTTTTATCAATCATCATGTATTTATTGAGAACCAACTATGCTCACCCTATATGTATTTGTGCCCCCAAATACTAAAATAAATTTCATTACTTTACTAGAATTTGTGTTTTAAAAATGGGCTTTTTTTTCACATTCCTATTGTTCTCACATCAGAACTATAGGAAAAGACTTTGTGAAAAATCTTCAGGCATCATTTCAATTTGAGATCTTAGTCCTTTGTTAAAAGAAGGTGATAATTCCATTATGCTACTTTCTGATTTTGGCAATTAAGACCAAAGTTATAATAAATATAAAATAATTTTCCTTATAGTTTTATTATTGTGATTATTTTCCATCAATTATCCCCATTCATCTCCCTCTAGCCAGTTTCCATTGAGGAGCTTCCTCAGTAACCTAAAGGTCAACTACACTTAAATATTTATTTTTCACGTGGGCAGCTCTCAGATTAAAGGGATTTCAGGATTGTTCCATCGATTTTGTTCATTGAGGTTTGAATATAAAAATTGAGGCACATCTCTTATAGCTCATACAAAGGGACAGGAATAGGAAAATAATATTGGTAAATGAATGAATTTCTACTTAATGTTTTGCTTTACTATAATGTATAAGGTAAAACCCTATACAAGCAACTATCATATTTTATTGACTGAACCTACCTTTCAGGCATTTCTTGCATTGTTGCAGGAATGAGTACATCTGTTAGAACCTTAATCACAGCAAAAGAGAGTTAACATAAATCCTTAATATTTCTATAGAAACACACTTACTCTTTGTCAATTACTTTTTATTCCTAGCTTTCTAGAGAATAATATGTTAACTCATTTCTGAAAGTTATACTTTTATCTCTAAAATGAATGTATATATGTAAGTTGTGTGTGTGTGTGTGTGTGTGTGTGTGTGTGTGTGTGTGTGTGTAAAAGGCAAGGGGAGGGGGGGTATATAGAAGCACTGCAGTGCTAGTTAAGCAGGTGACACAAATGTACCGGGTACAGAGAGCTAATTATTGGAACATAAAGAACACTGAAAATAAAGGGCTAGACTGAACCTTAAATGTGGGTGAAATGGTGATTAGGACCTTGATGAGAACTTGTAAAAAGAAAAAATTAGTGCTGACTGATCCCAGCTCAGGAAAAACTATGATAAATAAAGGAGATGGGGAACCAGATAGGATATGAACAGTACAGATCCCCTAGGCTGGCTCATAACCTGAGTGCACCAGCCTGGAGAAGAGGACCAAGAGGTCTTCCTGGATGTTTCAAAGATATTTCAAAATGTGAGTAGATACTCATCTACAAAGGCCTATGCAGCTTACCAGCAAAATGCACATGTAGTCCGTGTATATGAAACACTAAAACAAGAGATGGTATTGTATATGCCCATATGCTAGTTACCAATGAACTGGCCTTGGCAATCATGTACAGTTTTATGGACTAAAAGCTGACCACTTTCTAGGGATGTTATGAAGATCTTACAGAAGCTCATATTACACTGCTCTATTTACAGTGCTCACCGTGCCTCCCTGGGTCCACCAGGAGGAGGAGAAACTTTGTGCACGTAACGGTACTTAAACTCTGGACTTTTGTGTTGGACTCAAAGAAATAGACCATTTGTGGGGGTGGGGGGGGAAGTTGTGCTTTAAGGATATTTCTTGGAGGTGTTGAGTGACAGTCCAAAACAGCTTTACCTTGATGCTGGTAAATTTGTGTGCACGAGTCCAGGTCTTTTCTTATACCTACTCTTAGAACCACCTTCTTTCCCCTTTCTGGTTACTTCCTCATGTCTTAAACACTTCAGACAATCTGTTAGTGCAAACTAAACCCTTTCTCTCTAAACGATGATCTTATTTGACCCAGAAAAATGAGACAATCTTTTCTCTCCTTTGTCCTTCTTCAGCTTTAGCTTGAACTAAAGGTAGAGACTCTATTTTCTTATACTGAGATGAGGAAGAACGGAACAGAGGATGAAAATATGGGCTCCCTCATCCTGGTTCAAGCCCACCTACAGTTCTTGATGTGCAAAGTTGCTTCTGGACTGAGTTTATCTAGGTTCTGCTTCACTTCTGTGCAAAGTTGAGAACGTTAACAGCAGCAACTAATTTAGAAGGATTTTACTTCCTAAATACTTAACAGGACTCCAGCTTGGGTTTTCTTGCTCTCTCAAATTACGTTCTAAAAGGAAAGCTTTTGTTTTTCCTTCTGACAATTTAGGAGGTTAATGTAGACAAACTCACTTTAAAATGCCCAGATTGCAATACAGTTTTCTTCCTCAGCTTGGACCTGTGTCTGCTCTAACTAGGGAACAGACTGTTGCGGGAATTAGCTTCACCCTCTTCCCCGCTGAATGGCTGGCTAGATGGCCAACCAGCTCCTATTTGTTTATGATATCCTCGTGATCCTTCTGTACACACTTAGGGACTCTTATTTGGCTTAAGAACAGAATTGGTCATTAATGCATTAACACTAGAGATTTCCAAATTTTTCAAGTTATTGGTCCCATAAGAGTGCTTAATTCTGCTTTTTCCAAAACACTGATACTGTGAAAAAGCCACTAAGTTATTTACTCTGAAAACACCTTACAGTTAATAAAAATTAACTAAGTTTTTATGGAAGTATGTCACATTTAGAATCATTCTTAGCTGTAAACAGAAACTGATTTTGTTTTACTTAATGAAAATTTATATTAAAATACATTCACCATTAAATATACACTATTAAACTGCTTGGTTTCTCATCAGAAAAAAACTTAATAGTGTATCTCCAGCTAGGATTAACAAAGTTATTGAAAATATATTGCAAAATTTAGATGGGATGTTTTTTAAAGAAATATGGTTCATGTTTGACATCCTAAGGAGCTTACCTTATAAAGAATGGAGTCACAAACACAGAAAATGTCAATGATAACAGGGTTTTCAAGCAGGGGAAGAAGATGATCAGGCATTCCTTGCCAAAAGTGTAATAAGAAATGCTGGATCTAGTTGAGAGCAAAACGTATGTAAATTAATATTAACATTTTCCTTAACATGAACTCATATGAAGAACAGGACAAGAACGTTTACATAATATAGTCAGCAAAGCATTCTTTGTCACTCTTACCTCCTCAAAGTTTCCATTTATTGCATTGTCCAGGATGCACTGGCAGTGAGTTTTGTACATCATTATTAGGGTATCAACCTATTTCAAGGAAGAAAAATCTTAACAAAAGCACCCTTTCAGTGCTGCCTTCATTTTGTTCATGCATTCATTTGTTCATACATTCAAGCACATTTTTAAAGTTCATGTTAGGTACGAAGCATTGTGCTCAATCCGAGGAATCAAAAATAAAGGCACAATTCTTATTTTAAGGAGCACGCTGCCTTGTGAAGGGAGAAAGGCAAGCAAATGGACAATTGCAGGACAGTGTGATAAGAATGATGAAAAAGCTGATTGTTCAGGGAACTATGGGCCAAAGCAACATTGTAGTTTTCTGCTTAATAAAACAATTACCTTTGATTGGAGAAATAAATGTAAAATACATCAAATCTTCACACGGTATTATTAAGTAGGTGCTTGGGCAGTGTGGTGCAGTGGTTTCCAGTTTCGGTTGTGGAGTCAGCTAACGCTGAGCATCAGCTCCACTGCACTGTTTTGCACGGGTTGCTTTGTCTCTGACCCCAAGCTTTATATCTTCAAGTAAGGTAGTAATAACATATCACTCGTAAGGTGTTAAAGAAGATAAAATGAGACATGATGCACATGGAACAATTTTCCTGGTATGAAGTATAAGACTTTTACTACATTACCTAAAATTAGTAATAATATCAAATGACTAGTTGACCAAAAAAACATTTGAACATTAAATGTCTGTTGTGAAAATTCTTTATTTCCGTGTTACACTGATAGTTGTACTGCAGAGATAGAAAGTTTTAAACATATTTTAAAATATGAGATGGATTAGAACTTGATAATATTCTGGCAAACTAACAATATTCATATTCAAAACATCTTTATTTCATAAGCTAGAAATATTCCTACCTGTTACAGGTTGTGTGTTCTATGTGAACAGGAACAGGCTTAGAGGTTAGAGGTGTGAGCTTTGCCTGCAGGATAGCTGGATTTGAATGCTAGCTCTAATCTGCTACGTGATACTGGGCAAACTACTTTACATTTATGTGTTTTAATTTCCTCATCTATAAAATGGAGATCATAATAACAGTAAATATCTAGTCAGGTTGTTATGAGGACTGAATAAATTAACACATGGAAGTGGTTGGAGTAATCCATAATTCATGTTAAGAAACTTACAGCTGTTAGCTATTTTTACCTTCATAGTATCAAGGGTGGTCATGATGATGGGGGTGTCCTACCCCTACTCTTTGCTCTCCAACCTTTGTGCCTGCAGCCCAGCGACAGCACATATCTTTGTGGTTTAGCGCAAAGCTGTATAACGATGACATGCAGATTACCAATCTACTTCCAAGGAGGTATGCTGACTAGACACCTCTGGCAGGACACGTCACCATTGATGCAAATGAGACATGCTCTATATTTTAAGCAACGATTTTATACTTTTAGATAGGTTGCCAAGACATATTTCTAAAATGAGGATAAGGACAGCATGAAAGATAGAAAGGAATTCATAATTGTTGTCCAAAAGTAACTCTTTGATCCCTGAAACCTACTAAAGTACGAGTAAACTTTTATCTTCACAAGTATTTCCATTTATTTGTGTCAAAATTTTTTCTCCTATACACAAATCATCAAAAAGTTTAAATCTTTTTTTTTTTGTGGTACCCGGGCCTCTCACTGCTGTGGCCCCTCCCGTTGCGGAGCACAGGCTCTGGACGCGCAGGCTCAGTGGCCATGGCTCACGGGCCCAGCCGCTCCGCGGCACGTGGGATCTTCCCGGACCCGGGCACGAACCCGTGTCCCCTGCATCGGCAGGCGGACTCTCAACCACTGCGCCACCAGGGAAGCCCCCCCCGCCAAATTTAAATCTTATAACTGATATTTTATTTAATATTTACATAGTCTTAGGACAATAAATTTTTACTGTAGCATACTTTGCAGTCTTTATAAACACATTTTTGCTCAATTTTCTGAGGACAGACACCACATTACAGAGGGTAGGAACAGAGGCAAGGCTTAGCTCTAGTAAGGTCAGTGAGCAAGTGGGGGAAGGGTGGCAACTGCCCTGAGTGACACTGTGATGGGGGCAGAAAGCAGGCCTCTCAGCTTCAGCCAGCACCCCTCACTGGGGTCAGCTTCTCCCTAGGAAGTCTCCAGCCTTCCTGCCTCAAGAAAGTAGGTGCTTAGAGTGCTTAGCTTCAGCCCCACCCGTCTGTCTAGGAACTGACAACTTACCTGGGGAACCTGGCTACTGGCTAAGAAGGTAAAAGGCAGGGCCCAGATGTCCTCAAGGGACAAAGAGTATTAGTCCCTGGAGCTCATGATGGGGACGACTGGGAATGAATTTAGAAACCAGGGGTTATTTAAGCGTCTTGAATACTGAATGAGAAATGACCTACAGACCAGTTTTTCAAGTTGGCAGGTAAGGAAGTCCTTGGAAGCTAGCAGAGAAGCTGAAATGAACTATTGGAACATATTCTTCACTTCTCTTTTTTTTCTTTGTTACTCCCTCCATCTACCCTCCTCACCTGGTATATTTACACAGTAAACATCTTCTTGATATGTTTGTACGTAAGCTATCCTGTCCACAAGGTGAGCCAACAATACCCTCCCCCAAAGAACTGTGTTCCCCGAGGTCCCGCAGACTTCCACAAGTTCCCCCACAAATTGCCACATGTTAACATCTACTGGAGGTGTCTCAAATCTGAAGTCATAATATCACACATTATTTCTATATAGTTAAAAAAATGATGTGATAACCTTGAGGAACGTGATGGGAGAGGAGAACAGTAGGAAGTGGACATACTCCAGGAGACTTGAATCAGCATCTGAGAATTATCTTCAATATTTTGCCTGTTCTTAACTGGGAGAGTAAGTCTGTCATTAGAATGAACACCGGAAGTTGCTGTGCATCGCTACTTATCTATCAATAGACCTTTTTACCAGTGTCATTTTTATTTCTAGTTTCTACAAAAGCCCATTACTAAAGTAATACAGGTGGACATTGTTAATCATATTCCTCTATCTTTGCACCTCAAAATATGAACTGACTTAAACTTACTATGAAAGATGTTTTCCTCAAATGCTAATAAAAAATGAACGTTAATTGAAAGAAGAATGTAGAAATCTTTATGCCCTGATTTAATAATCGATCCTACTATTAGTCAACAGATAGCCAGCAAATGACTCTAGAAGTTCAGAAATAGAGGAGGATTTAGCTTTAGACTTTACTACATAAGCACTGAAAGTTTATTTATAAACTGAATTTTATGAAACTGTTTCTACCTTAATTTTCAACAAATTTTGCAACAGAGCACAGAGTTTTACAATGGAGAGGAATCTTTGGAATCTTCGAGTGGGGTCCTTGCATTCATCTAGGCATTTCCCCCTCAGTGCGAGGAACAAATTCTGTCCTAGAGAAGTGCTTGATGACCAGTTACTGAAATTAAATGGAACTAATAGAAAATATAACGCTTATAATTAAAGAAATTGCATGTGATAGACACATTCTAGTATTTTCTTCCTTGATACTGAGTTTTAAGTAAAAATAATCTTTAGAGGTTTATTTTACCACCTTCTGATTATGTACTATCATGGAGATGGTAAATAATTAATTGGAAAGTCTTTAATTGATGTTAGTAAATGTTTGTCCCTCCTATAAATCAGTCAATTATGTTTGATTATGTAGATTTCTATTTCCTGCGAGTGCCATGAAATTCCCAGCAAATTGAGATATGGAACTGACATATCAGAAAATCAATAGAGAAGTATCTTTAATTGATACCTTGTCCTTAGAAATGCATCCTTGGTACACAAGGTGTTGAGCACTGGGGAATTCTGGAAGAAGTGTTCCAGTTTTTGAGCTAAGCGAATATTTACGAGTGAAGCCACCCTATAATTTAGAAAAATGAAAAGAAATAAATCATTATCAATTGTTTGGCTCCAAAATACAATTCTAACAAAATAGAAGCTTACAAAATTTCATTCTTTTTCATCCTGCAAACCATGACAAGTTAGGAGATTTGGTTAACTGTTTATTAGATCAAATAACTGAATAAACTAGACATTTCATCAGAATTACTGTTGCCAAATCATAAATAGTTTCACAGTCTGGATATTTTTCTTATACTTTGGATTTTAGTTTTAGACACTTGCCATTTTTCACAACTTTTCGAAATTTAATTTTAGTTCACAAGTTTATATTTGTTAGTGACATAAGTTTTGAAAGATCTATTTTTAGACTACTGAAATTATTTTAATATGAAAGCATCAGAAACTGCCAGATTTACTTATGGATCACCAAATCATTTATGGATTAAATAAATGAGATGATAATAAGTTAATTAATTTATCCAACCTCAGAGATAATTAATGGTAAAATTGTGATTGGAGTCCCAAACTAGTACTCTGGATTTTCCCACCTCAATCTTCTTCCCCCTGCCAAATTCAGATATTTGTTCTTCTTTTGAATCCTCTGGGGAAAGCATACCTCTGGTAGTTTTCAGAAAATTAGAAAAAATGACAAATAAGTAACATATAATACTGCAGTGCTAATGTACCTACAAGAAACACACACAGAAAGAGAGAACGCATACTCATGATGGAACCAGAGCCTTAGCGAATCAGTCTCCCAGGTCACAACTGACTGTTCCTTCTCCACAAACAAAACTTTAACAAATTGGATTCTAGTAAAAAGTTTGGCAAAGAATAAAATTGTGAATATGGTAAAGGAAGTAAAGTGTTCCTGGCAAGGACCAAATTTCATTCTTATAGTTTTCCTACATTTGCTTCTTGAGTTTTTGTGTTTCTTTGTCATATTGAAGATGTTTACTAGACAAAAGCTTCATTACTTACATAGGTAGATTGGGTCCCTACCCTGTCTTATCATTCCCAACATTTGTAGACTCTTACAGAATTATCATGATAAATCAGAAAGAAGCTGGGGGGACTTTTGAGTCCTTAAACACAAATTTCTTATTGACTGATTTGATATATGCTTTCACACAAATTTTATACTAACAGTGCAGTAGAACTGCATTACTTTCAGGTTAGGTTTTAGTTTTTAGCCTTTTTAATCTTTATTTTCAAGTATGGATAGAAAAGGATTATTCTGATTAAATAATTTTTAAGAAATTAATAAAGAACTACTACATAAATATCATAAACTGAGATAATAGCATGGTTGATCCAAATTAAATCAGTCATAATTCAAGATATGCTTCAAAGCTTTTTAATTGCTTTGGGTTGTCATTTATGAGCATCAATGATCATTGTGCTGAGAAAGAATGGTATTATCAATGAATAGGGAAAAATAATAAAATTCAAGAAAATAAAGAATTTAATCTGGAAGGAAATGATATGGCAAAATATGAAACTAACATTTGATAAACATAACAGAATGCACCTAAACTCTAACTTTAGGAAAGCTTACACCTTTTTCTTATACCTTTTCTCTTGGGTGGAATATCATGTTTTTTCATCCCAAAGCATAATTTGGTGAGATTGGAAAAGAGAGACAAAGAAATAGAAACCAAAAATGACAATACATAATGTACATGGTGTATTAAAGTTAGGAATATGAGAATAGTCTCATTTCCATGAAACAAATATAATTAGTAATCAAAAATCTTTCTACAAAGGAAAAAAAAAAACTGGCCCAGGAGATTTAAAAGATGAATTTTCTCAAGCATTCAGGAAACAAATCATTTCAAACTGAAAAGATTTTTTTCATACAGTGAAAAAGAAGAACCACTTCCCTATTCATTTTAAAACTTTGATGCCAGAATTGGACAAGGACACAAAAGGAAAGAAAAATTATAGGCCAATCTTGCTTAGTATCATACTTGAAACAGTACCAGACAAAATATTAGCAAACCAAATCCAGCAATCTATAAGAGTGATCATAGCCACCTTAGGTTTAAATTGATCACATTAACAGAAAAAAAAATGCAAATTATATATATTACATAACCATCTTAATGGATGCAGAAAAAGCATTTGTTTAAAATCCATCTACCATTCACTACTTTCTCTCCCTCTCCCCCCTCTCTCTTTCTCTCTCCCCTCCTCCATGCTAGAAACAGAGGAAAACTCCTTAATCATTCAATAAATATTTATCAAAAACCCACAGCAAATATCATCCTCAATGGTAAAATACTATAAACATTCTCTTAAAAAACACGAATAAGATAAAGTTCCCTACTCTCCTATCTTTTATTCAACATTGTACGAGTTATAGCCTGAGCAGTAAGACCAGAGAAAGTGATGAAAGATTAAATATTGAAAAGGAAGAGACAAAACTAGCATTATTTGCAACTGAGTTGGTTGATTACATTGAAAACTAAAGCAAACTGCACAAAAATTGTTAGTTACAGTTAACAAGAGAGATTTTCAGCAACATTGCTGAATACAAAATCAATAAAAAAGTCAATTGAATTTCTAAAATCGAGAAACAAATATTAAGACATACAATAAAAAGATACTGTATAAAATACCAACAAATATTAAAATAAAGTTGAAATATCAATAAAGGGATAGAAAATCTAAAAAGAAACAAAAAAGAAATTCTAGAGCTGAAAAGTACAATAACTTAAATTAAAAATTTATCAGAGGGATTCAAAGGTATATTTGAGTTGGCAGAAGAAAGAATCAGAGAACTTGAAAAAAGGATAATGGAAATTTTTGAATCTGGGAAAGAGAAAGAAAAAAATGTAAGAAAAGTAAGCCAAATCTAAGGGACCCATGGGAGATTATCAAGCAGACCAACATACACATTGTGGGAATCCCAGAGGAAAAGGAGGGGGAGCAGAAAGGTTATTTGAAAAAATAATGGCTCAAAACATCCCAAGTTTGATGAAAAACATGAATATAGACATCCAAGAAGCTTAACAAGGTCCAGATAGGATGAACTCAAAAAGATGTACAGCAAGACACATTATAATTAAATTTTCAAAAGACAAAGACAGAGAATCTTGAAAGAAGCAAAAGAGAAGTAACTCATCACCTACAAGGGATACTCAATAAGATTATCAGCAGATTTCTCAGCAGAAACTTTGAATTCCAGAATGACATATTCCAACTGCTATGAGAAATAAATTGTCAACCAAAAATCCTATACTTGACAAAACTGTTTTTCAGAAGTGAAGGAGGAATTAAGACATTTGCAGATAAACAAAAGCTGAGTGAGTTTGTTACTACTAGACTTGTTCTACAGGAAATGCTGAAGGGAGTCCTATGGGTTAAAATGAAAGGACACTAGACAGTAGCTTGAAGTACAAAAAAATAAAGATCTCAGTAAAGGAAAATACATGGGCAATTATAAAAGCTAGTATTATTGTAACAACAGTTGTAAGCCTACTTTCTGTTTTCTACATAATTTAAGAGACATTTTTAAAAAACAATTATTAGTATAAAAGCTAATATTATTGTAACTTTGGTTTGTAACTCCACATTTTGTTTTCTACAAAATTTAAAGACTAATGCATTATTTTAAAAAACTATTATTGTATATTTTTGGACACACAATTTATAAAGATCTAATTTTGTGACATCAATAACTGAAAGAGAGACAGAGCTGTAAAGGAGCAGAGTTTTGTATATCATTGAAGTTTTAAGCTGGTATAAATTCAAATTAGAGTGTTATAATTTAGGATGTTAAATGTAATCCCCATGGTAACCAAAAAGAAAATAGTTATATAAGGTACAGCAAGGCAAATGAGAAGGGAATGAAAATGGCTCACTACAAAAAATCAACTAAACAAAAAAGAACAGTAATGCAGGAAATGAGGAATAAAACTGCTCTAAGGCGTATAGAAAACAAATAGCAGAATGACAGAAGGAAGTCACTCCTTATCAGTAACTACTTTAAATGTAAATGGATTAAATTCTCCAATCAATCAAAAAAAGTCATTGGCAGATAGATTTAAAAAAAAATTATCCAGTTTTGTGCTGTCCACACGAGACTCACTTTAGATCCAAAGACACAAATAGGTTGAAAGTGAAACGTTGGCAAAAGCTATTCTATGCAAATGAAACCAAAAGAAAACGGGGTGGTGGGGGGCTACTCTAATATCATAGAAAATAGACTTTAAGTCACAAAATATTATAGAAGGTAAAGAATGACATTACATACTAACAAAAGGTTCAATAAATCAAGAAGATATAATAATTATAAATATTTACACACCTATAACAGATCATCAAAATATATGAAGGAAAAAATGACAGTATTAAAGGGAGAAATAGTTCTACAATAACAGTTGGAGATGTCGATACCCCACCCTCAGTTATGCACAGAACAACAAGACTGAAGATAAGTAAGGAAATAGAGGATTTGAGCAGCACAATAAACCAACTAGATCTACAGACATAAGCAGAACACTCTACTGAACAACAGAATACACATTTTTCACAAGTGAACATATAACATCTTCCAGGAGAGACCATGTATACTGGCCATAAATTAAATTTCAATAAAATTTTAAAGACAGAGATCATACAAAGTATCTTCTCTGATCACAGTGGGATGACAGAAGGAAAACTGGAAAAATTAACAAATTTGACAAAATTAAACATACTCTTAAACAACCAATAGATCAAAGGAAAAATCATAAAGGCAATTAAAAAATATTTAGAGATGAATGAAAATGGAAACATGACACAAGAAAACTTACAGGATGCAGCAAAAGTAGTACTAAGGGAAAAAATAAGAAAGATGTCAAATCAATAACCTACATTTACAACTTAAGTAATTTGAAAAAGAACACACTAAACCCAAATGGGTAGAGAGAAGGAAATAATAAAATTTGAGCAGCGATAGATGAAATAGAGAATAGAAAAATAATAAAGAAAATCAATGAAACCAAAAGTTTGTTCTTCAAAAAGATTGAAATTGACAAACCCATAGGCAGACTGACTTTAAAAAAGAAGAGAGAAGCCTCAAATGACTAAGACAAAAAAATAAAAGATAACCAAGTCTACTGAAATAAAAGGATTTTAAAAGAGTACTATGAAGAATTGTACATCAACAAATTGGATAACTTAGATGAAGTGGATAAATTCATAGATACACAAATACTACCAAGACTGAATCACAAAGAAACAGAATATCTGAATCAGTCTACAACTAGTAAGGAAATTGAATCAGTAATCAAAAATCTCCTGAAAAAAGAATGGATCTGGACCTGATGGCCTCACTGGTGAATTGTACCAAACATATAAAGAAGAAATAACACCAATATTTCTTACAGTTTCCCAAAAAATTGAAGAGGAAGGAACACTTTTTAATTCATTCTATGAGGGCAACATTACCATGATACCAAAGTCAGACAAAGACACTTCAAGAAAAGGAAACTACAGACCAAAATATCTTACGAACATTGACACAGAAGTCCTCAGCAAAATACTAGCAAACTGAATTCAGCAGGATATTAAAAGGATTATACAACATGACCAAGTGAGATTTACTCCTGTAATGTAGGGATGGTTCGGAACACAAAAATCAATCGATGTATTACACCACATCAACAGAATGAAGAAAAACTAAACACATGATTATCTCAGTTGATGCATTTGACAAAGTTTGACACCCTTAAAAAAATAGTTTGACACCCTTTCATAATAAAAACACTCAACAAACTAAGAATAGAAGGAAACTACCTCAACATATTAAAAGTCATATGAAAAACCCACAGCAAACATCCTACTCAATGGTGAAGGATTGAAAGCATTTCCTTTAAGACAAGGATAAGGCACGGCTGCTCATTTTCACCAATTCTATTCAACTAGAAGTTCTAGCCAGAAAAATTAGGTGAGAAAAAAAAACATCCAAATTGGAATGGAAGAAGTAAAATGATCTCTATTTGTAGATGATATGATCTTATATGTAGGAAACTTTAAAGATTCCACAAAAAAACAAAACAAAACTGTGAGAACTGATAAATGAATTCAGCAAAGTAGCAGGATACAAAGTAAACACACAAAAATCAGTTGCATTTCTATAATATAACAATGAACAATCTTAAAAAGAAATTAAGAAAACAATTCCATTTACAATAGCATCAAAAATAGATAAAAATTAACTTAACCAAGGAGGTGAAAGACTTGTACAATGAAAACTACAAAACATTGCTCAAAGATTAAAGAAAACATAAATGAAAAGACATCCTGTGTTCAAAATTGAAAAACGTATTGTTAAGATGGCAATACTACTCAAAGCAACTATAGATTCAATGCAAAATCCCAATGATGTTTTTCGCACGAATAGAAAAATCCATCCTAAAATTCCTATGGAATCTCAAGATACACCAAGGAGTAAAAACAATCTTGAAAATGGACAAAGTTGTAGGATTCACACTTCCTGATTTCAAAACTTACTACTGATACAAAGCTACAGCAATCAAAACTGTGGTGTTGACACAAAGACAGGCATATAGATCAATGGACTAGGATAGAAAGCTCAGAAATAAACCCTTGCAAAAAATGCTCAAAAGATTTGGACAAGGATGCTAAGAATATTCAATGGGGAAAGCACAGTCTTTTCAACAAATGGTGCTGGTAAAACTCGACATTCATGTATAAAAGAATAAAGACAGACCTTTACCTCATACCACATACAAAAATTAACTCAAAAGAGATCAACGACCCAGATATAAGACTTAATATGTGAAACTCAGAAACAAACAGGGCAAAATCTTCACAACATTGGACTTGGCAAAGATTTCTTGGATATGATACCAAAGGCACAGGCAACAAAAACAAAATGAGACAAATTGGACTTCATAAAAATTACAAATGTTTGTGCATCAAAGGACACTATGAACAGAGTAAAAAGGCAATTTATGAAATGAGAAAAAATATTCACAAATTGCATATCTCAAAAGGGATTAATATTCAGGATATATAGAGAACTTGTAAAACTTAACAAAAAACCAACCAACCTGATTCAAAAATGAACAAAGGACTTGAATAGACATTTGTCCAAAGAAGATATACCAATACTCAAGAAGCACATGAAAGATGTTCAACATTATCAATCATTAGGGAAAATAAATCAAAATCAAAATGAGATACCACTTCATCCCCATTAGGATGGCTAGTATTAAAAAAAACAACCACCAAAACCCAGAACATAACAAGTACTAGCAAGTAGGTAGAGAAACTGGAACACTTGTACACTGTTGGTGGGAATGTAAAATGGTATAGTGCTGTATAAAACAGTATGATGGTTCCTCAAAAAATATATATATAATTACTATATGATGCAATAATTCCTCTTCTGGGTGTATCTCCCAAAGAATTGAAAGCAGGGTCTCAAAGAAATATTTGTACACCCATGTTCATAGCAGCATTATTCACAACAGCTAAACCACAGAAGCAATCCAAATATCCACTGACAGATGAATAGATAATCAAAATGTTGTATATACACACAATGGAATATCATTCAGCCTTAAAAAAGAAGGAAATTCTGAAATATGCTACAACATGGATGAACCTTGAGGACATTATGCTAAGTGAAATACAAATACTGTATGATTACACATATATGATGTACCTAGAGTAGTCATAATCATAGACAAAAAAATAGAATGTTAGTTTCCAAGGGCCAGGGGGAAAGGGAGATGGGGAGTTGTTTTTTAATATGTATAGCATTTCAGTTTTGCAAGAGTAAAAGTTCTGGAGATAGGTGGTGGTGATGGTTGCACAACAATATGAATGTACTTAATACCACTGAACTATATGTGTACTTAAAATGATTAAGATAGTAAATTTTATGTTAATTATATTTTGCCACAATAAAAACAATCAAAAAATCAATTACAGGTGAAATAAAGACTTGTGTTAGAAGAATAAATAGAAAAATATTTTTATGATCTAGATTATACACAGTTTTTTTAAAAAGATACAAAAATGCTAATCATAAGGTTTAAAATGATTTTCATCAAAAGATACTATAGAATGTTGAGCCATGCCACCAACAGAGAGAAGTAATTTACAGCACATAACCTACAGTATATTAGTATCCAGAATATATAAAGTCTTTGAACCAAAGTTTTAAATAGAAAAATTATGTGATCTGAACAAACGTTTCATAGAATAGAATTGACCTATAAAAATCCCCAAAGATATTCAAGGTAATAATTTTGATGTAGTTGTCAAAAACAATTTTCAAGTGAAAACCACAGATACCATTTTACACCTATTGGACTGGCAAAAACTCAAATGTCATTCAATGCCAAGTGTTCCTGAGAATGCGGAGCAAAAGGAATGCTCACACACAGCTGGAGAGACATAGACTGATACAACCATTTTGGAAAACAACTTGATATTAACTAGTAAAGTTAAACATGAGTACGTATATCCTAAGACCCGAAATTCCACTCCTGCACATGTGCACCTGGACAACATTCAGAGTAATAATGTTTTTCAGGCAAAAAGGAAAAAATTCTCCTAAACTGGAATGAATAAATGTGCTGTGATATTTTCATACCATGGAATATTAGCAGTACAAAAAAGGTACTATAACTACATATATTAACATTGATGAATTACAAAACCTAATGTTGAACAAAACCAGAAAGTCATAGGGAAAAATGAATCCATTTTTATGTAGGGCAAATAATAAATAATATATTGGTGATAACAAACTGGGCAATAATAAATGATACATAATATTTACTATTTTAATCATTTTAAAATATATAGTTCAGTGGTACTAAGTACATTCATATTGTTGTGTAATCATCACGACAGCGTTTAATATTCATGGTATACATTCATAAGTGATAAACTTTAAGGAAAGACAAAGGAGTAATTAACACCAAATTCTGGAGCGCAGTAATTTCTGGTAGGGAGGGGGAAGTGATGGGGTGAGGGCACACAGAGAACTTATCTCTTTTTAGCTATCAGGTAGGTCATGAGTTTTCATCTTATGCTTATTTTTAAAACTCTGTGTGTGTGTGTATGCATGTGTTACAAATAATGCATTACCCAATAAATGTGCTACGGAAACACACTTAAGGAACAGAGTATATGTCTTTAATTCTTATTTAAAACTCTCATGTTGATAAACTATAGTTTTGTGTAACAGAAGCTAACAACACGTGTGGAACATCAACAGGGGGCAAGAGTGCCTAAAGAAAAAATTCAAAAATTAAATTTGTTTAGATATGTTAACAAATGCATACATGGTATAAATCAAATAATAATATTCTGTCTAGAACACGTAACACAAAAAGAAAGGAGAGATTGATAAGCTGGGAAAAATTAGAATATGATCATTTTAATTCCACTAGTAGATTTTCTATTTTAATTACACTAAAAGAGGTGCCAGATCTTAGACCAGCTATGGACGTCTGGGTTTTTTTTTTTTTTTCTCTCAACTGATGACTTCACTACTCTTGGTTGAACTATTAAGAATCTTATTTCCAAAAGAAAACAAGAAGGAACCTACAGAAAAGAAACAATATGATTAGAAGACAAGAGGGTCTGATTTATGAGGAAAGATTAAAGGATTTAAGGGGCACAGTTTGGCTAAGTGATGACTAAAAGAGAGCATGATAACAGTCTACAAATATTTGAAAAGCATATACCAAGGAGGGAGGATTTGCTGTTTATCTTGGTACAAAGTTGTTAAACTGGCCATGAATGGTTGATGTTAAGGAGAAGGAAACTCAAGCTATCAGGGAAACTTCCTGGTTGAAATGTATGAAATCAAGGGACTTATTCCCTAGGAAATAATGGCAACTTCATTACTAGAGCTACTTAAAACAAAATTGACCCACACTAAAAGATTCACAGGAAAAGAAAGGCTTTCTTTGACCAGGACAAATTATTACAACTAGGTTTCATTTGTTTTTCTTATTCCTGGGAATTAAAGTATTCTGAGACTTTCTCTAAGACATTTTTGAAATTTGAACCACTACATTTATGAATAAAAAATTTAAAACAATCAAAATTCATACCACTGACTGATAATTACTCTTAATATCCTCTACATGTTTTGTTTTGCTTTCATTGCTGTTGATTTTGTTTGCTCTATATTATGAACTATTTATAACTTTAAAAAAGTATAGATAAAAAGTAATAAATACTCATGTACTTACCATTCTAATTAATATATTAGACATTTGAAATATTAAAGCAGCCTCTGTAGCCCTCCCTAATCTCATTCCCTTCCCTCCCCATAAGGAATAATTAATGTTCAGGATTTGGTTTATAGCATTATTATTCAAACCTTTAAAAATTTACCTCATATGTTAATATTCTTAAATAACATATACTATTGCTTTAAAACTGGTACCATGCAGTATGTATCTTTCTACATTCAATGAGCTTTTTTCATACAACTTTAGGTATTTGAGATGAACCTAATTTGATTCTTATAGCTACAGTTCACTCATTTCCAAAGCAGCATAGTATTTTCCTGTATTAAATATATAAAAATTTACTTTCCCACTATATCATAATAGACTTTCATTTTTTGGTATTCTGAAATTATAAACAGTACTGCAATGAACATCCTCATACATGCCTCCTTGTGCACGGTGTAAAGTTTTCTCTAGGAATGCAGTCATAACGTGCGTGAGCTTTCAACTTTCCTAGATATCGCCCCTCCTGCCATTCATGAGAGTCGCTCTGCTCCACATTCTTAACAATATTCAAAACACATATTTTGATGCTTTTAAATTGCTGTTATTCCAATAATGGTAAAATAATTACTTTTAGGTTCTAATTTGCATTTCCCTGATTAAAAATTAGATATGTTTATTGGCAGGGATAGTATTCAAAATATTTATTGAATATATGTTATAGAACGTGGTCAATCAGAATGGGCACCACGAGCACCAACACTATTTATCAATCATTCTTTTTCATCTTGTGTGAATTGCCTGTTCATATACTTTGCTGCATTTCTATTGGGTTATCTTTTTATTACTAAGTTGAACACATATTCTAAAACGGTGCCATCTGATAGAAATTTCTGTAATGATGAAAATGTTCTATTTTTTGAAATGTTCTGTTATCTGCACTGTTCAAATACAGTATTCACTAGCCAGCACTTGAAATGTAAATAATGTGCAGAGAAGCTGAATATTTTATTTTACATAATTAACAGCCAAGTGTGGCTAGTGGCTACCATACTGCATAGTATAGTATTTATAGATATTAATCCTCTATCATTTATATATGATATATATCTAGTTTTATTTTACATATTTGAAGCCATATAAACATATATTTGTTTTTGCATCCTGTTTTTCTTCCTAATTAACATTTCTTCATGTCATTAAAGGAGCCCTTTAATAAATGATATAATATTCAGTCCCATAAAAGTCTTATAAATTATGTAATCTTTTTTTTTGTAAAAAGACTTTATTTCTTTTTATTGCTGAATAATATTTCATTGTATGGATATACCAGCTTTTGGTGGGTTTTTTTGTGTATTTTTTTAACATCTTTATTGGAGTATAATTGCTTTACAATAGTGTGTTAGTTTCTGCTTTATAACAAAGTGAATCAGCTATACATGTACATATATCCCCATATCTCTTCCCTTTTGCATCTCCCTCCCTCCCACCCTCCCTATCCCACCCCTCTACGTGGTCACAAAGCACCGAGCTGATCTTCCTGTGCTATGTGGCTGCTTCCCACTAGCTATCAGTTTTTATGTAATCATTTTTATTATTAGTCATTTAGATTGAATACAGTTTTTCACTGTGGTCAATAACAATTTTGTCCATAATATTTTGTCTGCATTTTCTATTATTTCTTTATGTGTGACTCATACAAAAGTGAAATTAGTGGGAGAAAGAGGATGAACACTTTAAAGACTTGAACACAGATCTTGCAATTATTTTCCAGAAAGTTTGTTCTATCTTCACCAGCAGGGTATCAAAGAACTTATCTCACCATACTTTCACCAGCTTCATAGTAATTTCTTAATATTTGATAATTTTATTATTTAAAATGTTAATTTTAATTTATTTGGTAGTTCATTTTTCATGCATTTATTGGCCTTTTATTCCTTACGTGTATTGTCTATTCATATCTTTTTATTTTTTACTATTTATTGAGGTCTTCATATTTTTTTAAATTGATAGGATTTCTTCATATAGTAAAGATATTATCCCATTGTCATATTTGCATATGACAATGGAATAATAACTTCCTACTGTCTTTCTTCTGACTTCAGATTTTGTATATGATGCTTTAATTTAAAGGAGTTTTTACTTTCCGTTTTGATTTTTTTCCTTTGAAATTTCTTAAATTGTTTTCATGGTAGAAAGTCATTCCCCGTGCCCCACCCCCCCAGAAATGAGGGAGATACATGTTTCCTTCTAATTATTATTTTTGTATTTAATAATTTATATGAACTTGATAAAGGTGTGAGGTATAGAAATTATTTTCCAAAAAATTTTTTTTCTAAGATTATGCCCTGAAGAATTTTATTTATTTATTTGGTATTCTATCTTCCTTCACAAAGGACTTATGATAATTCACTGAAAAATATTTCTTCCTTCATTGGTTGTAATGTCTCCTTGATCACACACTATGGCCTTTTTTCAGGTAACTAATTTCTGCTGTAGATTTGTTCTACCTACATTTGAGTCAGTATCATAGTGTCATAATATTTTGATATCTTCCAGACAAGTCCCTTTTGACTATTCTTGTTTATACTTCTCTCAACTATTACTTCCTATATATCTTTGTAGATCAAGTTAATTATTTCAAAAAAAAATGCCCACTCAAAATTTTAATAGAGTATTAAATGTCTAAATCAATTTAAGGAAGAACTGACATATTTATAGTATCTAGCATTCCTATTCAGGCATGTGGTATGTCCTTTCATTGAAAATTTTCTTTTATACCTGTATTTTTTTTTCAAATAGGTAGCATGCTTCTCTTATTATGATTACTCCCAAATATTTTGCATTTCTGCTGGTTCCTGCAATTTACATTTTATAATGTTCTACCTTTCTTGTCTTCCACAGAGACTGTTCCCACCTCTCTTAATAGGGAATCTGTGAGGAAAGTAAGTCCTATAGAAAAGGATTTGAGTGACCATTTTCTCAGTTCTCCCAATGGTACTTAGCTAGTACCATTCCAGATGCATAAAAGAGCCCATTCCCTACATACAATGGATGCCTTGGGGCATTAGGGCTACATTCTCTCGGGGAATCCTGACTGAGAAGAGCTGGGACTCTTTTTTAAGTTCTTCAAACTCCTACTACTCCCTACCAAGAATTCACTCACAGAAAATGACCTAACTGACTGCTGATACCTCAGAGGGAAATCCCAAACCACCAAACTATCTCAATTTCCTGCCACAAAATCCACAAATCCACTTGCATCTGAACTAACCCATTTCTTTTTCCAGTTTTAATGGAGTAAGTGTTCCTTCTCTCCAGGGCCACTTTCTCCACTCGGAAGCTCTTCCCCTTCCCATGCCTTCAGTGACCCTGTACTCTCAACTTTCCCCTCTCTTTCATATCTTTGGTCTCGACTCTTTACTGAATCTGTTTTACCAACATTAGAACCATAGTCTAATCTTCCTTGAAAACTAAATGTCAGGCTTCCCTGGTGGCGCAGTGGTTAAGAATCTGCCTGCCAATGCAGGGGACACGGGTTCGAGCCCGGGTACGGGAAGATCCCATATGCTGCGGGGCAACTAAGCCCGTGAGCCACAACTACTGAGCCTGCGTGCTAGAGCCCACGAGCCACAACTACTGAGCCTGCGTGCTGCAACAACTGAAGCCCACGTGCCGCAACAAGAGAAGCCACCGCAATGAGAAGCCCGCGCACTGCAACAAAGAGTAGACCCCGCCCGCTGCAATTAGAGAAAGCCCACACACAGCAACAAAGACCCAATGCAGCCAAAAATAAATAAATTTATAAAAACAAAAACTAAAAAACTAAATGTCAAGCCCTCCTCCAACTATCACCCTTGACTTGACTAAATTTTCTATGTTCAATGCCACTGCCCATTCGTTTCACAAACCAAACCCCGGCTCTCCCCTGAAAATGCTCTTGCTGCAGTCATTAATTATCTTCACTTAACTAATTTAATAGATCTTTTCCAGTTCTTATCTTGATGACCTTTTAGCACCATTTGATAGTAGCAACCATTCCCTCCTGTTGGAAGCACTCTTTTCTCTTGGCTTCTGTGCCACTGTATTCTCCTTCCTCTTACCTCTCTGGATTCTCTTATCTTGCTGACCCTATTTTTCTTTCCCACTTTTCACAACTCTTTTCTCGTAATGTCTTCTCTTCTTATTTATTTATTTTTTCCTAGACATTTTAATTCATTACCCTGACTTCAATCACCATCAAACTAAATACCTAAATCCTCTTGTCCAGTCACATATATCCAACTGCTCACTTCAAGTCTACACTGGATGTTTTTCAAGCACATCAAATATGGCAAGTTCCAAATTGAACCCCTTATCTTTCTATTCTTTCTACCTGCTCCTCTTCCAGTGTTTCCTAGCTAAAATCAGTCACTTCTCTCCATCCCTAGGGGCTATTATCCTCATTCAGATATTTTCTTTTTTCTTTCTTTCTTTTTTTTTTTGTGGTACACGGGCCTCTCACTGTCGTGGCCTCTCCCGTTGCGGAGCACAGGCTCCGGACGCGCAGGCTCAGCGGCCATGGCTCACGGGCCCAGCCGCTCCGCGGCATGTGGGATCTTCCCGGACCGGGACACGAACCCGTGTCCCCTGCATCGGCAGGCGGACTCTCAACCACTGCGCCACCAGGGAAGCCCCCCAGATATTTTCTTATCCAGACTATCTATACATCTATATCACGATGTTCCTCTTGTTTGCCTTCCCGTATGCCAGTTTTTTGATATTTGGCAATGCCAGAGACATTTTTGGTTTTCACATCGAGGGGGAGGGATGGCTATTGGATTCTAGTGGATAGAAACCAGAGACACTGTGATGTTGCTAAATATCCTACAATGCACAGTACATCTCCCACTACACAGAATTATCTGGCCTAAACTGTCAGTGGTGCCAAGGCTGAGAAACCCTCGTCTATGCTGTTCCATCTGTCTGGGCCACTCTTCTTCCCACTGCTCTACTCCTCCTCCAAACTCCTTCTCCTTCTCAGTTCTTTCTTTAAATGTCACTTCCTGTAGGAAATGTCCTTAACCACTTAAGCCAGGTTAACTCTCAAGACCCCCTTTATAACTAGTTATGGTGATGTGCTCACGATAGGTTTTTCTGCTCCACTGTAAAGGATCAAATGTATCCAATCACTATTTTGCCCCCTCATACCTGTATCACCACATATCTACTGATTAACATTTCAACCATGGGTTAAAAAAACAGAATGCTATTGTGAATTTTTAAGAAAACAAATATATCTCAGCCTCAGTTTCCTTAGCTGTCAATTGGCAATATTATCACCTATTTTCCCTACCTCACCGTTCTTAATGTTCAAATGACCTGAAGTATATGAAGGTTTGCACTGAAAGTCTCACACCCTGAGCAAACTGTGATGGCTGCTCACTCTAAGTACAAAATAGTTTTTTTAAATTTCAACTTTGTTAAACAAATATTTTATCATAATTTTTAAAAAGTATTTAGAGTATTTTTGAGCCTTTAGAAAGCCCTTAACTGTGCTCATTTATATAATCATCACAATAATGATACTCTATTATTGCTCTGGTAGCTTTAGAAAAATAGGTTTTATAGCCTAACCAAGATATTTTAGTTTTACTTTATTAACAAAACCTACACCTGAGTTTTGATTGTGCTCTTCTAAGGAGGAAGCAGTAGACTTGAGAGAGATTTTTCTTTTATTCGGTAGAGTGAGGCCTGCCATCTGCATGCTGTACCAGCTAATGGACCGCTGGTACCACCAGTCTCTTCAAAGTGGTAGAAAGAACACCTGAGAGAAAATGACTTAAATTCCCTATTGACATAAACTTCAGTCAACTGAAGTGTATTTCTAAGTCAATATTTTTGCACTTTCACAACCGTTTATCTAATAAAGAGCTATTATTTCATTGATAAAAAGAGCAATCTGGAGGATTTTATTATGTAATTAGCCATTAACTGTATTAAAAGCACTGGTGGAAAGAAATTGGTCATTTCAGAGGGTTGGGGGCTTTATATTATTTCTTAATATGCCTGCATCATTTCACCAAACTAATGGAGTTACAATTTACCTCAGGTCCAAATTTACCACACAACACATTGTAATGTGCCCGCAGTTCTGTGGCACCTCCTTTAATGATTAGTGAACTTGAGGATAATGAAGGCCTTATCATGTGCCTAATTAGCCATGCGGTCCCTAATGGTAGTTTAACTCATTTAGATAAAGTCAGTTTGCTGATCTGTTCTTTGGTTGGCAGTGAAAAGGAGGAGAGGAGTCTAGGGAGAAAGTGTGTGCTGTGCACGTGGTGGACCCTTTCTCCTTAGCTCCCACCTCCGCCACCCCCATCTCCACCCCCAGTGCAGAAGAGATCAGCAAACTGACTAATACACACACACACACACACACACACACACACACACACACACACACACAGAGTGAAACAATCAAGCATAACATTTGGGTTTCTTGATAACTATCAAACGTTTGGTCTGGATAGGTATACGCCAAATACTAATTCTTTCCATAGCCTCAGCTGTAGGCTTTTTGTTTATATTTAAATAAAACTTTCTTGGATCAATGGTGGTCTTTTTTTTCCATAATCTTTTCAGTATCTGATATTAGGTAAGGGTCATTGCAGGTGGCTCAGTAGGTCCATGTAAAGAATCATTAGTTGCCCAAAATCTAACTTAGCTCTGTCTAAAGTCTTCAGCTATTCAAAGGACTCAATAAATAACATGTATTTCTATATTTGCCAGTAAGGATGAATAACTCAACTATTGTTAAACTTGTAATACATACCAGATGTAAAATAGAAATGAAACTAATTCTTACCTCATTCTTCAGCTTGCTTCCAGAAAACCTTAAAAATCAGAACATTTTTCATCAGTTAAAAATACATATACAATTATATCTATCAAGGAAATGTAGAGGACCTACAAAAGTAGTAACTTTATATCACGATCAGTGAAATAAATCTGGAGAAATTTGTTTGATTTTCAAAGGGACCCAAGCATCTTTCTCAACTTACTAACAAAATAAGTCTATTTTGGGAAAGTTAAATAAAGGATATTTAGGGAAGTCAGGTTAGATCTGAGGCAATTAAAGCACACTTGATATTAAATATTTGTGCATTCTGGCCTGTATTTTCACTTCACATTGAGTAGTGGTTAGTAAGCTGCCGTTATGTTCTTTGTAATATCTGAGTTCATCTTAGTATGACTCGGGTAACTAAAATTTTTTTTTTTTCCACAAGGTACCTTACTTTTAAAACTAATTCATTCTTTTGAGAGCAGTTCTTGGGAAATCATGCCATAAAGCAATCTCAGATGCAGATTTAATCATTTGGAGCTCCAGTATTTTAAAAAATAATAATTGTATATTATCACTGTTTTCATTAGATATCACCTTACTTGTCAATAACCTCCTCCTGATAGTTGATGACAGATTAGAGCAATATGTTCTTTATATTCATTTGTGTTTTTTCTTTCACAGAGACTCAGTAGCTTAGGTCAGTAGCTTTATCTTACTAAGGTAAGCTGGTTATATCAAAGTATATGTGATTAGAGATGATTATAATAAACTTTTCATCTTTGTAAGATACTGGCCAAGCACATAGATCCTTAAAACAGGTTATCTCTTAGAAAAAAAAAATTACGTTTTCTGCCTTTTTTTCTTGAATCTAGCTTGAAAACAGATTCAGCCTTATAAGTAAATACTAATTTAAAAGCAATTCTGCTTCCCTGATTTCTCTTTTACATCTCTCTGGGATCCCTGGTTCACCATTAATTTCTTATTAATGATTGCAAAATATATTAATTGCCCAGTCATTGTAAATGTCCATACAAAGTTAAAATTAAGGTTTGATGCTTAAAGGAAAATATCTCAATAAGCAAAATTAGTAAGTCATTTTATTCAATAAATATTATACATATTTAAAGACATACAGAACTTATCTTGAAGATAGTGGAACTCTACCTTGTCAGGCCTTTTCCAGAATAAACGGAGTGGTAATATGCACTACTCTCTTTTATGCCAATCCCATAATAATGATACCTAGAACAAGAACAGGAACCAGCTCTGCGTTAATGTAGGTTTTTGAAGGGGAAAATGAGACTAAAGTAGAATTGAAGTAAACCGCAAGTAAGAACTGCAACCTCTTGGTCTGCATTTTCCTTTCCTGATTTTTTCCTGGTTAAGTAACAGCTTAATGTGTTTAATCCTTCTTTAATGGTAACTAATTCTACTTATGGTCATATTTCTGGCTCTAAGCTTGAAAAAGGAGAATTGCCTACTGCTAATCCCCCTCAAAGCTCTAAAAAATTAGGTTTCAAAAACCAAAAAAAAAAAAAATTATAATTGCAGGCATTTAACTGCAGGCACTTAAATTTGTAAATGTAGACACTGGCTCTAAGTATATCAAGCGTATCTATCTGCAGACTGCTTGGTTCAATTTGAAGGTGGTCAACTGAATAAGAAAATGGTGGGTTTTCTTTGTAGTACATCTATTGAACGGAGAAAAGAGTATAACATTGTGTGGGCAAGACGTTGATGTCATGCATAGGAATATGTATGAAGCATCTGACCCTTTGAAAGTTATTTTCCTCAAGAGGAATGAGAAGCCCAAGTCACTGTCATTTTCGCTTCAAACTTTTGTGCAACAATGGGGAAAAAAAATCTCTGTGCTGAATCAATGGAAATATGAAACATGGACTGTAACAGTGTTATGAATAATTTGTTATAAATGTATATATGGATCCTGAACCACAGGCAAATGTAGCATCTCTCAAGTTGTACCTCATTCTCCAAAACTACAGACCACAGACTTACTCCACGCCCAAGTACAAATGCTACACAAGTGACACAACCGCTAGTCAAAGACTGGGTTTTTAGTGAGGGTGACCAAAGCCTGCTAATTTCTGCCTTTACGCTTCTTTCCCCTCTCTGCCCACCACGCAGCACCAATACCTATTTGGTTATTTACCATTTCAATCTGCATTCATCTAAGATCAGGGAAGGAATGAAATAAAAGAATAAGGGGGTTTCCAGTAGACTTCAGTGTAACCATATTTAAAACTTCATTTCTTAGCATCACCAGCTGAGTTTAAAGTGTACAGGACAATGAAGGATCTACGCTTCAAGGCCCCTTTGCTGACCTCAGTAATAAAGAAGGGACCTGTCAGAGCAACTCTACCGCTAAATGTTTTCAAGGCTCAGGACGAGAGTACAAATGGAGGCCCACATACCTTACACCTAATTAGTTAAAATATATAAATCAAGTGAACACATTGTGAAATAAAATGTCCCTGTCCTCCTATCTTGGCAATGTACCTCCATAATGATCTAGTAGGTAATTCTGAGCTTAGAATGCCTAGACTCCTGGAGTTCCATGAGGAAACATGGTGGTGGGAGAAGAGCCACCCCCAGCTCCCTTATCTCCCCAGCCTCTGCTCCTTTGTTCACTGTGAAGAGCCTCTTGAGAACACTCCAGCCTCCATGTCCAAGATCCACTCTCACACACACCCCAGACAGCTGCCCCCTGGGGGAGGCACCCATCTGGTTTATGTCTCCTGAGAATGGATGAGGGAAGAGACCCACTTAGGCCCAGGAGGCAGGCCTGAGACTGTTTGGAATTCTTGGGCCCCACAGAACTGAAATGTGAGATTGAAGGGCGATGCAGTCTCGGGGGACACATTCACTCAGGCTATGGACTCCTTGTCTCCTGGGAAGGAGAGCAACTGGAGGAGGGGAGGAACAGAGCCCTCTAGAAGTATGAGTCCCAGAGATGGCTTCTCTCCCTTAGAACCCTTAGGTTCTAAGGGCAGAGAAGTTGCCTCTAATGATCCTGGGCCATTTGAGATGGAGAAGAAAGAGTTTTTAAATATGAAAAAAATTACACATATTATAATGAGAAATGTTTCAGAAAGGGCTGTTATGTTTGAGAAACAGTAATGGAGGGTGATCACGGTAGTGAAGGTATTTTATGAGTGTGGCAGACTGGGAACAAGTCTTCAAATCCTCAGTTTTGGTAGAAGGATAATAGCAGCCTGTTAACCTGAACAGAAGAAACTCCATGTTTACAGTAAGAAAATACTCCTCCGGTAGATAAGGGAAAAGAACCTCTACAGTATATTGGAACAAAGGGAGAAATGAAGGAAATATGAAACTTAAGCAAAGGACATTACAAAAAGCAGCTATATTAATAGAAATTGATAAGGTAAATGCCTAAAACCATAACAAATGAACAGATTTAGATGATATTCAGCCAAGCATATTACGATTAGTGAGTGAACATGAGTCTGAAATAAGTATAACTATTCTTCTTTATTAGATTTTAGAACTAATATACCAAAGAAAATGTCTTTGTGTTAGAAGAAATAAAGCAAGAGATGCTTGAGAACAAGAGAATCTATTACAATGGAAATATATTGCAATTTCACGGTCTTTTGCAAAGCTTGCTGTTTGTTCTATAGATGCTACAGTTTAAATAGCTTCATTCTAGCCACTTGCTAAAGCAATACATGTTAAGCATTGCTTTAAAAGTTGATAAATCTTCTTTTACTATAACTTTGATCTAATTGTTTCTCATCTATAATCCTTGTCTCAACATGTCAATAATATTATACCATGGTAACGTGGTTTGCCATGCACATTGAGAAGAAACTGCATTGCCTTCACGTGTGGTAGACAAAAATCACAAGACAAATCAGAAGGATAACCATGAGTTCAACAAATATTAGATGGCACGCTAATCCTGACCACTGTGAGAGCTGTCAATACAATGATTAAAAACCGACATGGATAATCGAGCCAGGAATATATATGCTTCTGAATTCCACCCTAGTCCATGGTTTCCTGAGCCAGACTGCCTGCCAGTCATAGAACAGCAGCCCTGAGGCAAATTTTACTTCCATTTTAAAAAAATCACTTGATGAACACTTTTTGTAAAAATGGCAGCATCCTTTAGGACCCAATAAATGCTGAGTAACATGGGTTTGTAATTCTTTTCTTACTTAGGATTTTTAAGGAAGGGATATTTTTATTACACAATTCATTTTGTTCCTTATTTTTATAAAACAACTGTATTATTTTGCTTCCTCCTTTATCATCATTAGGGCAGAATATCTTTAAAAATAGAAGTACTTAATACCTCCACTTACATTTGGAGTCAAGATTTTACATCTAAAAAAAACAATCTTTTAAGTAATGTATTTTATTCGTAGGCCAAATGTAAATGACATCATCAACCAGACACACTGACACCCAAGGAAGGTAACTTGGTCAGCTACATTCCACTCTACAACTGAGAAGCAGCATGTCCTTTTCTCATTAGCAATGCCTCATAATTTAGACATGTTGATGTAGCTGAGCATGTTATAACAATACAATCTTATAATTACGCTGGCCCACAGGGAACGAGTGAAAAAGTGAACTCTTTTCCTTCAAACATGTATTTAATGCTTATTGTGGTGAGGATTCAAAAAGAGACAGATGAGGGTTTCTGCCCTGCAGGAGTTGATAGTCTTGTGGGGGAAAAAAGCATGCAAAGAAAGAACTGCAATACAAAATTAATATGTGCTAAGATTGAAGCAGGTGATAGTAGATACTAATATAATTAGTTACCATTTATTGAGCAACTATTACATGTAAAAAACTTTATGTATACTTCATCTCAAATTTCCACAGCAACCTGCAAGTGAAGTAATATCCCCATTTCAAAGCAAAGTTCAAAAAAGTTTATGTGATTTGTTTGGAAAAAATATGTGAAAAGTTATGGGTTTGAAGACAAAATTCAAACCCAAAGCTCCACAGAGCACTCTTTGTTTCACTAGACTATACTCAAGATGCAAAATATGTCTGTATATATAATTTTGTATCTCAGTTTTATTTATAATTAGAAATTCTTAAATGAAATACAGTTGGAATATGCTTGCACTCAGCATATACACTCTCTCTTCAACTTCAGCATGAATCTTTAAGAATTGATAACTAACTTGAGTCATTAAGAGCTATACCATTGATCTGAATGTTTCATATTTGAAATTCCATATATAAACAGACTCCCTCTAGAATATAAGCTCCCTATAATAGGAACTCAATAAACATTTGTTGAATAAATAAATTCATAATATGAAAAAAGTTAAAAATAACAATGTGTCATAAAGAAAATTTTATAAGCAGGAATTTTTAATAAAGGGCATGCATATAGTATCTATACTTAAACATAGCACAATTTAAAATCTGGTAGAGATTAAAAAGCCTCTTGTCTAATGTGATGTAAGGAGATCTACTAATTCCTTTAACTCTACCACTAGTACTGTATAAACTTATCTATTTCTATCAGAGTTACTTGCCCTCCACAAGTAACGCGTGCTTTCCTCACTTTGTGCCTTTACTTTGTTGAGCTCTTCATTGGGAATGCCCTTCTTCCTGCATGTCCCCATTTCTTATCCGTGCCTCAAGGCACAGCTTCAACACATGAAGCTTTGCCTGGTCTCTTAGGCAAAATTAATTTCTCTGTCCTTTGAACTCCTCTCTTGGTCAGTTACCCCATGGAGCTTGCATCTCGTACTAATGGTATATGTATACACGGCTTACCTCCCCTACTAACCTATAAGATTTGGAGGAAGGGAATTTCATCTTTCTCTTCATTGTGTTCCCCCTTAGAAGTTACTGTAAAGAAAACTCCTCATTTGTTGGACCAGTCAATGTGTTCTGCTAGAAATCTGGAAACTGATAAAACACAAATTCTCTTAAAACCAGTTGTTTTCTATAACTGCTTCCTAGGACTGTGCCTTTCCAGGTTACTGGTAAAATATTGGCGTTGAACAAAAGTTGTATCCTAAACAATGTATATAAAGGACATGCAATCAGCGTATTTAGGTGGAAAGACTAGAAATTGCTAGAAATACAAATCTCAATATTTTGCAATGACCATTGTAATGCTTTAGCACATTTCATATCCAGTTTCTTCTGGAGCTAATAAAATAATCTTCCCCTTTAATCTTCCTTTTAGTCTAACTAGGAACATGTTATTGTCTGAGTGATGATTTAGTGTCTTTGAGAAGAGATAATAAATGAGCAGCTCTCTGTCTTCCTAACAGCTGAAGATAAACCTCATAAAACCGGGGAGAGTAATTTCATACAAAGTATACATGGATTTTTCATCTCACTTGCAACATTTTATATCACTATTTTGTTGTTAATATATTACCTTAAAATAAATCTTTCTAGGAAATATTTGCCAGAAATATTCTAGCATAACAAGAATATATACAGGTAAATGTTGAATAAAAAGTGAGGTTTGCCTCACTGTGGGCTAACTAGTTTTTAAAACTTATATACCAATAGCCAATGCCTATCCTGTACGTTACTCTGAATAAAGATTCCCAAACATTTCAGTTCTTTCTCCCTATATGATTTTTATTTTAAAAGACGTATGATAACTGCTTAAAAATCCTCGATATGATTAGCTAATTTCTCTAAGAAAATGTTTGCATAATACAAGTAGTCTTTGTGATTATCTAACAAAATTGTCTTCATTCATTAGCATCAACTGTCCTTAGCCTTGTATCAAGTGACAGATATCATTTACATTTTAGGAATAAAGAAGAATAATTAATTAATTTTTATGCCCACATTTTAAAGTGAATGTGTTATATTTTAATAGGACAAATGAAATTATTGCTCCTCTTTTTAGAAAGTATTTACCTTGTATCTAATACTTTTCTTCATTTGCTGATCAATTTATACCTGCACCTATATTTCTTCTTTTCCATTTTGTCATTGTATAGAATTCCTGAAACATATGTTCCCACTGAGCTAGTAGCCCTGATGTTAGTTTACATTACACAAATGATAACTGATAAGGAAATGATGGGATTAAGTTGTTCAGGGAGTTGCAATAACTTACTATGATAAGAGCAGCTGCCATATCAGTTTTATTAACCCACTAAATCACTACTAATAAATAAGATAATAGCTTTTATCCGTCATGTCTGAAAACCAAGATTTGACTGATCAAAGTCTACAAGAAATTAAAATGTAACTTCAAATCAAACAGTTTACTATGTGCATGAAATCTCATGAAATCTAATTGGTGGGCTCAACTGTGTTCTCCCTTACGCTGCTGAGCCATTTTGAGCCACGGTGGGACATGGCCTCTTTTGCTAACCATTGTATCTTTAGGGTCTAGTCAGCGCCAGGACACATGTAAAATGTTCACTAAATAAATGAATATTAATAGTGAAATTTTTTTGACAGCATGTACCCTATCTTACTATTGTTTGCACCTCAAACACTCTTTGGCACCATGCTTTGTCATCAATATAAATATGAATGGATTGATTATCCTTGCTATAATACATTCATAACATAAAATAGGCAAGAATTACTTTTCATTAGATACTCTTTGTATCTATAGAATTTTGATTCATTTTTATTTATTCAAAATCTAAATTTAAAAATTTGGGGACTTCCCTGGTGGTGCAGTGGTTAAGAATCTGCCTGCCAACGCAGGGGACACGGGTTCGAGCCCTGATCTGGAAAGATCCCATGTGCCGCAGAGCAACTAAGCCCGTGCGCCACAACTATAGATTCTGTGCTCTATAGCCCATGAGCCACAACTACTGAGCCCGGGTGCCACAACTACTGAAGCCCATGCACCTAGAGCCCTTGCTCCGCAACAAAGAAAAGCCACAGCAATGAGAAGCCCAAGCACTGCAATGGCCCCCGCGATGCTACTAGAGAAACCCCACGCACAGCAACGAAGACCTAACACAGCCAAAAATATTAAAAAAAAATTTTGCACAGGAAAAAAATCAAAGTATATTATTAGCATTGGTGGTAAATCAAAGAGAAGAAAAGAAAAACACAAAAGCAAAGTCAGTTTTTATCTTGGTTTTGAGAACATGCAGAATCTGCCATTGGGATTGCTGGTTTTCTTGTCAGGGAGGGGATGGTAAGAGAAAATGAAGGGATGGAGCTCAGAGCTTATTATTTATTTATAAATTAATTAATACCAAATTTATTCATATATTAGAAATAATTCAATAGATATTTAGTGATAGTATGTTTTGGGCACTACGACAATACAAAGTTTTACAAAATTACTAGTAAAATTGGGAGAAATTATAAATTCCTGTTTCTCCAAAATATGCTTACTTCTTCATTTACATTTCTATATCATCAATTGTTCATATTTCCATATACATAAAAATGTTTTTCATCAAATGTAAATTTTTTTAATATTAAACATCCAATAGAAATGATGATTGTGAATATACCAACACAGAGAACATTTTGGACAAAAATTAAAAGCAGAAAGTAAAATTGTGTTTGTGCTACAAATTTGCTTTTATAGAAAACATAAATATCTCTGAACAAATATAAAATAATTTAAAATGCCTTATGATTGATGCTTGAGAACTGTTGTTAGCTCTCTGAAGAAGAAACTAATATATTAATTAACACTTAAAACTGTCAGATCAGGAAAAATAAATAAGGAACCTCCATACTGTTCTCCATAGTGGCTGTATCAATTTACATTCCCACCGACAGTGCAGGAGGGTTCCCTTTTCTCCACACCGTCTCCAGCATTTATTGTTTGTAGATTTTTTGATGACGGCCATTCTGACTGGTGTGAGGTGATACCTCATTGTAGTTTTGATTGTGCATTTCTCTAATGATTAGTGATGTTGAGCATTCTTTCATGTGTTTGCTGGCAACCTGTATATCTTCTCTGGAGAAATGTCTATTTAGTTCTTCTGCCCATTTTTGAATTGGGTTGTTTGTTTTTTTGATATTGAGCTGCATGAGTTGCTTGTATGTTTTGGAGATTAATGGAACGAAACGGAATTATTTGTAATGAGGTGGATGGACCTAGAGTCTGTCATACAGAGTGAAGTAAGTCAGAAAGAGAAAAACAAATACCATATGCTAACACATATATATGGAATCTAAAAAAAAAGAAAAAGAAAAAGAAAATGGTCAGAAGAACCTAGGGGCAAAACGGGAATAAAGATGCAGACCTACTAGAGAATGGACTTGAGGATATGGGGAGGGGGAAGGGTAAGCTGTGACAAAGTGAGAGAGTGGCATAGACATATATACACTACCAAACGTAAAATAGCTAGCTAGTGGGAAGCAGCCGCATAGCACAGGGAGATCAGCTCGGTGCTTTGTGAACAACTGGAGGGGTGGGAGGGAGGGAGACACAAGAGGGAGGAGATATGGGGACATATGTATATGTATAACTGATTCACTTTGTTATAAAGCAGAAACTTACACACCATTGTAAAGCAATTATACTCTAATAAAGATGTTTAAAAAAAAAGAAAAAATAAATTTTATACCCCAAAAACTCAAAAGTTCAATTAAACAATATTTTGTTGATATGACTAATATAGCAAAGAAGAAGCTTTATCAGTTGACAAAGCACAAACTTTAGAACCAGATAAACCTTGATCTAAATGACAACATTGTTATTTTATAGTATCTGTGTGGCCTTGAGCAATCAGTGATCTTTGAACTGCAGTTTCCTTCTTTGTAAAACACAGTAATTCCAATCTTGTATTGTCATTGTAAGGATTAGAGTGTGTGTGTCTGTGTGCATGTGTGTGTGTGCTGCTCAGTAAATAATAACTTTTAATTTCATTGCTGATTTTTGGATGCATTGTGAATATCATATTATTAATTTTATATTATTATTAATAATAATAATTTCATTACTATTAAGGATAGTGAGGTTGAAAGCATATTCATGTCTCCATTCATTCCTATACTTTTCATTTAATTCTCACACCAAACCTGTAGATAATGGCATATCCAACTTATTGATGAAAAGCTGAACAGCTCATTTAGTTGTATATGGGAATATGGGATTAAAGCTCAGATTTGTCCAATTTTAAACCTCATGCTCCTAACCACTAGGCAACTCTGCCTTTTGATATATTATCTTCCAAGATAAAAAAATCTAAGGGTATTTCTTGGAAATAAATAAAGTCAGGAACAGTATCTCGCTAAGAATAATTACATCAGAATATTACCAATGACAAAATACACAAACTCTATATCTTTCAAAATACTTAGTTTACATATAGAAAAAAATGTTCCCCATGATATGAAAATACCAAAAATATAATATGCAAATTATAAAAAGCAAATGGCACATCAGGTAAGTAGGAAAAATTCAAATTGTTAATGCTATGCTCTTGGGCATCTGTTCTCAGATATCAAACAAATTGCCTGAAGTCACTACATATTGTTACAACATAAACCTACACACTGGAGCCTCATTGGGTCACAATGGACAAGGTTAATGATTCATCCCTAATCCTAAAGGCTCCTTCTAGGATTAATTGACTTTCTCTGCAGCCTGCCTGCCTGTCCTCTTGTAGATCCTGTGAAGAGGATTTCTCTGCATTGCTTTGCCTCTTTTTCCACTATCTATCTATCTCAAACACTATCTAATCTTTTCTCTACCTACACAAGTCAGTAGGAATCAATTCAGTAGAAATTAGGCAGTTAAACTGATTTAACTTTGAGAAAAAGCTGACTTGGTTAGAAGGAATGAGCCAATTTTGTCTTTTTCAATCTGGCATTTCATTTCTCAGGCCACAATACTATAAACATTAATAGGAATCAATTAAATAGATATAAATTGATAATCTATTATGTAGCAGACCACAGAAATAGTATGAAAATGGGTGAGACAAAGTCTCTGTCCTCAAAATACCACCTTTTGAGGGGAGGAGATAAGTTAATTTCGCAGTAGGGTAGGTATCAAAAACTGCTACAAGGGTGCAAAGAAAAACCTACAAAGCATCAAGAGGCTAAGAAAAGATTCAAAAGAAGAGGAAGTTCAGGAGACATTCTTTTAAATGGATAGGATTTCAACACACCTCTAGGGGAAAGGGCATCTTTCATGGAGGAAGACAGCATGAACAAAACAGTGGTGGTTGAGAGGGAAGCAAAGGGCACTGGGCAATAAATTGGCGAGAGCATAGGCTGCACGCTGAAAAGTGAGAAGTAGATGATAAGGTAAGAAAATGGTTTGGGACTAAATCATAACGGACCTTGAATGTCAAGGTGAGAAAAGTTTGTCATGAGCAGGTGAAAATGTCTGAGGATGACAGAGAAATGATTGAATTTAAACTTCAGAAGGTCAGTTTGGAAGAGTGGTATTGAACGGACTAAAAAGACAGAGTCAAGGCCAGTTTTTGAAAATGAGAATGGAGAGAGAGATTCAAGAGAATTCATAATAAAGTAGGATCTATTCTCTTGGCAAGTGACTGAGCCAAAAGACTGAGCTAGCCAATAGAAGAGCCACAAGTTACATGTGGGTATTAAGCACCTGAAATGTGACTAGTCTGAATTGTGATGTGCTGTAGGTATAAAATACACACGGGATCTCAAACACTTGGTAGGAAAGAAAGAATGTAAAATATCTCATTAATAATTTTAATTTTTATTATATGGTTAAACGATCATGTTTTGGATATGTTGGAGTAAATAAAACATAGTAAAATCAGTTTCATATCTGTTCCATCTTACTTTTTTAATGTGGCTACTAGAAATTTTTGATTTAAATATGTGGTCACATTATATTTCTTTGGACAATGCTGAACTGGATGTTAGAGCCGAAGGAGACACTGGACAAACTAGAAAATAAGTGGCAGAAGAGGGAAGAGGACTTGGTAGTGTTGCAACAGAGAAGCTGTAGGGGAAGTTTTATGCGTTTATTTGTTTTAAGAAGACATTACCAGCAGGTTCAAATGCTAGACAGGTGCCTAGGAAGATCAGTAACAGTAAAAACGAGCCATTGAGTTTTTGCCCAGGTAAAGAAATAGACAGGACAGAGGCATGTGATCAGTGCTAAGGCAAGTGAGCAGATAGCTCCTCTCAAGAAATAGCAGAGAGAAGAAAAATAAGACAGCAATAACAAAGAGTATAGCAGGTTTGAGATGATTTTATTTTATCAACACAGAAGAGATCTGGATATGTTTGTAGACAGGGGAAAGGAACAACTAAAAACACGGTGGACAGAAGAAATAATAGATGAACATGAACCTGTAACTGGGGGTTCTACAGAGGTTGCCACGAGAGATAAGTAAAGCTAAAGTTATCAAGAGAGAGAATTCATGACTGCTTATTTTATATTTATATTTCCATTGAGTCATATGGGCATGTCATCTGTCTTGAAGGGAAAAGAGGGGAATATAAAGAAATTATTATCTGGGAAAGAAAACCAGAAGAAGAACCTGGACCATGTTCAACCCCTGGCTTTGGCCTTGCTCTTTGGAAGAGTTGTGGATTCCATTTGGTCACTTATGTAGCCATAAGTATTTCCCTTTCATGACACTGGTACCTTCAGTCGTGGCTTTAAGATTATAAAAATGATTCATTTAGATTATTTCATCAGAAAAAATAACATATTATGATTTTTCTGTGTAAGTTTTGCTTTTTAAACATTATTCTAAAATCCACTTATTTTTCTTTTTAGGTCTTAGAGTTGGTAAAAGTCTGCTTTATCAAGAAGAGAATACCTAGTTCTATTCACTGATAAAGACAATACTTGTTTCTCATTGCATTAGTCCTCATATACAATGCATCATATGTACAGATCTGAAATGTGCTCATGCATGTGTCTTACTTTGAATGGCCTCTTGTTCCAAGCCGCCGAGTCGTTAAGAGGGGAAATTTTTGACGAATTGTCTAAAAAGAAAGTGAATTACTTTAGTTTTTAGAAAGTGCGTGGTTCTGTTGCAAGCCTCTCATATTCAATTAATTCTAGAAAGCAAATGTTGAACTTTGAGTAAATATTTAGTCTGGAAATAATAATATCATACACATATTGATACATAATGACACATCAGCAAAGGGAGGGAGGTGCTTTTTGGATGACATTGTTCCACTGCCCTTTTCTCAATGTCCAAAGCAGATCATACCAATATCTGCTCTTGCTTGATGTTACTGCCAAAGCAATTATTACTTCATGTATGTGCTTTGTAGGAAGATTTGGGTTTCTTTATAGTGATTCTTTGCAGAGATTTACCCACAATTAAGTATCTATCTCCAACCCTGAAAGGACATGGAAATTTTCTTTGCCTTACCAGATCTACAAAGCCGTGATTGAAACTATTTCTTTTCTACATTCCTTTCTCTAAGTTGGCTAAAAGTTAGCATTTGATTAAAGAACAAAAATCTCTTCTACATAAAACAGGGTTTTAACCTGAATCTTAGGAGATCCATACATGATCTTCTAAAGGCTCCATGGAAAACTCTGTGTATTAATATGTGTTAATTTCTTGGGGACTGGTTCTGTAGTTTTTATCAGATTATCAAGGTGTCTTATGGCTCCCCAAACAGTTAAGAATGACTTCCATAAGGGGCACTAATAAAATATTAAAGCTAAAATGGATATTAGAAGTTGTCTTATGCAGCCTCCTCATTTTACAGAATGAGTGAACTGAGTTTTGAGGAAGTTTAGTGCTTTTCAGGTCTCTCAACAAATTAGAGTCTAGGCTAGCACCTAAATCACTGGATTACAATGCCCTTATCACACTCTCTCCTGTAAACAATAGGTTTTCAAAATAAATTAATAAATTATTTTAGTTAAAAAAACCTGGGAAGCCAGACGATAGTAATCATTATTTTCTAGACAATGAGTCCCTCTACAGGTTAGAATTTGGATTTCAGTTTATAAGAGATGCAATATTTGAGATCTAAGCTTCTTACAATTTTTCTGGGATATCCTTGGTTCTTAGATAATAGAGCAAGAAAAGAATCTCAAAGAACAAGGCTTTCCCAAGAGACTGATATTGTTTCCTGATTCTTAAAATGAGATCAACATATGTTAAGTACAGTAATGTCAGCTATATAGATTCCCATCCTAACCACACAGGTTGGGTAAAAAGGAATGTTTTTAAATGAGAGAAATTTAACCAATCCCATCATGACATCTTGGAGTTTGGAGTGTAAATATATTTAGAGCAAATGGAGAATTAGGAGAACTATTTATGAAATAGAATAAACACAGTCACCAATTACATTAACAAGATACTTGTCACCTCCACTTAATTCTGCTTCTCAATACAGGCCATACCATACTCTTTAGTGTATCCATCTTTGAAAGGAAATATTATTGCTCAAATAGAGCTTCCTTTAAGGTCACATTAAACCTTCTAATAGCCAGGGTTCTAATATTCAAAGCATATAGTAATTCAAGGTAAAACAAATAGTAGGTAAAATCTAGGTTAAACATATAATAGTTCCAAATACAGCCAAGAGATTTCATTTACAAAACAGATTTCTTAATATTCTATAAGAAAATCTGAACAGATAAGTTTGTTTCCATGCTGTCTGCCTGACATGACTTCAGTTGTAAGGTAGTATAGCCAATACGTGTTATTTACCTTTCCAAAGGTGGCTGCGCAGGCTGGCTCCAGTTTCTCTTTCCGGCAGAAATCTAAATAGTGTGCATAAAGGATGCACCGTGGTAAGCAAACTCCTTCACATACAATGTAATTCTCTTCAAGCCTAAGAAAAAGGGCAAAGAATTAGGTCAAACCTTTTATTTCTTCTTTCCTTTCCCCTCTCACATTGATTTAATGCTCCTTTTGAATACAGACTCTATACAAATGAGTTCTTGAGCAGACATGAGTAGACTTCTTTTATCCTGGATAATATTAAAAATATGATCACAAGGATTAAAGTTAGAAGAGCAAGAACCCCAATGAACACCTGCTAGTGCAGTTAAAATACCATGGCTAAGACAAAACTACTCCTGCCTGGTCCACATCCCAAAGAATAGGTCTTACTTCTGTGTAAGTCTTCCCTGTTCAACACGCCTTGCTCTGTGATAATCAAATATGAATAGTGAAATTGAAGGTGATGGTTTTTAAAAATAACCTTCTCAACACTAAAGGGCTGCCAGGCTTCAGGTTGGCAAATATCTATAATCTCTTACTTTCATTCACAAACTAGTTCCAAACACTGAATAGTTAGGGAAACATGGTGATACATTTATTTGCAAAATTCATAAGAGTAAATTAACTTCACTCAAGTTCGAAATGGTACCGATCTATTTCTATCTCTACACTTTTTACTGTAATCAGTACTTACAATTACCTAAAAGATCCTGTACACTCGAAACATACTGTTATTCTCTATAGATGCCTCCAAACATGACATATAAATTCAGCTCCATATTATAAACATAATTATATAAACTCTGAAAATTTAGAAGTAATTCCATTTAATTTGGATGCCTGCAATTGCAATTACACACAATATATATAAATATAATAACATATATTTAAGTGTTATAAATATCTGAACAGCAATCAGGAAATCAGAACTTGTAGATTCTACCTTCAATTTTTCTAACCTTTCAGTAGATGATATTGGCTAAAATTTACTTATACTCTTTTTATGTATAGTAAAATCATAATTACTACTATACAAGAGCAATGCAATACAGAATATGCATTCAGATTAAAATTGAGTGAAACTCTTCTAAACCCTTTAGATCTCTGATTTAACACGTTCCCAAGGTGCATGAGATAAAAGCTACAAGACGTGTTTCCTAAGCAGATAAAGCATCAGACATCCATTTTTCTATGACAAAGGAAAAAAATGAATCAAAACCCAATAAAATTTGCATACATAAAGCCAAACACCTAGTTGACAGTGAAAACTGAAGTTAGGCAGATTTTTCACTTTAATTTTCAATTCTACTGTTTAGCATCCCCGCTATAATCTATAACCTTGAGGAAAAAAATATCAGAAGTTAAATAACTCACCTAGGCTATTTTTTAAAAATTATGTAACACTTTTTAAAGAGAGAGTATGGAGAATTCAAACAAAATGACGACATTTTATAGTTTCAAAAAATATGAAAGTTACTGAGAAATATTCAACTATTTAAAACTATATTTTAATGACACGCATATAATGCCCACTTTTTCACCTGGCTATTTTGATGGTGTAGGCATTATTTTTGTCTTCAAAATACTGAAAAATCCTAGACATAAGTATAATGTTAATTTGGGGTATGACTTTTTTCTTTAATTGTAATGCATTTATATTTATAAAATAAAAACCCAAGTTTGTTTCCATTCATTCAAGTTGAACTGAATAATGCAAGTGATCATTCAAAAGACCTTCATAACATATCTGAAGCCAAAACCTTTTAGCTCCAATTATCCTAAAGAAAATAGCTGTGTCCTAAATATTTCAGATAATTAGCTCAACTATTTACTGCTCTAGTATATTCTTAACCAGTAAATGTGATATCAACTTCAATAGTTAAACCATAATTTTAGAAAGATATTTAGTTTACATTTAAAATATTTGAAAGAGTTAAGGATATAATTACAAAAATTTACTACATGCAAATTGTAATTCAGTGTTAAAATAAGATGTGCTAGTTTTTATAAGATACTGTTTTTTCTATTGTATTTTTCTAAGATTTAGATCACACTTTACATATAAACAGATCATGTAACTTATCAGCAAATAGACATTTTTACTTTTTTACGTCTTATTTGGAATTTGGGAGGAAATTTATAGTTCTATTTCTTCACACTACATAGGGAAGTTTAATATTATGTTTTTACTTTAAATTTCTCTTCCTTTTAGAATATTATAAAATGTTCTGTATATGTAGAGAGCCTACTGATAAACTCTTAGCTTTAAAAGATTTTCCACAAAATCCAATTAGTGCTATTTCACTGTAATAAATCATATGTGAAAGGTAGCTGAACATTTATTTAAGTTAATAGCGTCATCTTAACTGATTTTTCTATGTCTTCTAGTTCAAACACATTTTATCCTATGGCCAATACACAATTTTGAATTTGCCCTCTACGGATAAAGGCACCGTTAAGATCCTTCCTCCTTTTAAGTTGTTTTTAAGAATCATGTTTTATAAACATAAAAATAACAAATATATAAGGACTGAATTGATTGCATGTTAAGCAAATAAGTAATAAAAAATTCTTTATTGCTTACATTCGAAGAAATTATAGTTTTAGTCAATAATGAACAGAGTGATGGTTTTTATTTGTATTGCAGATCATTTTTCACCAGTACAAGAGTATGTCTCTATACCAAATATTCAGTGAAAACAATTTTTGGATGAATTTCTAATCGGTCTTTTAAACTTCTCCAAGAAAGTCTGAGGGAGAAGCAAATTGAGAAAAGCAAAGAATCTGAATATACTGATTTTAAAAATTCAACAGGTGCTTAAGGGTATCCTTGGGCGAGTCTTACCACTGCAGGGTGAGCTGAGTCTGCTTCTTTTTATCCTTCATAATCTGAGTGACGGTTTTCTTCTGAGAGAGGTGTGGATCGGTTGCTTTGGTTTTGCTGTCTTGATTGTCCGCAACCTCTTCTTCAGAGGAAAAGTTACCATTGCTTAAATGCATTTCTGATTGCAAGTTGAAAAGATGATAAAGAAAATCAGAATATAAAATCAATTAATTAGCCTCTAAATGTATCTTGGCGTCAAACAGCGTGGCCTATGGGGCGTTCAGAGGAGAGTATGCAAAATCCTCTCGACTTAATTTCTATTTAACAATCATTTTCCTAGGGGAAATATATGCGCGTTTGCGGTATGTTTCTTTTTATTATCGGATGCCCTGTAAAAAATACATCCGCGTCCCAATCACGTCCCGGGAGCTGGCAGAGCACTCACCGGCTTTAACTCCCACCGGCAGCTCCGGGTCGTCCCCTTTCTCCCCGCTGCCCAGCGCACCCCCGGGCTGCGCTTCAGCCGCCAGGTACACCCTTTCTTCGGGGAAAACGAGCAAACCCTTGCTCAGGAGCTGCACACAACACTCCTCCTGGACTTCGGGGGAAACCTGGGGAGAAGCCTGCACCTGCAGGAAGGCGTCTTCCAGCTCCGGGACCTTGGCCATCCTCCCGGCCACGGAGATTCGGGCACCCGCCGCTCGACCGGTTCCCAGCGGAGCCCCGAGGCCGGGGCGGGGCGGGGCGGGGCGGGGGACCCGGGGCCGCTGGGGCGGGGACGCAGGCTGCGGCTCGGGATCCCCCGGGCGTCGCGGAGAAGGAAGGCCGCGCACAGGTACAGCTCGAACCGCCCTGGGAACTGGGTGGGCTGAGGCGGGACTGCTTCTCTCCACCTGTCTGCCATCCTGGCTGATGATCATCAGCTTGGAACTAACTTCCTCACCTGCGCTCGTCGAGCCTGAGCAATGGAGTCCCATTCCCCACATCTCCTTTCCCCTCTTTCCTCCTTTTCTCTCATCTTGCCCTGGGACCGAGCACTCTTTCCACACCCAAAGCTCCCAGAAAGAACCAAGAAAGCTCCACTGTCATCTTCGGCGGAAAAGCGACTGTCCCCATCTCTACTCTAAAGGAGACGACAAGGATGCTTCCGCGGACAGCCTTGACTCTGCAGGCCCAGGCCAGGAAAGGAGGACCCCAGAGCACCGCTCAGTCTTTGCACAACATGTCCTCGGTTGACTTATTCCTGGAGTAATCCTAGGGGGTGGTGAGGGCCCTTCTCAGTGACTTGGGACAGACGCCATCGCATCCCACGAGTGTCCAGAGGGCCCTGCCCCCCGGGCGCAGAATGCAGGGCCTCTCTGCCCTCCAGGATCTGGCCCTGAGCTTGGAGGAAAAGATGCATTCACTCCCTACATGGTTTGTAATTTAAACGCGTCCCTGATGATTCCTCACCTCTTATACCTAGTAGTAGTGCAATGGACGTTTGTTGAAATGAAAAATGAAAGAAATCGCCATATTTCATTTCCAATCCAAAATGGCAAGAAAGTCACGTGGTGGAAAATATCTTGTTCTCTCTTTAAGAAGGAGAAGTCAGTAGACTTGGGGTCTCTTTTGCCTGACTGCTACATAATCCTTCATTCCTTTCATCTTCTGTTCTTTTGACAGATAATGCCCTGTGCTTGCTATCTTGCTTAGTGCTCTCCAGAAAGAGCAAGAATCCCGCTAGTTCACATCACCTCACCACAACCTGCAACCTGTTGCCCTCATTTGGAGCGTTAGAAAGATAAATCACCCCTGAAGTTTAATTTAATATTAAACTATATTACATCAAAATATAACATAGAAAAAACAAAATGGGACCCAAGGTGATAGATGGCTGAAGGGTGGGTTTTGGGGAGGAGTAATACAATCTAAGAGCATTAACTTGCCTAGGTGGCCAAGATTATGAGTGTATTTGACCCTTACCCTTTTTTTTTAGCACCACTTATGGGAAAGGCACCACCTCTCTGTCAAAGGTTTTCTCCTTAGCTGTACCTCCAGAAGCTGGGTCCAGGCTGGGGCCATCCACCCATCCAGGCACCCAAAGTTCTGAGGCTATACCACCACCTCTCCCCACAACCTTGCAAATCAATCTCCTCTACCCAGTCCCCCTACCCACAAAGCCTCAGAGTTTTCTCAGTCCATGGGGCTTAGCTCTACAATACTAAACTTTAGAATCTTCCTTCTTTACAGAGACACCCTCAGACTCATTTTGTAAAGGAAGTTGTAGTGGTTAACTGTACACAACAAGACTCTGCCCACTTATATCACATAATCAGAAGAAAAACATTCAGGAAAATTACTGGGATTAAAAAAAATTTTTTTAATAGCGCTTGATATCCAGGTTGATTGTGTGTGTGTGTGTGTGTTTGTGTGTGTGTAAGTCATACAGACACTAAGTGAATATCTGGCACTTATCCAGAATTGATCACTGAAAACACAAACCATTTAAGGCTCTAAATGAACTTTTTGCCTTAATTTTAAGTAAACTCTATGCCTAACAAAATAACATGTAAGTTCTTTGTACTACTGGTTAGAAATAGAAATCTGAAAGACTTAACAATAAGTAAAGAAATTGAACTAGTAATAAAAACACTTCCAACATATAAAAGCCTAGGACAAGATGGCTGCAATGCTGAGTTATACCAAATGTTTAAAAAAGAGTTAATGCCAATCCCTCCCAAACTTGTGTGATGCAGTAAAAGTGGTGTTGTGAGCAGGGGAAAAAAAACTATCATCCTAAATTGCCATCTGTGATAATTATAATTTGACCTCATGAGAACAATGTTTTAGAGACATAATAGTGATAAGCAAGTCATAAAAACCTAGGCAGGAAAATAGGTAAATATAGAGAATAATCTTTTAAAATAGTGATTCTAAACATTTTGTTTTTTATATTCCCATTAAGAAATTTGTGTAAGCCATAGATTCTCTCCCCAGAAGAAAAAAAGCACACACATACACTCACATACAAAACTCTGCATGCAGTTTGACAGATCCCCAAAAAAGAATATCTAAAAAAGTTTATTCCGTTTGAAGAAAATAACACAACGATATACAAAAAAGGAGATTCTTGGAAGTTCCCAAATGACATTATCTTCCTGACTGGAGGCCCCACATTAAAGGGGAAAGGAATTTGGAGTCTGATACATTAGTATTCATTCTCTTTGTGACTCAGCACATTTAACCTTTCTGTTTCTTTCTCTCTAAATTGGAAAAAATAGTACGTTATCTGAAGCAGACTCATGGGTGCTTGCCCAGATCCTCTTGGATCCCCCTCATATTTTCAAACCACCCTTTCTCCAGCTTCAACTTCCTTTTGTTTCCAGTAACCAGCTCCACCACGAACACCACCTGAAAGCACCTGAGACTCTTCTTTGGAGGAGCTGCCCTTGGCTCCTGGACCACCATTGCCCATAGGCAGAGCAAGCAGGCACCTCAGTGTTTATACATCCCCTGGGGAGCCCTTAGCCAATGGCTGATGATTAAGGAGAATAAAAGTCCAGCTCATTAACCTCATGGTAGATAAATCTGAGTTGCAGTTTACAATCCAGAGCTCCTCTGTGGGATCAGGCTGAAGCATTCTCTGCTGGATAATACCTGGAATCCCATGCTTGTTTGGCTACTTCCCCTCTCTGTCCTGCTATCCCTACTCCTTTACCTCTTTCTCCTAGAAACACTTTCTTAAAAATCACATTTGTAGATGACTGCTTGACTCATGTTCTGCTGACATAAGATACCACATTATAGCGCTGATGTAAGAATTAAATAAAACATTATTTAAAAACCCTAATACAGTGCCTGGAACAGTAAGCATTCAATAAAAGGTACCTAATATTTTTATTCTGAAACTTTAGATCCCTTTCAGTGCTCATAGGCAAAAAAGAGAAAATTTTTTCTTTCATTGCAGAATGATTCTGAGAAACATCTTGCTCTTTGTCTAGACTCTTTCTGAGTGTAGTATGATCTGCAGTGACCATATATTATGAAACTTTCTTCTGTGAAAGTTCATACCTCACCTAATATTTTTTATGTTCACCAAGATTACTTTTTAAATATAGAAACTACTTATTTTGCCTTCAGGTTAAAAATTTCATGTTGTTGCTACATTCAAATAAAAGTAAGATCGTTGTGAACCTAACAACAGATCCCCCAAATACATGAAGCAAATACTGATTTTGCAAAGATGCTAAGACCATTCAATGAAAAAAGAATAGCCTTTTCAACAAATGCTGCTGAAACAACTGGATATCCACATGCAAAAGAAATCCTTTCCACATGAATCTGAAACTCTTCTTCACACTATGTACAAAAATCAACTCAAAATGGATGAGACCTAAATATAAGAGCTAAAACTGTACAACTCTTTTATTTTATTTTTAAAATATTTATTTATTTTTGCTGTGCCGGATCTTAGTTGTGGCATGCGGGATCTTTTAGTTGCGGCATGCCAACTCTTAGTTGTGGTATGCATGTGGGATCTACTTCCCTGACCAGGGATCGAACCCGGGCCCCCTGCATTGGGAGTGCGGAGTTGTACTCACTCGACCACCAGGGAAGTCCCTAAAACTGTACAACTCTTAAAAGGAAACCTAAGTGTAAACCTTCATGACCTGAGACTAAGCAAATATTTCTTAAATATGACACCAAAAGCACAGCAACAAGCAAAAAAGATAAATGGAACTCCACTAAAATGTGTGCATCAAAGAACACTAACAAGGAAGTGAAAAGGAAACACCCAGAACGGCAGAACATTTAAAAAACATTTACCTGATAAGGGTCAAGAATCCAAAATATATAAAGAGTTGTTATAATTCATCAAAAGACAGCAGCCCAATTTATAAATGGACCAAAGATTTGAATAGACATTTCTCCAAAGAAGATAAACAAATGTTCCATAAGCACAGAAAAGATGCTCAATATCATTATTCTTAGGGAAATGCAAATCAAAACCACAATGAAAAAGCACTTTACTCCCACTAGGATGGTTATAATTTTTTGAAAGGAAAAAGAAAATAAGATGTGGAGAAATCGGAAGTCTCATACATTGCTGGTGAGCATGTAGAATGCAGCCACTGTAGAAAACAGTTTGGCAGTTCCTCAAATAATTAAACATGGAGCTACTATATGACCCAGTAATTCCATTCCAAGATATTTTACCCAGGAGAATTGAAAACATATGTTCCCATCAAAACTTGAATACAACTGTTCATAGCAGAATTATGCATAATAGTCAAAGCAGATACAACCCAATGTCCATCACTATTGAGTAGATTAATAAACTGTGGTATATTCATAAAAAGGAATATTATTCAGCTATAAAAAATATAGAAGAACTGATATATGCTACAATATGGATGAAACTTGAAAATATAATGGTAAGTGAATGAAGTCAAATATAAAGGCCACATATTGTATGAGTCCCTCCATAGGAAATGTGCAGAATAAGCAAATCCATAAAGACAGAAAGTAGATTAGTGATTGTGAGAGGCTGGAGGTGGGGGTAATGGGAAGTGACTGCTTAATGAATATGGGGTTTCTTTTTTGGGTAATGAAAACGTTCTGGAATTAGTGGTGATTGTTGCACAACATTGTGAATATGCTAAAAGCCACTGAATCGTACACTTCAAAATGGTTAAAATGGTGGATTTTATCTCAATAAAGAAAAAATATTTAAATAGGCAAGTTCAGGTTATAAGGATATCTTACCAGATAAGAATGACTACTTAGTCTAAGACTTTGCTATGAAGAAAATTTGCAAAGTTTGGACAAACTTCCCAGGCTTATTCTTAAAATATGAGCTATTAGTTTTGCGATTTTCTTATAAATTTCAGCTAATTATGTCTACATTCCTTCTTCAAGTCTAATTTCTTCCTCCTTCAGTCTTGAGTGTGCCATGTTATTTTTTCCTTCCTTCCCTCCTTTCTCCCTCCCCCCACCCACCCCTTTCTTCCTTGTTCTTACTGCATGTAGGATGAGAAAGAAGTACTAGAAAACAAAGAACAAAGAGGAGATAAAGAAAGAAAAAGGATCAAGAAATGGTGGAGAGGATTGAGGGAGTCAATAAAAATAAAGATAAAATATGTCCAGTTGGTTAAAATTTAGTTGATGGCTCCAGTTTAGATGCAGGCAGAACCATTTTTTTTTCCATAACTGCAAATCAATGTAAAACGTCAATTAATTTGGGGAAAAGCCAGGAAAACGGGTTTCAAGGAAGCTATAGCTGGATTCCATCCGGGCAGCGATCAGGACCAGGAAAGGGAACATGCCCTTGGAAATGGTGTAAATGGCAGGTGTTAATGTCATTTAAAGGGAGGATCAACATTGCCTGGTGACAAATGGACAAGTCTTGCATAAAAAAGAAAAGTTATTTCCCAGGTTGCAGTTTTTAGGAACCATGAAATAAAACAAAATAAAATAAAATAATTGCTATGTAAAATAATCACTCAGCTCCTTGCTTGACACTGAGCCAGAACTCGCTGTAGCCATTGCCAAACACAGTTACCAGACAATTTCATGAGTAACAGTTACCTCTTTTACCACCATCACTCCAAAGATAGACAGAGACTTATGCCTGAACTGAAGTCAAGAGCTAATAACTCAGTCCTGAACCAGAGTGACTCTACTGAGAGAGTGCTGCTCAACCCCATTCAGGTGTCTAGACATTTCATCAGATTTTCCTAAGGGCTGTGATAAGATACTCTTCTTGCCTTGTAACTCTCCATACTATAAACCGTGCTGAGTGACTGATGCTAATATGTTTATTTCTTATTTGATATGTTGTTTAGAAAAGTCAAAATGCCAGGATAGAGAGTACATATGTGCGTGTTATGTTACTTTATTTTTTTCTAGATCAAAACTGTTTCAAAACAAAATTTAAAAAGCAGGGTAAATCTTATCTTTAGTAAAATTTTGACCTCTGGTTGTTTATAAATAAAAGATATTTATATAATTCAAGGGGTGCGTATATACACGTAAAATATATTAAAGCTTGAGAAATGTATATATATTTATTACAAAGTTACTGTTAAAAATGGAGAGAGAGTATATTTCAAATATTTGAATATTCACTTATTTAGTTAAAATTAAATCACTCTACTCTTATTGAAACTTACTTTGTTCAACCTTAACATCCAGTGTCTCCGGTAACCTTTATCCTTCACATGTAAATAACCACTTACTTCTCTCTCCGTTTCAAATACAAGATAGTCTGACAGTCTTTTTTTAATATAAGACCAATTGTATGTTTGCAACAGTGAAGAAAATAGATTAGATTAGTCCATATATAATAATAAATTATGTACTACTTTATGTGTATTTGAGAATTACTTCTTACATAGTGTTGTAATAAATACATATAGTAAAAAGGAAAGATATAACATGCAAATCAAATATTAGATGTATATGTTAAACCATAGCTGGTACATAGTAGATACCTACAAATATTTATTACAAAAACGAATGGAAAGTGGTAGCAGTTCTCCAACTTCTCTTCATTCACAAATAAATAAGACATGATTTCTCTTTCAATATTCTCAGTGAATTGGAGGAGGCAGACAAATTAGAATATAACAAGATAAATACTATAATGTTTACATGCACAAAGTGCTCTAAGAGCACAAAGGCAAGAGTGACCATCTCAGGCAAGGGCAGCCTGAGTCCAAGGAGGACAGTCAGAAAGCTTCACAGAGAACATCTGAACTGATTTTGAGGGATCGGTATGCATTCACAGGTGGAAGACAGAATAGAATGTACAGAGGCACAAAGGCAAGAAAGGGCTAGTTGGTGGAGTCAGTAGTTGGGTGTAGCTGGAGAATAAGGAGCATCATGGGACACGGAGGATCATGAATTGAGGTCAGATCTTGAAGGGTCTTGTTCAAGCTAAGAAATGTATAGTTTATTATAACTAAAAACAACAAGTCACATTGAGAGATTTTAAGGAGAAAAGTATAAAGCATGAGTGAATTGTGGATGAGGAAGGTTAGGAAGACCAAGTGATGAAACAAAGGCTTAGACTAGAGCAATGGCAGTGAAAATGGAAAAGAAAGAAGTGATTCAAGAACATATTGAGGATGCATACATGGTGACGGTGATAGATTTTTACAGTATTGTCTCCTAATGATTCATGCATTCTCCATTCATACTTTTGGGTAATTCCTTCCTATGTTGACTCTGAACTTCTCTATTAGCAAGCATGCAAGCAGAGGCTTGAAAAGACTTATGCACTGGGCTCCACTTCTGTTGATGATGCTGGAAACCCTGAGATATCACCATGTGGCCAAGGCCAGGCTAGCTTGCTGGAGACATGTCAGACCCATCACTCCAGCTGCCACCCAGAATTAATTAATAGCAAAAACCAACTGCCAGACACATCAGTGATTTAAATGAAGCCATTCTAAAGTAACCAGTCTCCAGCTGACTTGCCAGTGAGTGCAGCTTCCTGAGTGAGTCTCAGTGAAGCCCAGTCCAGCTGAGCTCAACCCAAATCGCTGACCCATAAAATTATGCACTAATAAATGATTGTGGCTTTAAGCCAGTAAAGTTTGGGGTGGTTTGTTACACATCAAAAACTCATTGATTGAGTGATGGATTGGTTATAGCCTTGCATATCACAAAAAGTTGGTTGAACTTTGAGACACTGAAGTAACAGTAGCTCGTGGGAAAAGCAATTTGGCAAATATGTGTAGGGCAATTTTTTGTTTTTCATGGGGTTTTTTGTTAGTGTTTGTTTTTTTTTGTAGATGAGGAAGAATAGAACTCAAAGGTGAGGGAGATTTTTTAATAATAAAACCTACTTCAAAGGGTTCAAATAAAGATCAAATGCAAATAAAGATCAAATGCAATAATATACACAAAAACACCAAATGAAAAATAACTGTTACCTTATACGTCTGTATATATGCAGACTATATGTACTTTATTTTTTATTTGACTTTTTAAGAAATTCACACTAGTGGTTATACACACACATGCACAGATTTACATCTGCATCCCATTTTGGGGAGAAACAACATGGAGTGCCCAGTACACTCTAAAACAGCTCTCTCTAAAGTTTCTGGCTACAGGTGGAATGTAATTTTTGTAGGCACATCTCTTTTTCTATCCCCAAACCCAGCAAATTATGCACTTGCTTCTTCAAAATAAAGAGTCCCCACAGAGTCACACTCTGTGGATATAAACAGAACAAGATCTTCCAAGTGTGAACACTAAACTCTCTGAATAAATTAAGCATGCTTGAGGGCTAAGCAAACTCTACTCATTTTCAAACTTTTTAGTTATAGTATTATATTTACCACATAGTGGCCTTGGTGTTGAAGTAACTAATATTTCAGATAAATAATTTTTGTAAAAAGATATGCTATTTTATCAACATTTAATTTCAAAACATAATGTGTAGTGTATAAGATGAAGACAGTATAGTGTTCTAAGGCAAAAGAAATAAAAGCAAAAATAAACAAATGGGACCTAATCAAACTTAAAAGCTTTTGCACAGCCAAGGAAACCATAAACAAAACGAAAAGACAACCTACAGAATGGGCGAAAATATTTACAAATGACGTGACCATCAAGGGCTTAATTTCCAAAATATATCAACATCTCATACAGCTCAATAACAAAAAACAAACAACCCAATCAAAAAGAAAAGGGCAGAAAAACTAAACAGACATTTCTTCAAAGATACACAGATGGCCAACAGGCACATGAAAAGATGCTCAACATTGCTAATTTTTGGAGAAATGCAAATCAAAACTACAAGGAGGTATCACCTCACACCAGTCAGAATAGCCATTATCAAAACGTCTACAAATAATGAGGGTAGAGTCAAGATGGCGGTGTGGGAAGACATCAAGTTAGTGTCTCCCTGAAACTAAGGTGCCTGCTGGCCACTGGTGGGGGACCCTGACACACAAGGAGATGGGAGGAACCCCCAAGTGAATCAGTAGGATGTGCAGGGACAGAGGGGGGAGAAGTGTAGGCCAGGCAGGATCAGCATCCCTGAGGCCAGGGAGATCAGGAGAGGTAGGTGGGAGGGGCCCTCCAGAAGGAGTGGGAGAGGAGCAGAGGGAGATCTCCTGGCCCACTCAGCCTGGGGAGCCTGCAGAGCTCCTAGGCCAAACCCCTGCCCTCCAAGTTCCCCTCCTCCCCCTGAGAGCATTGGTCCTGGGGGCATAGGAAGAAGGACAAGGGGAGAACAGGAGAGGCAGGTGGGAGGGGCCTTCTGGGACAGGAGAAGCAGGAGGAGCAGGAGAGGAGAAGAGGGCATTTGCCCTGCCCACTCAAGCCCAGGAAGCCTGCTGGACTCCCAGGTGAGGTCCCCCACCCTCTGAGACCTGGGGTGGGGGGGGCACGTCTGGGCCCCTTCAGTTCCTTGAGCCTAAGCGCCACTCCCCACAGTCCCCAAGGCCTTTTCCAGTCCTGTGGGTCCTGAGCATTGGCCCCAACCACCACCCAAACCTTTCCCTTGCTTAGGCCCTGCCCTCCACAGCCAAGGCTTTTTCCCTGTTTTTATTTTTTTTCCTCTTTTCCCTTCTCCTTTTTTTTACTTCTGTGGTACTATTGTACCTTCCAGTTATTGATTCATCTATATTTTTATATTATTTACAACATATCTGTTAGTTTCCTAGTCTAATATTATTTTTTACTTTGATATTGTACTCTCTCCTTTTTTTTTTTTTTTGCCACCACACATGGCTTGCAGGATCTTGGTTCATGAGCTGGGGGTTGGGCCAAAGCTCCTGTGGTGGGAGCTCTGTGTCAGAACCACTGGACTAACAGAGAACCTCAGATCCCAGGGAATATTCATCAGAGTGAGGTCTCACAGAGGTCCTCATCTCAGCACCAAGACCCAGCTCTACCAAACAGCCTACAAACTCCAGCATTGGAAGCCTCAGGACAAACAACCAGTAAGACAGGAACACAATCCCACCCCCAGAAAAAAAAAAAATGAGATGGCCAAAAAATATGTCACCAATTAAGGAGCAACATAAAAACCGACAAGACCAAATAAATGAAAGGGAAATTGGCAATCTACCTGAAAAAGAATTCAGAGTAATGACAGTAAAGATGACCCAGAATCTCAGAAATATAATGGAGGCATGGGTTGAGACAATACAAGAAATGTTTAACAAAGATCTAGAAGAACTAATGAACAAACAAACAGAGATGAACTACACAATAACTGAAATGAAAAATACACTAGAATGAATCAATAATAGAATAACTGAGGCAGAAGAACGAATAAGTGAGCTGGAAGACAAAATGGTGGAAATAATTGCTGAGGAGCAGAATAAAGATAAAAGAACAAAAATAGTTGAAGACAATCTCAGAGACCTCTGGGACAACACTAAACACACTAACATTCGAATTATAGGGATCCCAGAAGAAGAAGAGAAAAAGAAAGGGTCTGAGAAAATATTTGAAGAGATTATAGTCAAAAATTTCCCTATCATGGGAAAGGAAATAGTCACCGAACTCCAGGAAGCACAGAGTCCCATACAGGATAAATCCTAGGAAAAACACACCAAGACACATATTAATCAAACAAAAATTAAATTCAAAGAAAAAATATTAAAAGCAACAAGGGAAAAACAAAACATAACATATAAAGGAATCCCCATAAGGTTATCAGCTGATTTTTCAGCAGAAACTCTGCAGGCTAGAAGGGAGTGGCAGGATATACTTAAAGTGATGAAAGAGGAAAACCTACAACCAAGATGACTCTACCCAGGAAGGATCTCATTCAGATTCGATGGAGAAATTGAAAGCTTTTCAGACAAGCAAAAGCTAAGAGAATTCACCACCACCAAACCAGCTTTACAACAAATGCTAAAGAAACTTCTCTAGGTGGGAAACACAAGAGAAGGAAAAGATCCACAAATAAAACCCCCAAACAATTAATAAAATGGTAATAGGAACATACATATTGATAATAACCTTGAAAGTAAATGGATAAAATGCCCCAATCAAAAGACATGGACTGGCTGAATGGATACAAAAACAAGACCCATATATATGCTGTCTACAAGAGACCCAATTCAGACCTAGGGACACATACAGACTGAGGGTGGAGGGATGGAAAAAGATATTCCACGCAAATGGAAATCAAAAGAAAACTGGAGTAGTAATACTAGTATCAGATAAAATAGACTTTAAAATAAAGACTATTACAAGAGACAAAGAAGGACACTACATAATGATCAAAGGATCAATCCAAGAAGAAGATATAACAATTATAAATGTTTATGCACCCAACATAGTAGCACCTCAATACATAAGGCAAACGCTAACAACCATGAAAGGAGAAATGGACAGTAACACGATAATAGTAAGGGACTTTAACACCCCACTAACACCAATGAACAGATCATCTAAACAGAAAATAAATAAGGAAACACAAGCTTTAAATGACACAACAGACCAGATAGATTTAATTGATATTTATAGAACATTCCACTCAAAAGTGGCAGAATACACTTTCTTCTCAAGTGCACATGGATCATGCTCCAGGATAGATCACATCTTGGGTCACAAATCAAGCCTTGGGAAATTTAAGAAAATTGAAATTTTATCAAGTATCTTTTCTGACAGTAATGCTATGAGATTGGAAATCAATTACAGGAAAAAAACTGTAAAAAAGACAAGTACATGGAGGCTAAACAGTACACTACTAAATAACCAAGAGATCACTGAAAAAAATCAAAGGAGAAATAAAAACATACATAGAAACAAATGACAATGAAAACACGATGACCCAAAACCTATGGGATGCAGCAAAAGCAGTTCTAAGAGGGAAGTTTATAGTAGTTCAATCTCATCTCAAGAAACAAGAAAAATCTCAAACAATGTAACCCTACACTTAAAACAACAAGAAAAGAAGAACAAAGAAAACCCAAAGTCAGTAGAAGGAAAGAAATCATAAAAATTAGAGCAGAAATAAATGAAATAGGAATGAAGAAAACAATAGCAAAGATCAATAAAACTAAAAGCTGGTTCTTTGAGAAGATAAACAAAATTGATAAACCATTAGCCAGACTCATCAAGAAAAAAAGGAAGAGGACACAAATCAATAAAATTAGAAATGAAAAAGCAGAAATCACAACTGACACTGCAGAAATGCAAAGGATTATAAGAGACTACTACAAACAACTTTATGCCAATAAAATGGACAACCACGAAAAAATGGATAAATTCTTGGAAAGGTATGATTTTCCAAAACAGAACCAGGAAGAATTAGAAAATATAAACAGAACTATCACAAGTAATAAAATTGAGACTGTAATTTAAAATCTTCCAACAAACAGAAGTCCAGGGCCAGATGACTTCACAGGTGAATTCTATCAAACATTTACAGAAGAGCTAACACCCATCCTTCTCAAACTCTTCCAAAAACCTGCAGAGGGAGAAACATTCCCAAATTCATTCTACGAAGCCACTATCACCCTGATACCAAAACCAGAAAAAGATATCACAAAAAAAGAAAATTATAGACCAATATCACTGATGAACATAGATGCAAAAATCCTGAACAAAATACCAGCAAACAGAAACCAGCAACACATTAAAGGGATCCTACACCATGATCAAGTGGGATTTATCCCAGGTATGCAAGGATTCTTCAATATATGCAAATCAATGTGATACACCACATTAACAAATTAAGGAATAAAAACCATATGATCTTCTCAATAGATGCAGAGAAAGCTTTTAACAAAATTGAACACCAACTTATGATAAAAATTCTCCAGAAAATGGGCATAGAGGGAAGCTACCTCAACATAATAAAGGCCATATATGACAAACCCACAGCAAGCATCATACTCAATGGTGAAAAACTGAAAGCATTTCCACTAAGATCAGGAACAAGACAAGGATATCCACTCTCACCACTCTTATTCAACATAGTTTTGGAAGTCCTAGTCACAGAAATCAGAAAAGAAAAAGAAATAAAGGAATACAAATTGGAGAAGAAGAAGTAAAACTGTCACTGTGGATGACATGATACTATACATAGAAAATCTTAAATATGCCACCAGAAAAGTACTAGAACTAATCAATGAATTTGGTGAGGTTGCAGGATACCAAATTAATGCACAGAAATTTCTTGCATTGCTATACACCAACAACGAAAAATCAGAAAGAGAAATTAAAGAAACAATCTCAGTTACCACAACAAAAAGAATAAAATACCTAGGAATAAACCTGCCTAAGGAGGCAAAAGACTTGTACTCAGAAAACTATAAAACAATGATGAAAGAAATCAAAGATGACATAAACAGATGGAGAAACATACCATGTTCTTGGATTGGCAGAATCAATATTGCGAAAATCACTATACTACCCAAAGCAATCTACAGATTCAATACAATCCCTATCAAACTATCAACGGCATTCTTCACAGAATTAGAACAAAAACGTTTACAATTTGTATGGAAACATAAAAGACCCCCACTAGCCAAAGCAATCTTGAGAAAGAAAAACGGAGTTGGAGGAATCAGGCTCCCTGACTTCAAACTATACCACAAAGCTACAATAATCAAGACAGTATGGTACTGGCACAGAAACAGAAATATAGATCAATGGTACAGGATAGAATGCCCAGAGATAAAGTCACGCACATATGGTCACCTAATTTACGACAAGGGAGGGAAGTACATACAATGGAGAAAAGACAGACTCTTCAATAAGTGGTGCTGGGAAAACTGGACAGCTACATGTAAAAGAATGAAATTAGAACACCACCTAACACATACACAAAAATAAACTCCAAATGGATTAAAGACTTAAATGTAAAACCAGACACTATAAAACTCTTAGAGGAAAATATAGGAAAAACACCCTTTGACATAAACCACAGCAAGATCTTTTTTGACCCACCTCCTAGAGTAACAGAAATAAAAACAAAAATAAACAAATGGGACCCAATTAAACTTAAAAGCTTTTGCACAGCAAAGGAAACCATAAACAAGACAAAAAGACAACCCTCAGACGGGAGAAAATATTTGCAAATGAAACAACAGACAAAGGATTAATCTCCAAAATATACAAACAGCTCACGGATCTCAATATAAAAAAAAAATCCAATTAAGAAATGGGCGGAAGACCTAAATAGACATTTCACCAAGGAAGACATACAGATGGCCAAGAGGCACATGAAAAGATGCTCAACATCTTTAATTATTAGATAAATGCAAATCAAAACTACAATGAGGTATCACCTCACACCAGTCAGATAAATGCTGGAAAGGGTGTGGTGAAAAGGGGACCCTCCTGCACTGTTGGTGGTAATGTAAATTGATACAACCGCTATGGAAAACAGTATGGAGGTTCCTAAAAAAACTAAAAATAGAACTACTATATGACCCAGCAATCCCACTACTGGGCATATACCCTGAGAAAACAATAATTCAAAAAGAGTCATGTACCACAATGTTCACTGCAGCACTATTTATAATAGCCAGGACATGGAAGCAACCTAAGTGTCCATTGACAGATGAATGGATAAAGAAGATGTGGCACATATATACAATGGAATATTACTCAGCCATAAAAAGAAACGAAATTGAGTTATTTGTAGTGAGGTGGATGGACCTAGAGTCTGTCATACAGAGTGAAGTAAATCAGAAAGAGAAAAACAAATACCATATTCTAACACATATATATGAAATCTAAAAAAATAAAATGGTACTGATGAACCTAGTTGCAGGGCAGAAATAAACATGTAGACATAGAAAATGGACTTGAGGACACAGGGTGGGAGGGGGAAGCTGGGATGAAGTGAGAGTAGCACTGACACATATACACTACCAAATATAAAATAGTTAGCTAGTGGGAAGCAGCAGCATAGCACAGGGAGATCAGCTCGGTGCTTTGCAATGACCTAGAGGGCTGGGATAGGGAGGATGGGAGGGAGGTTCAAGAGGGAGGGGATATGGAGACATATGTATGCATATGGCTGATTCACTTTGGTGTACAACAGAAACTAACATGGTATTGTGAAGTAATTATACTCCAATAAAGATCTATTTTTTTTTAAAGTTGACAAATAATAAATACCAGAAAGGGTCTGGAAAAAAGGGAAACCTCTTACACTGTTGGTGGGAATGTAAATTGGTGAAGCCACTGTGGAGAACAGTATGGAGGTTCCTTAAAAAACTAAAAACAGAGTTACCATATGAACCAGTAACCCCACTCCTGGGCATATATCCAGAAAAGATGAAAATTCTAATTTGAAAAGATACATGAATCCCAATGTTTATAGCAGCACTATTACTAATAGCCAAGACATAGAAGCAACCTAAGCATCCATCAGCAGATGAATGGATAAAGAACATGTGGTGTGTGTGTGTGTGTGTGTGTATTTCTGGTGGAATATTACTCAGCCATAAAAAAGAATGAAATAATGACATTTGCAGCAATATGGATGAACCTAGATATATATGATCATACTAAGCGAAATAAGTCAAGCAGAGAAAGACAAATATCACATGATATCACTTATATGTAGAATCTTAAAAAATGATTCAAATGAGCTTATTTACAAGACAGAAAAAGACTCACAGACACAGAATACAAACTTATGGTTATCAAAGGGGAAAAGGGGGAAGAGATAAATTAGGATTTGAGATTAACAGATACACACTACTATATATAAAATAGATAAACAGGAACCTACTGTATAGCACAGGGAGCTATATTCAAAATCTTGTAGTAACCTATATGGAAAATAATCTGTAAAAGAATATAAATATATATGAATCACTTTGCTGTACACCTGAAACTAACACAATATTGTGAATCAACTATAGTTTAATTTTTAAAAAAACAACAAAAAAGATGAAGACAGTAAACCGCTTCATGTAATACCAGTGTTAACTTGGGAGAAATGGGCAAAACCAGAAATGTTTTTTAGTCCTAATATCCCCATCATAACAAGGCCAATAATTAAAATTAAAAGATGTACATTGTAGGTATGAATTTTCAGTCATGTTGTATCTACTGTAGTGGACAATTTAGAAGAAATTAGATGATCTAATTTAAGGCAGCACATATTATTTATCATAATTTTGTCCTTACCTTTTTTAAAATCAATAGCTGGCTCCAAACCTGTTTTTCTTCTAAGTATACTTCTGTACATCATTGCCCAGTTGTGACATAAACTCTAAATGATTCCTTTACTTAGAATCCCTCTTCCATGAATATTGAAGATTGTAACTTTTATTTTTTCTCAGCCTTTGAATTTTTGTATTTTACAAAATTGACATGTGAATATACTGTTTGTAATCAGTATATATAATTTGTATATCATAGTTTGACTAATAATCACTAGTAATTTTGATGAAATACATTGCTTTTTAAATGTAATACTGAAATCAATAACTCTTTTAAGAACTCATGTAATTTCCTCAAGCTAAACAAGATTAGTTTTGTTTAGATCACTAATTTTGTAACTTGTCACTGAGTGGAATGGATACTATGCCTACTAACTGCAGGTTGTGGTTCTAAGGTTGTGTGTACAATGTATTTATTCCTCATCCCTCACTCTGCTTGAAAGCTTTTGAGCCCAATATATCATCTTTACCGAACAATTTATCAATTGGAGGAGCTGAGTAAATGTTACTCTTTCCATAACATATTGCTTTTGGGTGCCAGTAAGGGATAAAGAACGATAGAATAATGTAATAAGTAAGTAAACATTAGGTCAAGAGAAGAGGTAGGTGGTCAGATCTAATGCAAGGTTTAAAATGGTACTTCTTGAAGTTGGACCATCTGCACCAGAATTACACAGGAAATATGCAGATACCTAACTCAGAACCAGGGAATCACTGCATGAAATGGATTTTATCAATATAGTGTCATAAATTTCTCACATCAAGATAAGAAAAACTGGCTTTTTGAAGATATGAGGGAGGAAAATATGTCTCAGCCTAAGCCACAGTCTAAAACCTTAGAGACATAATAAAGGATCCGTCAACGAGATTATGATTTAGCATTGACTCATTGAGAACAGAGTGTGGAGGAGAGAGTTGGAGGAAGGAGGAGGGGATGAATATGGAGGGGAGGCTGAGGAATGAGAAGGTGATCATAGTCTCTCAGTAGTCTCAGCTGTGCTTTCCTGGTTTTTCACATCATGGCACATGTAGAAAATGATAATGTTATATCCAACACACTGGGGTAAACAGATGAATCTTCTGATAGACAGGGGTAAGCAGAGCAGAGACTCCGAATGCCCCAAAAGAGACTGAGGGGGATCAATGCTAACCCCTTGGGGACACTCTGTTGGGAAACTCCTCCAGGGAGCAGCCATCACTCTCTAGGTTGGCATGTACATCACTACATGGTGTTAGCAATGCCTGGGCACTGTCTGCACCTTCTCTGCTTTGAAGAATAGGAAAACGAATACCAAGAAGTTGCTGGGTCTTTCTCCAGCTCCTTATAAAGAAAGTCATGGGACAATTTCTCCATTTCCACAGTCAACTTGTGAATACTATTAAACTGACAGAACACTACATGTGGAATATTCTTCTTGATTACTACAAGAAATAATTTACATTTGAATGAAATAATTTAATAATTACTATATCAGAAAGCATGTTACATATGTTACCTTTTTGATTAGCCATATATGTATGATGTGAAGTGAAATTTCAAGAGAATTTTTACTATCCTACATAAAATAAGGAAATATAAAGTTTAAAAATGCAGAATATATAGAAAGGTGATAGAACCCATATTTATCCTGAGATGAAAACTGTTTGCTAATCATGTTGGCAAACAAACAAGAAACATCATGCATTTCAGATTAAAAAAGAAAAAACAAATGTGGGGAGGGGGAGTCAATAAGAGAGAAGTAAAAAATTGGCTTTGATATTAACTTTATACAATCAAAAATAGCTAAAACCATCAAGTGATTAATATTTCAAATAGAAATCCTTATTGATCATTTTCCTAAATTCTGCAGTACTAAAAATGTGTTTCCATATATACATTAAGTCGACTGTGTTGAATTTTAGCAATGTATCTTTCAACATCAATTGTATGCATCAAAATAAATTAGAAGATATATAAATTTGAAAATAATATATCAATTTAAAAAATTAAATGGCACAGAGTACTGAAAGTAAACTATAGTAACATTTACACTGACCTGGAAAACAAACAATTACATATGATTACAGGTTTTAGGTTGATCTATTTGTAATTTCCGTTTGCTCACATCTCTAGGAACTTAATTCATTGACAAGTAAGGCAACATAAAATCAGATGCAAAACCGAAGTGTATATTAAGCCTATTCACAAATTTAGAGTAAATGTGAAGTAAGCTTCAATTTTATGAACTGAATAAATAGCCACTTCATCCTCACAACATAGCTATAATAACTACTAATTTATAACTTAAGTCACATCAAAAAGGTGGTTGATTATCTGTTTCTAACCATGAGTTAATTTTGAAGGGAGACATAGGAGACATCAAAGTCAATTGGTCCCTCCAGAGATTGTAGGCAAATTGTCAAGGTCATTATATGATTTGGGGGTGGATCACGTAAGGAAAATTAAACTAATGGAAAATTCTCCTACAACGAGTTTCCATTAAATAATCTATTAATTGCCAGCTGCCCTCATCATTTACTTAGAGTTAGAAATAAGAGGATTAAAGAGGACCATAAAAAAGGAAATTGCAATAGTTGAGACAGGAAGTGATTAAGGTAAAAAGATGGACTTGAGTAGAGTCAGGGTCATGGTAAGGATGATTTCTGTTTTGACTCTGTTCCGGTATGTTGATAATTACAAGCCTATAGAGAGAAAAAGTAATTCCATGGTGCCAACAGCAGGCATATGTTAGACTTCCAATTATTTCATCATCCACTTTGATGTGAATGAATCCAAATTTTTAAACTAGAAAAATTGGTACTCATGAAAATTTGTGAGACTATGAATACATGTCATGGATAATGAAATTCTGAGTTTATCTTAAAAGTTAAGATTGTAAAGTGATTTTTTTCAAATTCATGAGTTTCTGAGGTTTTAAGATTCATTGCACCAGAGAATGGAAGGATATGATGTCTTCACTGCTTCATTCCATAAGCAGCAGGCATGATGCACTCTCTGTATGGGTAGCTTTGTGAAAAACCCTACCCTTGTGTAGGAAGTGAGGCTCCCTCCCTCTCAGGGATGCTCTTTAATTCCTGCAATGAGGGGACACTCCCAGGCTTGCTGAGGAAGCAGGCTGCCTAGCCTCACCCCCCAAAAATGTTCTCCTCTGTACACAGATTGATGTCATCCAAAGAGAGCTGAAGCTCACATTCACCTGTGTGCAGTCCTGAGGTCCAACAGGGAAATAAGAAATGCTAATGAGCATATGGAAAGTGAGAGAAAAGGAAATTTTTTTTAAAACCCAAAACGAAGTGTTTGATATATTTGAATGCAAATTCAAGACCCAGAATAAATAACCAAGACAAACTGAAAGGAGTAGAATTTGGCATACTTGGAAAAAACACATGGTAGAAGGATAGCACATTGAATCTTATGAGCCAAAATGGAGATACAAGTTCCTCAGGAATGAAAGAATAAATGTAAAGCGTTTATCAATATCTATATCATTAACAGTATATAACACTTTGCTTATAATTGGTACTCAATACTCATTATAGGAATTAATATACTTACTGGGTTTTAATAATAATACATTGTATACCAAACACAAATATGCTCAGCACCATGTTAAGTACTTTATATGTTATATCATTTTATCCTCAGTGATTCTTGACATAGGTAAAAATATGACTTTTTTGCAGATGATAATACTGAGACTCAAAAAATTTAAGTTACTTGCCCAAGGTCTCATGCTTAGTAAATGAGGAACCAGGACTGAATCCAGCCCTACTTGATTTAAAGGTTCATAGTCTTACCAGTATAATACCAAGCTTATTAGACCTCCTACCAGCAAAGGGTCTGTATCATACATACTTGGACCAGTGGTTCTCAGCCCTATGAACTCACATCCCCACATCCTGTTTTTATAAGAAATATTCTGTAATATTTTCTTTACTATGCCAGAGAAATTCATAGATAACTACACAAATATATTTAATCAATATAATGCACTGGCTCTAATATAAAGAGTAAACTAAAGAAAGAAAATAATAAGTAGCATGCATATCAAAATAGATATTCAATAGATACACCAAAACACTTTATTAAGAAATCTGGTGCTTGTATCTAAACATAGAATCATGGTGAACGGAACAGTTACACATGTAGGATAATACTGGTGTGGGATTTTTTGGTAACTAAAATACATGAGAGATATTGCTGTTGGTGATGTGATTTTCTGAATGGTAAGCAACACTTGTTGAAGTTCTATACAAAATATTGCGGTTATATTAGCAAAAGACAAAGTAGAATTCAGAAGAAAGAATATTATCAGAGATAAAGAAAGGCATTTCATATGGATAAAAGAGTCAATTCTTTATGACCTTAATATGTATGCTTCAAAGACAAAGTTCATTGCAGCCCTATTTGCAACAGCCAAGACATGGAAGCAACCTAAGTGTCCATCAAGAGATGGAAGGATAAGTAAGATGTGGTACATATATATAATGGAATATTACTGCTCAGCCATAAAAAAGAATGAAATAATGCCATTTGCAGCAACATGGATGGACCTGGAGATGATCGTACTAAGTGACGTAAATCAGACAAAGACAAATATCATATGATACTGCTTATATGTGGAATCTAAAAAAGTGATACAAAAGAACTGATTTACAAAACAGAAACAGACTCACAGACTTTGAAAATAAATTTATGGTTACCAAAGGGGAAAGGTGGGCAGGAGGGATAAATTAGAGGTTGGGATTAATATATACATACTACTATATATAAAATAATCAACTAGGAGCTGCTATATAGCACAGGGAACTCTACTCAATACTCTGTAATAACCTATATGGGGAAAGAATCTGAAAAGGAATAGATATATGTATATATATAACTGAATCACTTTGCTGTACACCTGCAACTAACACAACATTGTAGATCAACTATACTTTAATATAAAACAAACAAAAAAACTCAAAAAACAAAGCTTCAAAATTCATAAGGCAAAAACTGGAAGAACTAAAAGAAAGTCCACAATCATAGGTTGAGATTTTGACATTCATCTCTTAATAACTGGTAGAACAAGTAGACAAAAAATTAGTATCTAGAAGATCTGAACAAAACTATCAGGCAACTTAATATAATTGATATTTATAAATTACTATAACCAACAACTATATATACACTCTTTTCAAGTGTATGTGGAACATTTATCAAATATACTGAGCTATTAAGAAACAAATTTCAGTATATTTCAAAAGTTTGAAATCTTAGAGTATTTTCTGTGAATGGAATTAAATTAGGAATTGACAACAGTAAGACATGTAGAAAATCCCCATATATTTGGAAATTAAATAGCACACTTCTTAGTAAACATGGGTCAAAGGAAAAAATCATAAGAGAACAAAAATGAACTGAATAATAATAAAAAACATAATCTATCAAAATTTGATTTTGATCAAAATTCATGAGATTCAGCTAATGCAATATTTGAAGGAAAACATATAGCTTTAAGTTACTACACCAGTAAAGAAAAATAGGTTTAAAATCAGTGATGTAAGTTTCCATCTTAAGAAGTTAGCAAAAGAAAAGCAAATTAAAACCAAGTAAATAGAAGGAAAAGCATAATAAACCTGTGAGGAAAATATCATTTTAATAAAAGATAAACATTAAAGAATATTCAAAAAGTTGATTATCTGAAAAGATTAATAAAAGTTATAAACCCCTAGAAAGAATAATAATAAGAAGAATGAGATAAAATGCAAATGACCAACATCAAGTATAAAACAGGAAATATCACTACAGATCTTAGATATAGATAGCAGAAGAATAATAAGGCAGTACTTAGGAACAACCTTTGGCCACTAAATTTAAAAATCTAGGTGAAATGGACAAATTTCTTCTAAAAAACAACTCATCAACACTAATACAAGAAATAGAAAATCAGATTAGCCCTCTTCTATTTTAAAAAATTGAAATCACAATCAAAACCTTTTCCTTAAAGACAACTTGAGGTCTGAATGGTTTCTTTAGTGACTTCTATCAATTTTCAGAAAAATTGAGGAGAGGGGAATACTTTCCAACTCATTTCACAAGATCAGCATAACCCTTTTATCAAAAGCTGACAAAGACATTACAAGGAAAGAAATTACAAACTATCCCTTATAAGCATAGACACAGAAACTGTTAACAAAATGGAATCCAACAATATATTAAAAGGATGACACATCATGACAAAGGGGTTTCATCCCAGGAATGCAAGAATACCCTGACATTCTAAAATCAATCAGTATAATTCACTACATTAATAGAATTCTTTTTTTTTTTTTCGGTACGCAGCCCTTTCACTGTTGTGGCCTCTCCCGTTGTGGAGCACAGGCTCCAGATGCGCAGGCTCAGCGGCCATGGCTCACGGGCCCAGCCACTCCGCGGCATGTGGGATCCTCCCGGACCGGGGCACAAACCCGTGTCCCCTGCATCGGCAGGCGGATTCTCAACCACTGCGCCACCAGGGAAGCCCCCAATAGAATTCTTAAAAAAAAACTCAATAGACATAGAAAAGGCATTTGACATAAGTCAGCAACCATTCATACCAAAGCACTCAGCAAACTAGGAAAAGATGAAAATTTAATTTGGGCTCAAAAAGAAAAACTATTGAGAACAACGAATGAAAACAGTTGAGACGATGCTTTACTCCTGTCTCACAAAAGGAATTGCACTGGTAAAATTGTTTTTCAATTTGGGTTTTCAAGCAGCGACAAAGATGATGATGATGATAATGACTGTGATGATGATTATATTCTATTTGGAAAATTGTTTTTCCAAGGATGAAAAGCCTTGCCTAGGGTCTTCTGGCTCAAATGCATACAGCAGGGAAAATAGCTTCACATTCAGAGAATTCAAGTTAGCTAAAGTTTACCATATTTTTTCTTTAAAACTAAATTAAACTCACTTTTTGAAGACCGATGTATGTTCAGCAGAAGACATTGTAACAGTATTAATTCGAGGTAAACTCATTCATTCAAATATTCAACAGTACTTGCTGAGTACTTCAGTAATTGCCAGGCACATGGGGTTCACCCGTGAACAAAACAGAAAAAGATCTTGCCCTTGGGGACCTCATATTCTACCCAAGCAGATAAACAATTTAATAAAATTAGGAATAAATAAATTATGTCACAGGTTAAAGGGGCATAAGTATGGGAAAAAAGTCAAACTTGTACAAGATAAGGATCAAGAGTGCTGGGAGGGTGGGAGTGCCAGGGGTGGGGACAATTCATAGTGTTAAATAAGGTCATCAGGATAGGTCTCAATGAAAGGCCTATTGAGAAGTTGACATCTGAGAAAATACTTAAGACAGGTGAGGGAATTTGCAAAGTAGCTTTGTGGAAGAAGAGTGTTCCAGGCAGGGAAACTGCTAGAGCAGCCATTAGCAGGAGCCTGCAGAGTTTCTTCCTGGAGAGTAGAAGGCCAGAGTAGCAGGTGGTGAGTGGGCAAGGGAGGCAGTAGCAGGGAATGAAGTTAGAGAAGTAATAGAGACTGTTTCGCGTGAGGCCTTGAAGGTGACTATAAGAACTTGGGGGTTTACAGGGTTAACAAAGTTTACAAAAAGTTGACAGAACTTTGCAGAGTTTTGAGCAGAGGAGGGACATGGTCTGACTTACATTTCAATGTTCCCTCTGGCTGCTATGTTGAGACTGGGCTGCGTGGGGATGTTCTGATTATAGCTGGCTACCAATTTACCCCAGAATGTAGTGTTGTAAAACAACCATTATCTTACTGTATCTCTTGATTTCATGAGTCAAAAAATGCAGGCAAGGCTCAGCTGCGCAATTCTTCTGTTTCATGTGGCATCACCTAAGGTCACTTAGTGGCATTTTGCTGGTGGAAGGGCTGCTCTGGTGAATCCAAGGTGGCTTCGCTCACATCTTTAGTGTTTTGGAACTTTGGACTGAGATTGTCAATGGAGTACCTACACGTGGCCTGTCCACCACGGAGGTCTCAGTGTAGTTGGATTTTACATGGAGCCTCGGGGCTCCTAGACTATTCCAAGAATCAGGAAGTGGAAACGGCCCATTTCTTAAGATTTGGGCCTGGAAACTGGCATAGTGTCACTTCTGTGATATTGTGTGGGTCAAAGAAATTATAGAACCAGCCATAATTCAAGGAGAGGGGCCATAGATCTCATCTTTCCTCTCTCAGTGACAGGAGTGTCAAAGAATATATGGCAAGCTCTCCGGTCCATTCTGTGACCACAGATTACTTTTATTCCTTCCACTTGTAAAGTACACTCCCTCTCTCCCCAAATCCCTAAATGTGTCATTCCCTTATGGCACCAGGATCCGGCTCATTATCTAGATCACGTCTTTTCCCAATTTCCCATTTCCCCTGGCCTATGAGATCTTACTCTAATCAGGGTGGGGAAATCTGCTTTGATATCATCATATATTTTTTCACATCAACTTTATAAGGCAAATGCTTCATGTTCTCTTGCCTTTTGCCCTTCATCTTTACATTTTTTCTTCTCCCACAGGTTCAACCCTATCAACTGAAAGTCTTAGCTTTAAGACTGCTGTCTCTGATATAAAATGCTTTAAATCTTTTCTTAAAGTCTATTTAGAAACTTATTTCCTTTATTTGTTTTTAATCATCATGAGAAAATTAATGTCACAGCACAAAATGGTTAGGCTTGGGAAAAAACTGGAGGCAGAGAGGCCATTTAGAAGGCTGTTGCAATCTTGTACACCTAAGATGACATGGACCCAAGATCCTGCTTTGGATTGAGTCAGTGATTCGTTCTCTTGCCCAGTGGTAACACTGAAAATTATTATTGCTTCCTGAGGTTATATTGACTCAATCCAAAATAGTTTATTTACTATTCTGTGATTTACCATATCATAAAACTCTTGAGAAAGTCTCCAAGACCTTGTAAGTGCTCAGTACACATTAATCATTATCATTATTAGTAGTACTTCATATCTTTTTGTTTGTTTGTTTTTTCGGTATGCGGGCCCCTCACTGCTGTGGCCTCTCCCGTTGCGGAGCACAGGCTCCGGACGCGCAGGCTCAGGGGCCACGGCTCACGGGCCCAGCCGCTCCGCGGCACGTGGGATCCTCCCAGACCGGGGCACGAACCCGTGTCTCCTGCATCGGCAGGTGGACTCTCAACCACTGTGCCACCAGGAAAGCCCTATATCTTTAAAACTAGGAATTTACAGTTCTTTCACGAGTTGAATAATATTATTTAGAGCTACCAGTAGGTGGGGATATTGAACAATATTTTTCTAGGTTGTCACAAGCCTTGTTCCTGGCTTAAAAAAAAAAAAAAAATAGGCCTATGAATAAAAAACTTCCCTATTATATTACAAAATCTCTTCTTAATGGAAAGTTTTTCTCAAAATTTACAAATAACTTCTTAAAGTTTTCAATATAACCATAAAAAAGATTGGATTCAGCCTAGAATATGAACTCTGAAGCTTCTGGAGAAAGGCCCTCTCACTGCAGGGGTCAGTCTCTTGCCTCGAGGCTGGCTTAGTGACTCTAAATCAATGTCTCTCCTCAATTTTGGACCCAGTGCTTTGGGAGTGGATTACAAAATAGAAATGAAGAATTAGTGCTTGCATCTAATCCACATGCCGAAAATACTGGAGTCTGACTCCTTCTCCTTTCACTAATAATACCTATTTAGCAACTACTGGTGCCAGGTGCTAAATTAGGTGCTTTTCATACTTTGTATTATTTAATCCTCATAGCAACCCTAGGAGGCTGGTATTATTAGCCCTGTTTACAGATAATGGATCTGAGAAATTAAGTTACTTAGCTAGGTTCATTCAACTATTTGATGGTGGAGACAGAATTTCAGCTCTGCCTTAGTTGACTCATGTTTTGCTTATTTTCTGCCTAATAAGATATTAAAAGAGAAACAAACTTAAACATGTGCACTGTTGGTAATACCTCAGCTTAAGGTATTTATTGATGGCCTGTCTATGTTTAATCCTAGGAGTCAATTCTGACTAAATATCCTAAAGATGAAGTGAAACTAGCAAATATTATTTCCCTCAGGGCCCAAAATACAGCATTCAAATGAAACTGCAGCTTCAGTTTCATTGAGGGGTTTTGTTGGCATCTATGGAAACTTCCAGTTTAGCAACAAAAGAACAATCCCTTCCTGATTTACCCATGAAGTTCTTTCCTTGGACTTATCATTCTAACCTAAATGGGACATTATTTTTCTCTGATTCCTCAGAGAATAACAATGGAGAGAGGTTTGAAGACAAGATATACAGTGTTAGAAAATAATTTTAATTCATATGTCTTGCAGAATTTATAAAGAACCCCTTCAAATCAGTAAGAAAAAGGGACAAATCCCATTTTCAAATGGACAAAGCACTTAGCACATGTGTTTTGTAAAAGATACCTCCATGTGTCTGTATCTCTCTAAGGCAAATAAAGGCTGAGAAATCAGAGACCTGGGCTGTGGTGGTGGGCTAGGGGGGGATATGACTACTTAGTTTAACCCAATGTTTCCTATTTTATTTAAATAAAAATTCCTTTTATCAAAGGATGACTATTAACATCTTAAGGAGGTTTGGGAAACCTTGACCTAGAGATTTAATTTTTTCTTTTCCTCTAAGAGCTCACATAAAATTCTCTCAGATTTTCCTAGCACCCAAACTAGGAAGTCATCAGACACCTCGCTTGCTAGCGTTCTATCATTTACTGAAATTGTAACTCACCAGTGTTTTGTTTTTCTTATCTCCTCTGGCAGATATTTTCTTAAGTGGAGTTTAAATTTTTTGTTTATTTCATAATCACAAGAAAATGCTTTTATCTTGTTTACTAAAGCAAGTTATAGTAGTTTGAAACTAAGCATGAAAGCGAAGTGTGAAAACACAGTAAGTAAGAGATAGTGACAGAGTTCAAAAGTTGAAAAATTCAACTATTATTCTTTTCCTGTTTTCCCTTTACTGTCTTTGAAGCCAAATGTTTGATCTTTTGCATTTTCCGAGATGGACATATTCTGTTATTGTTAGGTAAACACAAAGACAGAACCATGAAGTTCAAAATAAATGTTTTGGCCACACCTCATTAAAAATAATATTTACTATATACTTAGAGAAAAGACAAACTGTTTGCATTTTATCTTTTATACCATTTTATTGAATATCTTAGGATAAATATAATAATGGTACAAAATACTGAGAAATATTATGTAGTTTTTCTTGAATATTTATCTACTTCAAAATACAGTCTCTATAGCCAAGTAATTTGACTTCCTGAATCTATGCCAGCGTCCTTAGCGTAGCTATATAATGGAAATTTAGAAGTGAAAAAAATATTTTAGAGCTGGCCATTTTTCTAAGTAATGATGTCAGCAAATTCTGCTGGCTCTACTTTTAAAATACGTCCAGAATTTGACTACTTCTCACTTTCTCTGCTGCTACCAGACTCATCAGAGCCAGCCTCATCTTGCCTAAATTATTGCAACGGCTACCAACTTGCTTCCAATCTACTCTCAACACAGAGACAAACTGACCCTTTAAAAATGTAAACCAGGTAACACAACATTGTCAATCGACTATACTCCAATAAAAATTTTTAAAAAAGAAAATGAAAAAGAAATGAAGAGATCTAACAAAAATGTAAATCAAGATATATCACTCTACTACTCAAAACCTTCCTATAACTTCTCACTTAAAACCAAAGTCCTTGCAATGATTTGCAAGGCCCTCATATATGGTCCCTGTCATTTCTCTGATTTATCTCTTACTACCCCCCGTGCTCCCTTTACTCCAAATGCACTGGCCCCCTTGCTATGCTGGGTGCTCCCTCTTCAGGCCTTTGTACTCCTCTACCTGGTTCACTCTTCCCTCCCATATCCATAGGCTTCTCTCCTTCACCTTCTTTAAATCTTTGCTCAAATGTTATCTTCTCAGCAAGCCCTTGAATAACCAACTTACCTGACCAAACTTCCAGACCGACTCTGGAACTCCCTATGTCCCTTCACTGCTTCATTATTCTTTATAATCTTCTTAATACCTTCCAATATATTATAAAACATACATTTTATATAATTATTTGCTTCCTTTATTAGAATGTAAGCCTCATGAGGGATGGATTTTTTTTTTCTGTTTTGTTCACTTCTGTTTTTCCAGCACCTATGCCAGAGACATAGCAGACACTTAGTAAGTATTTACTGAATATGAATACACTATAGGCACGGTTTAATATGCCTCTTTACCAAGAAAGGAAAGAATCTACAGACAAATGAAAGTAACTTTGATCAATTGCCAGGCACTGAGACAAATTTAGATAAAGCATGCCTTAGAACAGAATTTCAAGTATAAATGATCCAAGTTTTCTCTACATTTCCTCAAAGCACTGAACTGATACATAATCAGTTTACCTTGGATAGTACCTCAGGAAATGGATAATAGTCTATCAGCACACATATGTTTATGATTCAACTTTATTTCTTGCTTCCAACTCTCATTCTCTACTTTACAGATTTAAAGAATTATATACATTTATTTCTACAGTATTTGAGGACAAATTGATGGATTCAAAGAGCTAAATGACGCTGGTCAATTGAGTCTAACCAACTAGGATTCTATACAGCAGTCGAAAGTATAATTGTTATCTTTCTAAATAAGTTATCTGTTACATTGTCTTTTGTAATCATAACGGAGAAGAATTTACCTGTTTGTTTTCAATAGCTCTGTTATCTCTTTCTATAAGTAAACTTTGAAAAAACCCTTCTGTGATTGCTTGCCAGCTGAAGCAGCCAGATCTGCAATAATTCACCAACCTGGTTTAAGCAAATTTGTCTGCCTTTGTTTGAGGGATTAAATCTGTTGATTATCTGGACTCTCAAGGGAGAAGAGCTGAGCTTGTCTCTTATATAATGTCTTATTTCCCACTCAAACTCACCAACCTCTTTATTTCTGCCTATATTGATGTGAAACCTATAAAGGGAAATACTCCCATTCCTGAGCAATCTTGCAGTTTTTCCACTAATAACCTGTTCATAGGACAGAGTTTCTGAGTTTGTTGTCTAATTACTTATCATTTACTTTGGCCTGTTCCTGCTACTGAACTGAAACAAACCGCTGCATGTGAAGCACATATAAAAAGTTATTTACCGTTAAAACACAGACATGTGACATTCACAACGTGAATGAACTGGGAACCTGATGGAGTATGTTGAAAACAAATAACAGGTCATGAACAGTCTGTTGGATCTGTAATCAGCCAGGTGCTTACTATTCCACCTCATTAGGAGTGGAGGGTGGAGAATGAATAAATAGGGGAGCAGGTGTCACTGATTCCCCAAACAAATCTTCGTTCTGAGGTCACAAACCAGAGAAAACCAATGTGAACTTGGAGTTTCTGCTTTTAGCTTGTGAGTGGGATTTACCAGTATTCAGCTTTCAGAGTTCCTCTGGGTGCTGCAGGTTCCTAAAGTTACACGCACCCAGCCAAGAAGGGCAGTCTAAGCTGTAGCCACCCATTTTTGTGCTGTTCCAATGTACTCATTCATTGGTCCAAAAGCTTGTTATTGAGTGTCTACCATGTGCTAAGCCCTGTAAAAGATACTGGACATAGCCAAGTAACCCTATGGACATAATCTCTATCTTTACAGAGTTTTAAAATATAATGGAGCAGATGGACAGTAAACAAACAACTAACTGTGAGAGATATTAATAAATGTTGTGAAGAAAATGAATAAGTTCTCTAAGGAAGTGACAGTTAAAGCCAAAACCCAAATACAAACAGGTTGAAAATACTCTAGTATCAACATCTGTAGGGTATAAAAAAGATTATCTTTAGACTTTTTCAACTTTGAGCTCAACACAGTAACCTGAGTAAGAAGGAGCAGGTTTCTCACCAACATAAGCATCTGTTGTATGCAGAATATTTATTAAGGAGTGTGGGGATACAGGAGCACAGTTTGCAAATTCCTCAAGAAAATTTATTTTAAAAATTATGCATTATTTATTTACCATAGAGAAAAGAGAGCTAAGCACTCGTCTTGGACTATGTATGTACACATCAAAAAACTGAAAACTGAGATGTTCACTCAATCAACGAATTGTATCAACAGCATGAAAGTAGTGATTCAGCAGATGTGTTTTTCCAATTTAGCTTGATATTGAAAATGGCTTTAAAGCATGTGCAACTTATACAAAAGATGAAAGCCTTTTAACTTTTTTATAACTCCACTGAAAATAAAATATAATTTGAAATTTGAGAGATCCAATTAATACATAAAAAGAAGTTGAGGCAATGATTGGATATTGAGGCAAATCCTTTGGGATTTTGATTTCCTTGCCTATTTTACAATTAGGGATGCGCTGGGTGAAAGAAGTACTTTTATAACTGGAACAGTAATATCAGAGCTAAAAGAGAAGAAGATGAAATGCTACTTTACCATTCCATGTGAGATTATGAAAGGTAGATCTAAATGGTAACCCAAATTGTTAAAGTTCTCCTCTTAAGAGGGAAACACACACACACCCTCAAATTACAACAAAATAATTATTTTAATAACAGCATTTTTTGCATGATTGGTAGAAAAAAATAAAGAAAATGAAAATAGCTTTGAAAAATGAACATTTGGCCTGTTCTGTTCTGAACTAATGAAACAGTATAGACTGTTTCTGCTGCTTAACTTCACTGGAAAACAACTACCCTTCCCTTCATTTTGTGGCAAGTAAGGTAAGTAGGCCTGGTCTTCTTAGGGTGGTGAGCTAGTTGTGTTCTGCTTTGCAATGGATGAGAAGTACTTTGTGGGTCTTTTGACTGGTGGTGTTAAATGATGCATGGGTATCAAACAAATGATGAAGTTGTTGGTGGAAGATTAGTGAGGATGATTTGAGTTACAAATAGGTAACAACAAAGGCAGGATCATTATCTCAGGAAACATTCCTGTGTTTCCTGGGAAGCAAGGCTCAAGTTAGTCATAATAGACAGTAGTGCTTAACTTCTCTGGGGGAAAGACTCTGATAATCTGCTAAAAGCACTGAACGCTCTCCCCAGAAAAACCCACATATGCATGTTCACTCAAAATTTTTATGCAGTTTTAAGGGATTCACAGACTTTTATGAAGTCCATCCATAGACACCCTAGGATGACCTGAGTAGGATAATATCCTCTATGTTGAACATTAAAGAAAATTAATTTCCTAATGCTAAAACTATATACTACATTAAAAAGTTCTAGGAGAGAAATTTCAGTTACAGACAGGAGTACAGCAGACAGGGTATGATGGAGCAGAAGTGTTGCAATGATAACTGACAATTCAATGTGGAGTACACAGTGATGGAATACTGAGACAAGTTGAGTAAGTACAGGGGAACAGGGGACCCAACAGAGGAAAGATTGCAAGAGGACCAAAATTTGACTCAATTGTTTTATAACCAACTCTAAAATTATTGATATATTTGAAATCCAACTAAACAAAATCAGTTACTTAGCTATGCAGCCAACTGGGTCCACTGGGGATTTAGGCCTCTGCCATCTAATTTTACCTCTAGCTGAAGTTTGCTGAACTTTGACTTACAGTACAATGGTATCCCTCTAGCATTCAATGCTGCTTAAGCATCATATTAATTGATAATTTGATTTTTGCAAGTGAATGATAACAGTAATAGGTCATCTAAGATGCTGATCATATCTAGTGACTACTGTAGCTCAGATTAGCTTACTGGAGCTGTAGTTAAGTCATCCCATCGAAGTGCTACAAACTAATGATAGAGCAAAGCACCCTTACTCATTGATTTTACTTTCCTTACTATACTTGTCCCAACAGGGCGATGGTGTCTTTATAAGAATTGCTTGGGTAGTGCTATCACTTCAGTACTATTTCCTTTAAATAATATTAGGCAGATATCTCTTCATATAAAGATAGTTACAAAGAAATATAGAACCTTGAGATCAAAAGGAGGGAGTAAGCTACTGCCATCAGTAATTCATCTCTCAAAACTTCTTCCAGTTTTTGTCTTTCAGAAACAGTTAAGGCTAAAAAAATATCTTTTGAAATAGTAAGAGTTACTGTTGTCATTTTTAAGTCTTCGTAAATTGCAGAAAATGTACAGTAACTGTAGATTCAAAATGATGGCCAAAAGTTTTGTCTCTGGTCCAAAATCAAATCTTGATAATAATAGAAACTACAACAATGAGGATAATGTGTCCAGTGAAATTCTGAAGTAATTAGTATACTCTGTATCTTCCTTCACCCTGAACTCAGTAATGGATTTATATTTTAGGGAGACAATAGCCAGCTAATGGTACAATTATAAACATCATCATTTCTACCAGGCATGCATTTAAGATGTTTGAGAAAGAGCTCTGAACAATGATTTAACCAAATGTGGAAAGCATTCCAAATTTAGGAATTAATAACTTTCAGTTTGATTTTGGGAAGGGGAAGGAGGGAACTGCTATGTTCTGAATGTTTATGCCCTCCCCAAATTCAGATGTTGAAACCTAAGCCCAAAGGTGATTGTATTAGAGGTGGGGACTTTGGGAAGTGATTAGGTCAGGAGGGCAGAGCCCTCCCAAATGGATTTGTGCCTTTATAAAAGCAACCTTGAGAAAGCTCCCTTGTCGTTTCCACCGTGTGAGGTTTATAGCAGGCTCTCGGCAGACACTGAATCTGCCAGCGCCATGATCTTGGACTTCCCAGCCTCCAGTACTGTGAGAAATAAATGTTTGTTGATTACAGGCCACCAAGTATATGGTATTTTTGTGATAGTAGCCCTGATGGATTAAGACAGGAGCTAATTATTGAGTGCCAACTAGAATATAGGAGCTTTACAAATCAATTCAGCTCAAGTTTCAAAACATATCCCTGAGATAGAGTATCTTACCTATTTTACATATGAGAAAATTGTTGCTCAGAAAAGTTCTGTAACTCATTCATGGTCACATTCATGGTCACCCAGTCTGTCAGCTTCTGAAGCTTGAGCACTTTCTGCCACATGACACTGAATTTTACAGGACAAAGGCTTTTGAAAACTTTTGTTTTCCTACTTTCAGAAAGCTCCTTTATAGAAATAGATTTTCCAACTTAGATTATATTTATTAAAATAAGAAAGTCAGATAACAAAGACCCTAAATATTGTTAAAATTTCATCCTAAGAGATCATGGGCATAACTTTTGTCACTGATTTTTCAAATAGCTGTCAGGTCTGAGCAATATGGTCACATGAGGGTCATATCTTCAGAATCAATCTGAGTTGCTTAATACCTATTATATACTTTTGATAGACAATTATCTGAATTTCTTATTTTTTAGTATATCTTTACCAAAATCATCTTTGAACTTATAATCATAGCAAATCTTGGAGCTATCCGAGCAAAATAACTAAATTCATGAAAACATAAATTTATCCAGTTGCACATATACACATACACAAATGAATAATAAAGATTAAGGAGGTAAAATGCAATTGCTAAACATCCGAAGAGTCTTCAGACTCCTGTATATTAAACTTTCTGGACAACTGAAGTTCACTGGATTGGATCCTAAGAGGAAATCCTGCCACTAGTAAAAATGGTAAGACTTAAGGAAACATGTGACACCGTGTGAACGGCTGTGACTTCTCCACCCTTCAGCTGGCACAGCTCCACACGTCAATGGAACCTAAGGATAATTTCAATGATGAAAAATATCGTAATTGCTATTGGACTCTTTTATTTTCTGAAATTCTTTTAAACGTATCTGCTGCCCATCAAATAAACTGGATGTATTAGATTTGTAATTGCTTGCCCATGATATATTCCTTCTTAAACCAATGTTTGAAAAAGACTGATTTTAAAAAGTAAAGTTAAAATTTTTTAACTTCTTCTTGATAGTGCCAGTTACTGAGGTTTATCTATCTTCTGTTAAATTATATAAGATATCCACAAAGTCATGTTAGTTAATTCAGATTCTGAAGCACTGAGAACATGTAACCTGAAGAGTTCCAAATGTATAAAAATAGAATCTACAAACAGGGGTGGAAATGTCAATGATCTATGACAGAACTTTCTTGTTCAAAGCAAAATACTACTACATCAGACAAGTTTCATCTCATTTTTAGTTTTGCCCATCACCACAGAAACTACTTATTTCTAACACATGTAAACTCACAGTGACAAATAGCTAAATATAACTGAATTTCATTTTTTACATAGAGCTTTTCTGGGGAAATAAATTAGGGATGTTATTTTTCTAAACAGTTTATAAACTACTTTGCAGCTTTTGTGCCTTGAATGTGATACCTTGGAAAATGCAAAACTGTCCATTTCTCTCTTTTTTTAAAATTTTTCAGAATATTTTTTTAATTTATTACTTTTAAAATTTATTTTTATTTTTTGGCTCGTTGGGTCTTCGTTGCTGCACATGGGCTTTCTCTAGTTGCAGTGAGCAGGGGCTACTCTTCATTGCGGTGCGCGGGCTTCTCACTGTGGTGGCTTCTCTTGTTGTGGAGCATGGTATCTAGGCACGCAGACTTCAGCAGCTGTGGCATGTGGGCTCAGTAGTTGTGGCTCGCGGGCTCTAGAGAGCAGGCTCAGTAGTTGTGGTGCATGGGCTTAGTTGCTCCGCGGCATGTGGGAACTTGCCGGACCAGAGCTCGAACCCATGTCCCCTGCATTGGCAGGCGGGTTCTTAACCACTGTGCCACCAGGGAAGTCCCCAAACTGTCCATTTCTGAAGAGCGAAAACTTTCCCAAACTGCTCCCTCTTGAAGATTCTATATCTTACTTCAAAAGAAACGCCAGCATGACTCAAAGCCCTTGACATGTCAGTTGAGTAAAAGATGCTATCACAGTGAGGAGCTGTGTTTCTAATTCTATCAGCTTTACCTGGCATTACTGCCATCACACATCAACAACGGAGTGTGAGAAAGTCTGCTATCTTCTTATTGGTGAAGAACTGTTTTGACTGTCATCAGGTATGTGAACACTGAGTGTTTCTGGCCCTTGACACTATCCAATACATTATATGGTGTTTACAGGTGAAATAAGAATGATGTTGCTGGCACTCTGTGAGCTCAATGATTCCTCAGAACATGCAAGAAGTGAGCAAATGAGATAGAAACATGGCACTACTGATAGTACTGATTACCTGTTTTGTGATTATTTTTGCTACTTCCCAGCCTTGCCAGACCCCTGATGACTTTGTGGCTGCCACTTCTCCAGAGCATATCATGATTGGAGGTTTGTTTGCCATTCATGAAAAAATGCTGTCCTCAGAAGACTACCCCCGATGGCCAGAAACCCAGAAGTGAGTCGGGTGAGTGAAGCTTCAGAGAACATATTTAGATTTCAAGATTATACAGTGAGACTAGGGCATGTAAATGTTTACTTGTATTAACATCTAAATTATTTTAACAAAATTTAAACTCATATATTTTTAAGTTGCATAAAGTTAAGTCTTGCTATTCTTCCTTACAAGAAAGCTATATTAGCACTATATGTATAATCAACCTCCAAGTACAGAGGCAATGAATGCTTCCCATTAATATATTTATTCGGATTTTGCCTACAAAGAATAACCCCTGCAGTCACAGGAGAAAACCAATAAGACACAGTAGACTGTCCACTACAAACATACATAGCACAATTATATTCCTATCACCCACAAATGTGGGTTGTTTCAAACATGGATCTTTATTTAATTCTTTGCTTATAATAGACTGCACTTAAAATTTTTCTCCATACTAACATTTTTTTCCACACTGTATTTAGTTCCTTCTTGAAATCATCTAATTCTTTCATAATGAATTAAGAACGCTACTTCAACTCAGAGTGTTCCTTCTTCCTTCATGAACACTTTATATTGTGAAAGCTTGACTACAGAAAAGACATTTGTCACGGTGTATTATAGAAAAATAAAGCTGGAGGGAGGATACTACAGATGGTTTTCTTTAAGGAGAACAGGCTATTTGAATTCTAATTTCAGTTTGGGGACAAAGTAATTTTGTAGGTTTAGGCAAATCATTTAAACTCTCTGAGTTTCAGCATCTGATTTTTCTCTTCTGTAAAATAAGGGCCTGGATAACTTTTAAAGACAGGCAGCATCAGCCTCTGTTGCTATAGCAACGTGAGCCCAGTGCTTCCTTCTAACTCTCAAATCCTGATTTCTATCTTGATACTTTTGTATATAAATTTAATCTCCTCTTTTCCCATTTTTTTTCTTTTTTTAATCAAAAAGTGTTTATCATGCCCTCCATGAATGCTTTCAGGTAAAATGTGATCCCACATCACTCTAAGATTCCTTCCTGGCATTAAGTTGGGTATTTTGAGCAACTGTCATCTTAATCATTGATTACCAGGAATACCAGCGAGCACCCCGAAATAGCTAATGAGGATTTTTCAGAGTACTAAATAGGCACTGCAGATTTAAGGCCCACAATCATAGGCCAACAAATAAGGATGGAAAATTATTTTTCTTAAAAATCATTTGGTCTAATAAGCACATTTATTCTGGAAAAAAAAGTCACTGAACATCATTTTGCTTTATTGTCACTCCTTGAGAGAAACAGTATTCATTCAACATTGAACAACTATTTATTAAATGCCTACATTACCTAGGTCGCATTCTAGGCATGGGGGATCCTGAGGTAAACACCAAAGGGGTTCAGACTCTCATGGAGCTAACACGTGGGGGACTCTGAAAATATTACACATTTTATTTGCCAGACAATTCATTACTTTAACCTTTCTTCTTTGTTTCTTTCTTTAAATTAAACACTTAATGTTCATTGCCAAACTTCACATTTAGTCTGTAATGACAAACAGTATTATCCAAATATTATTTAATTTATCATAACTAAATGAATTAAAAGAAACTTGAAAATATCAAAACGCTGAACAACAATATCCCCTTTTATTCATTTCAAAAAGTATTTATTGAATTCTTACTCTGTATTAGGCACTGTTTGTAACCTTTTGTATACAGTGGTGGGTGAAATAAACTTAACAGTAAATCAGTAATTAAACAACTCAATGTTCTGGAATAATCACAAGTCCAGAAGCCAACTGGAAAAACCCACTAAAAGGGGAAATATCTATGCCTCGGAACGGAAATACTGCATGTTATCTAGGAGAAAGCTATTGTGCGTTTACCCAGAGCCTGTTTTATAAGTCATTCTTAAGAGTCTTATTCGTCTGGTTTCCAACCACAATAGATTAGCATCACAAAAGTAAAAAATGGGAGAGTCTATAAAAGCAGATTCTTGGACAGCAATAAAATGCTGACATTTAACTACAGAAACATCTTCATACTGTAGAATACTAAACTGAATATTCAAAATGATCCTGAAATTAACCAAGAAAAGATTAAATCCTGTCCTGTAGACTCCATTTGAGAAACTTGGTTCCTATATACTCTTTTTTTTTATTATTTTCTATTTTTTTGGCCACGCAGCATGTGGGATCTCAGTTCCCCAAAGGGATGGAACCCATGCCCCCTGCATTGGAAGCACGGAGTCTTAACCACTGGACTGCCAGGGAAGTCCCCTTATAGAGAAAGGTTTCCATCAAAAACTATTTTTAAATAAATAAAGTTTAGATCCTTCAAGAGATAAGTGTCACTGATTCAGAAACTGTCTATTATACGGCAGAAATGAGAATAAAATAGGATATCATCATGTCTGTAGAAGAGTTATGTTCTAATTTCAAAAAAATTTGTTTCTCAACAGCTTTGAAATATCAAATTTTCTTCAAACTCTTGCCATGATAGACAGCATTGAAATGATTAGTAATTCAACACTATTATCTGGAGTCAAACTAGGGTATGAAATCTATGACACTTGCATAGATGTCACAGAGGCAATGGCAGCTGCTCCGAGGTTTCTCTCTAAGTTCAACTGCTCCAGAGAAATCGTGGAGTTTAAGTGTGACTATTCCAGATACATGCCAAGGATTAAGGCTGTCATAGGTGCTGGCTACTCAGCAATAACCATGGCTGTCTCCCGGATGTTGAATTTACAGCTCATGTCACAGGTGGGTTTTGTTCTACCTCCTCCATACATTGGGTTTGATCATACTCTTTATCATGAAAGGATCAGGGTAATCTGGGAAACTAGAGGGGGAGATGCTTTTACTTTAACCTTTCTTTCTCTTCAGTAAAAAAAAAGGATGTGCCCTATTATGGATAGCATAGTGATCAAAGCACCAAGGGAGCAATCATCCCTCAATCTGTCAGGTCTAGTTTCTGACAGTTTTCAGTGTGATTTGGATAAGACAGAAACTTCTGAGCACCTCAACTGCCTTGTTTCTAAAATAACATCAGGGCTTCCCTGGTGGCGCAGTGGTTGAGAATCCGCCTGCCGATGCAGGGGATACGGGTTCGTGCCCCGGTCCGGGAAGATCCCGCATGCCGCGGAGCGGCTGGGCCCGTGAGCCATGGCCGCTGGGCCTGCGCATCCGGAGCCTGTGCCCCGCAACGGGAGAGGCCACAACAGTGAGAGGCCCGCATACCACAAAAAATAAATAAATAAAAAAAATAAAATAAAATAAAATAACATCAGTCAGGTACCATGAAGAAAACTGCAGGGGAACTGAGGGGTAAAGGGACGTGGAAGTCAAAGAAGACTCTCAAGGAGGTGACGTTTAGCCTGAAACTTGAATGAAAAGGGACAGTCAAGAGAAGATGGGGAGAAGAGGAGAGTACCTAGGCTGAGAAAGCAGTAAGTACAAAGTTGAAATGTCCAAAGAATAACAAAAGGTCAATATGGTTAGGTCAGTTTGAGCAGAAAGGAGCAGAGTAAGAGATGCATTTGTAGAGATGGGCAAGGGCCGGGTCATATAGCATCTTGTAATCTGTGGTATGGTTTGCACTTTGTACTGAGTATGATGGAAAGGCTTTGAGCAGAGACTGTGAACTACTGAGCTTCCTATAATGCAAACCTTTAACCAGGAAGTAAGTAAAATGGTCTCTGAAAGACCAAAGTGTATATTAGACAGCCCTGCACTAAGTTCTTGCACATTACTCACAGTCAAGCAAGCTCTCTTGGCTTTGATTTTGAACCAATTAACCTTCATATCATATCACTCTGTAACTCACTAGGTCATTATTTTCTAAGATCAAGGAAGATTAGAAGCAAAAAGTTAGAAAAGGCTTATAGTCAGATTATCAAGAAATGACCATCTGATAGAAGTTAACAGATAGAAATATATACATGTATAATATAAGTACATAGAATTCAAAATATATAACTTTCTGGAGCTAGACTAAATAAGTGCATATACCCATATAAGACTCTGAGAGTTCCATTATATTATAGCCTAGAGAAGTTGATAATGAAAAGTTTAAGTCCAAAACAAAACAAAACAAAAAGAACTATTCCCCCAAATATCTCAGAGATAAGGCTTTGGCCCAAAATTTCTAGACTACGTATAAGGTTAGTTAAGTGACAAGTAAGAAAAGTAGACTATTTTTAACAATGGTTGTTTAATGTGCAAATGTAACTTCCATGATAGACCACACAATAGGAGAGGGGACTCTCCGTGGTAACACGGATTCTGCAGAAGCCCAGGCAGCACAGTGAAGGTGAGCATAGTAATGTCAGGTACTGGGAAGGGAATTAAGGTTTAGTGAATGTCCACTGTGTGCCACTATCCATTTAAAATTTCTCCTTCAGTCTTCACAAGAATCCTGTTGTTTCACTGGGAAAGAAGTGTTAACTAACTGCCAAATTTATTGGAGTCAGGATTCTAACAGTTCGTTTGACTCCAAAGCCTTTTGTCTTTCCCCCATACCATGTAGCTGCTGTAAATAGTAAAAAAAAAAAAAAAAAAAAAAAAAAAAAATCACTGAGGAAGTGGCACAGTGCAATTGCAGCTGTGGAAGGTAATAACTCTCCCTAGAACAAAATCACCAAAGCTGTAAATTAGGCAAAACTTTGCACACATTAGGGAGGTCTCCTAAAATGCTGGTGCCCTTTTGAGTAGATTAGGAGTCCGATAACTATTGAATGTGTAGCCTGTGGGTCAAATGTGGCTCTCAAGCTCTTGAGATGTCAAGCTAAGAATGATTTTTACATTTTTTAAAGGTTGTAACAAAAAATACAAAAATAATATATGACAGAGACCACACATGACCAACAAAGTTAAAATATTTTACATCTGGTCCTTTACAGCAGAAAGTTTCCTGACCCCTGGACAGATGATTATTTGTCTGGATGATTTATTTTACCTAGAATAAAAATCATCAAAGTTGTCATTTATACAAACTTTGAACAAACTAGGTGTCTGAAAGTTCATTTTGCTTATTTGACTGGCTGCATTTTCCCATATTTATCTCTAAGTATTTAAATAATATCCACTATTGGCCCTGGCCTCAGATATAGATAGATATAAATGGATATAGGAGTGTAGATGGAGATTTAAGATAGAGCCTAAACCCTTGAAGGGCTTACACTATACACAGTACCAAATGATTGAAAAGCAGTGACTCTCGACAGTCACCAGGTACTAAATATCGTGATTTAAGCTATTTATAAGGTAGCTCATTGAAGGGGAAGGATGGAAAGGATCAAAGAATTTAGAAAATGTTATGGAAACTCACAGAAATCAAAGAGAAGAATATCTACTATGAATAGCCGCCTGCAGCTCATCAACACCATAACTAAAAGTTTCTGTCCATTTCCAGGTGAGTTATGAATCAACTGCAGAAACCCTACGTGACAAAATTCGCTTTCCTTCATTTTTACAGACTATGCCCAGTGACTTGTACTAAACCAAAGCAATGGCCCACCTGATCCAGAAATCTGGATGGAACTGGACTGGCATCCTAACCACAGATGATGACTATGGACGACTGGCTCTCAACACTTTCGCGATTCAGACCTCAACAAATAACGTGTGCATAACCTGCAGAGAAGTTCTCCCGGCCTCCCTCTCAGATAATACCATTGAAGCCAGGATCAGTCAGACACCTGAGAGAATCATAGCAGAAGCCAGGTTAACATCGTTGTGGTATTTCTGAGTCCTTTCCATGTTTTCAGTCTCTTCAGTAAAAGCCACTGAAAAGAATATAAATAAGATCTGGATTGCTAGCAATAACTGGTCAACGGCCACCAAGATCACGACCATTCCTAATGTTAAAAGGATTGGCAAAGTTGTGGGGTTTACCTTTCTGTGCATATACGAAGGACAGGGATCTGAGTCAATGCATTTGCAACTATTCTCAGGGGACTTTGGCCTACAAGGCTAACGAGGATATAGAAAGGAACTTCTCGCTGAGGAATGACTTCCTGTGGGATTACACTGAGCCGGGACTTGTTCACAGCATTCAGCTAGCAGTGTTTGCCCTTGGTTACGCCATTCAGGATCTGTGCCAAGCTCGAGAGACTCAGAACCCCAATGCCTTTCAACCATGGGAGGTACTAACTCACATATCTGAGAAAATTCCCCTACTATCATTTCTCTCCTTTCTTTAATCTGCAATATTCATATAAACTGATCTTAACTGTATTCCTTTTATAAGTAGATACTTTCAGTGTTTGAATAACCTGAATTTCTATCACTAGTTCTTTGTTCTTAAGGATAATAGAGTTTTTATTTTACCTTCACCTCCTACTCTGACCCACCAAAGTTGTGTTCTTTTAATTTCCAAGAAGATTCTGTTGATAGTGCTATTTTCCTTTAGTTTATGTATTTGTATCTGATCTTGCAGTTTTTCAAAGCTTCAAATGATTATCTCTTTTGATGCTCTTAACAAACACAAGACCAGGCATGTTTAATGATCCCTTTTATTATTGCTAAATATTATGCATAAGGAAACTAAAGCTGAAAGTACCAGAAATATGACTCTAGTCTGGGTCTTCTGACTCTATACCCTTTGGTTTTCGTGGTGTCTCTGGTGGTTATAGTCCTAACGCCTCCAGTTATGACCCTTACTTAGGGCAGTTTCCCTAGGACTCCAGTCTTCTTCAAATGAATGATGTTAGGTCAGTCATAACAAGTCCTATGATATCTCGGGTTTAAACGAACCACTAATTGTGTAAAAGAAGTCTTTCCCTTTCTTCTCTTTGATTATTTTGTAGAAACTCTAATTAAAGCATAATATGGCCCTATTTAGTGAAAATTTTCCATTGCGTTTTTAAAATGTTCATAAACAAGGCATTTAAAAGCAAACTGCTGCTTTATATGATAAATTTTACTCATTAGAAACAAATTTCTCACTAACGTATATTCAAAGCCAAACCTGTCTGTCTGACTTAAGGCAGAATCACGTTCCAAAAAAGATATTTATTTTACATTTGTTAGGGAAAAAAGGTAAAAGGGAATAAGATCCAATTCTTCTGATCACATAAGTGAATGTCCATGGCAGGCTGTTTCTACTTTTGTCATTCTTACTTTAAACACCCACAAACACAAGCTCCAAGGTCTGAAGTGATCAGCTTACATTTGGGTGAATCATGTGATGGTCATAGGGTGTTTTAAGTTGCTCATTTTAAAACGAGTTTTCACCTTGTAAATGCAAGGCAAAAAAAAACCTAATGAAGAGGTAAGACTAGAGATTAGAATTTTTATTTTTAATTAAAACTCTCTTTAAAATATGTGTGTATACACATACACACATATTTAAATGTCTAGTGATTTTAAGATACCTGTTTGAAAGGATACTCTTTGTAATGTAAAACTTTAATGAGGGATTGGTTAAAAAAAAAAACAGAAAAAAACCTCTAAGTTAAGTGGACCAACATAATGAAACCACTACATGAAATTTTAAGAATGAGAGGTTGAGAAAGAGTAAGGGAGAGAAAATAGACAATCAGAGACAGATGGGATAAAGGGGAGGAGCTATAAAGAGACTCATAAGAGAAGTACAAATAGCAATAGCTATTTCTCCTCTGGGAAAGTATTTTAAGTCAGGAATAAGTCTCAAACATTCTGAGGAAAAATCTTGAGAAAGTATAATTGAAGCAGATCTTCTAAAATGTTTTATTTAAACACTAGGACCCTGGGATCATTCTTTATTCCCCCCCACCCCGGGAGCATGGTAATCCAGAGCAAACAGAAACAGACTGGAAAGGAGGAAAAGGGGAGTGCCTTGCCCCTTTGATCACGAGTGAGCCAGCCATGTCTAGGCCAGAATTAATTGGACAAATAATGCAAACTATTGTCTTTTTAGGAAGAAATCTCCATAGACATTAAATTTAAAGATCAGCAACATTTAGGGTCACTAATCAAAGATATATTCCTAAAAATTATTTTGTCCCCTGGAAAAATTCACTAATATTTAAATAATACTTTCTAAATGATTTTAGATTCAAATAACTTTAAAGGAGGTAGTTTTTTCCAATATTTGAGGATAATCCTTACTTTGGCTCCACCTTTGGTGATGTCTGTGAGCAGTATTCAGGGATAGCACAGTCATACTTGTTTTATCTCAAAAGATTTTTTTTTTTTATGTTCCTCAGATGTGTGTGAGAATACCACCTCCTTGTTGTGAATAGTGATTTTAGTTTTCTTTTTTGCTTTCCTCTACTGTGGATGATATACTAGGTAGTGAGTGATACATGTGGGATGAGAGAATGTATAACAGTGAAACTACTCTTTACACAATTATTTGGCAAATATTTGTTGGATGTCTCAATGTTCCAGCCATTGTGTTGAGTGCTGAAAATATTATGGAGAACAAGACAATTCTCTCCCTAAAGTAGTCATGTGTCTAGAGGAGTAAACAATCAAACAATTAAGGAGCTGATCACAGTGCAGAATAATGCATTACAATGTTTCATATAAATACAAGATGGTAGAGAAGCATATAATTGAGGAAACTAATCCAGTATTTGCAATTCAGAAAACATTCTCCAAAGATCACGACATCTCTGGTGAACACGATAGATGGGTAGGAGTTAAGCAGGACAGAAATACTCCAGCAAAGTCACAGAGAGATAAAGCATGGCATCTTCAGGGATCAGAAAGTAGTGCCATACAACTGGAGTCTTTTGTGGAGATTACAGGCAAATGAGAATGGAGGGTTAGTGAAGCATCCATTATTAGGGCCTTATCAATCTGAGCATCTCAAACTTGATTACCTGGTAATATGATTATCATGCTGATGCTAATTCAGTAGTTCCAGTGTGGGGGACCTGAAAGTCTGCACTTCTAACAATCTCTCAGGTGATGCTGATACTGCTGGTACAAAGACCATCCTTTCAATAGAAAGTCTGCAAGCTATGTTTAAAGGTTTAGACTTTAGAGAGCAAAGAGGAGCCAATTACAGCTATTTTTAGACAGAAGAGTGACGTGACCTGCTTTCCATTGTAGAAATAGTATTCCTACTGCAATGTACATTGACTAGAGGAACACAAGACTAGACAGAGAAAGACCAGTTTGGTAATCCAGGCATACAATAAGGATCCCTTATACTTCAGGTATAAGTACTACAGGTACTAAGGGTGTGACAATGATGATGGAGAGGCATATACTTAAGAGGAAAGATGAAGAGTATTTGGAGATAGATTGGATGTAAAGAATGACAGAGAAAAGCAAAGATGTCACAAATGATTCTAAATTTGGGCAACTGGTGCCATTTATTGAGATGGAAACACAGAGAAAAGTGAAGGTCTGGAAGCAAGAAGAAATATTAAGCATTCCATTTTGGACCTGTTGAATGTGAAGAACTTATGAGACATTCAAGTGTAGTGGTCCAGAAGTCAGAAGAGACATTAGGACAAAAAGGGAATGACTGTGGAGCAATGAGGAAAATAATAACTAATAATTTTTAAGGCCTACTATACTAAGCATTGACACACATCATCTCTAATCTTTAAATATTATGGTAGATCCACAGATTCTTGTTCATTACCCTTCATCCTAAAGAACTGGCAAGAAGTGTTACTGGTGACTGAGACTTGCAGCAGTTTAGAGATGGAGGGGACCTCAGCTATACGGGTCTGGCCCATGGGCACTCATAGAGTTAGCAGTGAAACTGTCCCAGCCTTAGTCATGTGCTTTTTTGCTACACCATGGAAGAGTTTACAAAAGAAAAAGACATAGGTTGGGTACCAGACAGAGATGCAAGGCTGCTTCCTTGCTAGTCTCTAATTCGCTCACATAGATACCTCTTTTCACAAGCACAGCTCACTTAACGGAGACGTAGTGGACAGCAGAGAGGCTGGGGACATGGAAAACAACATCAACCACAGCAGCTTAATTGGAGTGGTCTCCTGACCTCGTGTTCTCAGAAACAGGTCACTGCCATACAGAGGTGAATTATATAACCATGGAGATGCAAATCCTACTCTCCAAATATTTTAGAGTCAACTTATCATGAGTTTCAGAGTCTTGATGAAAAATAAACAAATAATGGATGGAAAAAGCCTTAAATAGCTTAATAACTGTAAGCATTAATGTTCAAAATTACCTTAATCCAGAGCAAATGTTCGATAGAATATTTAACAAGTGATGAATGTACTGTTTTGTTTGCCTCTACCCTCTTTCCTGTAAGAACAAACATGGAATTGTGCTAGTTTATTTACATCATACAATGTTATCATTATTTACAGAACATATATGTGTTAGAAATTTACACTGTAAAACCTGATTAAATGGAGGAAAAACTGGTGGAAGTTATAGTTCAAACAAAAGAATGGGAGAGGATATGCTCCCTAAACAACTAAGTTCCTGGGGCTTATGTGTGTATATTGCTTAAGGAAGGAACAGAAGAAAACTCAATACACAGGTAGAGATGGGAACATTGAAGGTAGGGCTTTACTTGTTCTTTTTTTGTTCCCTCCATATTTTTTGTTCCAGGCAATTGCTGGAATAAGATTTTGTCAGTTAATTCTACCACCTTAGATCTGACATCCTGCTTCCTTAAAGCAATACTAATTAATTTGAATCGATTAAAAGAACTAAGAAACCTGTGAGGACATATAATAAAATCAATATACATGCTTAGAGATTTTGCTAAAGTGATATTTGGTTATTGACATGACTACTGTAGCTAATATATCTACTTAAAATACAACTTGATTTTCTAATATTCTATTTGCCAAAGGGGAAAAAAAACTGAAGGAAAGAAACATTCATAAAAGATTAACTAAGGGACTTCCCTGGTGGTCCAGTAGTTAAGACTCTGTGCTCCCAATGCAGGGGGCCCGGGTTCGATACCTGGCCAGGGAACTAGATCCCACACACCGTAAATAAGAGTCCACGTGCCGCAATGAAGATCCCGCACGTGGCAGCAAAGATCCCACATGCCACAGCTAAGACCTGGCACAGCCAGACAAACAAATAAATAAATATTTTTTTAAAAAAATATTAACTAGGAAGAAATAGAATAAGAATAACTCTATTCAAATAGAACAACTTCAGCCTTGTTCCATAGATTTTGCACCCAACAAAAGCCACATAAGCATCACAGATATAGATGCATGGGCCCGTGGAGCCAGAACTCAAATGTTTTCCTCTCACCCAGTCCAGTATTCTTCTCCTGCAGCACAAGCTCAATACGGCTGCCTCATTTGTCAGTAAAACATTTTCTCTTCTAGCTATATTGCATACAAGTTCTCACTGAACAAACTGGGTAACAAGAAAAGTACTTTTTCATTATATTTCTTCTCAAGTTAAAAAAAATCATTTTCTGAACTAAATTGGAAATAGAATTTAGAGATCACTTTACTATACTCTCAATTACTGAAACAGACTTGAAAACCATTGGTGATGAGAAGATCTACACCTCCCACCAAACGAGTATGGACTTAGACGGCAGACACTAGCAGTTACCTTAGGCTCACCAACTAAACTTCTCGGGTAGGGACGCTCCTCAGCACAAACCCCAAAAGTAGGGTGCTGTCGTTACCGGACTGTTGCCAAGGTCTGTAGTTCTGTCCCCTCAGCCTTCATTTTGGGGCTGGTGAGCATGACAGCTACTGGCTTGGATTACCCACTCAGACTTGGCCAAAGGCCCAGGCTGATTGTGACTCTAGAAGGAAAAGGACGAATTTCCTGCCTTCCATAACTCCAAATGGCACAGGGATAATTGCTTTGAGTCAGAAGGAAAAAAACAATGAGGAGAATTCAAATGAATATATTGTTAGGTGCAATGGGAAGACCTCATAATGAAAGTCAAGATGTGTATCCTCAGATAAGGTCCTTCACCACTCGGCTGGGGTCCTCCTCTGAGAAAAGAGGAAGACGATCCCAGCTCAGCTTGCTTCGCTGAGTTGTTACGGAGTAAAAGGGCATCACAGATTTGAGTAGTAGCATGTAATGTATGAATGTCAGGTGACTTTATTAGTTGATAGACGCGAAGTATTTTTATTTATTTGCACAACATCCCTATTAGCTAATAACAGGTACTTAAAGGTATTAAACTAATCTCGATTAACCCTTAATCTGTGCCAGATACTGGGCTAAAGTGCTTACATCCATAATTACATTTAATTCTTACAATAATCATATTAAGTAGGTTTCATTTACCTCAACTGTGGCCCAGAAAGAAATTGTAACTGCCAAGATCACACCACTAATGAAATATGGAACCAGAATTAGAGCCCAGGCATCTGCCCCAGAGGACCCATTAATTCTGCAACATGGAGAAAGTAAAGATGCTCAGATTTCAATTTTGTAGGCTAGAGAAGCTACCTCCATAAACACTAACTTGCTTTCTCAAATTCACAGAGCAAGACTTTGGCAGAAATTCTCAACATTTCTCAAATTGTTGCCTAGTAGTTAAGAACCTTCTCAACTAATTACCACACTCACTGATCCAGAATGTCCTTTTTCTAATTTTTAAGTGATATTCCTGTAAGGCAGCATTACAATTGGGATAATGGATACACTTACAATATTTCTATCAGTCTTCGTTTCTGTTTTTATTGTTCATAGTTACTTGATGTACTGAAAAATGTGACGTTCACAGATGGAGGGAGTTCATTTCATTTTGATGCCCATGGAGATATGAATACTGGATATGATGTTGTGCTCTGGAAGATCAACGGCCACATGCCTATTGCCAAGATGGCACAATACGACCTGAAGAATGATGTCTTCATTGTCACAGACCAAGAAACAAAAAATGAGTTCAGGAATCTTAAGGTAACTTTCCTGTTGGCTGCTTTGTAGCATTCAAATCAATTGGTACTTCAACTGCAAAAGTCCTTGACCCCGCCAGGACCTCCAGCGGTCCTACTGCCTGTTCTCTGTCCCCAACTTCCCTCCTTAAATTCCATAGTCAACTTGTATATCACTCCCTTGTACACACCCTCAATTTCCTTGCCCATCTCTCTCTTCATCTTATTCATTGGACCGAAGTATAATACTGCTTATATTAAACTCTGCCTAATCAGTATAGCCCCCATGTAGCTGAACTTGGCAAAAACAAACAAGCAAAAAAGAAAAAGAAAAAAAACCCACCTACCTTGCTGACTGTTCTCATTTAAAATTCATGATCTCTAACCTCCAGTGGGTCCTAAATGCTATTGGGCAATCAGACTATTACCCTAGCCCATTAATCTGTCCACCTTCCTAGATGGCTTTTTATACTTTCTTTTCTCTTCTTTGACTCCAACACATCTTCCTCATCTTAACTTTCAGTGGACCCTGCTTCCTATTTGACTAACAAAACTGAGACAATCAAAAGATAACTCCAGTGTTCTGCTGCCACCACATCTGTGCCTGTATCCCTGCTTTCCATCTGGCACTGTGGATGGACTGTCTATGCTCCTAGACGAGGTCAGCTCCTCCAGTTGACCTCTGAATCCCAACCCCTTTTACTTACTCAAGGACATTGCTCTGGCAATTCTCCACTCTCTTCTGCACCCTCCAGTATTTTCTGTGTTATTTAAATAGTGATACAAACATGCTGTTTTTCCTCCCATCTTAAGAAAAAAACCGAAGAACTCCATTGATCCCCCACTTTCCCCTCCATATACTACCCATTCCTCTATTTCTCTTTACTGCAAAACTCTTTGGAAAAGTTGAATGTATTCACTGGCCTCAACATCTCTCCTCCCATAATTCTTTTGAACTCTTTTCAGTCCATCAGAATTCTTTCTCTCTAGTTAATAAATACATACATCATCTTACTTCACTTACTGGCTAATTATTCTCCCTTCTTTATTTGCTTCCACAACAGCACACTCCCTTGGTTTTCTTCCTCTGTCTCCGGCCACTACTTCTCAGTCTCCTTTGCTGTTTCCTTACCATTCTTACTGCCTATAAATATTGGTGGGCCCAGAGCTCAGAACAGCTCCTCTTTTTGGTCTGCACTTTTCCTTAGTGATCTCAATCAGGCATTTAAATAATGTCACTATATAGAAGGCAGATGACTCCCAGAATTTTATCTTCTGAATTTCAACTCAAGTAAATATACCGTTGCCTGACTGACATCGCTACCTGGGTGCCTGGTAGTCATCTTAATTAATTATCTCCAAGACTGAGCTCCAAAAGCTACCCCCATTGCAATAAATGGCAACGCCCTTCTCCTAGCTGCTCATGGAAAAATCTGGTGGGATCCTTGTCACTTCTCTTTCTGTCACACTTCATATCCATCCTAAGTTATACTTTCAAAATGAGTCCAGAATCTGACACTTTTGTCCTCTACTCTGTTGCTACCACCCCACTTCAAGCTAGGATCATCTCTCACCCAGACTCAGAGTAAGTTTCTAACTGCTCCTTGCTTCCACTCTTACCCCCTTCAGTCTGTTCTTAAGACAGAGGCCAGAGTAATCCTATAAAATATCATGCTCTACTCAGAACCCTCCATATACATCCTATTTCTCTCAGGGGAAAAGCCAGTGTCTTTAAACACCATACATTACCTGCCACCAGCCCCTCCCTGACCTCATCTCCCACTACCTTCCTACAACCCCACAGGCTTTCTCAATCTTCCATACATGTCTTCCCTCCTCCTGGCTCAAGGCCTTTTACCTGCTGTTTCCTTTGCCTGTAATAATCTTCTCTGATGTCCACATGGTACACTTTCTCACTTCCTTTCTGTCTTTCCTAAAATGTCACCATCTCAGGGAGGCCTTCCCTGGTCACCTTATTTAAAATTGCATTGTCGGGTTTCCCTGGTGGCGCAGTGGTTGAGAGTCCGCCTGCTGATGCAGGGGACACGGGTTCGTGCCCCGGTCCGGGAAGATCCCACATGCTGCGGAGCGGCTGGGCCCGTGAGCCATGGCCGCTGAGCCTACACATCCGGAGCCTGTGATCCACAACAGGAGAGGCCACAACAGTGAGAGGCCCGCGTACGGAAAAAAAAAAAAAAAAAAATTGCATTGTCAACGTAATACTTCTATACCCTCCTGTCTTTAGTTTTTCTCCTTAGCACTTATCACTATCTAGCATTCTGTACATTTTGCTTATTTTTATTTTGTTTATTGTCAATCTTGTCAACTAGAACAGAAGGCCTCTGAGAGCATGGAATTTTGTATTTCATTCCTTACTGTGGCTCCAGTAATTGCAACAGTGCCTGACATATAATCGGCCCTCAAAATGTATGTGTTCAGCGAAAGACTGAACATAGAAATGCTTTAAGCCACTATATTCTAATTTTCCCTGTCATAAATTTCAGTTAAGTAAGGTACTTTTTCCTCGAAACACAGAAACGTAGCCAACCTTCTGCATTCTCAAACTTTCATCATTGTCCTCGTTATCATCACTATCATCCTCACAACTACATCGTGAACCCAGCACTCTGCTAAACACCGTAACTCACACTGGATTTTTTTAACCATGCTGTGACTCATTTTATTATTGAATACAGAGAGGATTCCCTATTATAATTTCCGCAAGAAGTGCTATTTTAAACTGTTACCAAGACATCTCCAGACTTTGTAGGGGAGACACTAAATGTGGGGGAGATGATAGGATGACAGATAACTTAGTGGGGCTTTTAGGGACTAAACAGAAGGGGCTGACAACCATGAAAAGAGGGACAAGGCTTCCTTTCTGATGGAAACACCCATACGTATTTCAAGGAGGTAGTAGAAACCAACAAGATCTGAGATCAGTTAGGTCAGACTTCAAGATTCACTTGTCAATCTGCAGGCTAGTTGGGGTATCAGCATTTTGGTAAGTCGTCAAAAACCACAGTCCAAAATATCAAATAATCTTAAATTTATTGATGTCCCCCAACTACCAATATTAGACTTTAGAATGTCTACACTGTCTCTTACATGTGGAGAGAGAAGGAACTGTCTTGCTGGGAAGAAAGATTTCACTTTTCTCCTCCTAATGGTGTCCAGCTTTATCTTGTAGTTAAATCCTTTTGTGTCTTCGGAGCACCCTCCCAGAGTGTGGATACTTCAGATTAAAAGTTTTCCCTGGGTAATCCACAAGGCAGATATCCTGCCTGCCGAAAACCCAGATCAGCAATAGCTGTGGTGAGAAGAAGAAAGCCAGCACTTGTGAACCCAGGGCTTCTAATCTTGGGTACTTTTCTCTCTCGGTCAGATCATTTTCATGTCCAAAAGAAAAGACTAGTTAGCTAAGGACTTTGTGTTCCAGGCTAGGAATAGCTGTTAAGAGAATCTAGAGAAAGCCTCATTTACCCATTCTGCTTTGACCCTTGGCTTCCCAAGGGCAAAAGTGAGACAGTAATTTTTATCTCACAAGATGTGCCATGAGAAAGGGATTAGGAATGGAAACAAAACAAAACAAAACACAGATGAAATGGAAAGAGTTATTAGCTATATCGGAAACAGAGGGTTTCATAAAAGTAGAATGCTACGTGTGATTCACCTTGTGACATGCAGCATTGTAACCTAAATTCTCAGGATGATTTAAATATTATTTATATATCTAGGGTTATCTTTTTAACTAATACTTTAATGGCTTTAAATTCAAATTTTTCCATTGTTTTATTTTTTTAAGATTAGACTGGGCATGCTCCTTAAATAGCATGATTAACAACCTTCTTCTAAAGAATATAAAGTCCAATAATTCTGAGTCGAGGGACTTTTTGAAAGAGTTTATTTCCCTTATTTGCTTACAAAAGTTATTAATGTGACAAAAACTGTGTTCTTCCGAAACCATTTCACTATCTGAAATATTTTCTATTTTTTAAACTTGTTGAAATTCCTCCAGATAACAAAACAATTCCATTACACTATGAAGAAAAAAAAAGACCAAAATACTATTTTGTAAATAAATCTATAAATTAAGTCAAGGATAATTAAGATAAATCTTTTAAAAAACCTATTTGGGATTTCTTTTCACTTTGCAGCAAATTCAATCTAAATGCTCTAAGGAATGCAGTCCTGGGCAAATGAAGAAAACCACAAAAAGCCAACATATCTGCTGCTATGAATGTGTGAACTCTCCTGAAAATCACTATAGTAATCAGACAGGTAATTAATTACACTCATTGCAACATGTACAGTGACACATCTGAACCATTTCTCTTAGGCTGATTTTTTTTTTTAACATGAATTCTGTTTGGTTAATTTTTTCATCTGAAAGGTAAAAGTGCCATATGCTTCTGCTAGATTAAATTCCAGTGAGATTTCATTTTCTCTTGGAATATGCTCTATTTTAGCAGCAGACTCACAACCAATACCTAATAGAGATGTAAAAGAGACTTCACTTCCAAGGGAAGATGTCATACCCTCCACTGTAAAATAATGCGAGTTCTCTGTTTATTTTTGTCCATATATCCCACACACAGACATGCCTGACTTGTAATTGGGGCATAATAACTATAAATAAATAAATGCTGAATTAATTAAACTGAGCATGATGAAAACCCAGAGGTGTGCATACCCTGGAGATCTTGTTATTCCTACCAAGAGGCAACAGTGAAGCCTAAAAAGAAAGAACCTTCTGTGAGAGGAGGAGCTGAACTACTGATAGAGATTGTTTGTCAAATCTGTTTTTAACAATTTGACAAGGTCAGAGGAAAATACACAAAGTAAAGAGCAAGAGTGAGGTCTGCAGCCTTTGGAGCCCTGAAAGGAGCCATCAGTAGTTTTCCTGGAGTTATGCCTATTTTAAAAGCACTATATTCCCTGGTTTATTGTAGCATTCCTACTCAGCTTCTATAAAAGCTGAGAACTCCAGAGCCAGAATAGTTCCCAAATGCTTATTGGCTCCAAAGAGAGAAGTATCCCAATGTAAACATTCTAATATTCATGTTCTATCACTGTCTCACAAAAATGCCATGTATCTCTCCCTGAGATGGATTGTGCTGTGTAACAAAGTAATTGGGGAGGAAATCTTCCAGGTAACATGGTATCTAGCGACTGTCTGCCAAGTGGAATAAATAAAAACACGAAGAAAATATGCAGCATTTATGTCTCATAAAGGTGTACAAGAGTCTTTCAAGATACAATCTGGGTTGTCTTCGACAACTAGGGCAAGTTGCTTCCAAGAACAAATGTAGAAGACTGAGCACGACTTTGAAGGGAAAGTGCTCAGTGATTTGAAAGGACACCATCTATTCTTCTCTGTGTGTCTCTAGCACACAGCTCTTGTACGTAGACAGAGCCAATAATAAATGACAATGAATGAATGAATGAATGAATGAATGAAATGGCAGACACTAGCAGCAGTGGTTAAGGGGAGGACAGAGAAGAATGGATATTTGTAGGGAAATAGGGTTTGGAAAGAGGAGGAGGCTGGAAATGTGAAGAAGTTTGTAAATAGAAACACAACCTGACTTTGAGATTAAGGAAGAAAACACAGGCACTGTGGAGTGTAATCAGAGGGATGCCCGAAGAGAGGTTTTTTGGAAGTAGGTGGGACCCCATCTACAGGAGATGGGAATGGGAAACCAAAAGCAACCATATTCCTAGAAACTCCACTCTGATATTAACTATTCATGCCACCCTGCAGTCAGAATCCGCATAAATCATTTTCAAGCTTATCACTGCCTGTGTGAGATGCTCAATTTTATTAACCTCCTGGGGAAAAAATAAACTAATTCTTCACCAACTGTCATTGATTACAATCCTGTGTTATCCCACTTTTAGAGAGCTTTTAGGGTGACCCAACCATATTGCCTCTGCTTTTAAAAGAACTGCAGCCTTACTTATAATAGCAGCTCCCACCATATTAAGTTTATACTGTGTGCAGTGCTCCATTGAAAACATTTTATCTTTATTATGTCACTGAATGCAGCACCCCACTGAGGCAGAGTCTTTTTTTAAGGGATTTGGAAATAGGTTCAGAAAGTTCAATTAGCTTGTTCAAGATTACAGGAATAGGGCTTCCCTGGTGGCGCAGTGGTTGAGAGTCCGCCTGCCGATGCAGGGGACACGGGTTTGTGCCCCGATCCAGGGGGATCCCACATGCCGCGGAGCGGCTGGGCCCGTGAGCCACGGCCGCTGAGCCTGCACGTCCAGAGCCTGTGCTCCGCAAAGGGAGAGGTCACAACAGTGAGAGGCCCGCATACCGCAAAAAAAAAAAAAAAAAGATTACAGGAATAGTAAATGATCAAGAAAGGGCTTGAGGTATGTCTGGTTCCAAAGCCCTTATTCTTGACAGTCCCTGAACTACCACCTATAATAGCAAGTTCATAGGAGGCCAGCATCTATTTCAAGTGTATTAATTTCCTAAAGACTCACAGCCCAGATGACTTTTTCTTTTTTTCTCTTCCCCTCTTCCTCTTTCCTCACTGTCACCCTTTCTCTCTCACCTTCCATGGGTTGTGTGCATGCTTTATTTGAATAAGTAACCAATGTGACAATTATCTATATCTGTTTTCCAGTCAGAACTTTTACCTAGGAACCTCATTTATAGCATTGCAGACAATCGCCTGGTTTAAATGTTTGCAATGTAACGGAATCTCCTCTGTCTTTTAGGTATGGATCACTGCCTTTTATGCAGTAGCAAAACTCACTGGGCCCCTGTAAGGAGCACAGTGTGCTTTGAAAAGGAAGTGGAGTATCTCAACGGGAATGACTCCTTGGCTATCCTGCTCCTGGCCCTGCCTCTACTGGGAATCATATTTGTTCTGGCCACTGGCATAATATTTACAAGAAACCTGAACACACCCGTTGTGAAATCATCTGGGGGATTGATGGTCTGCTACGTAATCCTCTTCTGTCATTTCCTCAACTTTGCCAGCACAGGCTTTTTCATTGGAGAACCACAAAACTTCACGCGTAAAACCAGGCAGAAGCTATTTGGCGTGAGCTTTACTCTCTGCATCTACTGCATTTGGATGAAGTCCCTGAAAATTCTGCTAGCCTTCAGCTTTGATCCCAAGTTGCAGAACTTCCTGAAGTGCCTCTATAAACCGAACCCCATCATCTTCACTTGCACGGGTATCCAGGTTGTCATTTGCACACTCTGGCTCATCTTTGCAGCACCTGCTGTGGAAGAGAATGTCTCCTTGCCCAGTCATTATTCTGGAATGTGAGGAGGGATCTATGCTTGCATTTAGCACCATGTTGGGCTATATTGCCATCCTGGCCTTCATTTGCTTCATATTTGCCTTCAAAGACACATAGTTACCTGAGAATTACAATGAAGCCAAAATCATAACATTGGGCATGCTCATTTACTTCATAGCTTGGATCACATTCATCCCTGTCTATGCTCCCACATTTGGCAAATATTTGCCAGCTGTGGAGATCATCACTGGTTTCATTTCTAACTATGGGATCCTATGTTGCACATTCTTCCCCAAATGATATGTTATTCTTTGTAGGCAAGAGACTAACGCTAAATGTGCCTTTCTCAAGATGATTTGCAGCTACTCTTCCCACAGTGCAGGCAGACTTGCCATGAGCCATGTTTCACTGGGTGCCACTAACAGCAATGTCATAACAACCAATACCAGCTCTGCGGGCAGGTCTGCAGCCTGACAGAAAAGCGAAGATCTTCAGGCACAAGCATCTGCACACATATGCAGAGAAAATGTTCCATGTGTATCTAAAGCTTTGCCTCGAAAAAGAATCTCAAGTGTATGAATGAGTCCTTACCACATGGTGCATTTCAGAATGAAATATTTCTAGAGTCTTTGCATTTAATATGTGCATTTACTTCCAGAGCAAATATATCCTATGTTTCTTCACGACTACTACCTTCACTAAATTTTAGTTGAACACTCCCTCTGTTCAACCACCTGTTTGACAAAGAAGATAGAGCCCTCCGCCTGAAACTCCCTTCCTTCCTTACCACCTGCATCACCTCCACCTTTACCTCCTTCCTCCTAGATCCCCCCCTCAGAGTTAGAGGGGGATCTCTTCCAACAGAATTAGCTCATAATACAGCATCCTTATTCCACCCTCTATAACCTCTTCTTAAACCTCTTTGTGTGGGTTCTCCTTCTCTCTTGAGCATCTTTACCTTCCCACCTTGTCCACTTAGGTCAGTTAAACAAGCAGTTGAGCAGTTACCATGTGCAGGTGATATGCTAAATGCAAAGGTACAAAAAGGATCAAGTCATCATTTATGGCTTTAAGGAGCTTAAAATCCAGGGAAAGACAGTCACACAGAGACATCTTCAATTCGTCTTCAATTCATCTACAATTCTATGGTTGTAATGTATGTAGGGCACTATAATTGTAGAGTGAAGTGCACTTAGCCACCATGGGGGATGATAGGAGGGTTTCAAAGAAGGTTAAATAAAGAATGTGATGTTTAGTTGAAGTCCTGAAAGATGAGTAAGAGTTACAGCTAATCAAAGAAAGTATGGAAAGCTGTTCCAGACAAAGGGGGAAAGCAGGAGCAGAAGTGTATCTAGAACATGTGATCAGGGAAGGGCAGTTATTTTGGTATTACTAGAGAGCAGTCCTCTTTCATATGTAAAGATCAGATTATGACCAGAGTTCTTTCATGAAAAGCTTAGGTCTTTATCTTGTGGGTAGAAGGTGACCATCAAAGCATCTGGCAGAAAGATGACAGGTGGTTCTCTAACCAACCCACCTATTTGTCACTGTAACACTTCAAAGTCAATATGCTTAAAATATAATCCATTATTTCCTTCTCCTAACTCCTCCTCTTGTTTTCCATTTCTCAGCATGTTGTACCACCACTGGACTAGTCAGAACACTAGAATTCATCCTATCCATCCTTTTTTTTAAACATCTTTATTGGAGTATAATTGCTTTACAATGGTGTGTTAATTTTTGCTGTATAACAAAATGAATCAGCTCTATGTATACATACATCCCCATATCCCCTCTCTCTTGTACCTCCCTCCCACCCTCCCTATCCCACCCCTCTAGGTGGTCACAAAGCACCGAGCTGATCTCCCTGTGCTATGCGGCTGCTTCTCACTAGCTCTCTATTTTACATTTGGTAGTGGATATATGTCAGTGCCACTTACCCTTCCCTCTCCCTGTATCCTCAAGTCCATTCCCTATGTCTGTTTCTTTATTCCTGTCCTGCCCCTAGGTTCTTCAGAACCTTTTTTTTTTTTTAGATTCCATATATATGTGTTAGCATACAGTACTTGTTTTTCTCTTTCTGATATACTTCACTCTGAATGACAGTCTCTAGGTCCATCCACCTCACTACAAATAACTCAGTTTTGTTCCTTTTTATGGCTGAGTAATATTCCATTGTATATATGTACCACATCTTCTTTATCCATTCATCTGTTGATGGACACTTAGGTTGCTTCCATGTCCTGGCTATTGTAAATAGAGCTGCAATGAACATTTTGGTACATGACTCTTTTTGAATTATGGTTTTCTCAGGGTATATGCCTAGTAGTGGGACTGCTGGGTCGTTTGGTAGTTCTATTTGTAGTTTTTTAAGGAACCTCCACCATACTGTTTTCCATAGTGGCTGCATCAATCTACATTCCCACCAACAGTGCAAGAGGGTTCCCTTTTCTCCACACCCTCTCCAGCATTTATTGTTTCTAGATTTTTTTGATGATGGCCATTTTGACCAGTGTGAGATGATATCTCATTGTAGTTTTGATGTGCATTTCTCTAATGATTAATGATGTTGAGCATTCTTTCATGTGTTTGTTGGTAATCTGTATATCTTCTTTGGAGAAATGTCTATTTAGATCTTCTGCCCATTTTTGGATTGTGTTGTTTGTTTTTTTGATATTGAGCTGCATGAGCTGCTTTTATATTTTGGAGATTAATCCTTTGTCAGTTGCTTCATTTGCAAATATCTTCTCCCATTCTGAGGGTTGCCTTTTCGTCTTGTTTATGGTTTCCTTTGCTGTGCAAAAGCTTTTAAGTTTCTTTACATCCTATCCATCTTTAACTCCACTATCTGCTTCCCCCTTCTCCACCTTTAATTCCTCATCTCTCTTATTTTCTAATTCCTGCATTTTCTCAAAATCTTGCCAAGATCTCTATCCCTGTTATTACTTCCTAATCTAGGACTTGATCACTTCTTTCACAGATTATTTCAATAGGCTTCAAATTTGACTCTGGTTTCTCATTGTTTTATTCTAAACATAGAGAAGGACTCACTAAACCTTCCATTCATTTCCGGTAGATATCTTTCTATAGTAAAAACCTCTTTGTGTTACTCAGTTGTTTTAATACCTGCAATTAGTCAAAACTCCTTATCCTGATGCTCAGGTTCTTTAAGTCCAGTTCCAACATCTACCCCTTCCTGCCTGATGCACTACCCTTAGGAAATGGCTAACTGCTGGAGATTGTTCCCACACCTCAAAGCCTGCCTCTTCTTGCTGCCTTGATGTCCTCTCCACCCCTTAGTCCTCCTAGCTGGTCCATCAGACACAATTCAAGCATCTCCCCTTCGGTACTTCCTTGGCAGTCCAGTGGTTAAGACTCCATGCTTCCATTGCAGGGGGTGTGGGTTCAATCCTGGGTGGGGAACTAAGATCCCACATACCATGCAGTGTGGCCAACTTAAAAAGCATCTCCACTTCTACCAAGCCTTCCTTTCTGCCTCTGTCACAGCACCTATTACACTTTATTGTATTTACTTGTTTTTATTCTAATTTATTCTACTAACATTTATCAAGTGTCTACTATGTACCAGGCATAATTCTATGCATGGGGAATATAAAAATGATAAAAGACAAACAATTCTCTCCTCTCAAGGAGTTTACATTCTAGTGTTTTCACCATTCTGCAGTGAACAGTCAATTCTTCTTTAGTTAACAGCTCTCTCAACTGCTCTTTCCTCTCTACTGTTAATACTATCATCATCATAATTTAGGCTCTTATGACTTTACCCTTCTGTTGTTGGAAGATTCCATACTAGTTGCCTACCCCAAGATTCCCCTTCTAATACACAGAATACATCATCACAGATAATCGTTCTCAAGTTAGTTACAATACTATCATTTTCCTATTCAGAAAAATTTAATAACCTCCTATTGCTGCAGAATTCAATTAAATTCCCCCACCTTGCTAAGCAAGAGCTTCCACAGTCCTACCTCATCATGGACTGAATGTTAAAACAACAACAAATTAAAAAACAGAACAAAGATATTAATCCTAGTTGACTGCTTAGCCTAAATGTATTTATATACAATATGGTGATAATATCTCATAAAATTGTTAAGGGTATAAAATATTCTGATGTACATGAAAGTGTTAAGAAAAGAGTATTCTGTTTGTGATTTCACTAACTCATTGTCCTGTTAATATGAAAACAGTTTCTCCTATTGACATTAGAGGAGAGCTGTGGGAGAGCTTCCAGATTCTTGAGTATAATCACACAAAACAGAAATCCCAGCACTGTCATGCCAATAGAACAATAAAAGAAATATTGTTTCATAAGAGTTGTGAGTTTTACTACAGCTACAAAGCTTTCAACAATTATTCCAGGAGAAGAAAATGCTACTCCACCTATGAAATTAAGTTCTGAATCCTTTAAACCCATAGCTACCTCCTTGAACCACGTAAAACAAACAACTAAGTGAATGACTGTTGTCCTTTTCATTTTTCTGTTAACTTTTGAGGCTTTTGAATTCAATTGGGTATAAATGCAATGATTTTCTTCCTTTTTCTTTGGCCTAAGGGGCTTCTTTTTTATTATAGAGGCAAATATACATATTATGAAGAAATTAAAAAATAAGCAAATGAACACACAAAAAAGGACCCATATAGTCATCCCCTTACCCTGCTCACAGAGACATCCTAAAATCTTTAATTGCTAAAATGCAGGGGTGGGGAAATAATACACATTGTACCACTGCTTTTACTGGTAAGATGAAACCAGAAGCCGATCAGCACAGGTTGTGAGGTTCTCAAGAGCAAGGTCCAAGTGCAACTGTGCATTCTGGGTTTGGCACAAGGCCACCCCCAAAACTGGCATTCAATAAATGCTAAGTGAGCGATTTTAATGTTCTCACAAATTTTCCTTATATCTTGGTCAGCACAATAACTAAATGATTGTATTCCCGACTTTCCCCTCTGATACTAGATTCTCCACAGCCCTTGAGCTGTCTTTAAACCAAACCTTCAGATAGGCCCTTACTGCCACTGTCAGCAAAATTGGACTTTCAGAAAGTTAGAGTAGAAAATAATTGCATAATCTTCAAAAGTTGGGTTAAAATAAGATGGAGAATAAGCATGTGAACAATTAAACATGGAAGTGATGTGACGGCTTCTATGCAGCAATGGAGCTGCCATCGCAGACTATGAGATGGAATCTGCAAGTTGAAGATGGCAGAGCAACAAGCCTGAGGAAGCCTTGGCCCACAGCACTCTGGAGCTGCTTTTACCACCCTGGATTGCTTATGCTTAGAGAATATGTAAGAAAAACAAACAGCTTGATAAATTCATATATGCACTGCTTGTCCACTTTAATGAGTGGCCAAGCACAAAATCAATGTGAAGAGTTGGAAGATTCAACACAGCAAAGATATATTCACATCAAGAACGCTTTGTAGGAAAATCTCAGGTAATTGAAATTTCTTACAGTTCACAACTCTGCTCCTACATTATTTTTCTGGTACTTATTACATTTCCAGCCAAGATCAGATTACAGGAAAATAGAAGTTTGAGAATTCTAGACCTAAAAACAAATTAATCAAATATCTTCTTGTTTTTGCAGATAGCCATTCCTTCACATCCATAAATATGTCAACTCGATCTATATCTTGCTCGTTAGAGTGCTTCCCATCTAAAGAGCTATCCATTGTAAATACTCAGATAAACAGAAAACCTGGAAGCCAAATTCTGGGAGTCACCAATATAAAACTAATGAAATCTAGCATATTAGAAAAATTGCTATGTCCTTACATGGCACTGAATAGACATGAGAACTGACAGTAAGAGACCCCTGGGTCGGTAAAAAGCACAAGAAAAATGAAGTGTTGAAGGGTACAAGTTATTTATTATATTTGCAACCACTTATTTCCAAAAAGAGATCTGAAGTGAATTTTTAAAAAGGAAAACATACTTAATAGAATTCTTAAAATAAACATTTTAAAAGGAAAATGTAGTGGAACAAGGCAAATAATAACTGAAACTGAAGCTAGGAATAGTGATTGCTTTTGTACTAAATTTAGCTCTAGGCATCACGGCAGACAAGAGAAGTGGGCACCAGAGCCCTCAGCAGGCATAACCTGCAGTACCGTTGGAAAGTTCATAGCCTACGAGGCTTGTTTTCTGGTCTTGGCTCCTTCTGTATTTGCTGTATAACCTTACATGCCTCCATCCCTCTTCACAATTCTTTGAGGAATTGTCTACTCTATATGACACTGAAAGGACTGTCATTCCTGGAGCACTACAGTGGTCGAAAAGTGTCTCTGACTGAGCCATAATAGTCCTTCTGGGTCCTCTCTGCCCTTGGTGAGGGGGACAGAAAGACCCTCCCTGAGTTTGGTTTGTGAATAATAGGGCTACCAACGATCATCTTTCCTGTCACATGAGGGAAACCTGTTTGAGATAGGAGATAACGAGGTCAAAATGAAAACAGAAGCAGAGCCAAGTGATAGAGAAGAGGGAAGGAGAGAGAAGGGAAGGGGGAAGGGAAGGGGAAAGGGAAGGAAGACAATCATTTGAGCACCTTGATCCAGCTGTGCCTAAAGCTAAACTATTCTTAGACTATCGACTATAAAAGCCAATAAATTTTCCTTTTTTTCCTTCACCTTATTTTCTTGGATTTCTACTATTTGAAACTAAAGAATCATGACTAAAACACTTGTGTCTCACATCATTTGTTACATGTTCCCATCTGTAAAATGAAAGGCATGGGATAAATTTACCTCAAACTTCCCTTTCAAATCTAAAATTCTATAGTCCTGACTAGATTAATATGTGAATTCCTTCAGGACAAGGGTATTAACTCACCTATTTTGGTATCCAGAATTTCTGCTACATAGAAGGCTCTCAATAGTTATGCCTTACAGTCAGTTGAAAAAATACTCTGGCCACTCTCTAAACCTATCCTATAATAAAGCATTTACCTCTGTTATTTTTGCTTACTTATTTCCCATCTGTATCCCTAACAAATCATCGTCAGGTACATGCTCACAGGTTTCTCTTTCCTGGAAAAGGAGCTAAATCATGCAGTTAAATTGCTGAATGTGTTTAAAACCCAAGTGAGAAACACACATTGCACTGTAAATCTGATTCCATGGAAAATGTAATACTCCAAGAGAGTTATTTATTAGTGACATAGTCCAAGCTACAGACAAAAATTGTTAATCATTCCACACATAATGAACTTTAAGATTTGCTATTTCTTGCTTTCTGTTTGTGGAAACCAGAAGTGTAAAAGCATTTACTGGATCAGTAAATTTAAAAAGTATAAGCCAAATTTTGGAACTTTAGCTCATGAATCTGTTAATGTCAGGACTTTCTTTTCTTTCAAGTATCTGCTCCTACTCCTCAAAAAGAAATAAAAATACACATTTACATATACCACTTCACCCTCCAGGATGAGGGAGAAAATGACAAATCACTCTTCTAAGACACATGAGAGAGGGTCCTTTTTCTGTTCTCCTTTAAGAGCCAGTGTGTACTGGGTTCTGGGACTATCCCTAATAACGTAGAGTGCAAGGCCCCAAATCAGTGCTTGTAATGAAGCTCTAGTGGAAGCTGAGAAAACAGAAGTACAAGTTAGATGCATAACCAAGGCTTCCAGGGGTGACCGAGGCAAGAGGAAACTTGCCTATTTTATTTCCACTGGGCATGGGTGAGGCGAATTGCTATACAAAAGCAATGGGTGTCTAGTAAGTCACAGTACTTTTATCATGTCCACATTTATAAATCACAAACATATTTCTATTTTCTAGTAATTAAACTTTTCTCCATAACCGTATACAAAGAGTTTTGGTGCGAAAAACGGAGGGAAAACAGTTGGTCACAGACTGGTCTTTTCCTCATTGGAAACATCCTCAGGAACGTTGAAGAAATGCCATACATACACAGTAGTGCCTGAAACTATTTGCCAGGAACTCTTATGTAAGTGTTTCCTTGTCCTTGGTAGTAACATTAACGTGTCAAAGTAACATACCTTGATATTGTTACCACATCTTAACTGTGCCTTAGTTTTCTTATGTGAAAACATGATGATAAAAATGCTTGTTCTGTCTACCATATAAGGTTACTATAAAGAGCTACAGAGATAATGCACATTAATGTGTTTTGAAAGCTATAAATCACTATTTGAAAATATTATTACTATCCTCATCACAGTTAGTATTTGTTTTCACAACAATCTTGTGAGGTCAGTAACTATTACCAAGGAGGAATTTAAGGAACTGTAAGATTAAGTGTCTTGCCTAAAGTCCACAGCTATTTGGTGGCCAAGTTGATGTGAATTCAGACACCCCAACTGGCTGCTATACCATACAAATCCATATACACTGCAAATTAGGGAGAGAAAAGGTTTCCAGAGTTGTATATCAACACTTATTTTCATGCCTTTGACCTAAAATATTTAAACTTTTAAGGAGAAACATTAAATAATCTTACAGCCATCCAAGTATCAGGTTAGAATCATAAACCTGTTTCTCCAGTGAGTCAGTCAAAAACACATACAGAGCAAGAGGAAAGGGTGTGTTCCACAAAGTGTTTACCCAACTAGAAAAAGATATTCTTGGACCTTCAAAATTTGTTAAATTTACTAGTGTGGAAATAGGAATTATTATATTCTGTAGATGAAACAGTAATTTAGAACACCTGGTTTGTCAGTATCTATCACAATTGAAAACAGTCTCTGACTTAGCAAGTCTCCTGATAGAACATTTAGACCTCAGAAATAAATTCTCAACTACACAGAAATACATGATATTCCTTGTAAAAATCCTTAAAAGAATAAAAACATTTTTAAACTTCAAACAAGTTAAATGTCTATAAAGAATTCACTAAATAAATTACGGTACATTTCATCAATAAAAGACTGTTCAGCCGCTTGAAAAAGTGAAGTAAGTTTATATGAACAGCTACTAAAAGGCCCTGCCATCTATTGTGAATGATGGAAACCAGTTGCAGAATAGTATAATTTTTGTATACATACTATATATAAAGATTGGGAAGACAAGTATCTAACTGGTAATACTAGTTCCTCTAAAGGGTACATGATTGAGCAGACTTTTTCTATGTTTTATTACTGTTTGAATTTTAATTACAATGAGCATGTTTTACTTCAGAATAAAAATTTTAAGAAAAATAATTTCTTAACCAGCCCATTTGCTGATTTGGTATTATCGCAATGAAAATCATGAAAAGCTGTTTTATATAATAAAAATAGAAAGTAAGTGGTAAAGAACATTCTAAAAGAGAAAATAATGATAAAAGTGGGAGAACTGCCAGGAGTCAGTAGTTCTTCCAGATAAAGTAACAATCATTAAATGATGCAATATTGAAACAAAAACAAACATAAATAAGATGGAATCTTAAAATCCAAATAAACCCATTTATATATTATATTTAAGCATTCAGTAAAATAAGAATCACATAATTCCAGGAAAGTGAATATTATTGAATAAACAGAGAGGGATAATTGTAGTGCTATATAGGAAAAATTGATTTAGATCGAAAACTTATACCCCAAATGAACTCTATGTCAGTTATTTGGTTACAGAAATACAAAAAGAAAAAAAAAGTAAAGCATTAGTTACAAAAATTAAAGTTATGCTAGCATATGAAGAAACATCATAACATTGGATTACTTGGACATTTTTTGTGTGTTTGAACTATTTCCTTAAATCAACTTCCCAAAGTAAATCTGTTGGTGTGCGCACACATACACAACACACATTTACACGGTTCTTGACAGGAGTTGGGAATCAAATTCAGAACACATGTTTTGAAAAATATGAGAGCACATATTTAGAGATAGAATTAAACAAAATATCTGAACTAAATAAAGCCCATCCAGAACGAAATATATTCTGTAATTAATTACAACAGGTAAAGTTAGAAACAACCTATGTCCACCATAGAAATTAAAAAAAGTGTAACATTTCTTTATAACTAAATATTAAGATGCCACACAAAAATATAAATATAAAGATTAGGTTGCAAAATGGAAATGATTTATGATCTATAAGTGAAAAATTTTAGATGTTATGGGTACTCTACTTAATAAAGATTCTAAGGAAGCATAGAGAAATAGAAAATATTTGTGTTCAGGATGTGCGAATATAGGATAATTCTATGTTCCCTTTGATGTTATTTTAATAATATGTTATATATTTAAATATCATAATGGAGTATACTGAAATGTACAGATGATAAGAGTAAGATTGTTCCCATCAACTTGCAATTCTATTGCCACTAGTTAGGGCGAAAGTAGACTATGAAGTAAATGTAATAAATGTAAACTGGATGCCCTAAAGCACAGCTGCTATCTAATCCAGTTTTAACTGTCTGGAGGCTGACAATTAATTTAATTGTCTGGAGGCTGAGAAAAATCATGAAAAAAAACAATGCCTGAAACCACATATGTTTTTAGCAGAAAAACTATCATAGAATGTCTATTAGATTTACCTTTGGGGGCTGGGGGTTGTGACACTAAGCTCATAATTTGCTTCCAGGCACAGCACAGAGAATTTAGGAAAACTTCCCTATTCTGTAGGTGTGTATTTGTAGAACAATTTGGAATACTGCTGCCACCTAGTGGGAAATTATATTTTTGCTTTTTATTTATGGTCAATTAGGGCCCTTATGGAACACTTTTAGAACAGCTTCATGATAAACACTTATATAGATGTTACTGTTTAATTCAATAGTAATGAATACAAGCATTAAACTAAAAAATATATTTTATTAGTTTACCAAATAAAGTAATTAAGAAATGGTAATGTAAAAATATATTCTTAGGAGCAAAGAAGTTACTTTTAAATTGACTCCAAGAAAATTACAACTTTTAATTTTGGCAGGGCAATAATCCCTCATTTTCAACTTATATACATTTTTTTCCTTGGGGAAAAGTATAGAAATTGCTCTTATAGAAATTGCTCTTTCTTCCTAAATATTCAAACTATAATACATATGAACAAAATCTTCACAAAAAACTTTAAAACTTTTTCACCATTTATTAATTCATTTAATATTTCTTGTCATAGCCTTTCCTTTTTCACTTAAGGAAGATCCTTTACACTTCTGTAAGGTCAGTTTAGTATTGATGAACACTTTTAGTTTTTTTCCCGTCCGAGAAGCCTGTTCTCTCGCCTTCAGTTATGAATGATAAACTTGCTAGGTAGAGAATCCTAGGTTATAGGTTTTTTTTTTTCTTTAAGCACTTTAAATATGTCATGCCACTCCCTTCTGGACTTATAACTCACTCTTTAAATAAAACACTTACACAACTAGCAAGTTCTTTAATGGACTCTTAGAGCAGTTCAGCTTTTTATGAACTAGGTTTCAAGACTTTAGATGACTACTAGAGGAAGATAGGAACCACTTCAAACTCAGAACATGATGTTTGTAACAGAAGTAAAGACTATTTAACATTTAGGTACCTATGCCTCCATTCCTATTTAACCTTTTTTGCATCATCTAAACAGAACTTTGTTACGGAATCGATGTTTCATCCTGTCAGTGTCATAAATTCTTTTGTTTTAGAGTTAGCACTTAGTCAAAGTACACATGGACCTTCCAATAACAAGTATATATTCAAGGAGACAGCTGTTTTTGATATATTTAATGCTTTATTTTTGGACAGCCTAGCAGGGATAACTCTTGAATGTTTTGTAGTACTAAACTTTTGAGAAAAGGTGTTTAATCTACACTTTCTGGTTGAATGAAAGAATGAAGGAATAATGAACAAATAATATCTGATTTTTAACCTCTATAACATTCTCTCTCCTAGATTATACAGTTTTAATCTTAAAAAATTTCCCTAGATTTTGGAATTTTTACCCAACCCAGACCTCTTGTTGGACAGCTCTGATAATTTAAATGATTTGTGGTATTAGTGCCCTGCCAATTATCCTTAACAAATTCTGTTGTTAATCATCATTATCACGATCATAAATAGTAAATAATAATTAAGTGTTCATTTGTAGATAGTGGTGAAAGGAGAAATATGAAAAAAAAAACACCTGAGACTCTGTCCTCTTAATTAGCTATGCTTAGATATTATTAGACTTCACATTGGAAATTAGAAATCGGTATGAGTAGCCCCAAGTAAAAAGGTTCAGAAGAGAAAAAAGAAAATTATTTTGATAAGTTGATTTTTTAAATCCCTGAATAGGGAAAACATTCAAATAGGTCAGTTCTCTGTCTCCAGGAAAACATGACCACATAAACCAAGAGAGAGACAAGCAGCTGAAAGAAGCTGAAGAACTGTATGAAGGCATGTAGGACAACAGGTAATTGTCTTAAGGGAATCTGAGGTGGCATCATTCACGTCATGATTATGAAATAACAACCCTTCTTCAATTGTAACTATACGAGTAAGGTATTATATTGTACACTTATAATGGGTAGGATTAATTTTGCAAGACCACTTCCCTATACGTGTATGAGGAGGGTAGTGTGGGACACAGAGCTGGAGAAGCACTGGCAAGTCATCATAAAAGGCTATTGAACTCTTAGAGGAAAACATAGGCAGAACACTCTATGACATAAACCACAGCAAGATCCTTTTTGACCCATCTCCTAGAGAAATGGAAATAAAAACAAAAATAAACAAATGGGACCTAATGAAACTTAAAAGCCTTTGCACAGCAAAGGATACCATAAACAAGACCAAAAGACAACCCTCAGAATGGGAGAAAATATTTGCAAATGAAGCAACTGACAGAGGATTAATATCCAAAATTTATAAGCAACTCATGCAGCTCAATAACAAAAAAACAAACAACCCAATCCAAAAATGGGCAGAAGAACTAAATAGACATTTCTCCAAAGAAGATATACAGATTGCCAACAAACACATGAAAGAATGCTCAACATCATTAATCATTAGAGAAATGCAAATCAAAACTACAGTGAGATATCATCTCACACCAGTCAGAATGGCCATCATCAAAAACGCTAGAAACAATAAATGCTGGAGAGGGTCTGGAGAAAAGGGAACACTCTTGCACTGCTGGTGGGAATGTAAATTGATACAGCCACTATGGAGAACAGTATGGAGGAGGTTCCTTAAAAAACTACAAATAGAAGTACCATACGACCCCGCAATCCCACTACTGGACATATACCCTGAGAAAACCATAATTCAAAAAGAGTCATGTACCAAAATGTTCACTGCAGCTATATTTACAATAGCCAGGACATGGAAGCAACCTAAGTGTCCATCAACAGATGAATGGATAAAGAAGATGTGGTACATATATACAATGGAATATTACTCAGCCATAAAAAGAAATGAAATTGAGTTATTTGTAATGAGGTGGATAGAACTGGAGTCTGTCATACAGAGTGAAGTAAGTCAGAAGGAGAAAAACAAATACCGTATGCTAACACATATATATGGAATCTAAGAAAAAAAATGTCATGAAGACACTAGGGGTAGGACTGGAATAAAACACAGACCTACTAGAGTGTGGACTTGAGGATATGGGGAGGGGGAAGGGTAAGCTGTGACAAAGTGAGAGAGTGGCATGGACATATACACACTATCAAATGTAAAATAGATAGCTAGTGGGAAGCAGCCGCATAGCATAGGGAGATCAGCTTGGTGCTTTGCGACCACCTAGAGGGCTGGGATAGGGAGGGTGGGAGGGAGGGAGACGCAAGATGGAAGAGATATGGGGACATATGTATATGTATAACTGATTCACTTTGTTATAAAGCAGAAACTAACACACCATTGTAAAACAGTTATACTCCAATAAAGATGTTAAAAAAATAAATAAAGTGATAACTTTGTACCTGCAAAAAAAAAAAGAAAAGGCTATTGCAGGATACAGATTTGAACCACATAAAGTCATAATTGTGCCTCAAGGGTGAAAAGTCTGTAGCAAATTCAGTGTTGGGGACCATAAAATCCTCACTTTGTCATACAAGATTGTTACCAGGAATTTTGGAATTTGAAATTGATCACGGGAGCCAGAGGATGCTCCACCAAAAATGATAAGCAATTACACACAATCTGACATACATGAGTCTTAATAGACATTCAAGTAGGCTACAAAAATAACCTTTCAGCCAAAGAATGTGAGAGACATGACCATTGCAGATGCCTCTTCACTGTCCTCGGGGCGGTTTGCATAAGTAGTACTTCATAAATATGCGTATATTTCAGATTCGCTATTTCTAGAACGAATACAAGCTATGTATTATTGAAAATATGAAAGGTTTTGATCAGTGCAGGAGCAGTTAATCCAACCTGGTTTCTTCTGAATGTATTTTTCAGACTAATGTTTAAAACAATGGGACAATAAGCAACTCAAGCAGTCAGAACTCAGCCATGCCCTGATGAGCACTGGTCACACACACAGTGCCTACCCAGCTATACAAGCCAGAACTAAACTGTGATGTTAGTTGATAGTTGCTGTGCATCACTATTAGCACAGAGTAATTCAATGTAACCTACCAACCTGTGCTTAGTAACATTTTAAACGTCTAGGGATATGACAAGGGCATAGATTTGAATCAGACTACGCAACATATCAAAGCAGAAGACTTTGAGAGAGTCCTCCCTGCCTCATTATAATATTTTTTCAGGGTCGTTTTTGTAGTCTGTGGATAGGGATGTGGGGTGCAGGGTTAGAAAAAAAAATAGGAAAGAGATTGGCGCCATGAAAGTTTTATACAATAACATCCATGTTTTAGAAAACTATTTCTGGAAGTTAGGCAGAGAAAGGATTGAGAAAGAACTGACCAGAGATAAGGAAAATACTTTGGAGGTCATTACAATAGATGGTTGAGAGAGAATAAAGACTGAACTACAGCAATGAAAATGGGATTTAAAAGGAATAACATGAAGAGCTGTATATAGATCTCTTTTTTTTTTGGTTTTTGAGATCTCATTTTGAGCTTTTGCTGGTGTCCTCAGCACATGCTTAGTACCTAGCAGGTAATCAGGCGCTTGCCTGGACCACCCGCTTGGTAAGGTTGCCGGAACCACTGAAGGCCACTGTAAGCTGGGTCTGCAGGGAAACGGTCACTTTAGAACTTTCCCTACAGAGAGACTAGGAGGGGATGGGAAAGCAAGTTAGCTAAGGTCCCTCCCAGCTCCTCCTTTGGGAGCAAGGCATTTCCTGCTGAGGGAATATAGTGCCAGCCAGACTGGGAACTCCTTGGGGACCGCAGCAAGCTTTGCATTTCCTGCCTTAGCCCAGTGCAGAGCACACACTAGCTTTCAACAATAAAAAATAATAATAATTTAAAAATTACCACACTTGCCACTTAATCTATGAAATCACTTTATTTAAAAAGTATTCCTATCTATAGCAGTATATCTTTAAAAGTAAGTAAATTAACTGTAGGAAATGGGAACATAAACCATACTAATCAAAACAAGCCTTGAAGGAACAAAACTGAAAATAGTATATGCAAATTAGATGAACCATTGGACTAAGAAATAACATAGTACGGAACGTGTAAACTGAAACCACCATGGATTAATAATAAACTCTGTGAGTAGCAAAGATTTTTGTATGCTTACCTGTTATGCTGTAACCTCAGAGCCCAGTACAGTACCCAGCACATAGGAGACATTTAAAGAACATTTGTTCAATGAACAAATGAACTGTCCTGGTTTAAAAGAAAGAAATAAAGGAATATAATTACTTTTTCTTCTATTAGAAGTTGATTCGAGTTTTTGTTTTTGTTTTTGGTTGTTGTTCCAATTCTAGAGCTAAAGAAAACATCTCTCATGCAACTGTGTTTTTTTTTTTTTTAAATGTAGAACACTGCCGAATAGTGATATTTTAATCGCATCAAGAACAGAGAACAGAATGCAAACTGTCCTTTCTCTCATGACATAAGCCACGATTCTCTTGCCCTGTGGTTCTGCAATGCTAGAGAAGCTTCAGATAGAAAATCATGTGAAGATATCTGACATTTGGTTCTCTCCAGGGAAATAAACTTATTTAGTTAGTTTAATAGTCCTTGGTGAACTATTACCGATTGGCTGTTTCACACAGATGTTTTTCTCTAGCTCTATGGGTATTTTCAGTGATGTGAAGAAAACTAAAATATTAAAGGAGAAAACACATTTGAATAATGGGAGAATTTTCAAGTAGCATATTCCTGCAACCATCAAATATTATCTATGGCAACATACTTTTTCAGGTAGGAATTCATTCTGTTCATCATGCAGCATGTCCTCAAATAGTCAATCTTTTCTTAAACTAGCCCAGATAGAGTCTATTTCATTATTGAAGCTTTTCATTCATTTTTTCCTCTCTTTAACGGATTAAAATTAAGTATCTACTAAGTGCCAATGTTTCAGCTACACCCTTAGGGAGCTCATTGCCTCCTACAGTTCCCTACAAGAGATTTTATGAATTAAGATGCCCTTGTGTTTGGGGACTAGTTAAAGAATGTGAAGGGAAAGAAACATCTTTGAAGTGTTATTAATGTACCAGGCACATTTAGAGGGGCATCTCTAACCATCCTTTTTAAATAGCGTCCACCCCATGCCTGGTTACTTTTTTTCATCCTGCTTTTTTTTTTTCTTCATCTACTAATCCCCACTTGACATTGTTCACTGCTCTATGCCCAGCTCTGAGAAGTCGCTGGCATAGAGTAGGGATTTTTGTAGTTGTTGCATGAATGAACTTGAAAGGAAGAACTCTTATTTTACAAATGAGACCAAGAAAAATGACTTAAATGATCTGCTTAAAATTGTGCAACCCTTAAATCACAAATTAGGGGTTTAAACCTCAGTGTGAAGGCAAAGCTCATGGTTCCTTCTATAACTGTATCTCTAAATGCATATTTCTTTACTGAGATATGATTCTGTCTTCTCTTGTTAAAACGCCATTATGTGAAAGACGCAGAGTTACAGAGATCTTGCCTTCAAGGGCCTGACAGTGTAGTTAGGAAGGAAAGAAATAAGTGGGGATCCAACTAAAAGTAGGGCAGGGCTTCCCTGGTGGCGCAGTGGTTGAGAATCCGCCTGCCGATGCAGGGAACACGGGTTCGTGCCCTGGTCCGGGAAGATCCCACATGCCGCGGAGCAACTAACCCCGTGAGCCATGGCCGCTAGGCCTGCGCGTCCGGAGCCTGTGCTCCGCAACAGGAGAGGCCACTGCAGTGAGAGGCCCGCATACCGCAAAAAAAAAAAAAAAAAAAAAAAAAAAGTAGGGCAGTGTCTGTGTTGGGAAGGGACCTCAGAGACAGTAAGGAGGAGGGTGCACTAGTCTGGGGGCTGGGTCCTGGAGAGCACTTTAACTTGGCTGGGGTCTGTTGTCCCCGGCACGTGAGGAAGTAGAATAGGTAGATTGCTTCAGAGGAGCCAGCTTTCTTACAAGCCCTTTTTCTCTGAGTTCCTGTTCCCATTTAGATACCAGAGAAAAGTGGATTCTGCCCTCTTTTGGAGAGGGAAGACAGAAAAAAAGCTCATTTTGAAGGGAGTTTGAAGAGTCTGTGGTCTAAGAAATAAAGAGGTGGAGAAAACCAGTGGTAGGAACTGAGGTTGTTTTACCTGGAAACGAGAAAAGGACGGGAGTGGAGAGTGGGGTGAGGAGCTAACTTCAAAACACCTCTTCACGGGAAAAATCAGAAGTTCGTTGAAAGTCCTGACACTTACTTGGTAAACATCTGAAGCGACCTGAACTTGAAGGCCTGACTGTTGCCCTTCTCCGGAGAGGGTTTAGATTTATTCTCTTGGGCACCAAACAGTGGAACCTAAAAAGCTCTGACGGAAACTCGTCTCTACTCCACACGAAGAAACGCCTTGAACACGAGCGGCGCGTAGCTGCCGCAGGAGGAAAGTAGTCCCGCCGTCATGTAGCTCCCGGGCCCCGCCTGGCGACCGACTCAGCCCCCGTCCCGGGTCGCCGGCTGGGGGCGGAGGCCGGGAGCCCAGGGGTCGCACGACAGACTCCGGCTGCGCATCCGGGACTCCCCTGGAGGCTGCGCGGGGCGGGGCAGGCGTCCCGGGAGCTCGGTGCCTGGCTCCGGCTGGGTGGCGGCAGGGGTAACAGGGCGCAGCATGCTCTCCGCCGTCGGGCGCGCCCCCAGAAGCCGCGCGGCAGCTCGTCACGTCTCTCCGGCCTCCCGGTAACCCCCAGTACTCTGGCGGCTCGGAGCCCCCAGGTTCCTGTGAGCAGGGACTGGGAACGGCCTGGGAGGGAGGGGTCCGCGGAGGGGCGGGCGAGGAGCCGGGGCTGGGGGAGGGAGGCGTGAGCGTGCCCTGGTCTCTGTGCCGTCGGTCTCTCGGTGCCTCCGTACATCCCTGTCGCTGTCGCAGCAGGGAAGGCCCATAGGGTCCCCGCCGAGCACAAGCCGTCGCAATTCGACAGGAAAATCCTGCTGTGGACCGGGCGTTTCACAACGATGGAGGAGATCCCGCCTCGGATTCCGTAAGTGTGGCCTGTGCCCGGCCCGGGTTGCGTGCTCCCGGCAGGGTCGGCGCCGGGCCTGGGGGGCTCGGGGGTCCATCCACTTCCCGACCTCTGCGCACCCTGGAGCGGAGGCGGCCGCGGAGCCACACAGGTCTTCACAGTAATACCTACCACCTTAAGGAATTTACCCACGTCCCCCGAGTGCGGTTAAATGCCAGGCTCCATGATTGGGCTGTGGGAGCTAAGCTAAGCTTACAGGGAGATTCTTGAAGTCAGGTGAAAATCCAGAAGTTCAGTGGGCACTTCCACCGTCGCTCAGATACCCGCCCCCAGCGAGCTCCGGGCCATGAGACAGCGGAGTATACTTAGGCCAAACAGAACGCACCGGCCTTGCGTGCACCCGGGTGGCCGAGAGGGAGAGGGGCTCTGGCCTGGGAGGGGAGGGGTGGCGGAGGGTGGCTCCCTGAAGCACCCAAGGAAGCATCATGGCTCGAGAGGTGGCTAGAGAGTCTCTGGGAAGAAGCCACATCCATGTGACCTCTTCTGGGGTGGGAGATGCCTGGTGTACGCGGTCCTGCAGTCCTCTGAGTACGGGTTTACTCGGACTGGGACCCACGACACATGAGCGTCGCTGGCCTCTTCATCATCCCAAACCCAGGACAGAGATTCGCTTGATAAAACTTAAGCTGACAACTTCAACTCCAGGGTAAATGTAATACGTTTTTTAAAAAAAAAAAAAAAATGTAAATGTAACCTGTTAAAACCATCTTTCTACAGCTTCAGTTTATGCAAAGCCCAAAAATCTTCTGGGAACTTTACAAGGCAGTGGTTACAAGGGGAAGGAAGGAAACTAAGGATAACATCAATCTACTACTTTTTAAACTGATCTTTTAAAAAACGGGAGACTAGAACTGTAAAATCAAATAAAGATTTCAGATGTTCAAATATTATATTTATATGATGTAATCAATGCCTATTAGAATGGATAGTGGAAACTTGGCCTACATCTTGTTCTGTGCATATTGCCTACACTTTTATTGATTGTTAATTTATTATTTACCAAAAGCATCTCAAATAAATAGAAAACAAAATATGGTGGGAAATGTTCATTCAATAATGAATTCTCAAACATTTTTATTCCTTTCTTGTATCAAGTTACTTAATGAGGAATGAACATGGAATTTGAATTCTGTTTTCAGCATTTATTCAACCACGAAGATGTTTTTTAATATTATAAAGCAAATTTTGTTTTCCTTGAGATCTATAGGCTCTAAACTAAAGACTTAGCCCAAAGAAGAAATTAGCCCCAGAAAAGCTTAAAAAGACCATCCTCAGTGTTTTTGGATTTTTGAATTCTAGGGCTACACAACAGAGTAATCAAAAATGTAAAGAACCTGCATTATTGTAAATTAATGCTTGTCAAGAGAACCTAGATCCATTTTAACATGGCTATATATGTGGAGACCCATTTTACAGAAATAATTTCCCCAGGATCACAGTCAAAAGAAATATTATAGGGCTTCCCTGGTGGCGCAGTGGTTAAGAATCCGCCTGCCAATGCAGGGGACACGGGTTGGAGCCCTGGTCTGAGAAGGTCCCACATGCGGCGGAGCAACTGGGCCCGTGTGCCACAACTACTGAATCCCGCGTGCCTGGAGCCCATGCACCGCAACGAGAAGCCCATGCATCGCAGCAAAAAGTAGCCCTGGATCACCACAACTAGAGAAAGCATGCACGCAGCAATGAAGACCCAACGCAGCCAAAATAAAATAAAATAAAAAGAAATATTATAAGCAGAAGAATTTAACTTTGAGCAAGGTGCCTAGGAAAAGTATTGTAGTTTTGGGTTGAAAACATGAAAGTATTTGAATATTTTATTATTTTCTATAATTTTTTAAAAGCATTGCTATTTAGGAGAGCTATGCCTCCTAACTAAGTGTTAGATTTACAATATTAACAGCTTTCACTTTTATGCTTTTAATGGACATATAATTAAGTGACCTATAATTTTTGGACCGTACACTAATGATATTTAATAATGACTGTACTTTTTCTTTTCTTTTCAGTGTTAAACTAATTTACACTAATGATATTTAATAATGACTGTACTTTTTCTTTTCTTTTCAGTGTTAAACTAATTTGTTATAGCTGTTCAAAGCCAGATGGATGGGTAAAAAAGATCAGATCTTTCAGGTTCCATCTGGAACAAAAGTCAACAACAAGTATAATCTAATAATGTGCTAAAATTCACCTGTTTGCAACTACCTTAAAACTTACATTAATCTGCCTAAAATCTGAGGAAAGCAGGCTAGATATTGGTTTTCTGTGTTCTTTCAACTAGTAGAAAGTTAAAGAAAAAATTTTTCATTTTTAAGAAGAATTGCAAATTGTCTTCCTGGAATTCTTTTTTTATGTGACTACATTCTATTTAAACTTGACAAAGATAAAAAATACTGCTGAATACATTCTCAAAAGTCATTCTTTAATTATATGTATTTATAAACTGCCATTTCATATTACTGCAAATTGTTAAAATTTATTTTATCAGAAAGGCCTACAGGCATGATTACTTTTGTAACACTACTTTGCTAAAATCTGGACAACTTGCATATAACTTTATTAATAAATAAGACTATGCAATATTCAAGTAAGCATATAAAATTTCAGAATAATAAGAAGAAAATGAAGGTGTGTTTATCTTTTCTTCAACAAATTACTGTGATTTTGATCACTTCTTTTGAAAACTTCATGCAGAAGCCACGAAGGAAACACCCTTTCCCTAATACACGTTCTCACAAAATATATAACGTATAATAGCAGTATATTATACAAAATATATAATAGTCTCTTTAATGGAGTCAGGATGGGAGGGGGCAAGAAGAGATTAGGAGGCTAGTGAAAAACCAAAATGAAGAAAATAAGTTTTCAAAAACAACCTGTTCAAAACTGAAAACAAAGCCCACTTAATAACACAGGGGCCAAATGAACATGAGTCATAGACATACATAGGCATTAATTCTTACTTTTATCCCAGTCAGTGAAACAAAAATGATGGAGAGTCAGGTCATAATCTCTAGTAGTTATATTTTGAACAGTTAGAAACTAAATATACTGCATTGTCATTTCATAGTGGCTAACATTATTTAGGACCTGTTAACTTGAAATCGGTAAGATAACGCGCTAGCATTTGGAAATCTTTCACATATGCCATTTGCATTCAGGGACATTTTTGGAATATTTACATAAAAAATCATTGTTTATTATGCCAGTCGGAAAACCATATTGCTTTAATATAATTAACAGAATACACATCTTGGTTTAGGCCAGAAATGATAGATGCTGCAAGAAACAAAGCACGAGTGAAAGCTTGCTACATAATGATTGGACTCACAATCATCACCTGCTTTGCAGTGATAGCGTCAGCCAAAAGGGTGAGTACCTCTTTAAAGTAAAGATAGACTTGTGAATTTTAAGAAGGATTATGAGCTTTGTTCTCCTTTGGGGGATTATTGCTGTTTTCTCAATGTAAGAACAATTTCATCTCAGACACCTTGAGCCACCTGCATATATTTATCATACTGGAAACAGCATTGTTCATGGAAATTTGAGTCAAGAAATTAACTATATGGACAGGAGGGACAAAAGTTTGTTTCCATTTATAAGATAAGCAAAACCAAAAATAACAGTTTATAACATGGTTAAAATCTGCACAGGAAGAACTTTGTTGTATGAAAGTTATCCAGACTACATCATTTCTTAAATCATGAACTCAGTTAGCTATTGCATAGAATCATGACATAGTTAGAAGTGCAAAAGTTGGAAATGATGACCAAGGCAGGCTAGTTTGCCTGTATCCTGTGTATAAGCCCTTTCCTTGTCATCTCCAATATGTAGTTTCTAGAGGGGAATTAAGAGCTAATTACTATCTAATTTTGCTTCTTGCTTCCCCAAATTCTTTCATCTGCTGATCACTTTTTACCATGAAGAGCAGCCCCACAAATATTGGGAGATATCTGATACATCTCTGTGAGTCATCTTTTCTCTACTCTTAATTTCTCCATCCCTGACAACTTTCCTCTATTTTGAGCTCTCCTCTGGACACACTCCAGTTTATCAGTGTCCCTCTTCATTGTGATACCTGCAACTGAGTCCCTTGGAGTGTGATTATAACTTCTTTGTTTTTGAACACTGCATTTTAGTAACACAGCCAGAGATGGAAATAGATTTTGGCAGCCACATCACACAGAATAGTTTGCCTGGATCCATCTTCAATCTCTAGGCACATTTCGCCAATGACCATTCTGCCTAGTCCTATGATCCTGCTCTTCTTTACTTCTCAGGTTTTCAAGAGTATTTGAGCCCAATAATTCACACACGGACTGGGTCTTCTGAGCTTACTGATGTTATATACATGTCTACTCATTTCTGTTGGCTCGGCAAAGAGCTTATGCTTTGAAATCAAATGGAAAATTTCTTAAATGTTTGCTGGGCTGAACACTTAAACATAGACGTAAAGAAATTCAGTCATATCTTGTTTTAACCTATCCTAGATAAAATGACTGTCTACCCAGTTGGTGATTCTCTAGCTCCTAAATGACAAATTGGATTTTTTTTTTTTTTTTTTTTTTTTTTTGTGGTATGCGGGCCTCTCACTGTTGTGGCCTCTCCCGTTGCGGAGCACAGGCTCCGGACGCGCAGGCCTAGCGGCCATGGCTCACGAGCTTAGGTGCTCCGCGGCATGTGGGATCTTCCCGGACCAGGGCACGAACCCGTGTCTCCTGCATCGGCAGGCGGATTCTCAACCACTGCGCCACCAGGGAAGCCCGACAAATTGGATTTTGATACTACCTGGACCCTCCGTGTTTCATACCATCTTCCCTTGGTTCCTTATGCTTCAGCCACACTATTTCTTTTTCATTTTTTAATGCATCAGACCCTTTATTCTCTCTAGGCTTTCCTTCCTTCTCTCGGCCTTACTGTAGCTGACTCATTCTCATTCTTCTCAGTGAGAGCTTCTGTGACCACCCCATCTGAAATAGCCTTGCTCAGGTACTCACTATTTTATTATCTTTCCAACTGCTCATGAGTAAGTCGTTATATACCAGCAATCCTGTTGACTCCACTTAAGACTATATGCACAATTGGACCACTCCTCACCACCTCTCTTGATAATCACCCTGGTCTGAAATAACCACCATCTGTTGCCTAGTTTATTTTAGTATCTTTTAAAGGGTCTCACTCTGTCTCTCTTGCCTGTCTCCAATTCACCTTTCATTTTGAATAATTAATGCACGTACCCTAAATAAGGTGGTGTCATATAGAGATGGAGAAATGTTTAGCAATTTGAGACGTATTTGGGGGTCAAAAGGATAGAATTTTGTGGTAAATTCAATGTGGGAAGAGGAGAGAAAAAGGAAGAATGACATCAAAAAGCCTGGGTTTTTGCTTTGAGCACCTAGATGGATGGTGCTGCCATTTGTTGAGATGTCTAAGGCTGAGGAAAGAACTGATAGGCATGACAGGCAAAATATGTCAAGTCCTCTATTTCGGATATACTGAATGTGAGATGCATGTTAGACTTCCATCAGTATCTATTTTTATTTTTTCTGCTAAGGACTTTGTATGTTCTTCAGTCTGAGGACCCATAGCTTTCCTCACTTCTGAAAAAGTCTAAGCTGTTATCACTTCAAACATGGCCTCTTTCTCCATTCTGACTATTCTTCCTACCTGTTAAGAATATACATTGCAGGGGAGCCCTTCAAGATGGCAGAGGAGTAAGACGTGGAGATCACCTTCCTCCCCACGAATACATCAAAACTACATCTACATGTGGAACGACTCCTACAGAACACCTACTGAATGCTGGCAGAAGACCTCAGGCCTCCCAAAAGGCAAGAAACTCCCCCATGTACCTGGTAGGGCAAAAGAAAAAAGAAACAACAGAGACAAAAGAATAGGGACGGGACCTGCACCAGTGAGCATGAGCTGTGAAGGAGGAAAGGTTTCCACACCCTAGGAAGCCCCTTCACTGGTGGAGATGGAGGGTGGGCGGGGGGGGGGGGGGAAGCTTTGGAGCCACGGAGGAGAAAGCAGCAATAGGGGTGCAGAGGGCAAAGCGGAGAGATGCCTGCTCAGGTGATCAGTGCCGACCAGCACTCACCAGCCTAAGACACTTGTCTGCTCACCCCCCGGGGCAGGTGGGGGCTGGGAGCTGAGGCTCGAGCTTCGGAGGTCAGATCCCAGGGAGAGGACTGGGGTTGACTGCGTGAACACAGCCTGAAGGGGGCTAGTGCACCACAGCTAGCCGGGAGGGAATCCGGGAAAAACTCTGGAATTGCCTAAGAGGCAAGAGAGCATTGTTTTGGGGTGCGCGAGGAGAGGAGATTCAGAAAACTGCCTAAACGAGCTCCAGAGACGGGCGCGAGCCGCGGCTATCAGCACAGACACCAGAGACGGGCATGAGACACTAAGACTGCTGCTGCAGCCACCAAGAAGCCTGTGTGCAAGCACAGGTCACTATCCTAACCTCCCCTCCTGGGAGCCTGTGAAGCCTGCCACTGCCAGGGTCCTGTGATCCAGGGACAACTTCTCCGGGAGAGCACACCATGCGCCTCAGGCTGTTGCAATGTCATGCTGACCTCTGCCACCGCAGGCTCACCCTGCATTCCTTACCCCTTCCTCCCCCCAGCCTGAGTGAGCCAGAGCCCCCAGATCAGCTGCTCCTTTATCCCATCCTGTCTGAGCGAAGAACAGGCGCCCTCAGGTGACCTACACACAGAGGCGGAGCCAGATCCAAAGCTGAACCCCAGGAGCTGTGGGAACAAAGAAGAGAAAGGGAAATCTCTCCCATCAGCCTCAGGAGCAGCAGATTAAATCTCCACAATCAACTTCATGTACCCTGCGTCTGTGGAATACCTGAATACACAACGAATCATCCCAAAGTTGAGGCGGTGGACTTTGGGAGCAACTGTAGACTCGGGGTTTGCTTTCTGCATCTAATTTGTTTCTGGTTTTATGTTTATCTTAGTTTAGTATTTAGAGCTTATTATCATTGGTAGATTTGTTTATTGATTTGATTCCTTTTTTAAAAAAAAATATGTATTTTTTCCTTTTTCTCTTTTTGTGAGTGTGTATATGTATGCTTCTTTGTGTGATTTTGACTGTATAGCTTTGCTTTTGCCATTTGCCCTAGGGTTCTGTCTGTTGTTATTATTATTTTTTGCATAGTTTTTAGCACTTGTTATCATTGGTGGATTCGTTTTTTGGTTTGGTTGCTCTCTTCTTTCTTTCTTTTTTGAATTACTTTTTTATTTTTAATAATAATATTTATTTTTTATTTTAATAACTATTTTATTTTTTCTTTCTTTTTCTTTCTTTCTTTCTTCTTTCTTTCTTTCTTTCTTCCTTCCTTCCTTCCCTTTCTTTCTTTCTCTTTTCTTTTTTCTTTTCTTTTCTTTTTTTCTCTTTTCTTTCTCCCTTTTCTTCTGAGCCGTGTGGCTGACAGTGTTTTGTGCTCCGGCCAGATGTCAGGCCTGAGCCTCTGAGGTGGGAGAGCCAAGTTCAGGACATTGGTCCACCAAAGACCTCCCAGCTCCATGTAATATCAAATGGCAAAACCTCTCCCAGAGATCTCCGTCTCGGCACTAAGAGCCAGATCCACTCAACAACCAGCAGGCTACAGTGCTGGACACCCTATGACAAACAACTAGCAAGACAGGAACACAACCCCATCCATTAGCAGAGAGGCTGCTTAAAATCATGATAAGGTCACAGACACACAAAAACACACCTCCGGACACGGTCCTGCTCACCAGATAGACAAGATCCAGCCTCATTCACCAGAACACAGGCACCAGGAAGCTGACACAACCACTGAACCAACCTTACCCAATGGGGGCAGACACCAAAAACAACGGGAACTACGAACCTGCAGCCTGCAAAAAAGGAGACCCCAAACACAGTAAGTTAAGCAAAATGAGAAGACAGAGAAATACACAGCAGATGAAGGAGCAAGGTAATAACCCACCAGAAAAAACAAATGAACAGGAAATAGGCTGTCTACCTGAAAAAGAATTCAGAATAATAATAGTAAAGATGATCCAAAATCTTGGAAATAGAATGGAGAAAATACAAGAAACGTTTAACAAGGACCTAGAAGACCTAAACAGCAAACAAACAATGATGAACAACACAGTAAATGAAATTAAAAATTCTCTAGAGGGAATCAATAGCAGAATAACTGAGGCAGAAGAACGGATAAGTGACCTGGAAGATAAAATAGTGGAAATAACTACCACAGAGCAGAAAAAAGAAAAAAGAATGAAAAGAATTGAGAACGGTCTCAGAGACCTCTGGGACAACATTAAATGCACCAACATTCAAATTATAGGTGTTTCAGAAGAAGAAGAGAAAAAGAAAGGGACCGAGAAAATATTTGAAGAGGTTATAGTCAAAAATTCCCTAATATGGGAAAGGAAATAGTCAAGTCCAGGAAGCGCAGAGAGTCCCATACAGGATAAATCCAAGGAGAAACACACCAAGGCACATATTAATTAAACTATCAAAAATTAAATACAAAGAAAAAGTATTAAAAGCAGCAAGGGAAAAGCAACAGATAACATACAAGGGAATCACCATAAGTTTAACAGCTGATCTTTCAGCAGAAACTCTGTAAGCCAGAAGGGAGTGGCAGAACATATTTAAAGTGATGAAAGGGAAAAACCTATAAGCAAGATTACCCAGCAAAAATCTCATTCAGATTCGATGGAGAAATTAAAACCTTTACAGACAAGCAAAAGCTACGAGAATCAGCACCACCAAACCAGCTTTACAACAAATGCTAAAGGAACTTCTCGAGGCAGGAAACACAAGAGAAAGAAAAGACCTACAATAACAAACCCAAAACAATTAAGAAAATGGTAATAGGAACACACATATCGATAACTACCTTAAATGTAAATGGATTAAATGCTCCAACCAAAAGACATAGACTGGCTGAATGGATACAGAAACAAAACTTGTATATATGCTGCCTGCAAGAGACCCACTTCAGACCTAGGGACACATACAGACTGAAAGTGAGGGTATGGAAGAAGATATTCCATGCAAATGGAAATCAAAAGAAAGCTGGAGTAGCAATTCTCATACCACACGAAATAGACTTTAAAATACAGACTATTACAAGAGACAAAGAAGGACACTACATAATGATCAAGGGATCAATCCAAGAAGAAGATATAACAATTGTAAATATTTATGCACCCAACATAGGAGCACCTCAATACATAAGGCAAACAGCCATAAAAGGGGAAATCAACAGTAACACAATAATAGTAGGGGACTTTAACCCCCCACTTTCATCAATGGACAGATCACCCAAAATGAAAATAAATAAGGAAACACAAGTTTTAAATGATACATTAAACAAGATGGACTTAATTGTTATTTATAGGACATTCCATCCCAAAACAACAGAATACACTTTCTTCTCAAGTGCAAATGGAACATTCTCCAGGATAGATCATATCTTGGGTCACAAGACAAGCCTTGGTAAATTTAAGAAAATTGAAATGGTATCAAGTACCTTTTCCGACCACAAGGCTATGAGACTAGATATCACTTACAGGAAAAAATCTGTAAAAAATACAAACACATGGAGACTAAACAATATGCTACTAAATAACCAAGAGATCACTGATGAAATCAAAGAGGAAATCAAAAAATACCGAGAAACAAATGACAATGAAAACACGACAGCCCAAAACCTATGAGATGCAGCAAAAGCAGTTCTGAGAAGGAAGTTTATAGCAATAGAATCCTACCCCAAGAAACAAGAAACATCTCTAATAACCTAACCTTACACTTAAAGCAATTAGAGAAAGAAGAACAAAAAACCCCAAAGTTAGCAGAAGGAAAGACATCATAAGGATCAGATCAGAAATAAATGAAATGAAGGAAACAGCAGTTAAGATCAATAAAACTAAAAGCTGATTCTTTGAGAAGATAAACAAAATTAATAAACCATTAGCCAGACTCATCTAAAAAAAAAAAGAGAGAAAACTCAAGTCAATAGAATTAGAAATGATAAAGGAGAAGTAACAACTGACACTCCAGAGATACAAAGGATCATGAGAGATTACTACAAGCAACTACATGCCAATAAAATGGACAACTGGGAAGAAATGGACAAATTCTTAGAAAAGCACAACCTTCCAAGACTGAACCAGGAAGAAATAGAAAATATAAACAAACAAATCACAAGCACTGAAATTGAAACTGTGATTAAAAATCTTCCAACAAACAAAAGCCCAGGACCAGATGGCTTCACAGGCAAATTCTATCAAATATTTAGGGAAGAGCTAACACCTATCCTTCTCAAACTCTTCCAAAATATAGCAGAGGGAGGAACACTCCCAAACTCATTCTACGAGGCCACCATCACCATGATACCAAAACCAGACAGATGTCACAAAAAAAAAAAAAAAACTACAGGCCAATATCACTGATGAGCATAGATGCAAAAATCCTCAACAAAATACTAACAAACAGAATCCAACAATGCATTAAAAGGATCATACACCATGATCAAGTGGGGTTTATCCCAAGAATGCAAGGATTCTTCAATATACACAAATCAATCAATGTGATAAACCATAGTAACAAATTGAAGGAGAAATGCCATATGATCATCTCAATAGATGCAGAAAAAGCTTTTGACAAAACTCAACATGCATTTATGATAAAAACCCTCCAGAAAGTAGGCATAGAGGGAACTACCTCAACATAATAAAGGCCATATAAGACAAACCCACAGCCAACATCGTTCTCAATGGTGAAAAACTGAAACCATTTCCACTAAGATCAGGAACTAGACAAGGTTGCCCATTCTCAGGTCTATTATTCAACCTAGTTTTGGAATTTTTAGCAACATCAATCAGAGAAGAAAGAAATAAAAGGAATCCAAATCAGAAAAGAAGAAATAAAACTGTCACTGTTTGCAGATGATATGATACTATACATAGTGAATCCTAAAGATGCTACCAGAAAACTACTAGAGCTAATCAATGAATTTGGTAAAGTTGCAGGATACAAAATTAATGCACAGAAATCTCTTGAATTCCTATACACTAATGATGAAAAATCTGAAAGAGAACTTAAGGAAACACTCCCATTTACCACTGCAACAAAAAGAATAAAATACCTAGGAATAAACCTACTTAAGGAGACAGAAGACCTGTATGCAGAAAACTAGAAAACACTGATGAAAGAAATTAAAGATGATACAAACAGATGGAGAGATGTACCATGTTTTGGGTTGGAAGAATCAACATTGTGAAAATGACTATACTACCCAAAGCAATCTACAGATTCAATGCAATCCCTATCAAACTACCAATGGCATTTTTCACAGAACTAGAACAAAAAATTTCACCATTTGTATGGAAACACAAAAGACCCCGAATAGCCAAAACAACCTTGAGAAAGAAAAACGTAGCTGGAGGAATCATGGTCCCTGACTTCAGACTATACTACAAGACAGTATGGTACTGGCACAAAAACAGAAATATAGATCAATGGAACAGGATAGAAAGCCCAGAGATAAACCCACACACCTATGGTCACCTTATCTTTGATAAAGGAGACAAGAATATACAATGGAGAAAAGACAGTCTCTTCAATAAGTGGTGCTAGAAAAATTGGACAGCTACATGTAAAAGAATGAAATTAGAACACTGCCTAACACCATACACAAAAAATAAACTCAAAATGGATTAAAGACCTAAATGTAAGGTCAGACACTATAAAACTCTTAGAGGAAAACATAGGCAGAACACTCTATGACATAAATCACAGCAAGATCCTTTTTGACTCACCTCCTAGAGAAATGGAAATAAAAACAAAAATAAACAAATGGGACCTAATGAAACTTAAAACTTTTTGCACAGCAAAGGAAACCATAATCAAGATGAAAAGACCACCCTCAGAATGGGAGAAAATATTTGCAAACAAAGCAATTGACAAAGGATTATCTCCAAAATATACAAGCAGCTCATGCAGCTCAATATCAAAAAAACAAACAACCCAGTCCAAAAATGGGCAGAAGACCTAAATAGACATTCTTCCAAAGAAGATATACAGATTGCCAACAAACACATGAAAGGATGCTCAACATCACTAATAATTAGCAAACTGCAAATCAAAACTACAATGAGGTATCACCTCACACTGGTCAGAATGGCCATCATCAAAAAATCTACAAACAATAAATGCTGGGGAGGGTGTGGAGAAAAGGGAACCCTCTTGCACTGTTGGCAGGAATGTAAATTGATACAACCACTATGGAGAACAGTACGGAGGTTCCTTTAAAAACTAAAAATAGGGCTTCCCTGGTGGCTCAGTGGTTGAGGGCCTGCCTGCCAATGCAGGGCATGCAGGTTCGTGCCCCAGTCCGGGAGGGTCCCACGTGCTGCGGAGCAGCTAGGCCCGTGGGCTGTGGCCGCTGGGCCTGGATGTCCGGAGCCTGTGCTCCGCGACGGGGGAGGCCACAGCAGTGAGAGGCCCACGTACCGCAAAAAAAAAAAAAAAAAAAAAAAGCCTGAAAATAGAACTACCATATGACCCAGCAATCTCACTACTGGGCATATACCCTGAGAAAATCATAATTCAAAAAGAGTCATATACCACAATGTTCATTGCAGCTCTATTTACAATAGCCAGGACATGGAAGCAACCTAAGTGTCCATCGACAGATGAATGGATAAAGAAGATGTGGCACATATATACAATGGAATATTACTCAGCCATAAAAAGAAATGAAATTGAGGCAGCTGGACCTAGAGACTGTCATGTAGAGTAAAGTAAGTCAGAAAGAGAAAAACAAATACCATAAACTAACACATATATATGGAATCTAAAAAAAAAAAAATGGTACTGATGAACCTAGTTGCAGGACAGAAATAAAGATGTAGAGAATGGACTTGAGGACATGGGGAGGGGGAAGGGTAATCTGGGATGAAGTGAGAGAGTGGCATGGACATATATCCAGTACCAAATGTAAAATAGATAGGTAATGGGAAGCAGCCGCATAGCACAGGGAGATCAGCTCTGTGCTTTGTGTCCACCTAGATGGGTGGGATAGGGAAAGTGGGAGGGAGACACAAGAGGGAGGGGATATGGAGATATATGTATATGTATAGCTGATGCACTTTGTTATACAGCAGCAACTAACACAACATTGTAAAGCAATTATACTCCAATAAAGATATTAAGAAAAAATGAGCTCATAATACTCTAAAATATAGCCACTTATTAGTTGTATGATTGTGGACGAGTCATTTATCCCCCTTGGTATCTCAGTATCCTGATGTGAAAAAAAAAAGAATATATTTTGGAAGTTCTAATTCTGTCCTCCGTGTCTCTTAACTGCTCTTTTCTGTTTTTTGCACCTTTATCTCTGTGCTGCATTTAGATTATTTCCTCGGGTCTATTTTCTAGCTAGCGTTCTTTCCTCCTGATCATAATGCTAATTATCTTTTCTTTTCACAGGTAAATTTTTCCCCAGATAAATGCCTAGTTTCCTTGCCATTTCCTCTGGCTGGTGAGAGGAGTTTTAGTCATTTCACAGAAATACCTCAGCTCTGTGCCCAAGATCCAAATCCTGAACACACCTGTTAGTGTAGAGATTCAACTCCCAGCCCACAGCTGTTGAAGCCAATATTTTCCCCTAATGTCCCCGTTTGAAGCCATTTCCTTCTATCCTGGCTTCAGTCCTTCTCATTCCCCAGCAATTCATGACTTTTTCGTTCTTTCCATGTCTGGTACCTGAGGATTTCCCTTTCTTGAATTTGAGCTTCATTAAGTATTTGAAAATATATTTGTTAACTTTTTATCCAACAAATATATCTATGTGTGCCAAGAGAAGGTGAGGGCAGATTTTTGATATCAGCTGTCCTGTTGACTGGAACTCTAGCAACTGAAGTAAATTTTTTTACTGTACCAAAGGATCATTTTTCTCAAATGCTATGTGTGACAGATGCTTTAAGTTACTGTTCTCCTTTTCATAGAGTCTTTCCTATGTTTCTCTATGTAAAACACAAATTCTTCCAGAGCGTCAAAATGCTTTGCTTTTTATTTGCTTGTTTCTGCAGGCTGCAGAACGACATGAATTTTAACAAGTTGGAACCTGGCAAAGAAGGCAAAGTGGCGTGAAGAAGCTGCGTTGGCTGCACAGGGCAAGGCTAAATGATAGTCTAACTGACAAAGTGATCATCTGGCCATCATCACTGTTGTCAGCAACGATAAAAGATAGGTAAAAGATACTATTTAACAAAATACTTGCCAAGGTTTTATTTTGGTAACAAGAACCACAAGTCTTTTATTTCTACTTTTTAGTAAACTTTTATTGAAGTATAACATACATTCAGAGAGTGCACAAAGTGTATACAGCTTGATAGATTTTTTTTGTGTGCGGTAAGCGGGCCTCTCACTGCGGTGGCCTCTCCCGTTGCGGAGCACAGGCTCTGGACACACAGGCTCAGAGGCCATGGCTCACGGGCCCAGCCACTCCGCGGCATGTGGGATCTTCCCGGACCGGGGCACGAACCCGTGTCCCTTGCATCAGCAGGCGGACTCTCAACCACTGCGCCACCAGGGAAGCCCTAGATTTTTACATAGTGAACACACTCGTAAACCACTGCCTAGGTCAAGATGTAGAACATCATCAAGAGCACGTCAGAACCTTCCTTTCTGCCCTCTGTCAGTGATTACCCTCCACAGATAACCATCGTTGTGAGTTTTATCACCATAGATTATTTTTGCCTGTATTCAGACTTCATATAAATAGATTACACAATATACACTTATGAGTGTGAATTCTTACACTCAGCATTATATTGTGAGATTCATCCACAGATTGTAGCATGTGTTCGTTCATTTTTATTGTGTTATAGTATTCCATTGTATGAATATGCCACAGTTTATCTGAATATTTGGTCCAGTTTTTGGCCACTAAAGATAATGCTAAAATGAGCATTCTGTGCATGTCATTAAAACATTGTTGAATTAAATCACTAAGGGCTCTTTTAAACCTAAACTAATTTTCAACCAAAGTTCTACTGTATTTGGTGATTGGTTAGTCCCTCTGGGTATTCTTTTCATACTTTGCAACTAGATGAAACAGGTTTAGAAAGTCTTATAAACTGAGAAGTATGAATTTCAAAAGCTATTTTTAATTGATAAAAGTACTAAAACAGTAATTGTAAAAGCAATTATAAAAAGACGAAAAAGGGGCTTCCCTGGTGGTGCAGTGGTTGAGAGTCCGCCTGCCGATGCAGGGGACACGGGTTCGTGCCCCGGTCCGGGAAGATCCCACATGCCGCGCAGCGGCTGGGCCCGTGAGCCATGGCCACTGAGCCTGCGCGTCCGGAGCCTGTGCTCCGCAACGGGAGAGGCCACAGCAGTGAGAGGCCCGCGTACAAAAAAAAAAAAAAATGTACAGTGAAAGTACAATAGTGCTTGCTTCAACAGCATGTATACTAAATTAGAATGATATGGAGATTATGGCCCCTGCACAAGGATGACATGCAGATTCCTGAAGCGTTCCATATTTTTTCATCACAAGGAAAACAATTGTTTTCTTTTGGGGGGGATATCTATGTGAGTGATGGATATTAATTAAACTTACTGTGGTAATCATTTCACAATAATTGTAAGTCAAATCACTACACTTACACCTTAAACTTAAAACCACAAGTGACTAACACTTGTTTGTGGATGAAAAGTTAGTTACTCCTGTGGTTCAAGAAGGAAAGAAAAAATACTTACCTTGCCTGTCTTATAAACAGCATAAAAGATTAATACATGAAGTATATGTTCTTATTCTGAAATTGTGGCTGCAGGGAGTAGGGCATTAAGAACAGGGCTTTTTTGTTTTTACGAATCCTGTTTTCCCTTAAGTTACGTCATTTTATGTACCAACCTATTCTCTTTCACTTATTTTTTTTAACATTGGTAAATCCTAGATCAAAGGTTTCATACTCTTCCATTCCATCTGCTATCTGCCTCTTTGGATGGTGGCCATACTCTTGTGTACTGGTACAGAAGATTTCATCATGTAAAGCCATGGCTGACCTTTTGATCTGATCATATTTTTCATCTTGACATAACACTGCTATATCTTCAGCCTTCAGGAGGGAAGTCCATTGTTCCCACCACAAACACTGAAAGGGAAAATATTTTCAATTAAGTTTCAACTAGTTTGTTTTATTTAAATTCACTTATCATGTAATCTGAAAATATCAGTTTTGTAATAACTATTGTTCTATTCTTTAACACATAAACGTACAGATTCTCATTTGAACCTGAAAAAATGATATAGTAATTCTAAATCTGTATGCACAAAAATAATGTAGTATGTAAATATAGCCAGAACTCCAAGGAAAAAAATGAATAAACCCACTATCACCTTGGGAAATTTTAACACACCTCTCTTAGAAACTGACAAATTAAGCTGAATAGTAAAGATATAAATTATGTGAATCAATTAATAAAACAAATTCTTTTCTAGCATGCACGCAACATTTCACTAAAACTGAGCACATACTAGGTCATGAAGCACATTTCATCAACTTTTAAACTACATGTAATCACATCACAACTTAGAAATTAAGGCTATGTTTTTAAAGTTTGAAGATTTAAAGACACATTTCTAAATGACTCTTTGGTCAAAGAGTAAATCATAATGGGAGTTTTAAAATTCTTAGAGCTGAATGATAAGAAAAAGCTATATATTAAAGCTTGTGGAATGCAACTGAAGTGGTACTTCAAAGTAAATTGTTAGCCTCAGAAAATGCTTTTCTTAGAAAAGAAAGGTTTAAAAAAATGTGTAAACATCCCTAAGAAATTAGAAAAAATTGAATACATCCAAAGGAAATAAAATATTGGAAATTATAAAATTAATGTTGCTAAAACTCAGCCTCTGTTCACCGGTGCCGAATAGAAACGCGGAGACAGAGTTTGGGGTGAAGTAGAAATGAGTAGCTTTTATTGCTTTGCCAGGCAAAGGGGGCCACAACGGGCTAATGCCCTCAAGACTGTGTGCCCCCCGTGGAGGGGATAGTGAGTTTTATAGTGTTCAAGGAGCAGGGTGTGATCAGCTGTGGACATTCTTCTGATTGGTTGGTGGTGAGGTAATTGGGAGTCAGCATCATGACCCTTCTGGTTCCAACCAGTCTGGTCTGGAGTCTACATGCTTGTGGGGAGCAGACAGAACTTCTTCCACCTGGTGGGGGAGTCAGTATCTGCAAAACAGCTCAAAGGACAGGGCTCAGAATATTATCTACAGCCCTTGGGGAAGAACTAAAGGTCCTTGACTCTGTTTAATGGCTAAAGAATTATTATTTTGTATTGCTTGACTGTTTTCCTTTCTTTCTGCATTTTCTCACTTCTCTGATTGATTTTATTCTTTGATTAAATTCTTTCTACAGACAAAAGCCAGGCAGAGGACATGGATGGGGTCTGTCCTGGGAAGGTCTCATAGAGTCCTGTTCGGTTACATTAGGAGCAGAAACTAATGAGGTAAATGCAAACATAGAATTTAGAGGATCACTATAACCTAATTTGGCAAATGTCATCAAGATAAAAGAAAAAAGTTACAAGAGAAAAAAATTAGCAATGAAAAAAGGGATGAAAGCCAAAAGAACATTATAAATTGGTATGTCATCTTTCCCTCTGGCCAAAATGGAATAATAGGGACAAGAGTCACTCTCCTGCCACAAACAACTAAAAAATCAGACAGAAATATAAAATAACAGTTTCCAGACACTGTACATCAGGCACTCAAGGACAGTGATCTGTAAAATAGAGGAAATAAGTTAGTTGGGCCCTATGATTGCTCCACTTTACTGCCTAGAGAGTTTCAAGACTGCAGGACATAGAAGGGAAACCCAGGTGGAACTTAGAATTCTCTCTGAGTTGAGGAGAAAGAGTGGGAGGCCAGGGAAGATAAGACAACCAGATTTCACAGAGTAGAGTATCAAAGTGACAGAGCTGCACAGATAGCTCCAGAGATCTGCAGCTGAGTACTGATGACCACATGTAACTACTACCCAATACCATGAAAAGAACCACCTGAAAGAACAAGGAGAAACAATTTTTGGAGCTCACACATGGCCAAGAATAGTTTCCAGACAAAGTGGAAACCCTTCTGTTTCATAGAGTAGCAGAGTACTAGGAATAGTATTGTCTCAGTAAAAAAAACAGAAAATAAAAGCTATCTGTGCTTGCCTTACAAAGTTCAAAAGCAAGCCTTTATGTAAAGAATAAAAATTTCTCCAAGTTACTTAATTTTTCTGATAACAAAGCTCAAGAATATACATATATGTGTGTGTATGTGTATATATATATATGTGTATATATATATATATATATATATATATATATAATCTAATATCTAATAGCCAACAAAGTAACATTCACAATGCCTGGTATCCAATAAAAAATTACCAGATGTGCACAGAACGCATGCCAATGTAAAATACAACCCATAGTATGGAGAAAAATCAATAAAAAGGAAGACCAAGAAATGACACAGATGATAGAATTAGCAGACAAGGACAATATAACATAACATCTATAATTCTACTTGCTATGTTCAACACAGTGGAGGAAAGCTTGAGCATGGTAAGAAAAAACATGGAAGATATAAAACAGACCCAAATAGAACTTCTAGAAATAAAATATACAAAATATCATATGAAAAATACACTAATGAAATTAAGAGCAGATTAGACACTAATCTTGTCGATTAGTGAACTTGAAGACAAAGCAAGGAAAATTATCCCAAATGAAACACATATTGAAAAACAACTGAAAAAGAAATGAACAAAGCATCAGTAAGCTGCATGACTATTTTGGGCAGCCTAATATAAGTGGAATTGGAATTTTAAAAATATTTGAAGAAATAATGATTAAAATGTTTCCAAATTTGATGAAAACTATAAACTCACAAACCCAAGAGGCTCAGCTAACTGCAAGAACAAGAAACATGAAAAAAAGGCACACCAAGTTACATCATAATCAAATTGCTTAAAATCAGTGACAAAGAAAAAAATTTTTTAAGCAGAGAAAAGTTAACATTACACACAAAGGAACAACGATTAAGAATGATAACAAACTTCTTGTCAGAAACAAAGCAAGTAAGATGACAGTGGGGGCAACATCTTGAAAGAACAAAATGTGTTTGGAATTCTATAACCAGTAGAAATATCTTTTAAAAATGAAGGTGAAATAAAGGTTTATGTTGGCATACAAAAGCTAACAGAATTGATCACCAGCAACTTACAATACAAAAATATAAGTCCTTCATGCAGAAGGAAAATGATATCAGATAGAAATCTAGATCTACACAAAGAATTGAAGAATAGTAGAAATGGTAACTATGTGGGCAAATATATTTTTTAAATCCTTTATAATTTATTTAAACCTTTTAAAAATAGTGGGCTGTTTAAAGCAAAATTTTTAAAATGCATTGTGGAGTTTATAACATGTAGAAAAATCTGACAGTAGCAAAAAGGCAGAGAGGGAGAAAAAGGAAGTTTACTGTATTAAGCTTCTTATACCACTGTCAATGAATAGAAAAATAATGCCATATATGTAATTTATGTTTCTAATAGCCATGTTAAAAAGTCAAAATAATCAGTGAAATTAATTTTAAAAGAATATTTTACTTAATCCAATGTCCAAAATATTATTTTAGCAAATAACTGTCCTCAGTTTGCCTTAAATAAAACTCTTTTCTATTCCTATTATAGTTTATTATTTGTCAATAACATTTATGAAGACAATTATAAAATTTTGTTGAAATACAGTACGGAAGATATAAATACATGGTGAGCTATATAACTTGTTCATGGATAGGAAGAGTTAGTATCATTAAGATGTTAATTCCTCCAAAATTGTCCTATGGATTACATGTAATTTCATCCAAAATCCCTAAGGGACTTTTCATGGAATTGAACAAGTGACTGCTACGTTTATATGGAAATGCAAAGAGCTAAGACGATCCTAAACAAAAGCAAAATAGAACTTTCCCTATCAGACATCATGGTGTAGTCACAAAATGGATTAGTATACAGCAAGGAAAATGAACGAACCACAGATACATGCATCAATATGAATGAATCTCAAAAAATATTAACATTGAGCCGAAACAAAAGACAACAGATATAAAAAATATTCCAGTTTACATATTTAGAAAACAGGCAGGGGAATCTGTATTTCTTAGGGATACATACATGAGATGAAACTGAGGAAAAGCACAGGGATTATTAATAAAATCCAGAGTAATATCTACAAGGGACTGATAATAATTAATTAAGCTGGATGGTGAATACACAGGTGTTCATGTTGTTATTCAAAGTGTCTTCTTACACATTATTCTCTTTGTGTATATTTTATAATAAAACAAACTTACTGTGGTAATCATTGTGAAATGATTACCACAATAAGTTTAATTAATATCCATCATCTCACAGTCATGCTGAAACCTAAACAAAGAATATATTAAATTTTGCTGAAACCCTAAACCTGCTAAAACCCTAAACAAAGAATATATTAAATTTTGCCATGGGAATAGGAGGGATCCCTCAAAAGTAATGTCCAAAGTTTAAAACTCCCAATTTTTAAATAACAGGTACTTTGGGGAATTGCACATTAAATTCCCTAAACTGCCTACTATTTCCAAATTTAAATATTTATGCATAAACTAGTGAACATTCCAAGCTCTTTACTTGGTGGGGTTGCTCCCAATTAACATTTTAGTTCTGGTAGTGCTATACAGCAGTGCTTGCAAGTGCAACTACTTGAAATTTTTATTTTAAAACAGAATGGAAAATTGAAATGTTAAAGTGCTACTAATAATGATATGATGTATGTGTCTCTTAAAACTTAAACTACTGAAGCAAACATGAAAATCATTAGATGTCCTGAAAGGGGGGAATCATGCTCATTTAATTTCAGTGGTAAACAAATATGAAAGGAAAAAAAATGAAAGAACAAATATACAACTGAGCAAACATAATTAAAGGGTATGCTTAAGGATTTCTGGGACGGGAACTCCACTATGTGTTTAAATCTATTGTTTGACCTGTACATTATATTTTCATACATTTTCAGGAATTCATTTCCCACTAAAATTGCCGACCACTTTACTGGGAGCAAGAAACTCTAAAAATAATTGATCCAATTACTTTCACTACTCTGTGATTAACATAGTTTCAAATACTGAAGGAAATGATGCCAGCCAAAGCAAACAAACACCCCCCCCACCAAAAAAAAAAAAAATGAACAACAGAAAACCATGGTAGTGGAAGAATAAAAAAATGAAAACACTAAGCTAGGAGGACCCAAGCTTGGCTACTGTGTGATTTTGTGTTTCACAGTACATTAAGAAAGTTAAATCAGACATTCCCTCCTATTTATTAGGTTTAAAACTCTAAGCCTTAAATAAATGCATTGTATTGCACTAAAATAACAGAAAAGGAAAAATATTCTCAGTTGAAACATGTGACTGTCCCACTAACTGCCAAGACTTGAGCTACAAAGATAAATTGGATATGTTCCCCATTACAGCTGAATATACAAGTTCTAAAGTAAAAGCAACATGCTACTTTATCAGCTAATGCTACCAATGAAATCTTACTGGTTTTAGAAAGGGGATGGAATTTTAATGAATCAGGGCATCTATTTTTGCTTTATTAGGCATACACAATCATAAATGAAAACAAATGAAACAGACACACTTATATAAATGCAATTGTAAAATAGTATTTTATTATTTTTAATATAGTGCTGTAACATTTCATAATATTGCATACTACTCAAATGTTGGTTTATTTAGTTTGGCAAGAATATCTTCCCCTCATCCCACTTCCCAATTCGAATTTAAAGATGCATTATCCTTTTAGAGATCCATCATATTGGCTCCTAATATGTTACATTTCATAAAACAGTAATGCTATGAACTAAAATGAGTAAAGGTTAACAACAATTACTTTGATTTCACAGTTTCACAAAGCAGCCAGTAGATTGCTGAATTTAGAACAGCAACAAAAATCCACTAAGATTTTCTATTATAATTACTTTTTCTATAATGCTCCTTTTTTTTTTTTTTAAAGAAGATGTTGGGGGTAGGAGTTTATTAATTAATTTATTTATTTTTGCTGTGTTGGGTCTTCGTTTCTGTGCAAGGGCTTTCTCTAGTTGTGGCAAGCGGGGGCCGCTCTTCATCGCACTGCGTGGGCCTCTCACTATCGTGGCCTCTCTTGTTGCGGAGCACAGGCTCCAGACGCACAGGCTCAGCAGCTGTGGCTCACGGGCCTAGTTGCTTCGCGGCATGTGGGATCCTCCCAGACCAGGGCTCGAACCCGTGTCCCCTGCATTAGCAGGCAGATTCTCAACCACTGCGCCACCAGGGAAGCCCCATAATGCTCCTTCTTGAGAGAAGAAAAAATATGAAGGCAAAGGTAATGCTTTGTCCAACAAAAGTCCTTTATCCAAAAAATCAACCTTTATCTGCAAATAGATTTTACAATTACCAAATGATATGCTGTTTCTGTGCCAACAGATTTTATCACTTTTTTTGGTTTTTATTTTTTGCTTTCTTCATCTAGTGCTACCAGCAAGTGAACAAAATGACACTAAAAATTAAGTTCTAGGAACAATTTTCAAATTAAAACTTAGAGTAAAAAACACCCCAGGGCATTGAGTCAAGTACTTACAAATATAAAACAAGTAAGCATAATTGCATAGATTAGCTAGTAAAAATTCAAATTCAGACAAAAATAAAACACCGAATTTAATTAAATAAAAGTAAAGGACTCTTTCAAGTATTCTCTTGATTTTTACATTAATGTTGCATGCACTGCCCTTTTACAACATGTTTTCATTTGTTTTTTGGCACAGTTTCTCTCAGATTAAAATATAATAAATCTTAGGAAAGCAAGTTGAAAATTTTTCCCACAAGGGTCAGTGAAGATTAATGAAAATACATTTTGGAGCATTTAAAATAGTACATTTGAAAAGAGTAGTCATATTAAAAAAATTTTTAGGAACAAAGTATTTGCTAGTATTGGTTCAATAAAGTCATCACCACACCAACTATTACATATTACCCCCCTTGCATTCAAATCTAATCAAATTAATTACCCAAGTTACAGATCCAATGAATTAAATATAACTATATATAAATGCTTAAAATATGGTCAAATTTTATACTTAGAGATATAATGCTTGTTTCACTGGCAAAAATTTAAAAATCCTCCCCTCAAAGGTCATTCTATTATTTCTATTATTTTTCCTTCTGTAAGAACTATTTTGTTTGAAAGACTTAGCTTAGAGATTTATTAATGTGACTACAGGGTCCTCAAAAAAAAAGCAGGCACAGCTGGTTAGTTTATGAATTATGCTGCATTAACAAGTTCAATTGATTAGAAAGAGTGGAACACCCTGTCACCTGATACGTAGACTATCTGCATCACAAAAAAGTGTTTATCTGATAAATTCTCCATCAATTTGGTGATCTTTAATATAACTACCCTGTTCTTTTGAATATACATATACTGAACTTCATAACTTTTACTACAATAAAAAGGGCACAGATACAATCTTCTACTTAACAATATAAAAGAGGTTTGGCAGATGCAGTCAGCATTGTGGACACCATTTAAACCTGTATTCCATAGCTTGTAGGTTTTTAAGTGTCTTGCCAAAAGCTTAGTTTCATGATATTTAATTTACAAAGTGTCATACTATTTAAAAGTACTCCTATATACATTTTCTTCTTGTAACATACCTCTGATTTCCAGCAGAAACATTATAAATGCTATCATAAATGAAATCTTTCTTTACAGAATAGACTATGAATCATATCAAAAATGCTTTTAGTTCCCATCTTAAAACATCAGTAAACTAATTTTTAAACAAGTATTTTAGGTATACAATTGGAAATGTAAATAGCCTGCACATAACTATAATAATGAAAAGACTGATTCAACAGTACCATATCTGCTTAGAAAACTACCAAGTATAGTACTGTGAGAAAAACACACACATATATGTATCTGTAAATAAATATATATATATAATTTTCTATTGAAACTTTTTTTTTAAAGTTTCACAGTATGAAGAGGTTTTCGCTGTTAATACATAAACACATACATTATACTGGCGAATCTGATACAAATGTAATCTAATACGATGGTTCATTAACAAGCAGCAGTTTGACCCTCTGAGGATCACCAAAGAGGAAAAAAATCCTAATATAGGGTTCAACCAATTAAAGAATCCTAAGTAATTTTCATGAATATCATCCTTTTGTATCCAAACCATTAAGTGCATTTAATAAAATTTAACACATAACAAGGTGATTTCTTCAGGAGAATTTTGCCATTCAAGTACCTAAGTTCATTATTACACAGAAAGTGAAACTTTTCAATTACTGCTCTGAAAAATCAGAGAAAGGAATACAGTATTATTTTTGCTATGCAGCACTACTTTAGATTCATGATGGCATCTCTGTCATGATGCTCTTTAAAATGAGCAGTGAAAAAATAACAAAACACTATTTCAAAAATGTTAGCATATTTGGTCAAAATACAAAATATACTAATATAATAGCATTTATATGTTAAAAACACAAACATTTAAATGTTGTGTAATCATTTTAATGTGTTCAACATGAAGAACAGCTTCTCTCTTCACAATTGCCACATTTTAATTGATTATCAGTACAATATTTCTTCTGTATTTTATAACTTTTACAGGTTTTCTGTTGTAAGTTTTTTTTGCAAAGTATAACCTATAGCACAGTGATTTATAATTTAAGGTAATAGCTATTTTCACATTCTAATTTAGCTTTTTCTCTGTTTCATGCTTCTGAAGCTCTTTTGTTTTGTTTTTGCTTTGAGAGGTAGATTTAGTAAAGAATGGGCATGTCAAACTTACTGCCAAAATGCAATTATCGACAGCTGTACTGCTAATGTGCAGTTTCCAAGAATGCTAGAAAAATTCAGAACCATTATTGTAATACTTTACCAAAGTTTTCCTTTTCAGGCTTAAATTATTAAATAATCTCATAATGTATTTAACTGTTCACAAACAGATACAAAAAAAAGATAAAACAATGAAAGACATATACAGGCACACCAAAATAACAACAAAACTATAATAAAAGTTTGCATATGGATGGAAACTTTTGTTTTGTTTTGCTTTTTAAAAGTGCATTAACGTCTTTCTTTTTTGTTCTACATAAAAACACATCAAATATTCCTAATGACATTACAAGAAAGGGGAGATATCTGAAGCTACCCTTTTAAGCCATTAATTTTTCCTCCTACCACGTTAAAGTTGAAACCCTTCCATTGGTGCTTCCTGCTGCTGAAATACAAACTGTTGTTGGTTTTCATCCACTTGAGGTACAATACTGGAGTCATCATCTTCTACACCAAAGTAATGTTCAATAAGATCAAAAGCCTTTTGGTAAATTTCCTGATTTTCATGGCTTTGCAGAAATTCGATTTTATCCAGGCCTATTAATGCAAAGCATATGTACAAAAACAAAGTTGTTACTCAAATTAAGTTGTTACTCAAATTTCAACATATATATAAGTCAAAATAATGAATCAGTAGCATCCATCAGTCCACTGGCAATTGGATTGTTATTTTTATCTACTTAAAAAGATTAAAATATAACTTTCCATTTACAGTTATTACAAAATATTGGCTATAGTCCCTGTGTTGTATACTACATCCTTGAGCCTATCTTACACCCAATAGTTTGTACCTCCCACTCCCCCACCCCACTGGTAACCACTAGTTTATTCTATAAAAGTCTGCTGCTTTTTTGTTATATTCACTAGTTAGTAGTATTTTTTAGATTCTACATATAAGTGATATCATAACTTTTAACTAATTTTTGCACATACTGATAGCCAACACTTATACTTCAAGAATGAAAGAATGGGGCAATGTGGTATGAAGAATAAGCACAGGCTGGGGAGTAGGAAGATCATAGACTCCACCCTTCTAGTTGTGTGATTTTTCCCAAATAAGTTTGGTTCCTCTGTACTTTAGTTTCTGAATTTTAAAATGACAGTTTTACATTATGTAACTCGACAAGTTGTTTCCAGAGTAATTGTGCTAAATAAAAAGCACAAAAAGGGAAAGCAACAAAATAAAAATAAAAAAACTAAAATACAAGCAAGCTACCACACAAGTTCTCTCACAGAATGAGATAACAGGTATCAATAAGGATAAATGAATACTATTTGCAAATCCAATACAGCCTATAAGTGAAACTGGAAAAGTTCACTTCAATAGTATAAGGAGAATCTACAGTGCTCTATTTTATTGCTTACAAGAAAATAATCTACATATAAGTCTGGGTGATGCTAAAAATCTTTTTCACTTATTACAGATAAACCTCTTCAATTATATGATTGCAGGATATAAGGAATAAGCAAAGTAGTCATATCTATATACAATCATAGAACAGTCTAAACTCTAGTATAACTTGGGATCAAAATAATGATTGTAGTAAGGAACTATTCTTGAATCAGTGATTGATATCTTTTATTTGTATGATGTTTTAACCATTGACATTATATAATTTGAAATAAAGGCAAAGTGATCTCCCAGGCTTGGTTCAAGAATCACAAATAAAAGCTTGACTCAACCATATAATATAATAGGACTTAAGACAGAAAATGAATATTTAATGGAAATATATTGAGAGGAAAAAAAACTGACTTAGATTCATGTGTTATCCTAAAATAAATTCCATGTGAGTTAAGTTAAATATTTCAAGACTCCAATCAGAAAAATCTAGCCAATAAATAAAATAATTTTCATCAAATCTCTGTGAGGACAATGACTTTATAAACTTTGAAGGAATAGAATATTAGGCTGAACCATTTATTAATTATAAAAGAACATGGTTTATCTCATTAAATTAAAAAGGTAAAAAGGATGGGAGAAAAGCTGTATTAAAATAAACTATAAAATAAAATTAATTCAAATTTTTACAAAAAAATGACAAGTTGGTAACTGGACAAAGTATAATAAATATGTAATTGAGATAAGGAAATATACTAACACATGGAAAATACACACCACTTTCTACATGAAATAAAACAAGAAACATAGAAAAGCAACTTGGTGGTACCATTTTACATTGGCTAAAGCAGCAAAATCAACGAAACAAGTAAGAGGCAGTGATACTGCCGAGTTAACATGCCTTCAGAAAGCAAAATGAGAAAACATCAAAAACTTAAAAAAGAAGTTTGTGCCCAAGCTCAGCCATAATATTCCTGAAATTTTATCCCCAAATATTAACTCAACAGAAGAAAAATATTAATAAATATTACATTTTTGTATATTATATTTTGTATTATCTGTATATTATTTTGTATATTTGTAAAAATATTAAAATAAATTAATATATTTTTAATAAAAATATTAAAAAATAAGCATCAGAAAGATGTTTATTTTGGCATATGTAAAGTGCAAAAGAATTGGAAACAAACTAATGGTCAACTATAAGAGTGTGGCTAGGGCTTCCCTGGTGGCGCAGTGGTTGAGAATCCGCCTGCCGATGCAGGAGACGCGGGTTCGTGCCCTGGTCCGGGAAGATCCCACATGCCGCGGAGCAACTAAGCCCGCGAGCCATGGCCGCTGGGCCTGTGCGTCCGGAGCCTGTGCTCCGCAACGGGAGAGGCCACAACAGTGAGAGGCCCGCGTACCGCAGGAAAAAAAAAAAAAAAAAAAAAAAAGAGTGTGGCTAAAGCGCCACTTAATATGGCTAAAACAGCATGCAACATTCTCTTTTTATAACATTTTGTGGCTATTGCAAATCACAGAAAATTATGCAAATCATAGAAATTATGTATTGTTTCGAGAAAATGTAAAATTTCTCCAAAATGTTAAAAGTAGAACACCAAACTATACATGGACTGCAATTATATCAATGTAAACTAATTCTGCATAAGGACAATGTAAAAAGGATGGTAACTAATAAAAAGAAATTGTTAGGATAATAGAATTAAGGGTAACTGTAAAAAAAAGATATCAAAAATATTATACTGCTTTTATACAAAATATTTTTATAGAATTAGAGGGGGAAATGCCTATGGTCGATAATTAAGAATTGACTAACTCTCAACAAAGTGGGTATATAGTGAATGTACCTTAACATAATAAAGGCCATATATGACAAGCCCACAGGTAACATCATACTCAACAGTGGAAAGCTGAAAGCTTTTCCTCGAAGATCAGGAACAAGACAATATTGTCCATTCTCATCACTTTTATTCAACATAGTAATGGAAGTCCTAGCCAGAGCAATTAGGCAATAAAAAGAAATAAAAGTCATTCAATTCAGAAATGAAGAAGTAAAACTGTCACCATTTGCAGATGGCATATTATATACAGAAAATTGTAGACCCCACCAAAAAACTGTTATAACTAATCAATGAATTCAGTAAAGCCACAGGATATAAAATCAATATACAAAAATCTGTTGCATTTCTATACCCTAAGAACAAACTATCAGAAAGAGAAATAAGGAAAACAATCCCATTTACGATTCCATCAAAAAGAATAAAATGCCTTGGAATAAACTTAACCAAGGAGGTTCATGAAAGACCTGTACAATGAAAACTATGATGAAACTGAAGAAGACACACATAAACAGAAAGACATTCTGTGCTCATGGATTAGAAGAATTAATACTGTTAAAAATGTTCATACTATCCAAAGCAATCTACAGATCCAATACAATCTCCATCAAAATTCCAACGGCATTTTTCACAGAAATATAACAATTAATCTTAAATTTGTATAGAACCACAAAAGAACCCAAATAGCCAAAGAAATCTTGAGAAAGAAGAACACAGCTGGAGGCATCATGCTCCCTGATTTACACACTATATTATAAAGCTATAATAACCAAAACAGTATAGTTTTGGCATATAAGCAGATCAGTGGAACAGAATAGAGAGCCCAGAAATAAATCCACACATATATAGTCAATTAATTTATGACAAAGGAGCCAAGAATATGCAATGGGGGAAAAGGACAGTCTTTTCAATAAGTGTTGCTGTGAAAATGATAGCTATATGCAAAAGGATGAAACTGGACCACCATCTTACACCATACTCAAAAACGAACTCCAAATGGATTAAAGACTCGAATGTAACACGTGAAACCATAAAACTCCTAGAAGAAAATATAAGCGGTAAGCTCCTTGACTTTGGTCTTGGCGATGGTTTTTTGAATTTTGTAGTTGATGCCAAAAGAAAAGACCACAAAAGCAAAGATAAACAAGTGGGACCACATCACACTAAAAAACTTCTGCACAGCAAAGGAAAATGTCAACAATATGAAAAGACAACCTATGAAATGAGAGAAAGTATTTGCAAATCATATATCTGGTAGGAGGTTAATATCCAAAATATATAAAGAATTCATATAACTCAATAGCATAAAACCAAACTATCCAATTAAAAAATGGGTAGAAGATCTGAATGGACATTTTTCCAAAGGAGATACACAGATGGCCAACAGGTACATGAAAAGATGCTCAACATCATTAATCATCAGGGAAATGCAAATCAAAACCACAACAAGATATCACCTTACACCTGTTAGAATAACTATTATGAAAAAGACAAGCTAACAAGTGTTGGCAAGGATGTGGAGAAAGGGAACCCTTGTGCAGTGTTGGTGGGAATGTAAACTGATGCAACCACTATGGAAAACAGTACAGAGGGCTCCTCAAAAAATTAAAAATATAAGTGTTGTATAATCCAGCAATTCTACTTCTGGGCATTTATCTGAAGAAAATGAAAACAATAACTCAAAAAATATATGAACCCTCATGTTCACTTCAGCATTATTTGCAATAGCCCAGACATGGAAGCAATCTAAGTATCCATCAAAGAATGAATGGATAAGGAAATGTCTATGTATGTATATATATATATATATATATACACACATATATACATATATTCATTCCACACACAGTGAAATATTATTCAGCCATACAAAAGAAGGAAATCTTGCCATTTGCAACAACCTGGATGGAGCCTGAGGGCCTTACAGTCAGTGAAACAAGTCATAGATAAAGACAAATACTGTATAATCTCACTTATATGTAGAATCTAAAAAAACAAACAAATAAACAAACAAAAAACGAGCTCATAGATACAGAGCACAGACAGATTGGCGGTTGCCGAAGGCAGCAGGTGGGGGGTGAATTATATGGGTGAAAGGGGCTGCCAAAAGGCACAAACTTCTAGTTTGTACAAGCTTTGGGGAAGTAATGTACAACAATGGGGACTATAGTTAATAATACTGTATTGTATGTTTGACAGCTTCTAAGAGAGTAAATCTGAAGAGTTCTCATTACAAGAAAAAAATTTTTAACTATGTTTCATGACATGAACTAAAATTATGCTCATTTTGCAGTATATACAAATATTGAATCGCTGTTATATACATGAAACCAATGTAATACATCACTTGTATCTCAATTTTAAAAATTGATAGTAATTATAAATTTTTGACTGCTTACCATATGCTTCTTCAATGAGGGCACAGTATGGATTAATGCCTATTCCATTCTGCTTACATTCTTGTTCTCCAAGACGTAAAATATTTTCAAGTCCATTTAAAGCCACTTGGACTATTTTAGAGTCCATAACAGTCAACAGGTCACAAAGTGGTTTAATGCAGCCTAAGGCTACCAAATACCTTCAGAGTAATTAAAAAAAGAAAAGTGGGGAAAAAACATTTTAAAAGATTTACATAAATATTATTTATATCAATGACATGAAAATATTCTTCAGCGAAATGCTACATAAACAATTAGTATTCCTATACAATCTCAAACATCAAAAAAATTTAAAATTTCACTTACATAGGAACCTGAAAATTCTTACTCTCCTTGTTTCATAATTTAACATAATTAGCAATAAATGGTATTACAAATATTACCATAAAATACATGCAAGCAAATTGGTACTTACACCTGTTTTTGCATAGCATATGAGCACTAAGAATAATGGGCTCAAGGTTTATTTTTGTTTTTGTTTTTTACTGTTAGTTAGCCCATGAAACACATGGAGTCATATGGGGGTAGGTAGAAATGAACACGGAGACGAGACATCTAAATCAAACTTCAGGAAATTTCCCACAAAAACAATTGTAGTTAATGTTCTAAAACATCTGCTATGTTTCAGAAGCACAGAAGGCTTCTAGGAGCAAAACAGGCCATGTTGTGAATAATTTTAATAAATAATGATCACAAAAACTATTCTACTCATTTCCTAATGCTTTTTTCCTTTTCTAGTTGTTATTAGCTCCTTAAAGTAAGTGATTTGTTCACTTGGCAAAAAGTCCACATTAAGCTCCTGAAGTCCATATTAAATATGCTCTGAAGCCAGGCTGCATGGCTTCAATTCCTAATTCCACTCCTTATTAGTAGTGTGATTTTTTAGTAACTTCTCTGTGCCTCAGTTTCCACATCTTGAGTGGGAATAATAATAGTACCAAACTCAGAAGGTTGCTGTGAGACACTGCAGGTATTCAGTAACAGTTAGTTTCCATTCCCCCACCCCCTGGCTTTTTAAAATGTGCATACCTTCACTGGAGCACTCATTTGCCACATACTATTACTGGGACTGATCAAATATAATTGCTGAATAACTATCTCACAGAGTTATAAAGTTAAAGTAAATAAAATACTTGAAAGTATCTGATGCCCTGCTGATGCTCAATAATTGAAAAGACTTAGCACAACAACTGGCACTCAGTAAATATTAGTGATATGAATGCTGAACCTTATCTGAGATCAAGACTTCTTCACATACATGTAGAGTTAATGAAATGGTGAAAACTGGCTAGAAAAATAATGATCTCAGTTTGGACACTTGATTCATACTAATACATTTTAAGGAATAATATATGGAACAGACACAAAGACTAAAATAAATTGAAAAAAATACAACTGTTTATAGGTGGACAAACAAACTTTGGGCCCCTAAGCAGATAAAAATAACACCAGCATTAAAAAAAATACAAGTTAGAACAAATGAAAGACCTTGTTTTATTACTGCTTGCATTCATGACACAAATGAAATGGAAATAATACTAATTAAATCAAAGAAGAGGAATGGAAAATAAAAAGCAGAGACAGATGTTATCAACATGTAGAGATATGAATCTGAGAAAAGAAGATAACAGTAGAAATGAAGGCAATAATAGACAATGATCTGCCAATAAGTAGATTTCAAAATCCTCTACGTGATTTGTAAAATGGCATAGCAGCCTGACTTCTTGTTTTATAAATTAAGAAATAAATCAAATATGCATTAGAAAATATTTCCTAAATATTCAAGAAACCTAAAAAGTCCTTAGTTTCATGAAGGGATCCTCAGAACAAGAAGATTCTGTAGGAAGTCAGGCTTTTATAGAATTGCAAAGTACAATTTTGCTATCGAGGAAAAAAGAGTGAAAGCAGGGAATTCCCTGGTGATCAAGTGATTAGGATTCTGTGCTTCCACTGCACAGGGCATGGGTTCCATTCCTGGTTGGGGAACTAAGATCCCGAAAGCTACGAGGTGCAGCCAAAAAAAAAAAAAGAGTGAAAGCAGAAGATGAAAAGAGATTTAGGAATTGATAATAAAAATTATAATAAATTATAATAATGATAATAGCTAATCTTAGTACAGACCTTAATGTTTAGGCACCGTGCTAAAGCACTTTAAATGTACAAAATTACATTTAATTGTCAACATACTACCACAAGGTACTATCCATTATTGAATCCATTTAAAAAATGAAGAACTGTGGATTAGAGAGACTAAATGACTTTGTAAAGGTCACACATCATTTACTGAAGGAACAGGATTTGAAAGCAGGCTGACTTCAAAGCCCATATACCTATTACTTATATTGTTAGTAAAAGAAACAAATAAACAATAACAGGCTAGAATCAAAAAGCTATCCTAAAAAAAAAAAAAGAATAATTTATGGAAAAATAGAAGTGAGATACTATCCATAGGTAAAGCTAACAACCAATTAGGAATGTCTATTTCCATTTTATTTTAAATAAGTGGATATATAAACTTATTAGCCATTTTATAAAGTTACATGCATGTGATTTTAATGGCCTAAAAAATACTTAATGCCCATGATAGTATATTTTTCAAATTAACACAGGCTTCTTCTTCAGATTTTTTTAACCTCTGATTTTTCATAAATAGTCTGCCAAGGAGAATGATGTTAATTATACTTTAAATGAAAAAAATAAACCACTGTGAATGAATAACTGATATAACAAATGCTGTCATTTCATATTAGAAATGCTTATGAAACTAACTTAGAAATAAATAATGTTTTAGTTTCATCAACAAATAAAAAATATGTATTATTTGAAATTTTGTCCTATTTACATTTATAAAACAGTTTAAAAAATCTGTTTCACACCTTATCTGTTCTGGAGTGCCTCCTGATGTCGCATTAGTTATCGCCCAAGCTGCTTCTTTCCTGGTGCGAAACTCTGCTTTCTGAAGAATCTCAATTAATACAGGAAAAATATTTGCATCTATAACAGCCTGAGGAGAAAAAAATAATCATAATCAATGCAAGTACTATTTTTAAAATATTAAGAAGTAGACGAATTTTGAAACTTGTTGGCTTTAAAATGTCAGACTTTTTGGAAACACCTTTGGAAATATTTTATTTCCAATCTTCCAACAAACTTTCACATACTTTCTTTTTAAGACTGGAGAATATATTAGCAGAATATAAATTTTTTTTTTTTTTTTTGCAGTACGTGGGACTCTCTCTGTTGTGGCCTCTCCCATGGCAGACCACAGGCTCCAGACGCGCAGGCTCAGTGGCCATGGCTCACGGGCCTAGCCGCTCAGCGGCATGTAGGGTCTTCCCGGACTGGGGCATGAACCCGTGTCCCCTGCATCGGCAGGTGGACTCTCAACCACTGCACCACCAGGGAAGTCCCAGAATATAAATTTTAAAGATGATAAAGCACCAGCATATGATTGATCAAAATACATTAGTAATCGCTGACTCAAGGAGCTTGATGGGACACTAATAAATCATTATTTAACAGCTTTGAGAGGAAGATCATTGCCTAACTTATATTTAAGCCTAATGAAATTCAATCCCTTTTTAAAGACTAAATATTATGTGTCAGGCACTGTACTAGAATGCCTACTACAAGTAAATGTTATTATTTTAAAGGAGGAAAGTCCAGTTGTTTAAAACACTTTTCAAGAATCTTTTTTTAGTAACTCACTAAAAAAAAAATCACCGATAAAATGCTGACTCTCGTCCAAAATGACTCCTGAGATCTTCCTGTTTTTTCGTATCTGAAAGGTATTTACCTGAATCTGAGCTCTATTTCCAGCAGTGATGTTTGAAACAGTCCAGCAGGCTTCTTTTCTGATTGACTCCTTTGAGCTGCTCAATAAGTGTAAGAGACAGGGTAATGCAGAGCAATTCAAAATTACCTAAAAGAAACAACAACAACAAAAATGGAAATAGAAAGTTTTATTGGAGAACAGCTACACAAAAATATACTAATTATTTGGTACAGATGAACCGGTTTGCAGGCCAGAAATAGAGACACAGATGTAGAGAACAAACGTATGGACACCAAGGGCGGAAAGCGGGGGGTGGTAGTGGTGGTGGGATGAACTGGGAGATTGGGATTGACATAGGTACACTAATATGTATAAAATAGATAACTAATAAGAACGTGCTGTATAAAAAATAAAATAAAATTCAAAACTTCAAAAAAATACTATTTAGAAACACAAAAATCATTCTGCATTAAAAATCATTAACTGCATTGAAAAAAAAGCAATTCCTCTCAAAGTAGAACTTAAGCACTTGCTGTCTTCTACCCTCCCAATTTGCCAAAAGTTGTTCAATGTTGGTGTAGTGAAGTGCCCTGTTCTCAACCCACTCATCTGCAAATAAAAGCAGCGTATTCAGAGGTGTGTCCTTCAAGTTTACAAATACATTCAGAGTTCGACTGATACAACTATTTGAAGAGAGATTTAGTGATTGGTCAGCAACCATCCTCTAAGTTTTGCCAAATGAAAAAAATATACAGGGAAAAATATATCTATCTAATCAACATATCTCAAACAGTATGAAAGTATCTAATTCCGTAACTGTTATGAAACCTTAATGTGTATAAGTCTGTTTGTTTCATTAAAATTTTTATTGTTCCATTTTCCATTTTCCTTTTCTAAGTAAGTATAGTCTGCTTTGTCTCTTTACATTCTTTATTCCAAGGCAAGATTAATTATGTTCCATTTTCACAGTACCTACAATGATTTACATTAAGTCTACTTGGTGAAAAACATATGAAGCAGTGCACCAAAATTCTGCTGAAAACAGTGTATATTTAGAAGTGCATTTTATTTTAAAGAGCTTTTTAAAATTAATAACTATCAATTTCTAAAGATCTACTGTTTGATAACTAAGGTAAGTATCTAAATATGACTTTAAGATATTAAAACTGAAAGAATGTAGATTAGAATAAAAAGTTTACTTTATGATGGCAAAGGAGAATTTAATGTTTCAGAGTTTAAGCTTCTGTCTTCAAGAAAGACCACCCCACATCTGAAGACAATCTGACAACACACCTTTTTTTTTTACACCTCACCATCCTCCAAGACAGGCAGACAAAGACACACACACACACACACACACACACACACACACACACACACACACACACACACACACACACACACACACACAGTTAGTTACCAATCTGGAAATGTTTCCTTGCTATCCTTCTTTCCATTCTCATAATCAGTCTTCAATTTACTATAAAAGGCCCTTCCATTTCCAACCCCACTTTTAACCTATTTATAATCAATCACCATCTCACTAGCAGTTTCTTTACCAGTCAAGTTTAACGCTTCTTAAACATAACTCACACGTCTGTCTCTGTACCTGTGGTCACATGAATTTCTTCTAGTCTGCTGAAATTCTTCTCCACTTTTAGATTTAGCTTTAGTTCCAACTCCTTTATGGAATCTACAAAGATTTCTCAGCACACTGATCTCTTTTTAAAATTTTTATACTATTTACTGACAAATCAGTTCTCAGCAAACATACTACCTCAGATAATCTGCTTTGTTTCAATATATATTTTCTCCTCGATTGAACTGTAAACCCCTCAAGAGCCGAACTCCTATCTTGTACTTCTTTACATCGATATAGGTCTAGGATAGTGCTTTCAGATAGAGGTATCTGAGATGGATTGCTTACTATCAAAAATATGCTTACTGTCACACTGTAGATGCCTGCATAATTATGGTAATGCTAACATCTTGATTAATATGTAATCAAGTGGTATGAAACATGATAAACTTCTTAAAGTTCATTATGTTACCAGTTCATCACATTAAAGTCTGAACTCACCTGTGTTTGTATATCATCACCAGTCACAATATTACCAACTGCTCTTAATGCAGGTGATACAACTTTATAATCATTGTGCCTAAAAGTAATAAAAATATGAACTTACATACTATACTAAAATTTACAGAAAATTTGCAAAAATTGTACAGAAAATTCTTGCATACTCTCTACCCAAAGATCCCATTCAAGTTTCACTAATTATCTCAGTAATATTCCTATAACAAAGAATCTAACCCAGAATCATGTGTTGCACCCATGTCTCTCTAGTCTCTTTCAACTCAAAACAGTTCCTTAGTTTTCCCTTTGACAATCACAAGCTAGTTATTTGGGGTTTTTTTTGTTCAGTGATTAAGACCAAGTTATATGCTTTTGGCTGAGATGTCACAAATGCTATATAGTCTTTTCATTACATACTATTGGATGGCATATGATACCTATTTTGTCCATTATAGTGGCACTGGCCTCTGGTCACTTAAGATGGTGTCTCCCAGATTTCTTCACTTTAACATTACCGTTTTTCCCTTTATAATTGTTTTGTGAAGAAATACTACTTTTAGACTATGTAAAATCCCATTCCTTAACTTACTTTCACCATGAGTTTTAGCATATCTTGATATTTATTGTCTGAATTATTAATAATTATTAGTATTGTTGCCCAAGATGATTTTCTAATACTATCACTTCAACTATGTGTCTTTTCTATCTATTGATCTATCTACTTATTTTAGTGTGGACTCATGGATTCCTATTTTATTCAATAAGTTATGTTACTACAATTTATTTCAATGCTCAAATCATCCCAGGTTTAAGCAGTAGGAGTCCCTTCAAGTGGACTTCTGTATCCTTTTGACATTTCTCTATTCTTTGAGCAATAGAGAGGTTGCTCTATTTTTTGAACCAAAAAATAAGGTTCATCTTATTTTTTTCTCAGCCCCAGCCCTGGAATTAGTCATTTCTTCAAGAACCTGTTAACTCTACGTGGTGGAGAATAGTGTTTAAAAACCAAGATTTATGCATTTGGTGTGCTCATCTTGTTAGTACAGATGTGTCACTGCTCTCAGGCCCCTAAGAGGACACATAACATACATACACATATATTTACATACACATTTTTTTCTGTATCTATCCTCTTTATGATGAAAGCCATGAGTTCACATTGATACCTCTACTTCATATCTAATACCACAAGATTATTCTGTCTTTTCTCCTTTTCATATGTATATCTCCATTTTCTAAGAATAAGAAGCTGGCTTCTACTATCATAATCTTTCTATATATGACCAGTCTTCTGATCCAGCTAAGCTGCTATCCTATCCCGTAGTGTGTTGGCTCCAACCCCTGCTCAAGCCTGCTTATCTGCTCTGCTCTAGTGGGTGCCATCCTTAACCTGGGTCCTGATCTGACCCCCTTGTTGGATCTGCCTTCCCATCCTCCTCAGATGCTGTCCTCAAGCTAGGGCTACAACCCCTTATCGAACCTCTCTTTTTCTACTATCTACCTTGTTTGGGCCTACCTAATGGTTTTCTGACAAAAGAAGAAAGGATGAAAGATGATACACTTTTTTAAAAGAAGAGGATGAGGAAACGACAATATCTTTCTAAAACAAGTTTTCTTACAAGTTTTTAACTTCTTTGTAAAGCAAATCTGTTATTTTAAAGAAGGTAGCAATAACAGCCCAGCAAAGAGAAACATGATTTTTAATACAAGTGAAATACTAAATGTTTTTCACAGCACGGACTTATACACAAATTACTGTAATGAACAATTAACTAGATTATTGGTTCTGTGAGAGCAGGAAGTGTATTCCATACACCATTAATACATTGCACAACACTAGCAGGTAATAGGCATTCCATAAATACTTGTTGAATTAAGTCCCACCCATTCCTGAAGAGATTAAAACTAGTAAAATTCATTAACAAACTGATTAGTTCCAAATAGAGGATATAAGAACTAAGTTTAAGGGTCAAATTCTCGGTATTATAGCTATTCTGCAGAGTGGACTTGGTAGCTTTTCAATCCTTCCTGAAGATAGTGATTCTTGAAGTGTTTAGAAGGCCATTACTCTAACTGCTAAACTTAAAACACAATCATACACTTATTAACCATAAATTATAGTTACATCAAAAGTTCCACCAATCTTCGACAGACTCCAGAATCAATGACAGCTTGAATTTTATCATTGGATCCATCGGAGAGATAAGAAAGGGCCCAACACACATCTGCTAATACATCTGGGTCACTGCTAAACAACAATCGTGACAGGACATTTAAGCAAGGTGAAACCTGGAAGGGAAGAAAGAGTCAGTATTTAAAATTTTTCTCTATCTAAAACAAAGTTTCTTTAGCAAAATCGTTTCTACTCTATTTAAAATGAAAAATTAATGCTACAAAAATACCAGAGAAATTAAGACATTCTATTCTTTTAAAATTATGATCATGAAAACTATATATAAATATGAAACTGATTATGATTCCTATTTATCTTACATTGAATAAGGTATGTGGTAATTTAAAGTTCTTAAAAATAATTAAATAAGTATTTGGGATGCCCTATGACCAAAACATACACACACTCCCTCAATGATTTAAAAAACAATAAAGTCCTACAGAGTTCTAGTTTTAAGAAAGTAAAATAAAAACATTTCTGTTTCTGGCTTCTCAGAAACAAGGAAAAGAAGAAATAGCAATACAAATCTCATCTTTGAGGAGTCCAGTAGACATTTACACCTGACCACAACTGGTGAACTATAGAAACTGAACTTTGGGGTATCAAGCATAGAGGAGGATGAAATTAAACACTGGATTGGAAACTATAGAGATTAAGTAAAAGTTACATACTGATTGAATTGAAAACTTCCAGCCCTCTTGCAATTCCCAGCTCCCAGATCTCCAGCGGTATTACCTAGTCAACCCAATCTACCCACCTTCCAATAGCAGAGTGGAAAATCTGTCTCTAGAGAAACAAAATGGTTTTAGAAAACATACTGAAATTTTGAGTTCCTCAGAGAAAATATGGTTTTGCTGTCCAATTATTCTACAATGAAGCCCATAAGATAACAAGCCTGTACACCCATCTTCCAATCAGCTTTTTAGTGCCTGCCTCCTGAGTATTTCCAGCATGTCAAGGATCACCAGATATATGAGGAGAGCCTCCAGTAGGAAAGAGATCAAGACAAACAAACCATAAACAAAACAAAAATGTAGAGGGACATCAGAAAAAAGAAAACTTCAAAAATTATAAATCCACAGATAAGAAAATTTGCTGAAACCATAAAAGAACAAAATTCTACATAAAGATGAGCAATCAAAGAACAAACAAAATTATTGTTGAGAATATAAAATATGACTGTGGAAATAAAATTTCAAAAAAATGTGAATGATAAAGGAATCTCTCCATAGAAAATCACAGAAAATTTACTTAACAAAAGTCTTAAGCCCTATTAATGTGATATTACACTGTAAGTTTGGAATACGTAAGTAGACAAAAATGATCAAGATTCCTATAAAGAGTTTATGCTTTAGAGGAAGATTTTTTTTAAGTTAATATAAATAATAAACACATATTATGTTAAAAGGTGTTAAGAAAAAATGAGAGTAAAATATAGGAGTTCGTGGCTGGGGGATAGTGATAGATTACACTGAATACAGTAGTTAGGGTAGAGCTCATGGAACAGGTAACTTCTAAGCAAAGACTTAAAGATGAGGGAATTAGGTAGATATTAAGCAGTGTCATAGGGCAGTGGCTCTCAAAGTGTGGTCCATGGACCCCCTTGAAAACTTTAGGGGGTCTTTAATGCCAAAACTATTTTCATAATTATACTAACACATAATTGGCCTTTTTCATTTTGTTGACATTTGCATGAAAAGTATAGAAGAAATGGTGGGTGTCATACAGAGTGAAGTAAGTCAGAAAAACAAATACCGTATGCTAACACATATATATGGAATCTAAAAAAAAAAAAAAGGTTCTGATGAACCTAGGGGCAGGACAGGAATAAACATGCAGACGTAGAGAATGGACTTGAGGACACGGGGAGGGGGAAGGGTAAGCTGGGACGAAGTGAAAAAGTAGCACTGACATATATACACTACCAAATGTAAAATAGATAGCTAGTGGGAAGCAGCTGCATAGCACAGGGAGATCAGCTTGGTGCTTTGTGACCACCTAGAGGGATGGGATAGGGAAGGTGGGAGGGAGGCACAAGAAAGAGGGGATATGGGGATATATGTATACATATAACTGATTCACTTTGTTATACAGCAGAAACTAACACAACATTGTAAAGCAATTATACTCCAATAAAGACGTTAAAAAAAAAAAAGGTGGGTAAAACTATCAGCACATTTGCACAAATCAAATCAGTGATACCAAAATGTACCACAGATCTTTGTATTCTTCATGTCCACACACTTGTAGTTAAAAGTGGGGAGGAAGAATAACCTTGAAGAAGCAGTAAAAATTACTAATTTTATTAAATCTCAACACTTGAATACATGTCTTTTGAATATATTGTGAGATAAAATGGGAAATACACATAGAGCACTTCTGCATATCAAAAAAGTAAGATGGTGATCCCTAGGAAAAACACTCATTTGAGTTACAAGCTGAATTAGCTATTTTTTCCCATGGGAATACCATTTCTACTTAAAAGACTGTTAATCATTATTCAGTCTTAGATATTTGGCAGACATTGTTTTTTGGAAAATAAAGCGAGCCTTTCCATTGTATATCTTTTGATTTTATGTATGTGCAAATATTGTCTAGTCAATAAAAAAAATAATTACTAAAAAAAGAGTAAAGTCCCTTTAATCTCTAAAAATCTATAATAAGGAGACTTAAAAGTTTATGTAGAAAGATTCCTTAATTTGTGTATTTTACAAATACCTTACTAAAGTTTGGAGGAGGATTTTTGCCTCTACATAAATTTGAGAGGGCCCATACTGCATTTCTGGTTGTTGTAAGTCTGTTTGAATTTGTTAATAACCTGCCAAGAAAAAGAAAAAAGGAATTGTCACTTCACATTCATTTTTCCTCTTTAGCTATTTTCTACTATCATAACATAAAAGTTATTAATATATTTTATAAGGAATTCAAACTGATCTGGTAAAATAGGAAAAGGGATTTTTAAAAATTCATTATCTTTCCAGAAACAAAAATAAACATATTTTAATAAACATATTAAAATTTTGAAATTTTAAAAAATATGACCTGAATGGATTCTTATAAAATATAAAACATGTTCAAAATAAAGAGTGCCATGGTAAACTGACTTATTAATTTCTATATATTTTTAAAAGAGTAATTATTAGATTAATTTTTTTAACCGTGAAAAGAATACACTATACAAATTCATGAAGTAAGGACTACAGAGTCAAACTGAATGAAGATCAGCTGTTGAGAAGAGATTGTTTTCTTTTGTTTTGTATTAAACAGATTGCCTATCTTAGCATTTTCATCTGCAATCTGCTATCAACCTGCTAGAAGTACAGAGAACCTAGCTTTAAAAACAATTCTTGTTCTGGAGTGACTTCAGCAAAAATGGTAGAGAAGGGAACTCTGGGGGCCTATCCTTCCCCGAAACACCAAAAAAATTTTGCAAACTCTGTCAGAATCAACTTTACCAGAACTCTCCAAGAAAGTAAAAGTTCACAATAAGCAAGTAAACTTTTAGTCAGGAAGGGGCTGAAATGTGGTAGGAGAGCTTTCTGGCAATATAACTTGCCTTTGCCCAATCCCCTCCCCAGCCTGGAAGCAGGCTTGAAGACAAAAGCTGGAGTTCCCACTGTGAGTTCTGCTTCCAAAAGGGGCTATGGAGACTGTTTCCAAGGAATTGCGTTTCTCTGTTTTGACCTGTCTGGGTACTCCCTGAAGGACCAATGAAGGGCTTGCCTTTGTTTTGCCAAACTGGGAACTCGCTCATTAAGATCAATATCTGATTTGTCATCAAAAACCATGGAGGACAGAAGGCAATAATATATTTAAAGGGCTGAAAGAAAACTGTCAAAGAAGAATTCTATATCCAGCAAAATTACACTTCAAAAATGAAGGAACAACAAAAGCTGAGGAAATTCCATCACTAGTAGATCTGCTTTATAAGAATAACTATAATAACTAAAATGTCCTGAAATAAAAGGACAATAAATAATGACTCAAGACTATATGAAGAAATAACACCACTAAAAATAACTACACAGGTAAATGTAAAAGGCAGTATTGTTTTATTTTTGGTTTATAATTTCTCTTTTTTCTATGATTTAAAAGATACATACATAGAGCAATAATTACAAATCTATGTTAACAGGCACACAATGTTTAATAATGTAATTTGTGACAATAGTAACTTATTGTAGGACAGAGACATAAAGGAACAGACTTTTTGTATAATATTGAGACTAAATTGGTATAAATTCAAAGTTGTTGTAAGTTTAAGATGTTAGTTGTACTCCTTAGATTAACCATTAAGAATATGACTAAAAAATATACTAAGAAGGAAATGAGAAGGAAATCAATACAGTATATTAGCAAAAAAAAATCAATTAAACACAAAAGAAGGCAAGAAGGAAGGAACTGAAGAACAAAAAAAGATTTAAGCCATAAGACACATAGAAAACAACAAAATGGTAGAAGTACTTCCCCATTAGTATTTACACTGAATGTAAAGGAACTAAACTTTTGACTTAGAATAAAAAGGCAATGACTGGCAGCATGCATTAAAAAAACAGAAATAAACAAAAACAATTCATGAACCATCTGTAACACACTCACAAGACACTCATTTTACATTCAAACATACAAACAGGTTGAAAGTGAAAGGGTGGAAGAAACATTCCATGCAAATAATAATCCAAAGAGAGCCAGGGGAGCTATACTAGCATGAGAAAAATGGATTTAAGTCAAAAATTGTTTAAGAGATAAAGAAGAACATTATATATTGATAAGAATGACAATCCATCATGAAGTTATAACACATAGCAACAGAGCAAGTATACAAAGCAAAAACTGACAGAGTTGAAAGGAGAAATAGACAGCTATAGAATCACAGTTAAAAACCTCAATATAGTTTTCAATAATAGGTAGAACACTTAGACAGAATATCAATAAGAAAATACTGGACTTCACCGACATTATAAACCAACTAATTATAGTAGACACCTATATAACACTCTACTCATTAACAGCAGAATATATATTCTTCTCAAGTGCACATGGAACATTCTCCAGGATACACTCTATGTTAGATCACAAAGCAAATCTGATATATTTTCAGATTGAAATCATATAGAGCACAACGGAATGAAACAAAAAAATTACTAAAAGAAGGAAAATTGGAAAATTCACAAATATGCGGATACTAAGGAACATACTCTTACACAACCAATGGGTCAAAAAAAGTCACAAGGAAATTAGGAAATACTTTGAAATAAATGAAAATGAAAACCCAACATGCTAAAACCTACAGAATGCAGTGAAAGCTCAGAGGGAAAATTATAGTTGAAAACACCTACATTAAAAAAGAAGATCTCAAAAAAATATAACATAAACATTCATCTTAATTAAGAAACTAAAAAAAATTAGAGCAAACAAAACCCCAAGCTAGCAGAAGGAAGGCAATAATAAAGAGCAGAAATAAATGAAATAGAGAAGAGAAAAACACTAGAGAAAATGAACTAAATCAAAAGCTGATACTTTGAAAGAAAACTCAACAAAATAAACAAACCTTTACCTAGACTGACAAAGAAAAAAAGACTTAAATTAGGAATGAAAGTGGGGATATTACTACTTATCTTACAGAAATACAAATAATTATAAGAGAATACTATGAACAATTGTAAGCCAACAAACTGGATAACCCAGAAGAAATGAACAATTTCTCAGAAACACATAAACTACCAAACTGACTCAAGATGAAACAGAAAATCTATATAGATATATAACAATAAAAGATACTGAACCAGTAATCAAAATCTTTCCAATAAAGGAAAGTCCAGCACGAGACGGCTTCGCTGGTAAATTCTACTAAACATTAAAGAAGAATTAAATCCTTCTCAAACTCTTCCAGGAAATAGAAGAGAACATTCCTACCTTGTTTTATGAGGCCAGCATTACCCTGATATCAAAGCCAAAGACATCACAAGTATGTATGTATATTCCTAGTAGATACGAAAAATCTTTAACACAATTCTAGGAAACTGAATCCAGCAATATATTAGAAGGATTATACACTATGAACTAATGGGATTTATCGCAGGAATGCAAAGATGATTCAATGAACAATAGCAAACAATATAATAAATCACAGTAATAGCATGAAGGAAAAAAACATATCATGTCAATTGACACAGAAAAAGCGTTTAACAGATCCCAACACCTTTTCATGATAAAAACATTCAACAACCTAGGAATATAAGGAAACCACCTCAATATGATAAAGGATATTTATGAAAAACCCACAGCTAACATCATTCTCAATGGTGAAAGAGTGATAAAAAACAAGACAAAGATACCTGCTTTTGCCACTTTTATGCAATGCTGTACTGGAAGCTCTAGCCAGAGCAATCAGGCAATAAAAAGAAAGAAAAGGCATCCAAATTGGAAAGGAAGAATTATCACTATTCACAGGTGACATGACCTTATATATAGAAATCCAAAAAAATCCACACAAAAAACTAATAGTGCTAATAAATGAGTTCAACAATGGTGCAGGATACAAGATCAACACACAAAAATCAACTGTATTTCTATATACTGGGTACTGAACAACTCAAAAAATCCAAGAAATAACTGCATCTAAAATTGCATCAAAGAGAATAAAATACTTAAAGATGATATTTAACCAAGACCTGTACAGTAAAAACTATGAAATATTGTTGAAGAAATTAATGAATACTTAATTATATTAAAAGATATCACATGTTCACAGATGGAAGACTTGATTTTGTTATGACAGAAATACTCCACAAAGTGATAAGTGATATACAGTTTCAATGCAATCACTATCAAAATGCCAATGGTATTTTTTAGAAATGGAAAAGTGAGGCATCAAATTCGCATGGAATTACAAGGAACCTTGAATAGCTAAAACATGGAAAAAAAATTAAAGGTAAACTAAGGACTCACACCTCCTGATTTCAAAACTTACCATGAAAGCTACAGTAATCACAACAGTTACTGGCATAAGGACAGACGTACAGATCAATGGAACAGAATGTAAGAATCCAGAAGTAAACTCACACATGGATGGTCAACTCATATTCACCAAGGGTGCCAAGACCATTCAATGAGGAAAGAACAGTCTCTTCAACCAATCATGCTGGAACAAGTGGACGTCCACATATACCTCATGTCATATAAAAAAAAATAACTCAAGATGGATCAAAAATGCAAATATAAGAGATAAAACTATAAAACTCTTAGAAGAAAACAAAAGGGTTTCATGACCCTAGATTTGGCAATGGTTTCTTACAAATGACCCCTAAAACATAAGCAACAAAGGTAAAAAACAGATAAATTGGACTTCATCAAAATTTAAAACTTTGTGAATCAAGGAAATTATTAAGAGTGAAAAGACAAACCAGAGAATGCAAAAAATATTTAAAAGTCATATATCTGAGAAGAATCTATCCAGAATATATGAAGAATTCTTACAACGCAACAACAAAAAGACAAATAACTGAATTTAAAAATATGCAAAGGACTTAGATATTTCTCCAAAGAAGATAACACAAATAGCCAACAAACGTATGAAAAGATGTTCAGTGTCATTAAGAAATGCAAATCAAAGCAAAATGAGATACCACCTCACATCCACTAGGATGGCTTAAATCAAAATAACAGACAAATGTTGGTGACAAAGTGGAGAAACTGGAACCCTCACACACTGCTGGTGGAAATGTAGAATGGTGCAGCTACTGTGGAAAAAGTTTAGTGGTTCCTAAAAAGTTAAAGATAGCGTTACTACATTACCCAGCAATTCCACCGGTAGGTAATACCTAAAAAGAATTGAAAACTGGTGTTCAAACAAAAACTTGTACACGAACGTTCATAGGAGTACTATTTACAGTAGTCAAAAGGTGGGAATAATCCAAATGACCATCAACTGACGAATGTACCACAAAATGTGGTACATCCATACAATGGAATATTATTTAGCTATAAGAAGAACAAGGTATTGATACATGCTACCATATGAATGAACCCTAAAAACCATACGGTAAGTGAAAGAAGCCAGACACAAAAGGTCACACACTATAATGATTTCATTTAGATGAAATATCCAGAATAGGTAAATACATAAAGACAGAAAGCAGATTAGTGGTTTCCAAGGACTGAGGCACTTGAAAAAAGGGATGTGACTGCTTAATGAGTATTGGGGTTTCTGTTTGGGGTGATAAAAAGTTCTAGAACTAGATAGTGGTTATGATTGCAAAACACTATGAATGTACTTAATGGCAGTAAATTGTACACTTTAAAATGGCAAATTTTATACTGTGTATATTTTACACACAAAAAAAAATATGTTCTAAAGGTTTTCCTATAAACAGTCTTTGAAGCCTCCTAAAACCATAACTCATTTAGAAATAAATTAGTTACACTGATTTTCTTATCAGGGGTTGACAAACTTTTTCAGTAAACACTTTTGGCTTCACAGGCCTTTCTCTGTTACAACTATGAACTCTGCTGATGTAGCATGAAAGCATCCATAGACATTAAGTAAGCAAACTGATGTGACTATGTTCCAATAAAATTTAATTTTCAAAAACAGGGGACAAGCCAAATTTGGCCTGAAGACTGTAGTTGGCCAAGCTGTGATGTATACTATTTTTCTTCACTTGTATTAATGGGATTATCATGAGAAATTGCAAATCTTTTCTTGTCCAGGTTTGCTGTATTATAAATTAAAGTTGAATTAAATTAAAACAACAAAGCTATATCAGTATAGAAAGTCCATAGTAGCAAAAGGCTTATATTTACTGAGAATAAAACAAATTGAAACTCCCCAAGGCAGAATTGATAAAACCATGTTATATTAATAGAAATTTTATGTATACTTAAGCATTAGCTAAATGTGAATTTCAATGTGAACTACAGATTATCCATAATCTTTTTTAAGTTAATACCATTTTTCCTTTTGACCAACTACAGTGAGAACATCTGGCAGCTAACTTGACATAACTTCCTTTTTACGACCTTTCTCAATTTTTTAATGAACCTTTGAAACTTTCTAAACCTACTCTTTTTCTGAAATTTATTATGTTTATAACCAGGACTACATGGCTGGGTACTGTTTGTTTGTCATTAGTTTTATTTTTTAGTTTGGTTTCTTTAGTCATAATTAAAAGCTCCTTAGAACATTTAAAGGGATTAGAACTAATAAATACTTACTTACTATTCCATAAACCATTACCAACTTGAGATACTAACAAATAATAAAATGACCTAGAGACAGAGAGCAAAAATGAAAAGAGAAACAAAGTGCTCACAGTTAATCTACAAACCATATAATCAGGCCAAAAAAGTCTCAAATTGAAAATTTAAGAGATGCTTTTAATAGTATGAACTTCAAAATAGCTCTGATATTGAACCCTGAATCAGTGTTCTCCTTCATGGCTCAACTAAATTCTCAAATACCATAAAGCTTAACTCTGGATAAGCCCAAAGTAAATGAAATCACAAGTGGTTCAGTGGCCTCCACATAGTAGGTACTCAATGTTAGTTGAGTGAAATGATGCTGAGAAATCCATTTGGTCCATGGAAAGTTATGTTCTCCAAAATAATAAAATATCTTTTGCAAAATCGTATCTAAAAATTTATTCTTACTATCCACATTCTCAGCTTGGAAAGGATGGAGAATGGCCTAGAAATGATGAGTAAAATTTTCCCTTTCAGTCCTCTCCTCAATTAGTTTTTCCTTTTTCACTATTTACACTGGCATTTAGCCTAAATAAAAATCCTCTTAGTAAATGATAACAAACATAGATAAAGAAACCTATCTTTCAAATAATTTTATGTCATTTCTGTAAAGAACCTTACATTATAGGGTAATTTCTTTTTTAAAAAAATATATAAGGTATTTGAAAAAGAAACCACTAGCTAAGTCATTTTAAGTAAAATTCTAATTCTGAAAGAAAACTCTTTGTTCTCTGAACATTTCAAAATCAAATATGAAAACCTGACATCCTCAATACATCATCTGTTCATGTATTAAATACTCCCTGCTTTAGCAACTTTTAAATTTTTATTGTATTAAAAACTACTATTGGGCTTCCCTGGTGGCACAGTGGTTGAAGGCCCACCTGCCAATGCAGGGGACACAGGTTCGTGCCCCAGTCCGGGAAGATCCCAAATGCCGCGGAGCGGCTGGGCCTGTGAGCCATGGCCGCTGAGCCTGTGCATCTGGAGACTGTGCTCCGCAACGGGAGAGGCCACAACAGTGAGAGGCCTGCGTACCGCAAAAAAAAAACCACTACTTATCCTTGTTTTGTAGAATAATTATTTTAGCACAGTAAGCATCAAGTAAGTAAGGACCACTGTGAAGTGTGGCTTAAGAGAACATAAAAGACAGATATGATACAATTGGAAAATTTTTTTTGTTAGTTTTACATACTTTCAAGCTATTTCAGGCTTGGATAAACATAAGCGAAATTTAAAAGTATCACTGAAGAACTTAATTGTGTATGTAGTAATATAGTGTAGAAAACAGTTTGCTTTTCCCAAAGTAGTATTTAATCATGATAAAATTAAAGTACTTACTCTAAAAGAGGTGGAAGTATTTCACAATTCAAAACAAAATCTCTGCATTCTGCATTGTCACCAGCAATATTACCAAGTGCCCAAACAGCCTTAGAAAAATAAGAAAAAAAAGATTCTTTTATGACAGTATCTTAAATAAGATGCTCTCTCTTAAGAATGAGATTTTAGTGTAGAAGGAAAAAAGTGATAGTTTTCAAGATGTTAAAACAAAACATGCTAGTAGGAAACAAGAAAGGAAAACTTTAAAAGTACCTTTAATAATATTTTTAGTCAAATTGAAGCATAGGGCACTTAAAAACTTTTTCTTACATGCTAGTGAAATGTTTATTCTGTTCAACAGAGAGGTAGTCTGTCTACTCTGAATCTACATAGAGAGACAAAATAGAGTTGACCCTTGAACAATGAGGGGGTGAGGGGCACCAAGCCCTGCACAGTCAAAAATCCATGTATAACTTTACAGTTGGCCCTCCTTATCCAAGGTTCTGCATTTGTAGATTCAACCAACCTCAGACTGCATAGTACTGTAGTATGTATTTATTACAAAAAAATCCATGTGTAAGTGAACCACGCAGTTCAAACCTGTTGTTGTTCAAGGGTCAACTGTATGTCTATATTTAGTGAATCTTCCAATTACCTATGCCAAGGAATCCACTCACTGGGAAGGGACTGACTTGTAAAAGAAAAAAGGAAGGACAGACAAAGCATAGAAAAGGAAGGTAAAGCTAATGTGAGAATTGGCTTGAATTGATGCTTGAAAAATAAGTTTAGAGTTAGTCCAGCTTAAATAAATGGTAGTAAAAGATTATTCAAATATTAAATTTCAATTAGAGGAGAAATTACACAAATGCAAATGATCATTATATTCTCATTTCAGGCTTTTCATATAAGTACGAAAGTAGACATTAAGTTACTTTTCCAATTGGGAAAATTTTATCTTAACATCTAAAATATGTGTTAATATTTTTAACATCTACTCTAGACCTAGGTTTATTGTCTATTTTTTAAAGAAAAATTTTTTAAAGTGATGACATTTTGTAACCTGTGAAGTATTTTGTTGGTAGGGATATAAATTCATTAACACTTTTGGAAGTCTACTTTGAAATATGCAATAAGAACTTAAAAATGTTTTCTTTGAGTAAAGTCATTTTTCCCTAATGAAATAATCAAGAGGTACATATATATGTCAAGTATTAATATCAAGACCAATATATAATGGTGTTCATTCACAGTATTATTAACACTAATAAGCTAGAAATAACTCAAATGTACAACTATTGAGGAACAGATAAATTATGGTACCTACCTGAATGGATAATGAGTAATAAGTAAAATTTTCTTGGAAGAATAATTAATGCCGTATGAAAAGGCTCTCAATACTAGTGTTAAGTGGGAAAACAATATACACATAAAAATAAAAATATAAACAAACAGATGGAATGGTAGAGAGATCTACAAATCAATTTGCATGAAAATGATCCAAAATGAAAATATAAAAACATTTGACTTTCTCTGGATGGAACAAATTATATGTGATTAAATTTTCCCTGTTACAGCAACTATGAGAAAGTTTAATCTAAAATGGTTCATTCAAAGTAATGTGATATATTAAAAAGAAACAATGAAATAATCTACATACATGCAAAGAACAAGGAATCAGACTGGCCCAGGTTTAAAACTTGGTTTAGCCATTCACTGTGACTTTGGGTAAATTACTAACTTTTCTGAGTCTCAGTATGCTCTTTTATAAATGGGAATAGCAATTCCCAATAGCTAAGATCCCATGTTTACAAAACCCAGGATTATGCCTAAGACAGTTTATTCTTCCTTCCTTCTAATTTGACAGTAAACAGAAATTATTGTATTCTAATAAATGTAATGCACAGGCAACTTGGTAAAACTGAATTTCAAACCATAATCGCAAATGGTACTTTCAAGAGAAAGTTAAAATCCAGCAGATTTAATAGGTCAAATTAGAAACTTACCTGTTCTTGAACATCTTCATGCTCTGAATTAAGGAGTTTGATAAAAATTGGAACAGCCCCAGTTTCAATCACTACTTTGGTATGTAGAAAAGTTCCAGATGCTATATTAGTTAATGCCCATGCAGCTTCAAACTAAGGAAAAATAAAAGTAGAATAAATGAAAGCACCCAAAAAATGTCAGAAAGGGGAAGAAAGGAAGAAGAGAGGGAGTAAAGACTTAGCTGAACAAGTCAGAGAGAAAGACTGACTTACGATTAATAAGATTTAATGTGAAATGAGATTTGATAGGTAAAAATGCTTTATTTTAAAAAAAGGACTCTTCAATCTGGAAAAATAAGAACTGAGAAGAATATAATAAAAATTTACAAAATCATGAGTAATAAATGAACACATTTGAATTTATAATTCATAAAACTCCTAATATTTACAATTAGGGAGCCAGGTATTCTAAAAGAAGCAGTGTAAAAATAAATGAGACACTACTTAATAGAGTAATAGTATATCTATTAGAATCATAAAAGGTATTTTTGTTTCCCTAGGCAACATCTAGTCCTAACCTCCTCACTTAAGAAATAAGAAAATTATAAGTCCAGACATTTAGGTGATTTGTTCAAGGTCAAAGAGTTCATTATTAGCAGATATCTGTTAAAACATGTGCAGGCCAAACAAAATTTGTTTGTGGGCCAATCTGGCATGTAGGCCCCCAGTTTGAGGCCTCCCTATTAGATCAATGTTTCAAACTAGCATATTTCATATGAACTTGGATAATATGGCACAGCATATAGCTGCCCCAAGAGCATACTGCTGAATTTCATTAGGTTTCAAGTATAATGATTAATAAACACTCAAATCCCCAATATTCTTCTTGAATACTGCATGCTCTCTGCACATGTTATTCTCACAACCTGAAATTAATTTCCTTTTTTCAGCCTGTTAAACTCTCATTCACCGTCAAGACTAGCCATGCGACACTACTAAACCAAAAAAAATCCCAGATAAGTTGCCATGTTCTCTGTGCTCCCAAAGCATTCTGTATATTGTTTTGTTAGCACTAACTGTACTATGGTATCACAGATCTGTTTATGTGTCTGTCTCTCCCAACAGAGTGAAGAATTTCTGCAGAGAGGGACAATATCTTACTCAAGTTTTTAACTACAATGCCTTATACAATGTATTGCTTAAACTAACACTCAATTTTATTCATTCATATTCACTCATTTCTTCTTTCAATCACTTAGAATTAAAGAGCCAAATAATAAACTAGTTATCAGGAGGCTTAGGTTTTAGTCTGGACTCAGAGCTTATGAATAAGGCAAATGGATTAGATCATGATCTCCAGGTCCTTTCAACACTATCACCTAAAGACTCTGAACACTAATTGACAATAAGACTATACTATGGATAAAAAGGATCTTTTCCTCAGACACTCTTGTTGTAAACATTCTCAACAATTTTTCAGCATAAAGCTCATGATGGTTAATAGTCACAGGTTCAACACAATCCTTTGCTTATACCTAGATGTGAGGACCTTTGCCAAATTACTCAGATAAGTGGAACACAATTCTAAGTTGTAATTTCAACAACTATTACTCAAATACTAGTAAAAGTCCTCCATGACCAACAAGAGCATTGAGAAATTAGGTGTAGGTCTTGTGCAATTCCTGATAGATATAATTCCACCCTGTACACTTACTTAAGAATATTTATAGCAACAAAAGTCAGGAAGAACAATCTTAAACAGTAAAATACCTGAAAACTTCAGTAATTTACTCTTAGTAGCCAATTATTTGGAAGACATATTAAAATTTACACTATAGTATGACTGAGAAGCAATGCTCTTTAGGACAAACCTAACTTTGGTCACATTTTAAGTAGATTATACTGATTCTTTCTTTTTTCAAAAAAAGAACTAATCAATCAGATTAAAATTTTTAAGAGGTACAAGAGTTTTTACTAAAAAGTTACAACTTTAGTTAGCTAAGAGCCAAAAAAAAATTTAACCATTAAATTAACATTTTGGTTTATGGTTTTCTAAAACAAAAGTTATTAAAGGTTGACAACTACAAAATTTTTCTTAACATTAGGAATGATTTTATATATTTTTCCCAAAATTGTTTAATTAAATAAGTTCCCAGAAAAAATTAGCATTGCAACCTTGACCAAGGCAAGACAGGTAGCACCACCTTTAATTGCCAAGTATTTACTGAATGTTTACAATATACTCAGTACTGTAGAAGCTGCTTTCACTAGACACATTAATCCTATGTCATTTCTAGAAAAAGATTAAGAAAGTAAACTACAGAACTCACTTGCAATGTACAATTTTCACTTCTTTCAAGAAATTTCACAAATCTCTGCACAACTCCTGGTTTCTGTATAACTTGATCAATTGGTGGATTAGGTTCTGAAAATTAAAAAAGAATTAAGTTATTACATAGACACAAAAACACAATGATCTGGACCCTATGCCAATTAACAGGGCACATAAAATAACTCTTTCCTAGGTTTCACTGATCCAGTTTAAAACTCTTAGCTGGATGTAGCTGAAGAAAATAAACTTTCTAATAATTGCAATGTAATGCAAAAAAAAAAAAAAGCAAATTGTTTTTCATTACCATAATAATAAGAAAATTTTAAAATATTTCCTATACAAATATTTATAATTCATAAATTGAAGGCTATTTAGGAGGTCACCTTCACAATATGGGAATATTTCAGTCCAATACTCAAAATACCAATCGAAGGATAATGTGTCTTCTAATTCTTCATAACCATATTCCAATTTCCAGGGATGTCTCTTTCACTATCAACCATGAATTGCCTAATGTCTTTCAGCTAGATAGGTTCTATTTTGTCAGGGTATTATTTATTATTTACAAAAGTGATATTGAACTACCTAGAATTCTTGATAAATTCTCAAGAAATGCTGAGGACTTTTGAGAATCATAAAATCTCTAAGAAATTTTAAAACAAAGATATGTAAATTGAAAAAAAAGATATTTCTGGGACTTCCCTGGCGGTCCAGAGGTTAAGACTCTGCGCTTCCAATGCAGGGGGCGCGGGTTCGATCCTTGGTCGGGGAACTAAGATCCCACATGCCGCAGGGCACAGCCAAAACAAAACAAAGATATTTCAGCTCCCAACAATATAAGTACCAAGAATTCTTTCTCCTCCCTTGGCTTCAGCAACAAGTACACTCTTGTGGTTCTCCAGGAACTTCTACGCTGTTGTTCCTTTGGGTTAGTTTTCTCCATTATTTATTCTCCTCCTAGAAAATTTATTTCTAGGAAATCCCCTCCTAGAAAATCTATTTCTATCTTATTTCTATTTCGCTAATTCAGTTATCACTTGCCATTCACAAATCTAACCTCCATAAATTCTTCCTTCCTAGATTCTGTACCACATTTTTAAGTGCTTATGGTTATATTTTTCCCCCACAGCTTCTTTAAAATGTAGCATAAATAAAACCAAACTCCTAATATCACTATGCTTATTCCTTCCCCTTGCCCTGTACCCACCACCCAAATTTGTCTGAGCTATCTGTCCACCTGGTTACATGAGAGAAATCTCATTTCCACTTTTGACTCTTCCTTTTCTTAACTCCTGTTTGAGTATGTTACTGATCATAAATAATGTTTAATCAGTAGAATTAATAAATGAATGATAACCATAAAATGTCTACAAATCCTGCTTGTTTGATATAGAAAAACCTTATTATTAAGTTTTAAGTCAGTTTAAATCTTAGAAATCGTGTTCTCAACTGTTAAGAAAGATTTATTTAGGAATGGACTTCTTGGTAATTCCCTGGAGGTCCAGTGGTTAGGACTCCACATTTCCGCTACAGTGCGCACGGGTTCCATTCCTAGTCAGGGAACTAAGATCCCACAAGCTGCATGGTGTGGAAAAAAAAAAAAAGGAATGGACTTTTTTCTTCCTTTTCTTCTTTTTTCTACAAATCTGCTATCTTTCTAACTTGCTCAAAAATTGGGAGATTTCTGCAAAATTAGTAGCGTTAAAACTATAAAGTTTTGTTTGGGTGTTTTAAATGAAAAGTCTGGATTCTTCAAAATGTGAATTCCAGACCATAGCTTAAACTGTTGTTATAGTTATAAAACATCAACAAGATAAAATAATATATATTATTAATGCCTTTATTCCCATCTTTAAAAAAATCAAAACAAAGTTATTAGGTTGTGATTACCATCTTTACCTTCCAGTTTTTTCTCTTTTCCCAAAAGAAAATTCTAAATCTACTTTCCCCTTATTTTTGTAAAGGACAAAATTTTGTCTTGCTCTTTTTGAGCAGAGAAGAAAGGGGAGGTTGAGAAAAGGAAGTAAACATAGAAAATTGGTTTTCTAGTTAGAGGGTGGGGAGAAGTGGGTATTGAGACTGTTGGTATTGAGACTACCTGAATATGTAGATAAAGAAATATAGACATAGGTATATATATAGATAGATTTAAGAACCCAAATATGATCTCTTCCTGGGGAATTACTTTACAGTTACTTTCATCTAAAAGAAAGCAATTAAAGTGTGCTTGGATCATCAAGTAATTTAACAAGTATCATGAACTTTTAACTTTTACACTGATATTATACTGACAGAATAATAGCCTACCTTATCTTATAAAGGTGATGAACTATTACAGAGAAGACTTAGTCAATATGGCAATGTAAACATAAGTAAAATAGAGGAATATCTGCTTCAGCACTGAAGACTAATCAAGAGTCATCCACAACAAAAAAGCCTTGGAGAAACAAAACTGGGATTGAAGAAAAGAACAATTTGTGATTTACATCTATAAGAGTGGCCATGATAGGGAAGTAAATAACAGATTCTAGAAAAAGGTCACTATCATGACTTAAATCAGAGGAGTTCTATTTCTAGCTCCAGTTCTAGTTCTAGCTCCTTCCCCATATTTCTTACAGTGATGGATCAAGGAAAATTATAGTAAATCTAATATTCTTCTACACCTAAAATATTTGGCAGGAACTCACATCAATCAGCAAAAGAAAGTATCTATAATTCCTGACACATGCCCAACCTGGGCAAGCATAATCCCACTACAAGAAACAGAAAAATCATTGAATCTATGAAAAAGATACTATATTTTAAAAGATACAGAACACCCTGAGGAATTAGGAATGAAGATAAAATCTTATGACTAAAGAATTCAATAACAGGGAAGTTGTGGTATAAAAACTGGTGGCAAACTCTTAATATTCTTAAATACAATTAAATCTAAATTAATTCTGTTAGTTGGTTATAACATAATACATATGCCAAAAAGAAATCTTAAAAGAAAATATGGTAATGTAAAAATTATTGATGTGTTACTATTAATACATTTAACTTATTTTTTTAATTAATGTTTTAATTTAAAAATATTAATCTGACTAAAAAGAAATCCAAATTAGAAAAACAAAAACTGTGGAATATGTGATGAAGAGGAAGCTACTCTTAATTTTATAGGGTCTCCTAACATTGCTAAGCTACTTTTGCTTGGAAGATAAGGGATGGAAAAGGAAAATTAAAGGTACTTATGAAAAAGAACAACAATAAGAAAGCAAAGGTAATAGCCTGTAATCTGTGCTGAACTGAACACAAGATGTCTTTTATTCCTCATACGTTACTAAATTTTGTCTTTCAGGAAGATGCGGCAGCTAGCCAAGGGCAATTTCAAAATCTTATCAGCTCATGTATACAGCTCAATATAATTAGAATTACTAATCCTATAAATTCCATGTATGAAAGATGAGATAGACTAAGGGTTAAATTTTTATTTAATAAGAAATTTTTATAAACTCAATATAAAATTGGATAAATAAAATAAATAGGCAAATTATAAATTTTAAAGGTCAATGATAAAAAATATTCAACTTAGGTGCTCAAAAACTGCCACACTATAAGCACTATTATGTAACCATCTTTTTCTTTTTTTTTTTGCGGTATGCGGGCCTCTCACTGTTGTGGCCTCTCCCATTGCGGAGCACAGGCTCCGGACGCACAGGCTCAGCGGCCATGGCTCACGGGCTTAGCCGCTCCGCGGCATGTGGGATCCTCCCGGACCAGGGCACGAACCCGTGTCTCCTGCATCGGCAGGCGGATTCTCAACCACTGCGCCACCAGGGAAGCCCCCATCTTTTTCTTTTTTAAAGATAGTTGTGTTGGTAAGAATATAGTGAAATGAATATCTGCACAAACTAAAGATGGGAATGTAAATTAATACACTGTTTATTCCCTTTGACCCACGATTTCACTTTTATAAATTCATACTAAGGAAGCTTTAGGTTATACAAGGATTTATGTAGCTTTGCTTATAATAATCAAAAATTGGTGAATCACTTTGCTGTATTCCTGAAATCAACACAACACTGTAAATCAACTATACCCCAGTATAAAATACAAATTAAATTTTTAAAAATTTGGAAAAAAATATGATTGATGATTATTCATTTTACAGTCATGCTCTGATGTTATGCTGCCATTTAAAAAAAATGTCTGAGGGCTTCCCTGGTGGCACAGTGGTTAAGAATCCACCCGCCAATGCAGGGGACACAGGTTCAAGCCCTGGTCCAGGAAAATCTCATATGCCACAGAGTAACTAAGCCCGTGCGCCACAACTACTGAAGCCCACTCGCCAAGAGCCTGTGCTCCACAACAAGAGAAGCCACCGCAGTGAGAAGCCCACATACCACAACGAAGAGTAGCCCCCTGCTCGCTGCAACCCAACACAGCCGAAAATAAATTAATTAATTTAAAAAAAAATCAGCTGATTTTGACCACAGACGTATGGGTTTATTTCTAGACTTTCAATTTAAATAAATAAATAAAATAAAAATTTTTTAAAGTCTGAAAAATATTTCTATAAGAATTTTAAAATATGTATTTCTAACTTTCTTTCTTGGCAATGGGACTAATTTGGGATCATATTTGCTTCTTTAAATCCTTTTATATTTGCAGATATTCTACAATCAACATGTGTTACTTTGATAATATAATGTTTAAAAAAGAGATGTTATTTAAAAATATATTTTAGAGAAAAATTAAGACCTACTGGCAAAGAAAGCACCTTAAAATAAAAAAGTATAATAAATAAAACTGTATTACAAATTCTTGTAACATCAAATAAGCATACTGAAAATAATTCTTGCCTTTAGAAAGCAGCTTTCTAAATTTCTGTGTTGCTGTTAGTTGTTGATCAGCATTATTAGAAAAAATCATCTGAACCATATCTGTGGTAATAACTTCTTCCTAAAACACAGAAAATACAATTGTTATTTAAATATTTTGCATTAGTAATTTTGCTGTATCATCTCTGTAATACTGTTGAAATATAATTTGAAATACGTTTTTGTAATATCTACCTCTGGAATGGGTACAGTGGAACTGATATCCGGATCTTGGATAGGATTTTCTAACATAGATTCATCATTTCTGGGCAAAGAGACATTTCGGCGTTTGAATAACTGTATATAAAGAGAAATAACTTAATATATTGAGCTTTCCATAAAACACTAAATTCCCATAGAATTATATTTTTCCTTTACTGAACAAAACAATAATTTTATCATTCAAAATTCTGAATATTTTAGTATTTCTTAATCATCATACCATAACAAATTTATGAGAAGTTTTGGGGCTAAATTAGCTCTTGTCCTGTAGACTGCTTCTTAATCTCAGGTCTTTTACCAATGTCTAGTAGCATAAGCAGAGTACACATTTATATTTTACAGCACTTGGAAAACCACATATGCCTATACTAAATTATGAGATGTCTAAGAAGAAAATTTTAGTTAAAAAGCAAATCTGTTTTATGAGTGAGATAATGTGGTATATTAACAGAGTTAGTACATTAGATTAACAAGGAATAGAGAGCAGCTCTCAGGAAAGAGGACCCTATGCTTATTAACTCAGGAGTGAATATAAAGAAAAAAAACAGAGGAGGAAAGAGATATGGTCAGGTCACTGAGAAAGATTTATAGGTACATCTCATAAATCAAAATTGATGAAAAAATCTGGTATCACATACTTTTCGATAGCTAAATAAATTCTGCTGTTCCTCAGTCTGTACACAGTTCTCTTTCTATTCATTTATTCAAGAGATTTTTTTTTTAGTACCTACTGTAATATAGTAGAGACTACGTTAGCTACTACAAATAGGGGAACGACAAATAGTCATATTTCTAAAACAGGCCTTTTTCTACTTTCTTCATTGCTAGTCCTTTCTACACATTAGTTTTAATTCATGTATGTAAAAACCATATCCTCCTAATTATTTATGAATACTTCTAAATTTAGGTATATCCTGGAATGAAAAATGTTGAGATGCATTCTTTTAATTTTTCTATTCCTTATGTCACATATATAAAGTTCAAACAGAGAAGGCTACGAGGTCTGCCTGATAGACTATAGGAGGAACAGTATGAATAGCATAGGAAAAAAATTATAATTAATGTAGAGGCAAGAGCTATGAAAATCAGAAAGCAATAAATGAATACAATTAATGTTTTTCTAGGGGGCAAATTTTACAATGACAAGTGGAAGTGATCTAAATAGGCTCAAGAGTAAAAATTTCTTAGCACTGGAGCAGAAATATTAATGTAAAAGGTTTATCAATGGAACAGAAAAGCCATTCTTGTCGGTGTTTAAAAATAGCACAGGATTCTGAGTCGTGAATTTGCTAATATTATTACTAGAGCCTAATAAATTAAAAAATATATTTACCCATATTCAATTTCCTAAAATATTTTTTTCATTTAAAATTATCTAAAAATTAGCAGCAATAATAATACTACTTCTAAACTCTTTATATAATGTTTTTATGTTAACAGAATTAAATATTTTAAAACACCTACCTGTTCTTCCCTTTTTTGTTTTCGCAGCTGTATTCCTTCTTCTTCTCTTCGTCTACGCATCTCTTGGGGATTTAGGGCTTTATTCTTATAACTTTTCATTCTATAGTTATCTTTCCCTGGACTAGCCATGGCATCTTAAGATTAGGAGAGAAGAAAACAGATACTGATAACTCTCAAAACAACACAAGATGTTTACTCTAGGGCAATTAAATTCAGGCTCATGGATTAAATAGACCAACAAAACCCATTTTGAAAATTATGTACAAAGAATACATTTCCTCACTGTCATATCAAAATTGGAGCAAAATGACCAAATATTTTAGAACTTAACTATCAAATAAGAGATTTTGGTCTAAACACAAAGTCATTACCCTAATTTCACTGATTCTGAGATGCACTCCCCCATCCCTGGTATTTTAAACTTTCTGTAAGTGAGATGCATCTTAAAATTACTGTCAGCCAGGAACTAATCATGAAATAGTTGGGTAAAAAACTTCTAAATTACAGCTTATGGAAAGATCAAGAAATAACCAGCAGTGAATTGTCTTATTTTCAATAAAATATGGTATCAGGCTTCAGTAAGCACACCTCACATATTTATTGGGGTCTGTCTTCTTTCATTTACTTAAGGCACTGCCTAAAGAACTAAAGCCACACAGGTCATGACCTGAGTTATGACTGCCTTACCAGTTTTCAGTACTAGAGTATAATTAGTTCTTTAAAATACTGAAATACTTCTACTTTCTTTTTTTGTGGTACACGGGCCTCTCACTGTTGTGGCCTCTCCCTTTGCGGAGCGCAGGCTCGGGACGCACAGGCTCAGCGGCCATGGCTCACGGGCCCAGCCGCTCTGCGGTATGTGGGATCTTCCCAGACCGGGGCACGAACCCGTGTCCCCTGCATCGGCAGGCGGACTCTCAACCACTGCGCCACCAGGGAAGCCCCTACTTTTTTTTTTTTTGCAGTACGCGGACCTCTCACTGTTGTGGCCTTTCCCGTTGCGGAGCACAGGCTCCGGACCCGCAGGCTCAGCCGCCATGGCTCACGGGCCCAGCCGCTCCGCAGCATGTGGGATCTTCCCAGACCGGGGCAAGAAGCCGTGTCCCCTGCATCGTCAGGAGGACTCTCAACCACTGCACCACCAGGGAAGCCCACTTCTACTTTATTTTTAAGTAGTTTTATTATAAATGTTTTTTTAAAATTAAGATTTATATAAACATTTTATAAGTATATTTAAAATATGTATTTTATATAAATATAAACTTGTATATTTAAAATATATATTTTATATAAATATAAAATTGTATATTTGAATGTATATAATAGTTTTAGAAAAAGAGTTATAAACACTTCTTAGTATTATATTAATATTTTGTTATTATTGGAAACAAATACAAAATTACTAATATTATAAACTATCCTGCATTTACACATTAAAAAAATCAGTCTAAAGCAGGGTTTCAATTTGAATTTAATATGAGAGATAATTAATGCCTATCTAGAATGTTATTCTGATAAATTCTGATGACATACCCATGTATAGCCAGAGAGAATGCTGTAATCAATTAGCACTTATGAAGTAAAAAGGAGAGAAGGAGAGATGGGCATTTATATGCCATCCCTGATATAGAAGAGCTAGATTAATGAGCTGGCAAATTATATTTTAAGTAGTAAAGTACACTAAAACATAAGCATTAAATCCTGCAAGAGCACAGAAGACACAGAAACTAACTGTGCCTTAGGGAGTTCTGAAAGTTTTCCCAGTTAACCTGTCTTAAAGGATGAGCAAGAATTTGCCAGGGAAGAGGATGAAAGGGGAAAAGGAAGGGAACAAGTATTTCAGACAGAGGGAATATATGTAAACACAGAATTCATGAAGAAGCCTGGCATAAACATGGAACAGTAAGAAATCAAGTGTACCTGAACAAGAGGATGCATGGGAGAAGGGGCAGGAGATAAAGCTGGAAAGGTAGGTAAGAAAACATATGCTTCCTGCAATCTGGTTAAGAAATCTGGACTTGATCCTAAGGAATAGAATTAAAGAAATTAAAGTGAAGGTTGTTTCAAGCTTTGATGATAAAGACCTAAACTAAATTAGTAGCTGCACTGAAAAATATAGAAGACAGATTGATTCCAGAAACATTTCAGAAATTGATTCAATAAGAATTAGAGGCCAAATGAATGTAAGGAATATGTGGTAAGGAAGAAAAGGAGTTGAGGATGACTCCATGGTTTTTAGTGTGAGCCATTTCAGTATAATGACAAAATAACCCAAAATAGAGAATACCGATAGAGGAACAGTGTGGTGGTTTTGTTTTCTTGCCTCCATGTTTTTGAGATGAAAATAATGAATTCAATTGTTTTATTTTTCATTTACATACAGCAAAAATCACTCTTTCAGTACTATGAATTTGACAAAATGCACAGGCATATAACCAACACAATAAGATACAAAACAGCTTCATAACTCCCCCCAAAATTTCCTCATGCTGCTCCTATTAGTCCTTCTCCCACTCTTAAAACCTGACAACCACTGATTTGTTTTCTACTTCCACAGATCTTCCTTTTCCTGAATTCCACATACACGAAATAATAACAGTATGTAGTCTTAGTTGGCTTCTTTCACTTAGCATAGTGCATCTATAAGTCATCCATATTGTTGGCATCTACAATAGATTATTCCTCCTTATCGTTGAGTAATATTCTATTGTACAGATATACCACAGTTTATCCATTCATTAACTAAAGGACATTTAAGTTGTTTCTACTTTAGGGCAGTTACGAATAAATCTGTTATAAACATTCATGTACAGGTTTTTGTGTAAAAGTAAGTTTTCACTTCTCTCGGGTAAATACCTAGGAGTAGGACTGATGAATAATATGACAAGCGTATGATTCGCATTTTATAAGAAACTGCCAAACTACAAAGTAACTATAACATTTTGCATTCCCATTAGCAACATATAAGAGTTCCTGTTACTCTGTATCCTGGCTATACACTTGGTATTGTTAGAATTTTGTTATTGTTAATTGTAGCCATTCTAATGGTATACAGTGACTTTAATTTTTAAATGTGTTAAATTTACAGTACATAGGGCACAAACAGAAGGCTTTTATTTATGGATGGTTAAAAATGAGTCAAAACTCAGGAGAAGAGTGCTGAATGATAATCCAAGAGCATTAGAGCTATAAAAGAAAGATGCCCAAAGGAGAAATCTTAAGGATATTCACATTTCAGTGGAAAATGGAAAGAGCAAAGGAAACCAAAAATAAATAGGAGGATCAGAAGAAAGTAAGAGTCATGAAAAAGAAGGGAATTCAAAAGATAAAGGAGTATTTCAGTTGTAGTAGCACTAAAAACAGGTCACCCAATTTGTTCATTCATTGATTTATCCAGCAAATTTAAGTGCCTACAATAAGCCAAGTACCATAGGAAGGAAGCAATAGATTTGATAATTAGGTCACTGGTAAAGATATTGAGAGAAATTTCATTAGTGGTAGAGCTAAAGGTCGAATGGAATGGGCTGAAGACTTCACAAGGAATTAAAACTTTGTGCCTCTGAACTTTTATTATTAACTTTCTTAATAATAACAATGTTTAGCATTATTCTCTACTTCATATATAAAAATTCTGTCACATTAATAAAAGCTTAGGCTCTTGGAATGGAAAAACAGAGATCAGAGTTCACGACAGAGCAAACTGGGCTTCAACATTAGTTGCTGAATTATGTTCAACAGTATAAAATATCTTAGCAAAATGAAATGTTTGCAGCAATAAACCTCTTTAATATACTTACCACCTATACATTAGGCATCTTCTAGGCCACTGGCCTCTAAACTTTTTGATCACATATATGTACACGAAATACGTTCGGAAATTCCATGTACACAAAATACATTTGGGAATTCATCCTCAATATGTTTATTTATACACATGTATTACTAGCTTAATAAATTATCCCATTATAAATTCACAGATAGAAAATTTTTTTAAGAAACAGAGTAGTTTTAAAAGGTAAGCAAACAGAAGTTCTAATATTTTCTCCCCACATCTCATTGAATCACCTTGTGCCTCCCAACACACACAGCAGACACTCCTTAATACCATCAGTCTAGGCAATGACATTAAAACCTTTCAATATAAATGTTAACCAAATAAAATCTAGCCCCAACAACTCATACATCATTTGTTCCTTTTTCTTCTGTAGTACTAACTTCTTGTCTCTTATTTAACATCCCCATCCTCACTGCAGTTGCTTCAAAGGGGATGTAAAGTTCAAGGAAAATGATCTTTAAAGGGGCCTCACCCAAGGGGATTGTTTCTTTCTCTGGATTATAGCTTAAATAACTACTGTACTTCAAAGGCTGCTGTCTCATACAAGTTATTTTAAATATAAGAAATGCTATTCAAACACTGTAAAGTTGCCAGAGGAATTGTTTTTCAGTCATAAGCTTATTTTTTCACTCTGCTCTTTGAAAAACTGCTGATGTTTGGCAAGCAACTGGAATCCGAACTTTTTCTAATATATATTAACGGAATTTCTTGTCTCCATAAAGCCTCCATTTCTAGGCGCTAGGGTGGCTGTTAGTAAAATTACAAGATCAGTACGAAGGGGAAAGTGCACCAACCAGAAGATCTAAAGGACAGAGCCATTTGTTTACCAAGAGGGAAAGTCACTTTCTTACAAAATATAAATCACTGAATGTTGTAATTAAGAGACCTCAAATCAGAAGGCTTTTTTTAAAAAAAAAAAAAATGTGTTCAAAAAGCCGAAGAGTTAATGCCCATGTCATATTCTTTTGAAGTATCAATATCCCGTTTAACAGCTTTCACCTCCTTTCATCTCTTATGCATTATTGAGGAGACACGATTAAATTTTCATCTTGGAAGTGAGCTGGCCGACTATTAGAGAGAAGCATCTAAGCCACGCTCGCCCGCGTCAGGACTGAGCCCTTCCTGGCACCTGCATCCAGGTGGAGGGCAGCTCGTGGAGGTAGAGGGTGCGACCTAACATGTGTAGGCCCCTGGGACCGAACCTGCCTTATTCTGGACACGGTGAAACTTCTAATAAGCTGAGCCGCGGGACAGACTGCTGAGCCCCAGAAGTGACAGGCAACGTTTGACAAGACCATGTACCAAAAGAAGGAACTACCGGGAAACAGTGGAGCAGAACGGCGAGAGGATGAGATCCTCTGCCTGAAGCTCCTTCAGAGGACCAGCCCGGCTCTCGGAGAGGCTCAGTGATCCCCGCGACTCAGCCTCCTCAAGAGAAAGGTCCGGCTGCCACGCCCCCGCCACCAATCTCTCCCACTGGGGAAGCTGAGAAAATCCCGGCTTGGCCTGGTCCTGAACCCTTTGTAGGGGAAGGGGTAGATCAAAACAGTGGCCTCAGGAACTAGTAGCTCCCAAAGGGACCAAACCCGAGGCTCACCCAACCTGTCCAGTGTCACTCCTACTTACCTATGAATGTGGCACAATCGGCGCTCCGACTTTCCAGTCCCCAGCTGCGGCGTCTGCTGCGGTAACAGCTGGGTCACCACTCCGCCCCTAGCGATGAGCCTAGAGACCAGGCTCGCAACTCAAGATGGCGGCCTCCTGCGCCCCTCACCCGAGACCCCAAGGCTCGCCTCCCAGAAGCCCTTGCACGCGGCGGCGGCGGCGGCTGCGGCACTGACCAGCAGAGGGGGCGGAGAGAAGCGGGCGCCCCAGCTGCATCCACCCATGGGGGAGCCGGCTCCTGCCCGGACTCCGGGATTTTAACCCGGCGCGGTTGCCGTTGCAGGAGTGTGTCCTAGTGCCCTAGTCCTCCGTACCAGCTCTCAGTCTTTCATTCACCCATTCGTTGGTTTGCTCACCCATCCATCCATCCACACATTCATTTGTTCATTTTACAACGTGGTACATTGATGGAGGGCATAATCTGTGCCAGGCATTGTTTGATATTGGAGGTACAACAGTGTACACAACGGATAAAACTCTTAACTTCATGGAGCTTTATTTCCTTCCTACATTCTCTCCGCTCATTCGTTTCAAGGGTTTCAGTTAGCTATTTATTTAAATTTTTGGATTCTGTAACATCTGGATTTTTGACAAAAAAGTAGTCACTGATATATTAAATAAATAACTCCAGATAAAGTACTCTAAATTATTATAACACATATATAGCCTTGTAATCCATCCTGGGGTTGAACAAGCAGTATTGAAAACAGACTTTTCTACATCTAGTGTTAGGCACAGAATATGCAAGATTCCTTCCCCGAAGAAACTCCTGTTTTCCATCTCTTGTTCTTTTTGTTCTCTTTTCTGAGAAATTTTTTGTGTTATCCTACAGCTCTTCATTGATGTCTTTTTAAAAATTCTGCTATTGTATTTTTTAAATCCCAAGAGCTGTTTCATATTTTTAATTCAGGGATCAAGATAGCGTTATCTTGTAACCTTGAGGCAAGAACGTGTCTTTGTCATCCTCCATAGTTCTGAGTTTGGCACACTGTAGCATTATAAGCCCTTTATTGATAACGTAATAGAGTGCTACTCAGTCAGGCCCTGGATAGTGGGTATTGTGGATTCGTGTAATGCCCTAGGACGTAAATTAGGCGTCGGAACCTTGTCGGGGAGGTGCAAAAAGACTACGACTCCCAGAATGCACTACAACCCAGATTAGCGTGGAGCGGTGCATGCTGGGAGTCCTTCCCTTCCGGGGAGTAGAATAAGAGATTTTTTGAATTCGTTCCTGGAGGCTGAAGCTTTTCGGAGTCCCTCGTTCTCTTCTCGGTTCACCGTGAGTCTCTGGGCCCTCCGAAGACGAAGCCAAGCAGAGGGCAGTGTGGCCGGCCTGTGGCCGACTCTCCAGGCCGGTAGGAAGTGACCGTCCAGCCCTAGTTCCCTGGGCCCAACGCTTTGATCCAGTTAGTATCGGGGCTGGTTTCCTGTTCTGGCCCGGGACGCTGGCACAGACCCTTGGGTAGGCTCCGGCACCTCTCGCCGGCCTCCGTACATCTCTCATCCCCTTGTGATCTAAGTGTTGGGGAGTTGAAGCGTATCCTTCTGCGTCCAGCTGTGTCCCAGCTCGGGCAACGTAGAAACTTCTCTGCGTGTGACGTTCTTTCCACTGGGGGTTTGGGAGAATTTTCATCTAAAATCAGAGACTGTTTTCACTTATCTGAAGGGAAATGGAAAAAAGGACAAAGTTGGGAGTTCTTAGAAAGCTTCATTTATTTAAATGATGGGAATAGTTTCCTTATTTTTCATTTCCTGTTTGTTTTCTGAATAGTTTTAACTGAACGGTAGTCTGTAGTAGAAAGGTTGTGACGGTGATTGCTTTTTGAAAATTACTTCTTAGCAAAATCACCTTTGTGTCAGTAGCCAGTACTTTATTTGTCCGTAAAACCCAGAAATGACTGCTGATTTAGTACAAGTCGTTTTGTAGACCGAACCTCAAGGAGGTGAGATGTCTCACCTAAAATTATGAAACCTGAGATTATAATCCAGTTCTCTTTGACTCTGGAATCAGTGCTGTTTTTCTATTATGCTCACTCGGCTTTTATTTTTTGGGGGTGGAGAGTACAGCCTCTGGAATCAGTGCTCTTTTCTATTATGCTCACTCTGCTTTTATTTTTTTGGGTGGAGAGTACAGCCTCTGGAGCGTGACTGGGTTAGCATTTTGGCTAACCATTTTCTGGCGCTGGTGACATATCTGAGCCAGGGTGTCCTCCATATAGAATGATAATAATGGTGCTTGAATTGGTTTGATATATGTAAAGCTCTTTAACTGTTATTATAAAGATTTGTTTATTTACCCAATTCATTGTTAATAATTTTAAAGTTTTGTATTTAGATATATCAGTTGATAAGGTTTCTTCTCTTTGTTTTCTCTTACTTGACTTATTTTACCTGGGCAAGTTTATAAACGTTATTTTTTCTCTACCTCAGTCCAGAGACACACTTTTTGAAATTTTTCAAAAATTATTTAATTTGCATTATTATTGCCTTTGTTTTATCGAAACCATAAACTTGAAATACAGTAGTGAAATTTTGGTTGAGATTTATAAATAAATTTGTGTATTTGAGGAACAGTAAGTACATTGAAAATTTCTTCATCTAAATAATCCAGTTATAAATAACAAATATAATTGCTCGAAATCATTTTACAAAATGTATTTTCTTTTTTTTTTTTTTTTTTTTGCGGTACGTGGGCCTCTCACTGTTGTGGCCTCTCCCGTTGCGGAGCACAGGCTCTGGATGAACCCGCATCCCCTGCATCGGCAGGAGGACTCTCAACCACTGCGCCACCAGGGAAGCCCCCAACTCCTACTTTCTAACTTAAAATAATATTGTATTCTTTTCTAGTTACCTGCTGTACCATGCTGTCTTGCAATATATGTGGTGAAACGGTAACCTCAGAACCAGACATGAAGGCTCACCTCCTAATTGTTCACATGGAAAATGAAGTTACATGTCCATTTTGCAAGTTGTCAGGTGTGAGTTATGATGAAATGTGTTTTCATATTGAAACTGCTCATTTTGAGCAAAATGAACTAGAAAAAAACTTTGAGAGGATTAATACAGTACAGTATGGAACTTGCAATAGCAGGAAGGACAGCACCCTACAGTGTAGAATGGAAGTTAATTCAAGTATTCATTCAGCTTGTGCATCTAATCATCCGAAAATTTCAGCTCAAGGCCCGCCTAACAATGGTATTTTAAAACATAAAGGCTTTTATTCAGAGAACTTAACTGAATCTAGAAAATTCCTGAAAAGTAAGGAAAAACAGTCTGACCGAACCAAAATTAAAGGATCAATTTATGAAGCAGTGTATAGTCCTCCTGAATGTCCATTCTGTGGAAAAATAGAAGGTTGTAGTCAAGATATGGAAACTCATGTGAAAACAGAGCATGCCGATCTTTTAGACACTCCATTGGAAGGTAAAGTATTCGTTTTATATAATAAGTAAGTAGCAATAGTCTCAGTTTAATATGTGGTGTCCCAAAAGTTGGTTTGTAAATGAGATCACTACAAATGTGTTTTCAGTTTGTTTATAATATTGTTCATTTGCCATTATTAAAATATGAAAATACAATAATGGAAAAGAGTTTTGATGCAAATAATAAATGTTTCAGCTACATTGAAAATAGTTTTAGAAACTTTCTGAGGAGAAATACACTCAGAGTCCAGTTTGCAGAGGCCATTCTTTTATTTACCACCAGCCCAGTGGCATCTGAACTGTCTGGGAGTCTGATTTTGTTACCAAGTTCTAGTTTGATTCTGTTATGATCAGAGAACAAACTTTATGGTTTAAGTTCTTTTGAATTTCTTGAAACTTGTTTTATGGCCTAAGGTATGGTATATGGTTTATCTCAGCACATGTTCCATAGACACTTGAGGAAAAAATTGTTGGGTCGAGTGTTCTATATTTGTCAATTAGGGTATGTTGTTTGATCGTGTTCAGATCTTCCATGTCCTTGCTGATTTCCTGTCTAGCAGTTCTACCAGTTTTGGGAAGGGAATTGAAGTCCCTAATTATAATTGTATATTTGTCTGTTTTTCCTTTCAGCTCTATTAGGATTTGTTTCATGTATTTTGAGGCTCTTTTACTGGTGCATACACATTTAGAAACATGTATTTCTTTGATACCATTGAGTTTTTAAGAGTAATTTATATATTTTGGATGCAAGTCCTTTATAAGATAATGTGTTATGCAAATATTTTCTCCTGGTCTGAGGCTTGTCTTTTCGTTCTCTTAACAGTGCCTTTCACAGTGCAGAAGTTTTGCTACTTTTAATGAAGTTCAACTTACTTGATTTCTTCTTTCATGGGTTGTGCTTTTGGTGTTGTATCAAAACTCTTTGCCAGACCCAAGGTCACCTTTCCCACGTTATCATCTATAAGTTTTATAGTTTTGAATTTTACATTTAAGTCTGATTCATTTGAGTTAATTTCTATAAAAGGTTAAGGAGAGTGCATAGATTCATTTTTTGAAATTTAAAAAATGCTATTTTTTAGGGAAGTTTCAGGTTCACAGCAAAATTGAGTAGAAAGTACAGAGATGACCCATATACCCACTGTCCCCTTATCCTCACAACCTTCTCCATTATTCAACAACCCATACCAAGTGATACATTTGTTAAAATCAGTGAATCTACAATGACACATCAATATCACTCAAAGTCCATCGTTTACATTAGGGCTTATTCTTGATGTTGTATATTCTACAAGTTTTGACAAATGTATAATGACATGAACCCACCATTTAGTATTTAGTATCATACAGAATAGTCACACTGCCCTAAAAATCCTCTGTGCTCCACCTATTCATCCTTCCCTCCCCCTGGCCACTGGCAACCACTGGTCTTTTTACTATCCATATTTTTGCCTTTTCCAGAATGTCATATCATTGGAATCATACAGTGTGTAGCTTTTTCAGATTGGTTTATTTCACTAAGTAATGTACATTTAAGATTCCTCCATGTCTTTTTATGGCTTGATAGCTCATTCTTTTTTTTTAGCATTGAATAATATTCCTTTGGATGTACCACAGTTTATCTGTTCACCTACTGAAGGACATCTTGGTTGCTTCCGGGTTTGGGCAATTATGAATAAAGCTGCTATAAATGTCCATGTACCAGTTTTTTGTGTGGACAGAAAATTTCAATTCATTTGGGTAAATACAAGGGAATTCATGACTCTGGATCATATGGTAACAGTGTGTTTAGTTTTATAAGAAACTGCCAAACGTTTCCAAAGTGGTTGTACCATTTTGCATTCCCACCAGCAGGGAATGAGAGTTCCCCTTGCTCACATCCTTGCCAGCATTTTGTGTTGTCAGTGGTCCAGATTTTGGTCATTCTAATATATGTGTCGTGTTATCTTGTTTTAATTTGCAGTTCCCTAATAACATAATAACATTTTCTGTACCCAGTATCAGCCAGGTCTTGGTCTTGTAGAGGTACCATTTCTTCTGTCTTGGGCGTGCTCCCAACTAGGGCATTTGATCCCAGTGTTCTGATTTTTTGCTGAATGCTTGAATTCTGCACATCACCACACAGTTTGGAGGGTACTGAGAATCCAGCCCCCAAAGGCCATATCTGAACTGGCCTCTACTTACCATTTGATTTTCCTTTTTACTTTTCTTTCCTTGTTTTGACTATGGAGCTAAATGTTTATTATTAATATTTTCTTTTACTGTAAGAGGTTTGTGCTTATGCTCAGGCTTTCATCTTGACCCTAGAAGTAGAAAAATTGCTTTAAATCCAACTACAAAGAGCTTTTACTTATTTAATAAAGTTAGTGGGTAGTAGAGTCTTTGACTTGGGGTGAAAAATTTAAAGGTGTTAAAAATCAAACCAACTAAATTATATCTCTAATACAGATTGTAATCAGCCACTCTATGACTGCCCTATGTGTGGGCTCATCTGTACAAATTACCATATTCTCCAAGAACATGTTGACTTGCATTTGGAAGAAAGCAGCTTTGGACAAGGTATGCCTGTATGCTTAAAGATAAGAATGTCATGATTTAATTTCTACTTTCTAGGATACTATCTACTTTTTAGATTAGTGTTATAGAAGGAAAAAAAACCCACATAGGTTAAAAAAAAATCCATCCCTTAAAAAATTCTAATACCACTTCAACTTTTTTAAGAAGTTTTTTCACAGAAGATTTATAAAGGATGAACTGTTGTGACCAACAACTGAACTAGGGGTATGAATCCAGGGTTTTGACCTAGAACATCAGTATTTAGAAGATAGTGAAATATTGTACAATTTAGAAAATCTTTTTGATTTATAAGTTGAGGCCATTCTTTCAGCAGCTGAAAGTAGTTGAATTTAGCATCTTGTCAGTAAAAATTGTTTATGAACCAGGAAGCTGCCATATGGCACATATAATTTTAAAAAGAATATGAACTATGAGACTTAAAAGTTTTTCAAGTGCATTTTCAGATACTCTTCTAGTTTCTTTATTACCACCTACTAGTTTTATAAGAGATTCTAAAGTTTTCCTCTGTCCCCTATTATTTTTAATAGTGGCATTGATTAAGTAATCATGAGGGTGCCTTAGAAGTGGAAAGATCCTATATGATTTTCACAATTCCATTGAAACAAAATATAATGTAGACCTAAAGAGAAACCAGTTGTGTTCTACTGGATTTCAGTTTCTTAAGGTACATAGATATCTCCTGTTAATGCAGGGGGTTTTAGTGTTCATTATCAATGATCCTAGTACCACTTAGTGATGTCCAGGGACAGCATTACCTGCTCACTCAGCCTCATACAAAGATGAGAATTACTGGAGTAAAGATGGAACAGTTCTCTACTGTGGTGGTTCTTTACTAATTACTGTGGAAGCATAAATCTCTGAAGTTGAGAGTCTAATACTTCTTATTTTGTTTATGATAAGCTTTGTATGGGTACATAAATTATTCTGTAAGCCTGTAGTGGGTAATGAGAGAAAGATATGGTCTGAGTGAATCACTGTTGATAGCTTCAGAAGTATGCTAAGAATCAGTTTTGAATTGCATATTTCTACCAGTGGAAGTAGGGACCAATTAGGAAGGTGTAGCAGAGGCTGAGAGATTTGAAAGGAAAGAAAGAATATTCAAATACATAATTAAACCATCAAATTGGGAGGTCAAGGAGATGCTGGCCAGAAGACACTCACTAATGGATCTGTAGGACACTGGGTAGAGAGGAAAAAGGACAAGATGTTCCATAGTTATACTATTTGCTTGGGGGTCAGGCTGTAATTAAGTTACGATCTAATATCTGTACTTTGCAAACTTATATTTTTACCCTCTTTATTATTTCCTTTTCCCCCCCTAGTATTTCTTTTAAAAACCAATCTGCCTTATTTGTGTTAATAAGGGGCACTACTCAAGGGTGCTACTTAATTTCTCTAAGTTCTGGTTTCCTTAGTAGATAATAATACCTAACTTCCTAAGGTTGTTATGAGGATCCAAATGAGGTAATTAATGAGAAGTGCCTGTCACAGCCTAAACACTCAGCAAGTATTAGCGATTTAAGTGGAGGTTATACCATTACAGAAGTAGTTCAAGTTCTGCTAGATTTGTTCTCAGTGTTTCTGTGACAGCATAGTCATGAATAAATGGCAAAATAATAGCATTTACTCCTTTTAAAAAATATGTATTAACATAAGTGAGCCTTTATTTCAGTAGTTATTTTATTCTAAACATTAAAAATGTATAATAGGTATGGATAGAGTCCAGTGTTCTAGAGATCTAGAATTTGCTCAACAGCTTCAACAAGAAGAAGACAGAAAGAGGAGATCTGAAGAATCAAGACAGGAAATGGAAGAATTTCAGAACCTGCAGGTACAAAGATTAATAGCAATTATATTTTGTTGGTTTGGTTAGAGTTTTTATTTTTCAAACATGCTATCGAGCCTTCAGCCTATTATTTTTGTCTTTATTATAGAAAATATTTTTTTACATATATTTTTTATAGTTCATAACAGCCACCATTTATAAGTACTCATTCTGTTCATGTACTAGGGTGAACACTTCATATTAAGTATCTTAAAATCTTCACTGCTCCATGAAGTTATTTTAGACTTTTTTTTTTAACAGCAGATGAAGAAATAGAGACACAAAGTACTTAAGTAGCTTAAGTAGCTTGCTCAGGGTTTGGCAGTATTAAATGGTAAAGCCTGGATATAAACCTATGTCGATGGGGAAAATTAGGAAATTGAGACTCAGAATTTTAAGTGTTTGTATTGGTACTTAAAACAGAAACTTAGAATTAATGTCTCCTGAGTCTTAAATTCTTTTAGTGATTGCAATTTAGGCATTTAGAAAGAACCATTTTTAATGGAAAATGCTTTTTGATGATGTTTGAGACTTCATTTTTTTTAGGTGAGTGGTGGTATCTGTTGAACTAAACTGGTAACATCGATTATATTTTTAATGCATTAAAAATTTTAACAGCTTTTTCTACTTTTTTCAGACCTAATTTGCTGTAGACTATGATGTCATCTGTGCTAATAATGCTCATAGAGATTTTAAGTGTTCTTTTTCTATGTGCTAATAGGGTAATGTATGAGTAAAAAGGGTTTATGATTGAATAGGTTTGAAAGTGTCCAGTTAAACAGTTTTGTGTACTTGGGGTCTTCTCAAAGCCTTTAATATACTAATATGCATTGTACATATCATAATCTTCCTGAACTTATTTGACCTCTGACTTTTTTTCCTCCAGTATCTTAGACATGGCTATTCTTCCTTTGGAATATCTAATTTAGGCTATTTTTCTCATTCATGATTCATTTATTTGCAAAATTATTTTCCCACCAGGATTCAGAGGAGAAAAGAAAGTTGGCTTTTCCTAAGTCTTCTTTGCCTTATATAATTTTGAAACATTTATCAATACAAAGCTTTCAGTGTTTAAGGGAGTTTATTATGTAAGTTTGCAGGTTACTTGTTCAGATCTCAGAAATGTTTTCCATAGGGGCTGTTTTAACATATTGTCAGGGTGCAAAAACATAGTTCATTCACTACATAGAATGAATACCTGAATCAACTATGGATTAAGTAGGCCTTTGTAGACTAGCCTAGGAACCAAATAACAAGTACTGACAGGTTGTCTTGAAAAAAATCAGCAGTATGGTCAGGACTCATCTGCCTTTCACAGTACCATTAGTATGAAGACAGGATTCTCTACTTTCCCTACTACAAGGAAAACAAGTCTCTTGCCATGATGGTTGTTTGTAGAGAAAGGCTATTATTAACTTAGGGATTTTTGTGTGTGTGATTTATTTTTCATAAAAATCTTTTAAGTTGACTTGTATAAAAGTCTATAAACCAGAATGTTTCACAATGTATTTCCAGATATAAAAAATAGTGGGAAGTTTCCATCCTCATTAATGTAAAGGGACATAAAAATTAAGTCATTTGTTTTTATGTTCAATAGAGACAATATGGTTTAAATAATTCTGGAGGGTACAAACAGCAGCAGCTACGAAATATGGAGATAGAAGTAAATAGGGGAAGAATGCATCCATCTGAATTTCATAGAAGAAAAGCTGATATGATGGAATCACTAGCTATTGGTATTGATGATGGAAAAACAAAAACTTCTGGTGAGTATTTAAACATCCAAATCATGGTTTTAATATTCCATACATCACTGAAGTAATAATCAGAATTATCTGAATTTTGCTTAATTTTCATAACCCATAGTTTATATAGTTTTAGGTGAGACTGTGTGTTCAAGTAATTTTTTGTTTGTTGTTTTAAAACTCCTGAACTTTTATTTTTACAGTAAATAATTCACATAAAAATAATTCATTTTTATATTGTGTCAGTTTATTTGACATTTGAAAACAAACCTTTTAGAAAAGTTTTTAAGTGCTTACTATGTTCTAGACAATTGCTGTCTAGTAGAATGTGAGCCACATAAATAATTTTAAATTTCCAGTAGTCACATTAGAAAAAATAAAAAGGACTAGGTGAAATTAATTTTAATATTTTTCCAGCATGTCCATAATATGTCAACATGTAATCGGTATTAAAAACTATTAATGGGATATTTTGCAATTCTTCAAAATCCATTGTGTATTTTACTTTGCAAGGCATCTCAGTTTGGACAATCCACACTTCAGGTGTTCAAATAGCCACCTGTAAATAATTTCTACCGTATTGTTCAGTACAGTTTTAGATAATAAGACCTTTATATATATTGTATCATGTAACTCTCAAAAGAAAAATCTTGTGTACTGTTAGATTTTTCTGGATGAGGTCATTGTGACTTAGGTTAAATTACTTTCCCAAGGTTAGGTTACATAGCTAATTACTGGCCCAGCTGGTATTCACAATCAGATCTGCCTTGTTCCAAAGAATGCCAATTTTCCTGATGTTTTTAACATTTTTTTTAACATATCTGCTAGTATAGTTTAAAAAAACAACAAATTATATGGAAACAGCTTTGTTCCCACCACCCAGTTTTTATGAAATTTAATGTTTTAAAGCTGTAAACCCTTTCATATGTATTTTAAACCCCTTGCATATCCCTCATTCATTCTGATTTCTGTCCTCCACAAAGGGAATCATTATCCTGAATTTGGTGTTTATCAGTCTCATATATGCTTTAATAATTTTATCTTATATGTTGGTTTCCATAATAATACATAATCTTTTATATTTTAAACTACATGTTAATTGGTATACAATATGTATGCTTTAATTGGATTTGCTTAAATATATTGATTCTTATAACTGTACTTCATTCATTTTTATTGCTGTATAGAATTTCCTTGTATTACTTAGGTTGTTTCCAGTGTTTTATTCCTACAAATTGTGAACAGGTTTCCCCCTCAAGAGTTTCTCTAACATCCAGACTGGAAATACTAGATTAAAGGGTATTTGCATAATTAACTTTGTTAAGGGTATTACGGAGTTGTTTTCTAAAATGGTTGTAATCTACATTAGCATCAGTGTGTTCTGACTTATACTTTGTATCGTGACACTTTTTAATTTTTGCCATTTAATAGGGCATGAGAGGAGGATACATCTCTTAATTGTATTTCTCGGATTACTCCTGAGTTAGTTTCTTCTGTAAATAACCTAGTCCCTTCCTTTTTCCCTTCTCTGTTGGGTTGTTTGGCCTTTTCTTATTGATTTTTGGAAGTCCATTAAGTATTCAGGATACTAATTCTTCATTGATTATATGAGGAGCAAGTATCTTCTTCAAATCTATAATTTGCCTTTAAATTTTGTACATGGTGTCTTCAATTAGACAGAACTTTAAATTGGAATATAATCTAATTTCTCAATCTTTCCCTTTATTTGTATTCTAAGTGTCTTGTTTAAGAAACTCCCCCATCTTTGAGATCATAAACATATCCCTTTATATTGTCTTTAAATATTTATACCCTTAAAATGGATAACCAACAAAGACCTACTGTATAGTACAGGGAACTCTGCTCCATATTATGTAACAACCTAAATGGGAAAAGAATTTGAAAAAGAATAGATACATGTATATGTATAACTGAATCACTTTGCTGTACACCTGAAATTATCACAACATTGTTAATCAGCTATATTCCAATATAAAATAAAAAGTTTTTTAAAAGTATATATTTTTTTAGAAAGATAGTTCCTTCACATAGATCATGGTATTTTTTTATGTCAACTGGAAGTGATTATAGCACATAAAAATCAACTCACTGTGATAAACCATAATATGAAAAAGAATATTATAGGTATAAGTGAGTCACTTTGCTGACTTTTCTGTACAGTAGAAATTAACACATTGTAAATCAACTATACTTCAATAAAATAAACTAAAATTTAAACAAACAAAACAAAAGAAAAATGTATGCCTGCTTTTCATATTCAGGAATTCCCCGATGGTCCAGTGGTTAGGACTCCGCACTTCCACTGCAGGGGGCACAAGTTTGATCCCTGGTTGGGGAACTAAGATCCTGCAAGTGGTGTTGCCAAAAATATACAATAAAATAAAGTAGCCATTACCAAAAAAAAAAATTATACCTTTTCATATTTTGACTTTTAATCAACTTGGAATTTATTTGTGCATATGTCTGTGTGAGAGGAGAGGGAAGGAGGGAAAAAGTTGAGTGAGAGAAAGAGAAGGTATGGATCTAATTTTTTCCCTTATTTATGGTGATACTTACAATACTAAGTTGTTATTGCTTGTTTATCTCAGTACCATTTAGCAAATCTGTACTGTCTCCATGTATTTGTAACACATATGTCATATTTTCATATATCCATAGGTCTGTTTCTGAAGGCTGTCTTTCTACTTCAAGGGTCTCCCTGCAGAAAGTTTCCATACAGGATAGGACTTCCCAGCAGATGTGTAATATGATGCATTAGGGTATATAGGAAGAAAATATTAGAACTTCTACTTGTCTTTAATTTATGGCATCCTTTAATTTCTGTTTATGCATATGTTTTAGAGTTACTGGAGAATATAGAAGTGTATGTATAACTTAAAATAAATATATCTGTACAAGATTGAAGAACACTGCCCTGTAGCATACTGTGTCCTTTTTATAAGCTACCTTGAAATTTAGAAGTAATCGATTTGGTGCTAAAGATTTTTTTTATCTCTTCACTCATTTCTCCCATCCCCCCACATCCTGCACCAGTCTGTTCCCTGTATCCATGAGCTTGTTTTTGTTGTGGTGGTGGTTGTTGTTTTGTTGTTGTGTTTTTAGATTCCACATGTAAGAGAGGTCATGCAGTATCTGTCTTTCCCTGTCTGACTTACTTCACTTAGCATAATGCCCTTAAGGTCCCTCCACTGTTGTAAATGGCAAGATTTCATTCTGTTCTGTGGCTAAATAATATTCCATTGTATGTATGTGTGTGTTATCTCTTCTCATTTTGTTTTTTTTGTTGTTGTTACATTAATTTTTTTTATTCTTTTTTTTTCTATTGGGGTATAGTTGATTTACAGTATTATATTAGCTTCAGGTATACAACATAGTGATTTCAATACTTTTTAGATTATACTCTATTTAAAGTTATTATAAAATATTGGCTATATTCCTTGTGCTATATAGTATATCCTTGTAGCTTATTTATTTTATACATAGTAGTTTGTACTTCTTAACCCCCTACCCCTATCTTGCCCCTTTTTCCTTCTCTCTCCCCACTGGTTAACCACTGATTTGTTCTCTATATATGTGAGTCTGTTTCTGTTTTATTATATTCATTTGTTTTATTTTTTAGATCCCTCATATAAGTGATAACTATATAGGAAGAAAATATTAGAACTTCTACTTGTCTTTAATTTATGGTCTTTCTCTGTCTGACTTATTTTACTAAGCATTATTACCTTCCAGGTCCATCCATGTTGTTACAGATGGTGAAATTTCATTCTCTTTTATGGCTGAGTAGCATTCCTTTGCATGTATGTATGTGTACCACAATTTCTTTATCCATTCATCCTTCAGTGGACACTTAGGGTCTATACTTGCCTATTATAAACCATTATGCAGTGAACATAGGGGTGCATATATCTTTTCAAGTTAGTGTTTTTGTTTTCTTCTGATAACACATTGGCTTGCTGTGTCATATGGTAGTGAAATTGCTGGATCATATGGTAGTTCTAGTTTTATTTTTTTGAGGAACCTCCATACTGTTTTCAATAATGGCTGCAACAGCTTTCAAAAGTATGCAAATATATACAGTCCTGTTGGACTGCTAGTATAAGGCCTGCTGACCAGGTGATATGGCAGTGTCCCCTGGGTGACAATCGCAAAAATTGCACACAAGTGTATGGGCTCTTTTCTGGAAGTTACTGGTTAGCTGGAGTAAGGCAGAGGGAGAATGCCAAGGTGGCATCCACAGCCTTCGTTCCTTGAGAGCAGCTCCCTAGTCCACTAGATAAGTGCCAATCCTGAAGCTTTCCCCCCAGGCTGAAGCTCTAAGACAAAGAAAGAGGCTGCCTTCAGAGAAAGACTTGGGGATATGCCTCAGTTTTTTGTCTGTGCAGCGCCCTGGAGGTGGCGGCCTTCTAAGAATCGTCTTCCTGATTGCCATAGTCCTGTGAGACCCAGGAATGCAAGCCCTCCTGGCCACCAGAATCAAACTGTCAGGGTGGCAGCTGTGAAAGCTGGGGTACCAGGCGTAAAAACCAGGACACCAGCCATGTGTAAGGCTCCCCTTCAGGAGACACTGGCTCTCTGAAAACTTCCCTAACCTTGGGAAGGAGAAAGAAATCCAGATCCAGGAAATCCAGACTTCCAAGCAAAATTTTTATTTTTTGTTAATTATGCAGATGTTAATTGAAGCTGCTCTCAGTTGAAGAGTCTCATTATTTTAACATTCTGTATTCTATATAGAATAGAATATAATTTAACAGAAGGTAGATTCATTTTGGAAAATATCTAAAAACATTTAGGTGCTAAGAAATAAAAAACTTTAATTATGAGGAAATTTTCCTTTAAAAGCAAGTGATATGATGTGGTTACTAGGACAGTATTACCTACACAATGAGGCACCATTGAGTTAGTAATAACTATGCCAAAGTATATTAGAATGTACATTACTTTTTTTTTCCATTTTTCTATTATTCCACCTCACTCTTAAATGTCTCTGAAATCTTGATCTCTTTATCAAAGTCTATGATACTGAATCTCACATTAATTTCTCTGAATTCCTAGAGTACCCATTCCATGCTACAACATTTAGTACTCAGTTACATAGCATTTTAATTGTTCTTTTTCTTGACCGTGAGTCTAATCTTTTTAAGTTTCCTGGGAATGGTTATAATGGTCTATATTTCTCTCCTTCATAGTATAAGCACAGCTACAACTCTTGGTTCCTTTAATTGTTTTGATTTATTGACTCTGCCTTCTTAAAGACAAAAACCCATTTTCCTATAGGATAATCTTCATTCAAGTAAAGCATTTAGTGATTGCCTTTTTGGTGCGATGTTCTATGTGAGAAAGTATGGGCTATCCAAATAAGATTTTCCTGCCAATAAGCTTCCCAGAGTCTGTAAAGTATACACAAAGAACTATAGTATTCTGCCATGAAATATGACCAGTACCTAGGAGGCACAAGTAAAATGTAGTGATTGTTCAGAAAAAGAGGACCTTTTTGTTTGGGGTTATGGAATCAGGAAGTGTTTACAAAGACTGTAGCATTTGCTTCTGAAGGTATCCGTACGATTTTTAAATATAGGGAGAGTTACTAGAAGGAGGAAAGGGATAGAATCAGATGTACCCTGTCCTGTCCTAACACCTTGTTATTCATGCTATAGCACTTATTATAATCTGGGTCCAGGAGACTTTAAGGAATATTGTCATAATATTTTGTATCCTCAAAGCTTAGCATAGTGCTAAGTATATTAAAAGTGCTTAGTAAATATTGTAATTGAATGAAAACTCCATGGTCAAAATCATGTTTAATGTGTTCATTTAGGCCACAGCCAAAATTGTGGCAAGAAGAGTGGTTTGAAATAAAGGTAAGTTAGAGGATAGCTTGCTGTGGGCTTAATATACCATGGATTAAAACTATTCCATGGGTAATAGGAAGCTATTGAAGTTTTTAAATTGAGAGCAAATTGACTAGGACTGAGCTTCAGAAAGAATGATATCCAGCAGAATGTATAATAAAATGGGGGGTCAAGAACATTCATTCAGCAGTGTGCTTTTATGTGCTGGCCCTGGAGATGCAGAAGTGAAGGAAGCAAACAGTTTCAATTCAGCATAATAAGTAATATGCTAGTATTAGGAAACTTGCATAGTAGTAAATAAGCAGGACAATAACCAAGATTATATCAGTAAAAAGATAAAGAAGATAGAATTGACAGGATTTAGATGTGGCCCTTGAGAAAGAGATTGATATTGCAAATATATGAGACAGCCATAGAAAGATGATATCCCTCTAAACTTTCTAAATCTCTTTTTCACTTTAGGAATTATGGAAGCACTTTATAGGTATTATCAGAGTGCTGCCACAGATGTGAGGCGTGTGTGGCTTTCTACAGTAGTGGATCACTTTCATTCATCTTTTGGTGACAAAGGTTGGGGTTGTGGTTACAGAAATTTCCAAATGCTGCTTTCATCATTATTGCAAAATGATGCTTATGATGATTGCTTGAAAGGTACGTGAAATACGATACCCTGAACTTATCATCTGATAAAGTACATTTGATGTGGGATGAATTAATATATAGTAGGCACAATTAATAGCTTTAATAAAGATGTATTTTGGTGCATATTTACATTAAAAACCTGAATTCTGGTTGAAGGAAGAGAAAATGATACAGTAGAAGATGTCAGAAATAATGGCTTGGGGCTTCCCTGGTGGCGCAGTGGTTGAGAATCCGCCTGCCGATGCAGGGGATACGGGTTCGTGCCCTGGTCCGGGAAGATCCCACATGCCGCGGAGTGGATGGGCCCGTGAGCCATGACCGCTGAGCCCGTGAGCCATGACCGCTGAGCCTGCGCATCCGAAGCCTGTGCTCTGCAACGGGAGAGGCCACAACAGTGAGAGGCCCGCATACCACAAAAAAAAAAAAGAAATAGTGGCTTAAAAACTGTAGGTTCCTGTAGAATGTATGGTGTACTGCTAAATGATATTATTCAGTACTTTACTAACTGTCATATTACATATTTGCTTTGTATAATTTTAGGTATGTCAGTTCCTTGTATTCCAAAAATTCAGTCTATGATTGAAGATGCGTGGAAGGAAGGTTTTGATCCCCAAGGTGCCTCTCAACTTAATAACAGGTTACAGGGAACAAAGGCCTGGATTGGAGCATGTGAAGTATATACACTTCTGACCTCCCTAAGGATAAAGTATGTACCTAAAAAACCAAGTTAATGATATTGTCATATCTGGGAAATTTTTGTTATTGTGGGTTTTTTTTTATCAAAGGGATAGTTAAAAAATAAAATTTAAGTAGCATTAAAATGAAAGACTTACCAGTGAAAACCAGCAACTCATTCCCCATTTCATGCTCTTCTCTATTCTCAAGTCCCGTCTCTCAGAGGCAGCTGTCACTTCCACTGTTTTTAAATAATACGCTTTCATGGCTTTTTCTTGGTGCGTCACTTTTAGACATTGTCTATTGCATTCTCCTTATATCTCCCATCTGTTTCCCCTCAATTTTTGTACTATGGTTAAATCTCAGTTTTTATTAAGTTAAAGTCAGAGTTTACATCATGACTGTGTAAATATTATTCATTGCTGATTTTATATCTTTCCTGAAAAGCTTTTTAAAATTTTCTTTGAGTGAAGAATTGCCTTTCCTTTTCCGTTTTACAGTTTGGCTGCATCCTGGTCAAATTTTTCCAAAAACTCCACTTATCATGAAATCTGAGGCTCTCCTTATTCCTGGACACCTTTTTCTTGAAGCCGTCTTTCCTCTGCTCTAGTCTGGATTATTTGCCTTCTAGATCCCTTCCACAGCTCTAATCATGTTGCATTTCTTCACTGTTTTCTTGAATTGGATCCTGGATTTTTCCTGGATTCCATGCCTTTCTCTTTTTTGGATTACTCTCTTTTGCTTGAACACTTAATTTATTAGCCTTCTAAGAAAGGGTACCTAGTCTTATTACATAAGTGATAGTTTGTGTGGCTGTATTATTCTTAACTCAAAATCATTTTCAAATCAGATCAAGTTGTTACTCTGTTGATTTCTAGCAATCAGTATTACTAAAGAGAAGGTAAGCTGCCATTTGATTTTTGTTCCTTTGTGTATAACCTATTTATTTTCTCTGGAAGTTTTTTTGCATCTTTTCTTAGCCCCGATACTATGAAATTTCACCATTGGATGTGGGGCTTTGATTCATTGTGTTGGGCATTTGTTTTTCCTTTTGAATCTGGAATTGTAGGCTATAAGATCTCAGTATAGTGATTAAGAGCGTAGACTTTTTGAAGTAAGATTGCCTACAATTGATTCTAGCTTTCTGCCTACTAGATCTATGACTTAACTTGTTGTCCTAGTCCCACCATTGATAAAAGAACATGTAAATAGTTACTGCTTCATAGAGTTGTAGTGATAATTAACTGAGATAATAATGTCCTTAGGACTATGACTGGCATGTAGTAAGAGCTTAGAGGTTAACTGTTGTTTGATAATTATGATCCCTCCATTTTCTTTATCTTTCTTTCTGGAACTCCTGTTAGTTGGCCACTGAACTTCTTTGACTTTCTTTGATTTTGTTTTACTATCTAAATTTACTCAACGTTATCTCCCAACTACTCTATTGAAATTTTTATTTTAACAATCATGTTTTTAATTTTAAGGGGTAATTTCATAGCATCATATTCTTTTATGGTTGTAAAATTTTTTTCCAACATTCTCTTTTTTTCTATTCCTTGCATTTTTCTGTATCCTCCATGTTAAATTGTTTTCATGTCTATTTATTTTAGTCTTTTCCATTTGGAAGGCTTTCTTCTACCTTTAAAAAAATCCTTAGCTGTCTGTTCCTAAAGTGAAGAATGCGGCACTAAAGAGCTGATTGGCGGGCCTCGGCTTTCAAGAGGCATCGGAGATAGATGCTTATGATCATCTTTAATGGAAAGTTTGCCTTAAGCTTCATGACTCTGTATTTCCTTTTATGTTTGTTTCTAAGTAATTTAGCCAGTGTTTTACATCATTTTTATCATGTTAATTGATTCAGAAGTAAAAATATTTCTTAAATTTTAAATAGAAAAATGAATGTGTATAATAACTTTCTCAAATTATTAAACTGAAATGACTATTTTAATGCCCTCTAAATTTATTTTTTCTTTTTTTCCTTTTCCTTTTTGCCACTCTGTTCCCACCTTCAGATTATATACACTATCATGTTTTGAGCTTTTAAGCAATTTTTAAGGAAAGGAAAATTTTTTTTTAAGTACCTGATGTATCCAGCTGTTTTCCTGGCACCTGAAAAAGTTTAGTTTTTTGTAAAGCCTTTTTATTACTATACCCTGAATTTGCTTATTAGTTATTTAAATGTCTTTCTTTTGCTGTCTGAGAATTATAATCTGTAGGATACTATTCACATTCGAAATCTAAGCCTGCAGTCAACTGCTAACTCAAAAGCACTGTTCTTTTTGATAGTTTTTCCAGCAGTTCATTTCAACATTTAAAGCTCAGTAGTAATCAGTTGAAAGTTATCAGCATTAATCTTGGTGTATTTGGAAACTTTATGGCCAAGAGAGACAAAGATAGGATATCTGTGCTATATTTTAAAGTGAAAATAAAGCTTTTATTTGCTTTTACTTATATTCGACCTTTTTAAAAATAGTTGTTGAGAAGTGTAAACAGTGCTCCTGGTTAAAATAGTTTGGTTTATTCATGGTTGACTTCCTCTTGAGGAAACAATACCACCACGGTCTGTTGCCAAATAGGAGATAGATAGATGTATAGATGGGGGTGCATACAGGTTTTTTGTGATCTTTATAGGTATTCTTTTCTTGTCTATTATTGAAATTTGAGAGAACTGACAGGAAAAATATTTAGGATATTTTTGATAGCTTCAAATGGCTGTTGAGGAATTATAATTAGATGTCGGCTTCTAATTGATCATCAGGTTTAGAGACTTTGGAGTAAAAGTCCCTATGTCTCAGGTTATATGTAGACTTTTAAAAATCAAGTATGATCCTCATTTACTACTAATGGAAGTTTTGTATGTCAGAAAATTTTTGTAACTTTTATATCTGTCATCAACCTTAAAAGTTATTTAAATTATTTCCTCATAAAATAGCAGTTTTCAGATAAATAATAAAATTTTTATTTCTTCTTAAGAAAATGATGATGAAATAAAATTAATTCTAAATTAAGAATTTTTTGTATTTTATAACTCCATTGATGAAAAAATTTTTTTAATAATCCATTTTGTCAATTATTTTTATAGGTGTCGTATTGTTGACTTTCACAAGTCAACTGGCCCTTTGGGTACACACCCTCGCTTATTCGAATGGATATTGAGCTACTATTCTTCAGAGAGAGAAGGGAGTACAAAAGTACTGTGTACATCTAAACCTCCTATCTATCTTCAGCATCAAGGTTAGTATAACTTACAGATACTAAGTATAACTTATAAGACAATTTATTTTTATATGACAGGTAATTGGCTTTTGCTTTAGGATACGTTAAGATTCTGATAATGGGAGGAGAGGAGTATTGTGACATTACTCTGATTTTTAGAGCTATATTGTCATCATAATACATTCCAGTAATGGATGATATCCTTGGTATCTTCAGGGACACCTGGTTCACTCTCTCTTTATTGTTCATCCTTTACATTTTCCAAGGCTTTACCTCACTTCAGTGAGGCCTTCCCTGACCATCTTTTAAAAAATTTCATCTTGTTTTTCTACCCCCCTCCAACAATGGCATTTCCTATCCCTCTTCCCTGCTTTATTTTTCTTTATCTAACATGATATATATAAACTTTACCTATTTACCTTGTTTATGGAGAATTACTTCCTATTAGAATGTAAGCTCCGTGAAGGCAGAAGTGTTTGTTTTGTTTGCTTTTGTATCACTAACTGCATGGAATAGTGCCTGACATGTGGATATTTCATAAAATTTGTCGAATGGATGATTTGGATTGACAGGAGGAAGGAGAAGTAAATACTAGGAATTTCATTGTTTAGGATACAAGCTAGAAAGTTTAAGCCCTTCCCATTGAAGTTCTAGTATATATAAATTGACGTTTGTTTACCTTTTGGAACCATTAGAGTTTTTGTTCTTCAGTAGGTAAATTTCAATTCCATTCATCTGAGATAATTTGAATAAGAAGGACTATGGGATTAGGAAAGAAAAACTAAAATATATGGCATAGTGAAAGTAGAATTTTTTGCCATGAAGCCTTTAGAAAACTAAAATTGAACAAAGAAAACTGAAAGTGTCTTAGAACTGAAAGAACTCAGATAACCTATATGTCAGAGGGACTGACTGTATTTATATTATAAACACACATGTGCACACACACTATATATAGAAAGTGTATATAGTGTGTCTATGTGTGTGTGTGTGTGTATATAGAGTAACTTATATCTGTATATAGCTGTACATATAGGTAGATACCACACACGCACACACACACACACACACACATATATATATACACACACCTCTTACTTGATTTTTTGATAGGTCATAGTCAAACAGTTGTTGGAATTGAAGAGAGAAAAAACCGAACATTATGTTTACTAGTATTTGATCCTGGATGTGCTTCCCGAGAAATGCAGAAACTCTTAAAACAAGACATGGAAGCTAGCAGTGTCAAGCAACTTCGGAAATTTGTGGGGAATTTAAAACATAAGCAGTACCAGATAGTGGCAGTAGAGGGTGTTCTTTCTTCAGAGGAGAAAATTGTAAGTATCTCAATATTTATTATGTGACGCTTGGACAGGTTGAACTTCAGAGGAGAAAATTTTTAGCTAACTCCTAACACCTCATTCTGTAACATTAGGTTGGCAAAGATATTTCGTATGTCATTTAATTTCTGGAATGGACATCTTTAAATTTCAAATGGTACCTAATTTTGTCAAATATTTTACTTGGAGCTTCAAAAAATATTTAATTTTATAATACATAATTTAATTTTTAATGTCAGGGGAGTAATGAAAAATGGCAACATATATGGTAAGAAAAAACTAACTTAATCCAAGGAGTTCTAACTCATATTAGTCTCATAATTACTGTTTATTAAATGTGATTCTAGTGATTCCTGAGGCTCTGTGTTAGGCACTTGGATATGTTGGATGAACTATTGGAGATATATATATATCACACTGTTGAGAGAGTGAAGTACTCTAATGGGCACATACACTTACTTATTGGATGTATACAATTCCAGAAATTAACTTCAGTACAGTTACCTCTTTATCCCTTGCATTTAAGTGATGAGTAGTACATTATAGAAGAATTCCTAGGAATTGGAAACCCTCCAGTTGTGTAAACTGAAGCTATGTGGTAGCATATCAAGTCTAGAAAATGCACAGTTCTCGAATCTTAAAGAAAAAAAAAAATGTCACTATTAGAGTACTTCACATTTGTTTCCCTCTAAAGAGAGAAGAGATAGAGCAGTAGAAAGGAGCATTTATGAAGAATAATAGGATCATGAGGGGAAGGACTAAAATTGTTAGAAATGAGAGATAGAGCTAGAGTAATCTTTTCAGCATCACAACTTGGGATATAAAGGCAAGGACTGTTTAAGAGGTTCTTCAGTTTAATAATGATGCATTAGAGGTTTCTTTGCAGTGACTTAAATACCAAAATTGCATTCATTTTTTTCACCCTATCATTAATTTGGCTGAATAAAGTTAGAGGTTAATTTTAACTGTTATAAAATACCAAGATGCTTGTTTACCAATATACAGATAACTTTTGACATCATAGGTGGGGTTAAGATGTTATGGAAAAGCCCAAGTGAACTTTTTGGCCGACCCAGTATCATGGAGTCTAGCTACACATTTTATTTAGCTGTTATCTTTCTGGTCTTGGAAAGTGAGACCTTGGTGGTGTTTCTCTGCTTTTGTAGCCCCATCTCTATCTCTCCTTCTCTCTGTTTTTACCTCTCTCCAACTTTGAGCCAGAATTTTTACTTTTGATTCATTATTCCATAAAAAAGGTGATATTTTCTTTTTAATTCTTTGTGTTTTATCTTTATCTGGAATTTTCTTTAATTTTTTAATGGCTTGGCTTTAAAAATGTTTTTCCTAATTTCCTAAATTTGAAGTTGTAATATTCCTTAAGGAATTTTCATTATCTTGAAAAAAATTCCAGATTTTTTTGTATTATATAATTAATACATATTTTAATTAATTGACTTCTCCCTTACTATTAATATTTTTTAAAATTTCTTTTCAAGGCCAGGAGACAAGCTTCTCAAGTCTTTACAGCCGAGAAGATCCCTTGAAGAAGTAAGCATTTCAGTGATTGTGGAATTTTATTTATTTTCCAAATTCAAATATTAAACTTTTAATACAACATATGAATTCTCTGAATACTCCATTTATAATTTAATTTCTAAAATTCTAAATTATCCCTTTAGTACTCCATTGTTTAGTAGTTATTCCAATAAAATATCTTGTTTGTATTGTGGGTTTTATATTTCTTATCCATGTTTCAAGAACTGGTTTTGTATTATAGTCATATGGCTATTTATTGGGTTCTTACTTGTTTTAGGTATTCTCAGTATTTTCCGTGTATTAATTAATCTGCACAATCGTTCTGTGAGACAAGTGCTGTTATGAGCCTGCGAGGAAGCTGAGACTCTGAGAGGTTAGTAATTTGCGCAAGAAAGTGGTCATCATCCGGAGTGTGAACCCAGACTGCTCACCTCCAGGCTCTCACCATTACAGTGTTCTGCTTTCTTCTGTTATTATATATGTAATGAAATTCCCTCCTCCCTACTTAGAAATAATCTTAATATTTAATAGGCATAGCTCTAAAAAGAGGGATTTGCTTTTGTTAAATATTTACACTCGTACTTATACAACTGTGATGTAGAGTGTTGTGTTTAATGTGTCCTGTAGGAAAGAAACTTTCAGATTCGTGTTGGATTTGCCATGTAAGGTTGCAAGCTAGAATCCTACTCTGGCCAATTTAAGCAGAAGAGAATTCATTCAAATTATCAGAAGCTCACAGAATCCATAGGTAACTAGGGAACTCTGCTAGAACAAAGGCAACAGTAGGGGCTAGAATATGGCATAATTTACAGCAGGGTCAATCAGGCTAGGAGCAGAGGTAGAATGTCTGCTCAAATTTCAGATTCCAGAGAGGGCACGTCTGATTAGCATGTGACCATATGCCATGGGACAGAGGCAATTTCTCAAAAGGAAATCCGGGTAGATGAAGAAATGGATATTAAATAACAAAAAAGAAAAGCAGTAAGTGTCTACTACCCCATGAAAAAATGAACAAGAACTTGTTTGAATGAAGTTCTATAAATATTATTTATGGCATCAAATACAGAAAGTTGCACTCCAAGAATGAATAATATGTATAGCTGATTCACTTTGTTATAAAGCAGAAACTAACACACCATTGTAAAACAGTTATACTCCAATAAAGATGTTTAAAAAAAGTGTGTATTAACAGCAAGAACTGACAAAACCATAAACTTCATATTCTTAAAAAATAATATTGCCAGCTGGAAAATTCTGGAAACCATCGTTTCTAATATTCTGTCATCCAGACTGGTAAACAGGTTTCTACTCTATATCCCCATGCAGTTACGCTCCTTCATGCCATCATTATCTCTTACCTAGACAATGTAATAACCTCCTAAATGGTCTCCCTGTCTTGATCCTCTGTCAGTCCATCTCCCACTCGGAAGCCCCATACCATTCAAAAATACAAATGCGATTTTGTGACTTCTAGTTGAGTCCTCTTCATTGCTCATGGTTAAAATCCAAACATCCCACACAGTCTGGGCCCTGCATACCTCTCCAGTTTCATCTCTCACCACTCTCAAAGTTTCACTCCTTTCAGCCTAAAGACCTTTGCCAAAATACAGCTGGTGCTTCCTAGGGCCTTTACCCCCTTAGTTCTCCTCTTTAGAAAGGCTTCCACTTAGAAATGCTTCCTGAACTGCTCAAGTTTGTATTAAATGCACCTTCTAAGTGTTTGATAAGCAACGTTTCTCAAAGTATAGATTGCTGAGCTGCAAACCGCCAGCCTGTGACAAGATAATTATAGAAGTTACAATCGCTCACATACTTTTATTCTATTTTACACAGATAATAGCCATGGATTAGAAGTTTTGTTTTGTTTTTTTAATTGGTTCTTCACCACAGAGTTTGACAGACACTGTCCTATGGTTTAATATTTGTATCACAATACCTGCTATATGTTTCCCTCCTTGAATGTAAGTGCTAAGATTTCAGGAGCAATGTCTAGTTTTTAACAGTAGCCCCACAGTGCCTGGCACATCACATATAGAACTTAAAAATACTATTTTGGTGAATGGAAATAACTAATTTTAGAAAAGCAGTGGTAAAATATATCAGTTGGAAGTCTTTGGATGTCCCAGCTAGCCATCTCTGCAAATTGTTTTCCCTGAAATCAGATAAAACCAATTTCTATAGGATGAAAGAAGAGTTACATTGAGACATTTCTTTAAGAAGCAACAAGTAAAAGAGTTAAAAAATTTGAGTGTTCCCACAGTCTTTGAGCAGGTGTTGGAGTTATATACCCTCTCCCCACAGGGGGGAAATACATATATAGATGTATATACATACACACAATATTTGCACACAGTATCACAGATTGCTTAAGAACACATGCTCTAATTTAGTTATTATCAATATTTTTGGTCTCAGTATTCCTTGATGCTCAAAAAATATTTAAGTTCCCAAGGAGCTTTTGTGGGTTACGTATTTCCATGTTTGCCATATTAGAAATTCAACCTGAGACTTAAAAAAAAAGAAAGAAAAAAATATAGAGGCACATATTCCATTAGCTGCAGCCATCAGAACAGTAATGTAAGAAAATGTCATTTAGCCTCTGAAAATTCCATTGAGTATCTTTCTAAAAGTACATATTAATAGTTCTACATACAAAATTCCTAATTTTATATTTTCAAGGAATGATATTTTGCACATCAATAGTTGCATATATATATATATATATATATATATATATATATATATATATCAGTCCCAAAAAAGGATTGTGTGTGTGTATCAGTCTCATAAGACTGGGCTAATTTTATTTTTATTAGTCATAGTCATCTTCCTCATCTTCATCTTCCTCAGTTTCTTCATTTTCCTCTGTTGAATTTACAGCTGCTTCTTGTGCAGCCCTGAAAGCCTGCTCCTCTTCCACACTAGGATCATCCATTTCTGTAATTTCTGGTCCACTGGGGTACTCTTGATAAACTGGTGGTGGAACTGGAGGTGTATAGCTGTCTGGACTATATTTATGACCCCAGCCTATGTAGAAATTTTCAAACTTTCTGTAAGTTAAAAAAAAAATGTAGATCATTGTATAATTTTTCAGTAAGAAAAATTGATCCTTCTTTTCTGTAAGGATAAGGTACGTAGAGTATCATAGTCCCATAATTTTAAAACAGTACAGTATATTTTAAATGCATTAGAGATGAAATATCCCTAAATGATTCTTCTACCACAGGGAATTACTATGATCCAAACTGCTTAAGCTGGTTAAGAAAACATAGGGCCAGACCCTGTCAAAATGTACCCTACACCTGGACCATAGCCTTTCATCTTTTAATTATTTTCAGAAAAACAAAGCAACAAAGTTAAAACTTACATACCTTCCTTAGAGTAAGAAAGAATTAAGAAGTTGCCAACCTTGGAAACTCTTGGCTGGGTGAGACGTTGAACTTGTGGTTAACAACCTATGTGTGATTTTTCGGATCCATCCTTGAGCAATTACAAAAGCGTTACCTAGTTAGGCCTCACGGTGGGAAAAGTGCCCTCTCCACCCCAGACTTGGTGCATAGCCAGTGCACTGCAGTCTCTTAAGAGAGCGTTGTGGTCAAGGATTCTGGCCTCTCTGGCCTGTCATGCTCTTAACACAATTGTGTTCCTGGCCCAGGTGCCTTCATTCCCAGGCCTCTTCATCTGAGGCCTTCAGCGGAGGTCTTCTTCAGACCCCTTTGCCAAGGTTTCCTAATGAGGGTTAGGTGAGAGAAGGGGAGACCTTATAGACACTTTCCCCTACTCTTGACTCAGTACCCAGTACTTTTGCCTAGCCCTCCCCACCTTTCTCTGGTCACAGGTCCTTAAAACTGCAAGAGCCTTATGTGGGGACTTCCTTGTCATTGAGATGACCCCACAACTGTTGACCCATCTGACCTTCCACCAGTGTGCTATTCCATGGGGGCAAATGGAACTGGGTGGGGGGAGGGGGGGAATCAGTCCTTCAACTTGGTTATACCATCACAGTAAGTGATTAAAGGCTTAACATTTTCATTTCTGGCGTGTTGCTTTAATGGCTACTCTGACATTTGACCGCTCAGCTCTCCGGCTCAGCCGAGCTTCTGACACTAGGTTATTAAGAAATGGAAGCATAAGACAAAAGTGTATGCTCTGGGTGCGGAATTAAAGGACGTTTACTATCCTCTTATCCTAATTCTTTTGAAAGTGATAGTCTAAATCATACATATTTTAAATTATCTTTTATCAAGATATCCAACAAAAATGATGAGATTTAAACTAAATACTGCTTAGAATTACCTCCATGAAATGAATATCAATTACTCAACTAATCATAGAAGAAAAAACATTTTAGCCCCATTAATTGGATGATTCAGATGAAAAGGCAGAAGTCTGAATTACTCTAATGTTCTAAATTTGATGCTTTGTTGTATAAGATGGATGTTTGAATTAATCTTATGCCATACACACTTGACATTCCAGTGATAACTTATAATTTCCAGAAGTTAAATAATCAAAATAATAGCCTTGTAAGTTGTCACATACTTACTTGCCATTGGAAAAGGCATATGCTCCAGTCCAAAGGTTAGATCTAAGGACTGCAATAGCATATTGAGGAATGAGATTTGAGGATAACCGCGTTGTCCAAGGCGGTATATTCTGGATCTCTGTAAACCAGAGAAATTCAAAATAGACTTAACTCCTAAACAGACAAGGATATACTGTATAACAGAAAAGCTGTATTTATAAATCTTAAAACACATAAAGTTAAAACATAAGCAGCTTAACATAAGATCAGGAGGGTATTATATGAACGTTGTGGAAAAATGAAATTTGAAAACAAAATGTGTGTACATATATAGAGATTTTGTATCTACACACATACATGTGTATATATATATATATATACATATATATATAGTGTGTGTGTGTGTGTGTGTACATTTGTAAAGCAGAGAAAATAAGTTTTACAAGAGGAGGCCTATGTGGCAGAGGGAAAAATATGTGATGACCAAATCATTATGAAAGAGAGCTAGGGTTATAAGTATGAATGCTCCAAAACTGAATAGGAAGAAAAAAAGAATATGAAAGCAATAATAGATTAGAAAACAAAAACAGTACCTCATATTTTAACTATGTCATGTGTTTATGATCTGTAGAATGCAAAACAAGAATGATAAAAAAGGTAACTATCAGCATTTCCACTAAGAGGTAGAGCCACCTTATACTTCCTCTGCAGTGAACTCCTGCAACCTCTGTCCTAGACAGTTCTTGGTGGGGCCAGCTACATTACATTCTTTATTCCCACCATGTACTGTAGTGTGTGTGTGTGTGTGTGTGTGTGTGTGTGTGTGTATACACAGATTTCCCCTGCTATCCAAAAGTAGAGCTACATTACATTCTTTATTCCCACCATGTACTGTAGTGTGTGTGTGTGTGTGTGTGTGTGTGTGTGTGTGTACACAGGTTTCCCCTGCTATCCAAAAGTAGAGCTACATTACATTCTTTATTCCTACCATGTAGTGTAGTGTGTGTGTGTGTATGTGTGTGTGTGTGTGTACACAGGTTTCCCCCACTCTCCAAAAGTAGAGCATTCCTATGAAACTTTTTGTAAGCTGAAATGACATAGAGGGAAGAAGCAATTACCTTAGGACACGTCTTGCTAATGGATTGACAAGATTAACTGAGATAAAGTATAGAAGCTCACAAGCACAGTTCAAAGCTATGGCAACTTGATGCTGAGATGCTGAGTGTAGTTCCTGGAGAAGGAGCTTGGAGGTGCCCCTCTGACAGATTGAAGTGTGTGCTGCTTCTATAATTGCTCACTGCAAAACAAGTGCTGAACGCTATTTTTGCCTTTTTTTTTTCCTTCGTAAACGAGAAAATCCTCTGGATTTCTATCAGTGAAAATAGGTACTAATGTAGTTCTCTCATAAAAGCAAAGTGGTGTAAGGCTATCTTGAAAAGCAGGAAATACCTGTGTATATATACATATATAGTATCAATATAGAGAGAGTATTTGGTATATATATTAATATATATTACAGTGTATACATACATGGTACGGCATACCTTGTTTTATTGTGCTTAACAGGTATGGAGTTTTTTACAAATTGAAATTTTGTGGCAACCCCGCCTCAAGCAAGTCTGTTGACACCATTTTTTCCAACAGCAGTTGCTCACCTCGTGTCTCTGTAACATTTTGGTAATTCTCTCAGTATTTCAGACTTTTTCATTATTATTGTATTTGTTATGGTGATCTGTGATCAGTGATCTTTAATGTCAGTATTGTAATTGTTTTGGGGTACCACAAACTATGCCCATGTAAAACAGAGAACTTAATTCTATAAAGATTGTGCGTGTTCTGACTGCTCCAACAATGGTGAATTATGTTGTGCACCAGGAACTAATATTGTGCTGTAGGTCAATTATACTTCAAAAACAAAAAAGCTCATAAAAAAAAGAGATCAGATTTGTGATTACCGGAGACGGTGGGTTGTCGGAGGGGGAATTGAAATTGAAGGAAGGTGGTCAAAAGGTACAAACATCCTAATAAGTAGGTACTAGAGATGTCATGTACAACATGATTAATATAATTAACACTGATGTATGTTATGTATGAAAGGTGTGAATAGAGTAAATCCTGAGAGTTCTCATCACATCACAAGGAAAATTTTTTTTCTGTTTTCTTTTTTAAGTATATGAGATAATGGGTGGTGACTAAACTTGTTGTGGTTATCATTTTGTGATGTATTTTAGTCAAATCATTATGTCTTACACTTTAAACTTATACAGTGCTGTATGTCAATTATATCAATAAAACTGGAAGGAAAAAATAAATAAATGGGAGAATTTAACAAATAAAATTTCAAAAAGAAAAAACCTGGAAAGGATTCACCTTTCTGGATGCCATTAAGAACATATATGATTCATGGGAAGTGGTCAAGATATTAACATTAAAGGAGTTGGAAAGAAGTTGATTCCAACCCTCACAGATGACTTTGAGGGGTTCAAGGGTTCAGTGGAGGAAGTAATTGCAGATGTGGTAGAAATAACAAGAGAACCAGAATTAGAAGTGGGGCCTGAAGATGTGACTGAATTGCTGCAATCTCATGATAAAACTTGAATGGATAAGGAGTTGCTTCTTATGGATGAACAAAGACGGTGGTTTCTTGACATGGACATGGAATCTACTGGTGAAGATGCTGTGAAGATTGTTGAAACGAATACAAAGGATTTACAATATGACATAAACTTAGTTGATAAAGCAGTGGCAGAGTTTGAGAAGATTGACTTCAATTTTGAAAGAAGTTCTACTGTGAGTAAAATGCTATCAAACAGCTTTGCATGCTACTGAGAAATTGTTTGTGAAAGGAAGAGTCAATGTGGTAAACTTCCTTGTCTTATTTTAAGACCCCAGCCTTCACCAACCACCACCCTGATTAGTCAACAGCCATCAACATCAAGGCAAGACTCCCCACCAGTAAAAAGATTATGAGTCGCTGAAGGCTCAGATGATGGTTAGCATTTTTTAGCAATACAATATTTTTTCTTCCAGTTTGATTTCTTTTTCTTTGAGTTTGCATGTATATTTGTGTTTTTGAACTATAATTAACCTACAACACTATGTTAGTTCCTGTTACACAACATAGTGATTTTTTTCTATACATTTCAAAATGATCACCACGACAAGTTTAGCCACTTTGTATGTCACCATACAAAGACCTTTTTATTTGGACTATATTCCCCACACTGTACATTTCATACCCTTGACTCATTTATTTTGTAACTGGAAGTTTGTACCTCTTAATCTCCCTCACTTAATTCTCTCATCCCCCCACAATACAGTATTTTTTAATTAAGGTATGTACATATTTTGGGAAATAATGTTATTGCACACTTAATAGACTACAGTAGAGTGTAAACAAAATTTTTATGTGCACTGGGAAACCAAAAAATTATTGACTCACTTTATTGCAGTGGTCTGGAATTTATCCCACAATACCTCCAAAGTTTGCTTGTATGTACACATGTGTACATACTTTTGTATGCCTATACACACCTACAGACACACACACACACACACACACACACACATATAGTGTGTGTAAAATTACCTAAATCTTCAGAGATTGGTGTCAAGAGAGGAGGCCCTACTTCCAGTTCTATGTAGTCAAGCTCTTCTCCTCTTTCTTCTTCTTCTTCTTCTTCTTCTGCTTCTTCTTCCTCCTCACTTTTTTGTATGGGGTTGAACCAATTACAGCGACCCTGGGTATAAATATTGGAAGGTTTAGTAGTCTAACAAGGACCTTAAAATATCAAAATATTCTTTTGGATTGAAGTAATTATCTGCATGACATCCCATTATGTGGCATATTGATCGTTCATTCAACATATATTTACCAAAAGCTGTTTTGATCAATGTTATTTTAAGCAAAAGACTGTACTATTTATTTCAAGAATCTGCCCACTTCTTGAAGTTACAGAACATTTATATATTAAAATCATTAGAACCTTAGTGAAGAAGGTAATCATTTTACTGATTTATGTGAAGGTAAGGTACTATTATTAATAACAAAAATGTGATAATAAGATTAGGTATGGAGTTTGGGGCTTATAATTTCTCATTTAATTAACTCATCTAGAGGTATTTAAGAATATCTCTTATGTACATCAAAGTATAATGAAGATTTTCTACCTGCAGATGAGACAGTTTAACAGATTGATTAAGAGTATGGACTCTGGATCCATTCTGCCCATTCACATCTGACCCTGTTGTTTATTAGCTATATTCCCCTTGTGACATTTCCTAAACCCTCTGCCTTAATTTCCTCATCTGTGAAATAAGGATATTAGTCTTTCATACAGTTGTGAGTTTTAAATGAGATAATACATATAAAGTGCCATAAAGAACAACTGGCAGAATAGGTTCTGTATAACTGCTATAGAACACTGTTTACTTGTTTTTGTTAGAATCTTTTATCATTCTTGGCAAAAAAAAGTTCCTTGTATTATAAAAGTAGAATAAAAGAACTCTTACCAAAATTAATGTACTATCTATATTTAACATATAAAAAATAATTTCACAACACACCTAAATCTAAATCCTTATGTAACTTGTCAAATACTCCATAGAAATATTTATTTTATTTACATTTGGATCACAGGTCTATACTACTTGGCAATTATACAGTACTCTGTTTTCACTAGGTTTTTTAATTGTCTCTGGAGTCTGAAGGCCTTTGTCTTGTATATATCGTATGTATTGTAGACAGAATTTAATAAACATTTGCTGACTAGATGATAGATTGAGAATTGCAAAGCCCCTACCTGAGGGAGTATATGTTGTACATGATGAACCCAATTGGATAGGGATTCCACTAGATCAATCACTTGGATGCCTTCAAAATCAGGGTTTTCTTCAAAGCTATCTCGCCTGCCTTCTGTTTCTTCCTCCTCTTCTCCTTCACCAAAATGATAGAATCCTAGAGGGCTGACATGAGTCCCTGCTGAAATTCTGGCAATTTGTGCTCGTAAGTAATTACTCTCATTTCCTGGGAAGGGTGGGTAGCTTATGATGGGGGTATCCAATCGCCCCGTGAAAAATTTCTTGATTTTTCTTGCAACAACAATTTGTGCAGGTGTAACTTCTGGCAACTTCACCCATGGTCTTCCTGGTTCATTGCAAACAAAATAGACATATTTGTTGGCACCTGTTCTGCTTTCTTCCTTTGGAATAGCCTGTGGGGCCTTGTAAAAGGACCTTGGTAATTCATCTTCATCAGCTTCACTGTCTCCATTGTCCCTCTCTTCAGGTACCTCTTCCTCTTCCACCTCCTCTTCATCTTCTCCCTCACGGAATTCCACTTCAGCTACAATATAATTCATTTCCAGACCTAAGATCTTACCCCAGAAACGACATTTTTGGATTGGGTGGGTGTCAGTAAGCTGCTTGAGGGCAAGAAATATGCGATAAGTCTCATCTGTGCCCAAACCAACTCCAGCTTGTTCAAAATAAAAAGCTGACTCCATTACATTTGGAAGAGAGTGTTCTGCCTGGGAATACAATTGCTGTGATTAATATTTTATCCATAAGAGAACTGCTTGCAGTCTACATTAATGTGATCCCTATTTTTAAAAACCATGACATTTTTCACAGAACTAGAACAATTAATTCTAAAATTTATATGGAACTACAGAAGACCCAGAATTGCCAAAGCAATCCTGAGGAAAAAACAAAGCTGGAGGTATAACCCTCCCATACTTCAGACAATACTACAATGCTATAGTAATCAAATCAGCATGGTATTGGCACAAAAACAGACATATAGATCAATGGAACAGAGAGCCCAGAAATAAACCCACACAGCCATGGCCAATTAATCCATGACAAAGGAGATAAGAATATACAATGGAGAAAAGACAGTCTCTTCAGCAAGTGGTGTTGGGAAAGCTGGACAGCTACGTATAAATCAATGAAATTAGTACACTCCCTCACACCATATACAAAAATAAACTGAAAATGGCTTAAAGACCTGAGTATAAGTCACAACACCATAAAACTCCTAGAAGAGAACATAGGTAAAACATTCTTGGACATAACTCGTAGCAATATTTTCTTAGATCAGTCTCCCATCCCAAGGCAAAAGAAGTAAAAGCAAAAATAAACAAATGGGACCTAATCAAACATACAAGCTTTTGCATAGCAAAAGAAAATATTAACAAAACAAAGACAACCTAGGGAATGGGAGAAAGTATTTGCAAATGATGCTGCTGACAAGGGGTTAATATCCAAAACATACAAACAGCTCATACAACTCAATATCAAAAAACAACACAATCAGAAAATGGGCAGAAGACCTAAATAGACATTTCTCCAAAGAAGACATACAGATGGCCAACAGGCACATGAAAAGATGCTCAAAATCACTAATTATTAGAGACTACAAATCAAAACCACAATAGGTATCACCTCACGCTGGTCAGAATAGCTATCATCAAAAAAATCTACAAGGAGAAAAGGAACTGTCCTACATTGTTGGTGGGAATGTAAATTGGTGTAGCCACTATGGAAAACAGTATGGAGGTTCCTTTATAAATTTAAAATAGAACCACCATATGATCCAGCACTTCCATGCCTGGATATGTATCTGAAGAAAACAAAGACACTAACTGCAAAAGATACGTGCACCCTGATGTTTATAGCAGCACTATTTACAAGAGCCAAGACATGGAAACAACCCAAGTTCCCATCAACAGACGACTGTTTTAAGAAGATATGGTATGTGTATACAATGGAATACTACTCAGCCATAAGAATGAACTATTGCCAGCAACATGGATGGACCTAGAGAATATCATACTAATTGAAGTAAGACGGGAAGACAAATATTATATATCACATATGTAGAATCTAAAAACTAATGTAAATGAATCTATATACAAAATGGACCTAGAGTCTGTCATACTGATTGAAGTAAGTCAGAAAGAGAAAGACAAATACCATATGCTAACATATATATGGAATCTAAGAAAAAAAAAATGTCATGAAGAACGTAGGGGTAAGACGGGAATAAAGACACAGACCTACTAGAGCATGGACTTGAGGATATGGGGAGGGGGAAGGGTAAGCTGGGATGAAGTGAGAGAGTGGCATGGACATATATACACTACCAAATGTAAAATAGATAGCTAGTGGGAAGCAGCCGCATAGCACAGGGAGATCAGCTCGGTGCCTTGTGACCACCTAGAGGGGTGGGATAGGGAGGGTGGGAGGGAGGGAGACTCAAGAGGGAAGAGATATAGGGATATAAGTATATGTATAACTGATTCACTTTGTTATAAAGCAGAAACTAGCACACCATTGTAAAGCAATTATACTCCAATAAAGATATTTTTTTAAAGAAAAAAAAAAAAAAACAGAAACAGACTCACAGACACAGAAAACAAATTTATGGTTACCAAAGGAGAAAGGGAGAGGAGGGATAAATTAAGAGTATGGGATTAACAGATACAAACTATTATACATAAAATAGATAAGCAACAAGGATTTACTGTATAACACAGGGAACTGTATTCAATATCTTGTAATAACCTAACATGGAAAAAAAAAAGTCCAACATCTTCTCCTTATAAGAAATATTTAAGTGGCCCCTTTACTATCTTGAAATAATAAAATATAGCATACAGTAATATGTATAAAATAGATAACCAATAAGAACCTTCTGGGGCTTCCCTGGTGGGGCAGTGGTTGAGAGTCCGCCTGCCGATGCAGGGGACACGGGTTCGTGCCCCGGTCCGGGAAGATCCCACATGCCGCGGAGCGGCTGGGCCCGTGAGCCATGGCCGCTGAGCCTGTGCGTCCGGAGCCTGTGCTCCGCAACGGGAGAGGCCACGACAGTGAGAGGCCCACGTACCACACACACACAAAAAAAAAAAAAAAAAAAAAACCTTCTGTAGTAAAAATAAAATAAAATTCAAAAAACATTAAAAAATTAAAAAATAAAATGCCATATTTGCCAAAACCTACCTACAGATATTTAGAAAAAAAATTTATAAATATATGTTTATATATGTTTGTATAAATTATCATACATTTACTAAAGAAATATTTATAATATGGATACGGTAAGATATAGGGTAAATAAAAATCAGTATGGGTGTAATATACAGGATAAATAAAAGGAATGTATAATAAGATAAATGCTCAGGCATGACTATATTTAAAGACATCATTTAGTCAGATGCTTGCTTCTACTTATGACAAATAATTTTGGGTTTAAAATGAAAAAAGCAGAAATAATTCCAAAAAAGAAATACAGGAAAATAAAAACAGAGTCTCAAGTGAACTCTAGAAAAACATTTTTGAGAAAGTAGAAAATAACCTTAACTGAGCTAGGGATAACTTGGCAAGACAGCCTTTAGACCCTGAGAAATTAAGAGCACTTTGCTATTCTCACACATGATCTGCTCTTATTTGTATTATAACTTGAGGTGAAAAATATAGTGTCAAAATAAGCATAATGACTTTTTTCAACCCTAATCTCATCTGATTGTAAGACTGTTTCTTTGGGATCTACTGCACCCCGCACTCGATCCTACTCTGTCCTCTATAACTATTTCTTCTTAGTCTTTTTAATTAACTGAGGCCTAAATATTGGTGTCCTCAACATTTCAGTCATCTTATCACTCAGCACTTTATGCTTAGAAGATTTCTCCCACACCAACCCAAGTGATAGGTGGTTTTTGAAATCTACTTCTCTCACTCTGACTTTCCTCCTACATTTCACACCCTTATTCCTAGCCAACTACGAGAACTTTCAATCTGAATATTTTCCAAAGATATCACCATCACTCAGTTTCCCAAACTAGAAAGTTCAGTCATCCTTGCCTCCTCTGACTCCCTTGACTCTCATATTTAGTTAAAGTCCTATTGATTCCACCACCTAAAAAGCTGTTGGCATTATCCCCTCCTCTTTAACATGCTAGTCTCCACCCGGAGACCTGTCCTGTCACAGAAGTCTTCTAATACTGTCTTCCTTGTCCCCATTCAAACCCTTCTTCTTTCATTCTGCTCCACATTACTACCAAAGTTATGTTCCTAAACCATAAGTCAGCCCATGCTTTCTCTACTAAAAGCCTCTATTAATTTCCCACTGTATGCAAGAGATCAATTTCTTATCAACACACAGTGAGCAGCCTAGCTTTAAAGCACCTTGCTTGCTTCATTTCCTTCACTCAAAATCCCTCAAATCTGAAGTTTCCCAACTGCTAAATAATCTTTCCTGACATTTTATTGTGCTTTTGGCCCAGAATTGTATGCCTTATAGTCTTCACCTGGTGAACCACTTATCCTTCATGATGCAAATGAAATATCACTGCCATTACAAAGCATTGCCCAGATCCTAATAGCAGAATTAGTTGCTCATAGCTTGTGAAAACAACGCAGTAGCAACTGCTACTATTCTTTAAGTTTCTAGGATCTGCTAGATCCTTTATATATAGGACCTCTACCCCTCAAGTTGTTGACATGTGATTATCCCTGAGGCTTGGAAAGGTTTAGTCATTTAGAGTCACACAGGGAACAAGTGATTGAACTGGGATTCAAATTCAGATCTAATTCGAAAGCCCCTGGTTTTTCCACCATATCTCTATTCCTGCAGTAGTCAAATAACTTTACAATCTTTTTTTTACCTCTTTCACTAGACTGTGACCAACGTAAAGTTAGAAGAGTCGTTTTTATGTGTATATCTCAGTACCTAGCATGCAGTAGGTATGTTTGCAAATCAATGGGTGAAGGAATAAATGAATGCTGAATACTAAGAACAGGAATTCTGGTCAAAGACATCAATAGAAATATTAATACTCTAAACATATCAGTCTGGGATCTGTCCCAGACTGATATGTTTAGAGTATTCATATTTCCAAGAGCTACCTGTCTTCCTGTTCTTGAATCTTTCTACTCTCTGAGGTAGATCTTTTTATCTTCATCTGATGACTTGGTTCATCCTTCCTCTAAAACCAATCCTACTCTTTATTGGGAGGAATTGATGGAATCTCATTAAGAGGCTCAGGTTCCAAGATCAAAACAGCTTATCTGTATTCTCATCCCCAAACCGAGTTCAGGACGCAGATCCCTGCCTTGTGATACTGTGCCTATAGATAGTGCAGTGCCCTATTCTCACTGGAGTCTAACCTTCTTTGATAAACTCCTGCATGAGAGTGCCTGCCTTCTGTTTGATCCCCACGTGCTGTTTTGCCGCCAGACCTGTCAATAATATATGTGGCTACATGATCAAGTGTTTGGAGTAAGATGTTTTTAGAAAAAGCCAATACCAAATCCTTGACACCTATCACTTGTTCCTTCTGAGTATTCTATATCTCACTGTGTCAATTTGTGTCTCCCTATAACAGCTAAGGAGCTCTAGAGGGTATACCTACTGTGCATATCCCTACTCCTCCTCTTTCTTTGACTGAACTCTATGTCCTTTTCGGAACATATGTTGCTCCAAACATCAAATTTGCAAGTATGAGGACAGTTTTAAATAGTCTAACGGTAACAGAACATAGAAGCTCAGTAGATGTACGGTATAAATTACTCAGCAGAATAAATTGCAAATATGCAGGCCTTTAGGAAACAGTAGCGTATACTGATTTGAAATATTTGGAGGTAAAATTTCAGTAACACAGCTGATTTTATTCTCAAATGATAACTTTTTATCTCTGTCACCAACTTTGTAAATATTTTCAGCAATTTATCTATGGGGATTAAAAGAAATACTTTATTTCTCTCCTATTATGTCTCATTGACATAATATATATACTGTCAAGACACAATATGAAGAAGTAGCCTTGGAAGAGAATGCAAATGACACTAGAAATTCTTTTAATTTTTCCAGTAAATTAAAGGGGAAAATATGCAACTTGATTTAAAGCCTAACTTTAAATTATGTGACATTTATTCATTCATTCAGCAAATATTTAGTAAGAAACAGCTACACACTCAGGTCTGTACCAGGTACTTTGGAGAATATAAAAGATGAAGAAAACATTTTCTCTGATATCAAGCAGTTTAACCCTACAAACATGTAAAACAGCTAAGCCTCTGAAATACTAAAACACTGTGTGAAAACATAAGAAACTCTAACCAAGGAAATGAGTGGTGTGAAATGAGGCTGCAATACTATTTAGTAAGCTATAAAAGGCAGTGGATATGAATTGAAAGCCACACCCCGCTCACCTCAAAACCGTAAGCTTGACCTATTCAAACTTACAGGAGTGACTTACTATTTCATCTTCCATTTCTTGTTCAGCTCCTTCTAAATTTCCCTGGAGAAAAAGAGCTTTTTGCTTCTCTGCTATTTCATAGGTTGGAAGCATCTCATTCTCATTTTGGAGTGTATCCAGTTTTTTACTAAAATGTTCCATCTTCACATCTTGGCTAACATTTTCAATGATGTCCACAGCATTTTCAGGACGCTTATCTAAGACCTTGGTCAGCATTTCAGAAAGATGATCATATCTACCCAAAAAGAGAAAATTCCAGATAATAACCCTGTCAAAAGCATTTGAAAAACATTTCATGCATTCTCAGTGGGTTTTTAGGAAACTTCAAGAACTCGAAGACTTGAGAGGTTTTTAGTAGAAAAACACAGTAACTTCTACCACTTGCCAAGAAAAACTTTGAGCATAAAATAAATCAAAGCAACTTCTCTTTTCTTTTTTTGGCAGTGCTGTGTGGCTTATGGGATCTTAGCTCCCCGATCAGGGATCGAACCAACGCCCCCTGCATTGGAAGGCGAAGTCTTAACCACTGGACTGCCAGGTTAGTTATTTTATTTTTTCTTTAATATCTGTATCTACCTAACGGATCTTAAGAATGTCAAAGAAAAATATGTAGATTATATGGACAAATGTGAAGGCCAGTGTACAAATATTATATATGAAGAATATCATATTCTTTCTCAACATATTGCTATTTTTATAAATGAACAGGAATATTATGACTGGCAAAAAAGAAACAAGCAATTATTTTCTGTAGGCTTTTTATTCAACAATGTGAAATTTTGTATTTTAGGCAAGTATTGTTTTAATTGCAACAACAACAAAAAAACAGATTTCATGGCTGTCAAATAAGGTCTGCATATAGGAGATGGAGTTAAAGTTGTCCTTTACTAAAAGCCATTTTTAACTACAGGCTCTAAAGCACTTAGAAAATAATAGTGAATATTATGGAAGGTATTCATTTGTTACCTCAGAGTCTTAATATTTGGAAATTAAATTAAATGTAGCTATTTAAGTAATGTCAGTTACAAAATCATTCAGTAAACGAAATTTTCCCGTTTTTTTGTTTTGTATTCAGTTTTAAATTTTGAACTTTCAAGTGTTTATAATGAGTTCTTTTGGCATTTCATCAAAGTTTATAAATTCATGCTTGTTATTTAACCCAGGGAATTGTGACAGGAAGTTTATATCAGTAATTCAAATAGAATCCCCTGCTAAGCAGCAAATCAAATCCCTGAAACTTAAGTAAATTGTAGTTAAAAACAGTAATTTATAAATAATATTTTAGTTTGGGTTTTGTGAGGATTTCTCACATCAAATATTCATTGGTTTCTTATTCTTCAGACTTTAAAATTATACCTCATATTTTTAAAAGCCAAGTAATAGCTACAAACATTTGCCACATACTGTATATTTAATGGGCATTCATTTACTGTTTGCTGATTAATCAGGAGGTATCTCAGCAAATTACGTGGTGGATTAACTAGATTCAAAAGGTCCGGGCTGTGTTTCCTGTACTTCCATTCACTAATTCATTCTTTATTCAGTAAATAGCTGATAGCACTGTGCTAGGCATTAAGTATATAGTGGTGTACAAAACTCACATGGTCCCTGCACTCTGAAGCCCTGCACTTTAGTGGGAGAGTCAGACATTAAATATAAGCCTATAAGTCTATGTACAATTATAAATGGCCTTACATGCTATGAAGGAAAGAACAGGCAGTTATAATAGAGTTCTGTGGAAGCTGACTCCTAAAAGATGAGAAGCCAGCCAGGCAAAGACTTCAAAACACTTACGGCAGAAGCCTTTCAGGCAGAGCGAGCAGCCTGGGACCTGAAGAGGCCATGTGGCTAAAGCATCGTGAGGGAAAGGTAAGAGTCAGTGAGTGCTGTAAGCCAGAGAAACCTTGAGCAAATTAATTTTTCCATGACTTCGTCCCCTCACTTAAAAAACAAGTGGATTGGATTCGATGTTTTCTCAAGTCCCTTCTAGCCCTAAAATTCTGTTGACTCTATTGTTATGTAACCCTGGCAGCAGGAATCTCTAGAAATCTATACTCAACGATAGGATCTGAATTTCAGCTATAATGGGATGGTCAGAACATTCCTGGCCCATTGATCACCACATTTTAAGAGATCTGAAGAGAACGGCATGTATTTTGGGGTGGCCTGTAGAGCGACCAATTCTCCTGGTTTGCCTAGGACTGAGAGGTTTCTCAGGATGCAGAACTTTCAGTGCTCAATCGGGACAGTTCCAGGTTAACGCAGGTAATTTATCACCCTAGCACTGGCCTGGGAGGGGACTCAAAACCAAGCCATATAAGCACTTAGTTAGAATGCTTCCATTTTGGTAGACAGTCCTTTTTTACAAGCATCTTGGAGAGATGCTTGGACTTCACTATCTTTATGGTTTCTTTCACAGCCCAGACTCCATAATTCCTAGATTTTATTTCTGTGCACCTAGGGTCTTTAAAGAAGCTAGAAGAATCTCCACCAGTGACCTATTTTTGAGTCCTGTGATACAAAGAGTTATTAAGTCACTCTCTCACTCATACAGACTTTTCAGATATATTTCCATTCACCCACAGAAACACATCCCCACACAGAGATACTCATACCCCCTTTCCTTTGCCAACTTTCTCCCCAACCCCCTTCCTCCAAGACTTACAGATTTAAGCCCGACTTGCTACTGGACTTTAGTAGGTAAGCCTTAGCATTCTGAATGGTAATCTCAAGCATACTGGGGGCCACTTCAGAAGCCCCAGACTCAGGCCGATCCAGATCATAGTTACTGTTTGAGTCTTCTTCTTGAAACATGTCAAATCTCAGCTGTTTCCCTTTAGAGTTGCTGTAGCTCACATCCCTCGATCCATACAGGTGACATTTGGTTTGCTGAGACTGATGAAAAATGTTTCCCTCTGATTGGCATGTTTGATGAGGAGTTGATTCTCCTTTATCAGATGATTGTCCCAGATGGTCACGGTGAGGTGTCCCAGCTTCAGAAATCACACGAGTGGTCTTGTGTGACTGCCATGGTGCCATAAGGCCCTGCAAGGCCAGAGCCAGGGGAGGAGGGGTGGAAGAGGGCTCCTGAGATGGGGAAGGTGGAGATGAAGCACCTGGTCCTACGAGGTCATCCACAGGCGTGCTGGCTCCAGACTGGGGGATCCCAGGAGGGCTGCTCCTGGGCTGGGGTCCAGTTTCCGGCCCCTGCTCCGACTCGGAGGCCTCGGTTAACCCGAGTTCAGGATCTCGGGAGGTTGTTACCATTTCTTCCCACGGCCGCCCTGTTTCCCCAAGTTCTTGGTGTTCTATTTTTTGTTTCCTGGGGGTCGAGTCTTCCATGGAAGGAGTCTAGAGAAAAAAAGTTCTGGATGAAGGGGGCGTGCAGATATGGAAGGAGGCAACGCAAGGCAGTGGCTTTGCTTAGGTCTGCTAGGCGATTTCTGGGTCCTAGTTGCTCTGTAAGTCGCAGCGTCCTATCTCCATAGCAACCCCAGGCAGGGTTCCCCTAAGAGAAATAACGCACATCTGTTGCCAGGATTCTAGGGAGGAGACCAAGAAAGATGAAAATCCTAGATTTGTGATTTGGTGGAGCCTCTGCTCCTCTACCTAGCTCAGCCAATCCAATCTGCAGTCCATCAGTCGCGGTTGGAAACCTGAGAACTGGTCCGACGCAGAGGAGGAGCCGCGACCCGGCGGGATGATTTTCAGGGTCTGATAGTCTGATTCAAGTTGCACGTTGAGGAGTGAGTCCTGCATTAGTGGAGCGACAATACATTTACAGAGCGTGTGTGTGTGTGTGTGTGTGTGTGTGTGAAAGAGAGAGAGAGAGAGAGAGAGAGAGAGAGAGAGAGAGAGACCTTGGTAATGTTGAGGTGCAGGTGACAATGACTCTCTAGTGTGCAGAACATCAGAGTCCAAGACTCACTGAGAGGGCAAAGGTGTCTCATCTGTGCCAACCAAATTTGGGCAACTTTTGAACAATAAACAAGGAAGTCCTGATTTTTGCTCTTCTCCCTCATGTGGAATCTGCCAGATGAGTAGGCAGAAAATTACCTTCAAGGAGAAGGCAGTGCAGAAGCTTACCCTATATAAATAGACAATTCATGGGTTACCTGTTTCCTAATAATTGAAATTCAAATTAACCCTAAAGCTATATTAGTATAGTGTAAACTTTATTTGATAATATGAATGTGAATTCATAATTTTGCAATATTTAAGACCATGACTATAAATTCATATTATTCCATCTCCAACATAAAGAAGGTATAGAGGATGGAACCATATCTGGCCTTGACTAAAAACTGTAAATTAAAGTCTTTTTTTTTAAGATTACAATTTTTAAAAAATTTTTTTGGCCGCGTGGCTTGTGGGAGTTTTAGTTCCCTGACCATCGGAAGTGAGAGCAGAACAGTCCTAACCACTGGACCACCAGGGAATTCCCTAATTCAAGTCTTTAATGTTAATTTTTTCTGTATCTCTCTGTCTTTTAAAATAAACCAATTAATACTTGATATTACTTCCAATTAGCAACATGTTGCTCATAAATTCTAATTTCATGAAAGAGCATCATACTTACCTCCCACCCCAATTTGGTGGGAGAAGCACAGAACTCTTTAGTCATTTGTTCAAAGCTGTGGATATTTACCCTTCCCAAAATACACATGGGTGTGCACACACAAAATGTTGCATGTAATTTCTTCTGGTTCAGGGCCTCCTTGAAGTCAGAGTCCCAGATTAGAACTCTTGGAATAAGACTCGGAAAAACAAAATGAAAGGTAAACTGGAATTATAAATTGGAGATTTTTTGTAACTGATACAAGGGTTGAAGGGGGGATAGCATTTTTTCCCCATCATAGTTCTGTTTTCTCCACCCTTGAAGCTGACAAGATATGATGGAGGCTTTTTTCTTGGACTGACAAGCCAGAGCAGGGTGGTAGAACCAGAAGAAAGGCATGATAAGGAACAGTTTTTTGCATCTATATTCATGAGAGATATTAGTCTGTAGTTTTCTTTTCTGCAATGTCTTTGTCTGGTTTTGTTATTAGAGTAATTCTGGCTTCATAGAATGAATTAGGAAGTATTCCACCTGCTTCTATTTTCTAGAAGAGATTGTTGAGAATTGGTCAAATTCACCTGTGATCCCATCTGAGCCTGTTTTCAAAGATTATTAATTATTGATTCAATTTCCTCATATATATGCCTATATATGTGTGTGTGTGTTTTGGCAGACTGTGTTTTTCAAGGAATTGGTCCATTTTATCTAGGTTATCAAATTTACAAGCATAGACTTGTTCATAGTATCTTTTATTATCCTTTTCATGTCCATGGGATCTCTAGTGATGTTACATCTTTAATTTTCGATTTAGTAATTGCATCTTCTCTCCTTTTTTTCTTTTTCTTAGCCTGGCTAGAGGCTTATTAATTGACTGACTTTTTCTTAGAACCAGCTTTTGGTTTTGGTGATTTTCTGTTTTCAATTTCATTAATTTCTGCTCTAATTTATATTATTTCCTTCTTTTGCTTACTTTGGATTTAATTTGCTCTTTTTTTTCTAGTGCCCTGAGGTGGAAGCTTAGACAATTGAAGCTTATAGGTGATTTAGATCTTTCTTCTTTTCTGATATATGAATTCAATTCTATAAATTTTCCTCTAAGTATTGATTTTGCTGTATCCCACAAATTTTGATGTTGCAATTTCATTTTCATTTATTTCAAAATATTTTGAGATTTTTTCAGCTATTTTTCTGTTATTGATTTATAGTTTAATTCCACTGTGGTCTGAGAGCAGGCATTGTATGATTTTAATGTTTATTTTCTTTATCCTTTAAATTTGTTGAAGTGTTTTTATCGCCCAGAATGTGGTCTATCTTGGTGAATGTTCCATATGAGCAGCAAGTGTATTCTGTTATTGTTGGATGAAGTAGTCTATAGATGTGAATTACAGCCAGTTGATTGATGGTATTGTTGAGTTCAACTATGTACTTATTGATTTTCTCCTTGCTGGATCTGTCCATTCTGATAGAGATGTGTTGAAGTCTCCAACTACAATAGTGGATTCATTTATTTATCCCTGCAGCTTTATCAGTATTTGCCTCATGTATTTTGACCCTCTGTTTTTAGGTGCGTAGCTGTTAATGATTGTTATGTCTTCTTGGAGAACTGATCCCTTATCATTATGTAATGACCTTCTTTATCTCCGGTAACTTTCCTTGTTCTGAAGTTGCCTTTGTCTGAAATTAATATAGCCACCCCTAGTTTCTTTTAATGAGTGTTAGCATGGTGTATTTTTGCCCATCCATTTACTTTATTCTATATGTGTCTTTATATTTAAAGTGGGTTTCTTGTAGATAGCATGCTTCAAGACCCCACACTTGTATAGGCCCCTTGCCATGCCCTTTACTTAATTTTGAATTCATAAATTTGCATTCTTTTTCTTAAGAGACCCCCTCTAAATTATATAAGCTTTAGGCACCACAAAGCCTGGATCTGCCCTATTCCTGTATAGGAATCAAGAGGAAGCTCATACAAATAAAAAGTAACCCTGTGTCCTGAATTAAATTGATAACTTTACAGATTAACAGTCTAGTTCTCTTGGGTGACCAGCTCTCTTATGTTAGCTTGAGGTGAATGGATGTAATTCATTTATGACTTAGTTAATTTTATGTGCAGTCTTCTATAGAACCCTATTTTATAGTGAGAAATTAACACTTTTGAAAATACATATGTGCTATGTTGTTGATATAGAATATTTTATTTGACCCCTACTGGAACCCCAAACTGTAGGAATTACGGTCCCCAACTCTATCTCAGAGTATTAAAATAATTTGTCCAAGGTTATACAGCTGGAAAGTTTGCATCTGGGATTTTAAATGAGTTCTGTCTGACTCTAGAGCTCGTGGGGCCTCCATACAACACAGCTGTAGTGTTCTTTTTATTTTTCCTAAATTGATATTTGATTTTACCAAGATCATCCATAGAATCAAAGCTAGAGATAAGTGTGAGGGATAAGACACTCAGAAACTTTTCAAATAAATTACTTGGTAATAAGAAATTTAACATAATGTACTGCATTTTTCCATTTGCCACAAGATAAAATTATCGATGAGGACTATTTAAAAGAATTGTTCAGGGCTTCCCTGGTGGCCCAGTGGTTGAGAGTCCGCCTGCCAATGCAGGGGACGCAGGTTCGTGCCCCGGTCCGGGAGGATCCCGCATGTCGCGGAGCGGCTGGGCCCGTGAGCCATGGCCGCTGGGCCTGCGCGTCCGGAGCCTGTGCCCCGCAACGGGAGAGACCACAAGAGTGAGAGGCCCACGTACCGCAAAAAAAAAAAAAAAAAAAGAATTGTTCAGCTCTAAATAGGTGGTGGCAATAACATTTTCTTCTGCATAGTAACTTTTCACTTCCTCATACAATTAACACTGCTATTCCTCCTCATACATATCCAAGTGGAAAAATTTGTCATGGGCTTGTGCAAGGGCCAGAAAAATAAAAATAGAGCACGTCCTCTCGTAGCTTCCTATTTGGCTAATTGTAAACTCAGTTAACATTTTGGGGATGGATTTATAAAATCCATGCAAAAATGCATAGTTTGCAACTATGCAAAAATGCATAGTATTGCCAAGCATTTGCAGAACAGCAGAATTCCTTAATCCTTAGGCATCAATTTCCACAGCATCTTCCAAATGCCTTAAACTCTGCGCACCCCCATCTGTGACTCTTCTGGCTGCGGCGGGGCCTAGTCATCACAGTCCAGAAAAGCACGGTAGGAGTAGCCCTGGCAGCCTCCGCATGCTCTGTATGCAATGATCGGGTGGTAAAATCTGGGGAGGAACACCAGGATGCCAACAGTCAGAACTGGAAAGGCTCGGTTGGCGCCAACTTTGCTGATGTAGCCTGACAGCAGGAGGCAGCCCGTAATAATGGGAAAAACACCAGTCAAAAACTGTAAGGAGGCGCAGGCAGTGGCCTTATAAGGAATGTTAGTAGGGCTTTTCTTGAACTTTGAGATCTCAGGACACCTGGACGTTTTTTCGATTGAAGCTCGCTTCGGCAGGTAAAGTTTCCTTCTGACAGTTAATGTGTCCATCATCAGTGCTGGAGAGCTTTGAGTATTTCACTTTGCTGCTGGGGATCCCAGCAGACACGTTGGTGAGAGGGGACACCATAGCCAGCAGAGTGGGTGGGGAGCTTGCTCGCCGCCACACAGGGCAGAGGCGTCGAGGCCAGGCCGCCCACCCAATGGCCGCCTGACCTCACGGTGGGTTGCCTCAGCCTCTCTCCTTCATCTGCCTCCCCCTAACTAACTGTTTCTGGGAGACTGCCCTGTTTTTGATGGAATCTGTCTTTTATCATACAAGGTTGACATTACTTTGATAATCTGATGTTATATTGGCTCTATTTGTTTATTTTCTTAAGCCAGTTCTAGTAAACTCCCAAATTCCTTTGTGATCGAAAATCTGCATTTTAACAATCCAAACATTCACACTAAAAATTCAGAGTCAAAAAAATAAGTGATAAAGCACTGTCTTGGTTTCCATGAATGTTTTATCTCAACCTCCAGAGAAGGCTTCATGGGATGTTATTTGACTCCCAGTTAAAAGATCCAATTAAGCCCTACTAACCTGCCAGAGTTTCCTCACTCAAGCTGAAATCCAGGCAATTTCTACTAATGAGAACTGAGTTAGAACACACTGGCTGATAAGCCATCAAGTACCGTTTCAATAGAGGTAGGTGGAGAGTGATTATGACACTAGTACACAAATTTTCCAGGAAAAGCCTTGGAGAAACTAGTCTGTGGAATGTGGTAAGGAAGGATTTATACTGAAGAACATGGACAATGCAAAAGTCATAAGTTGGGAGGGTAGTTGAAGAGAAAAGCAAAGATGAAAATGTGAGTCACTATCACATCCCTCCTGACACCCCACAATACCACACACACACACACACACACACACACACACACACACACACACACACAGACTTGAAAAACCAATTCCAGAAAATCCGGATGCTGAGAAAAGAGACAAGAGTGTCAGCCAGCCCACACAAACACTCTGAACATCATTCTGTTTTTGCTGTTTATTATGTCTAGTCTGTCTTGCACAGTTTCAGGAGAGAGAGAATTATAAGTGTTGGTGTATCATAGAAACAAGAGAAAAAGAGTGGGATATGGGGTAGATTCATGTGGGATGTGGGTATTGACAAAATATATATTGTTTGCATCTCCTTGATTAATATGGAGGAAGTGATTGTGTAAAGGACATCTTTTGTATCTCTTCTTATTCTTGCACTGAAGTTCAAAAAAAGAGAAGGAAAAATATAAAACTGATGAAAAAGTAAATTCATTTGTATGCTAAAGAGGGAGTGAGATTTGAAAGAGCTCTAAGTCTACCCTTTTACTACTTACTGTTACAGGTTCACTGAAGAAGCAAAATCCACTTCTGATATAACTTTAAGGATGATAGGGATCAATTTGTTGTTGAGAAAGAAATATTCCCTGAAGAGTTCGTCTTGGCCAATGAGTATTGTTCTAGGGTGTCAGAAGGTAACACAGTTTGGATAAATAAATTGGGTAAAATTTTGCTGACATTAGGAAAATGATATCCATTTATTCCAGAAACTGCAAGAGTCAAAACTGTTGGGTATACTAAAGAGAACTGCCTGTAACCAGTAGTCATACTTAACTTTGGCAACTATCCAACACACAGCAAGATGTATTTGAGAGCTACAGCAGTGACTTCCTTGGGCATGAAATAAGGTTAGTAAGACCTTTTATACCTATCTCGCAGGCCTGATATTTATTTTTCATGTCTTTATTTGCACCATCCTATGTAAAAGTGGCTACGGCTGTGGAATGTACCAAGGGTCTTATAAAATCACTGATATTTAAATTATTTTTTCAAGAACACCCAGGGTTGTCCATCCTAAGTGATGCCCTTCCAATTTGTTTATCTTTTTTTTTAAAGTAGACATTACAGAAGCTTTATCATCAGGAAAGAGACTAGAATGCCCACTCTTGGTACTTTTAGTCAACACAGTATTGGAAGTCCTAGCCATACAAATTAGGCAAGTAAAATAAATAAAAGTCATTCAAATTGGAAGGGAAGAAGTAAAACTTTCACTTTTTTCAGAGGATATTATATTATACATAGAAAACTCCAAAGACTCCAAAAAACTTTTAGACTAATAAATAAATTCAGTAATGTTGCAGAATACAAAATTAATATACAGAAAGCTGTTGCATTTTATCCACTAATAATGAATAATCAAGAAAAGTGAAGAAAATCTCATTTACAATTTCATCAAAAATAATAAAATACCTAGGAATAAATTTAATGAAGAAAGTGAAAGAACTGTACTCTGAAAACTATAAGACATTAAGGGAAGAAATTGAAGACAGATAAAAGGGAGCAATAGACCGTGCTCATGGGTTATAAAAATCAGTATCTTTAAAATGTCCATACTACCCGAAGCAATCTACAGATGCAATGCAATCCCTGTCAAATTACCAGAGCCATTTCTCACAAAACTAGAACACATAATCTTAAGATTTGCGTGAAACAGCAAAAGACCTCAAATAGCCAAAGCAATATTGAGAAATAAAAACATAGTTGTAATTATCACACTCCCAGCCCGTTTCTTCTGAATTCAACAATAACTGAAATTTGTCACAGATCTGTCCTAACATCTCCTTTTGGATAAATGTCCTTTGGACATTTCCTCATTTCTCAGTCATCATGCTTACATAAGCTTCTCTTAGATAATGATTTTCAGGTTTCCACTAAACACAGAATTTGATTCCAGGGGAGATCTTTAATCCCTTCAATGTCCAAATCAGCACTGATAAGGAAATAGCGTTTAATCTGAGGGTAATTTATGCTTGGAAATGTTCATCTTATCTCTTGTTTTACCTAATGTTCGTGAATTAAGGCACTAATACATTTTGTGAGAATGACAACCCTAAAAGTAGAAATCAAAGAGATTAGAACGCTTACAAAGGTGAATAGCTCACCCAGTAATTTCTGATTTCATAGCAGGAATTTTCATTGAATTGAATGCTTTAGGGGCCTTTAGAGATGCTTGAGATCTCTCTTTAGACAAGTCTGTAATAACATGAGAGTGAAAAAGACAGTGCCACATCTACAATTAAAGGAATTGTCTTAGTTTCCTCATTTCTATACCAAAAAAAAAAGAGATACGGTACATCTGCAACTAAGAATGCTACTAACTTTTTGTTTCCTTGGAACTTTTTAGTGATCAGTGAAGTTTTAGTTTCCTAAGCTGTTGGAGGGGATGCCCTATTCCAATAATGGTCTGCCCAAAATTTTAACTAAAGGTGAAATGGAGAAATGTTTTAGAAAGACCTGTATAATTGTGATGTTGTAATTTGTTCCTCTTCTTCACTCCAAGTAATCAATTCATTTTTTTCATTTTGGATCTCAAAGAATTGAAGTAATTGGGAACACATCATATCATCACATGAAATTGTACCATGTTATATTACCTAGGTCTGTCTGCTGAGGGACCACCTGGAAGCAATAATAAGTCAGAGCAATGAGCATACCTAAAGCATACCTAAATCAGTCACAATCAATGACTGATTGCAGAGGAGGGGCAAGGAAAGTACAAATGAGCCTAGAACATCTTCCTATATCAGACAGAACTGAAAGAATACTGGAAACATGTCAAAAACACACCAGAGCCAACTTGGACTTATTGCAACTGACAAATTCTAGGACATTTAAAATATTAAAATAAATAAAGGTAGTACAGATTGTACTGTTTAAATAAAAAAGAAGACATGAGCCTAATGCAAGGCATAGGCAAACTTTTCGGTAATGCGCCAGTAATTGTTTTAGTTTTGTGGCGCAAATATTATGTTTTTATATAACAAGAAAGAAAAAAGTTTCCACAGCTTTTCTATTATAATTTATTGAAAATAGATTATAATTTATAATAATTCTTTGTAATATATGTCTACTAAAGACAAGGGTAGACTCACGGATGTTGGGAGACAGTTTACAGTCTTAGGTATGTGTATTTTCTATAGACATGTTTCTTTAGATGCTTTACTCAAGCTCTAATCAACCCAACATCAATAAATAACTTATTTTGCTTGGCTAACAAATGAATCACTGCATATTTATTTTTATTGCAGCCTCAGTTTTTACTTTTATTTTTGTGAAGCGATTTTGTTGAGATGAAATATTCTGTTTAAAATTTTATATTTTTTCTGTCCATTTCTTTCCTCTGAGTTGGGAGTATTGCGATTACTGCTTAGTGTGGTTACATTAATGCATATCGTATTCTTTTAGCTTAGCTATAGTGTCATTGTGTAATAAACACGATGCTTTACCTATTCTTCAATAAAAGTAATCCATTCTCCACTGAGCCTTAAAAGCATGACATTCAAATCTACTTTTCTTTTCTTGTTTCTTCATAATGAGCATGTACTGGTAATAAAAAGTAAAATATTGAAGTATGGCCATACATACTCTGAAAGGCTGCTTATTTATAATGACACCATTGTAATTATGTTTATTATTTATGTTTATGAATTATTTCACCAGTTTTATTAATATATGACAAAATACATTGAAAATCACTAATCACATGCACACAGCCTGATAAATATTCACAAAGTGACCACATCTATGGAACCAGCACTAAGATGAAGAAACAGTATTACCAAGACCACAGAAATTCTGTCATTTGCCTTACCAGTTACTATACCACTCCTATAGGTAACTTCTCTTTTTCTAAACCCACAGATTATTTTAACCTATTTTTTAATCTTATGTAGTGTTTCATGCAGTAAGTGTCTAGCCTTTTTTCCACTCAATAGTACGTTTCTGAGATTTGTGTATGTTTTCAATGTGGTTGTAATTCATGTAATTCATGCATCCTTAGTAATGTACACTGTACATAAACATTGAGTTCTGTGGATAGTGGTGCCTTGAAATGTTTATGATTGTAAGTTTACTAATTTTTTCCTTTAAGTTTCTTCCATTGATTTATGCTTCACAAGTTTTTCCCCATTTGGGAATTATGATCAGATTCACTTATATTTTTCTAGTTATTCAAAATGATTTTATCTTAAATTATTTAACCAGTAAATACATATGGAATTAGTTTAGTGACTGAGATGTTATGGATAAAAGTATTTTTTCAACCAACAGTTAAATGATAGAACCATTAGATGATTATTTCACCTTTGAACCTCTGCTCTTTCATGTAAACTTTGTGATCTGGTAAATTATTAAATAGATGCATGTGTTTCATGTGAGTTCTCTATTCATTTTGACATTCACGTTGGTTAAAACCAAAGAATAAAGTTCACTTAGAAGGATGAAAGGATTTTTACTTTTTAATCCCAAATTTATTTGTAGATAAAGGAAAAGTACACACTACAGAAAACTCTCTCAAGAGATTTACAATTCATGCTGCATGCTTTCTGTTTTTCCCTTTATCTTACAGGCTACTAATGCAGAGAATATCCCAAATCATTTTAATGTTTGAAATTTCAAAGTGTTTACAAAACTCATGGCAACGAATGTAAGCACTGTTCACTAATTTTGTTTAATAATAAAGTTTTATAATCAACATTAGCATGAGAAGTATGTATTAAAAGATAAATTAAAATATGCCCACAAATTTAATAGATTTTTATGATTCTTTTGCATTGATTCTACTCCTCATTTATGTCCCAGATGAAATTCAAGGGAAACTATTTCATCTTCCTTTGGAATACTCTGTCAAATGTTTCATTTTTCTCCATGGTCAAGTGATGTTTCCAGTCTCCGATGGTACCTAGTGGGACAAGCACATCAACAACAACTGGGTAAGAAATAGCTCTATGAGGGCAAGAAGTTCCTCCAACCCACTTTAATCTCTTCTCCAACTTACTTCAGTCTGTTCTCAAGCCAGCTAAATATCTGTTAGTTCTCCATAGGCTTTGATACTTCACTTTCCTTTTACAGTTATCAGCTAAGAAACAAATTTAGGATGTAGTAAGACTGAAAATAGGGTTATAGTCCACTTCATTATCAGTTAGACTTCCAACAACCACTACCATTAAATTATAATGTTTCTTTAGGGAAAAAAAAGCCTTAAAATATATGAAGAGATTTGAGAACTTAAATGTGTTTTACTAAATGCCAGGCACCGTACTTGGCAAACTACATCTACCATGTAATATTAATTCTTAATACAACCCTTAAAACAAACCAGCAACATATTAAAAGGATTATGCACCATGATCAAGTAGAATTTACTTCTGGGATACAAAGATGGGTCAACATATATCAATTAATTAATGTTATACCGCATTTACAGAACAAAGGGAAGAAAACCTCATGATCATCTCAATAGAGAAAAAGCATTTTATAATATCAACACCTTTTTCATGATTTAAAAAAACTCAAAAAATAAAGAATAGGGAGAAACTAAATATAAAAAGTCATGTATGAAATACCTACTGCTAACATCATAATCAATGTTTGAAGACTGAAAGATTTTCCACTAAGATCATGAACAAAGCAAGGATGCCTATTCATGCCATTTCTATCTAACATAGGACTGGAAGTCCTAGCCAGAAAAATTAAGTTAGAAAAAGAAATAAAAGGCATCAATTGGAAAGGAATAAGTAAAATTGTCTCTGGTCACAGACAACATGACTTTATACACAATAAAACCTAAAGATTCCACACAAATATTATTAGAAGCAGTAAACAAATTCACAAAGTTGCATGATGCAAAACCAACAAACAAAAATCAGTTGCATTTCTATACACGAGCAAGGAACAATCCAAAGAAAAAAATTCACAAAACAGTTCGATTTAACATTGCATTAAAAAGAATAAAATATTTAGGAATAAACTTAGCCAAGAAGGTTAAAGCCTTGTATACTGAAAACTACAAAATAGTGCTAAACAAAACTAAAGAACACAAATAACTAGACAATATCCCTTGTACATAAATTGGAAGATATAATAACGTCAAGATGTGAATACTACCCAAAGTGATCCACAGATTCAGTGCAATCTTATGCAGTAGTCCACTAATATTTTTTGCACATGGAATAATTTACTATAAAATTCATAGAAAAATCTCAACAGACTCTGAATAGCCAAAACATTCTTGGAAAAGAACAAAGTTGGAGGAGTTAGATCTCTTGATTTCAAAACTTACCACCAAATCAGTTATCAAAATATTGTGGTACTGACATTAAGACAGACAAATAGCTCAATGGAACAGAATACAGAGCCCAGAAAGAAACTTTCACAATATCAAGCAAAATGAATTTTGACAAAGGAATCAAGACCGTACGATGGGGAAAAGACAGCCTTTTCAATAAATGCTGTTGAGTAAACTGGGTATCTACATGGAAAAGTGTATAAAGTTGGGATCCTACTTATACCATATCAAAAAATTAACTCAAAAAAGGAATATATTTAAACATAGATATTTTACCAAAGAAAATATGCAGTAAATCAAAAAGCACATGAAAAGATACCCAACATCACTAATCATTAGGTAAATACATGTCAAAACTACAATGAGCTACCCCTTCACACCCATTAGGATGGCTAGTTACAAAAAAATTAAAATTTAAAATTTAAAAAAAAGTGTTGGTGAGAATGTAGAGAAATTGGAACCATCGTGCACTGTTTAGTGGGAATACAAAATGATGCAGTCACTATGGAGAGTAGTTTGAATAGTTTGGTGGTTCCTCAAAACATTAAAAATACAGTTACCATGTAATACAATAATTCTGTGTGAGGGTAGGTACTCAAAGAACGGAAAACAGGGACGCAAACAGATAGTTGCACTCTTATGTTCATAACAGCATTATTCACAATTGTCAAAAAGTGGAAGCAATCCATGTGTCCATCAATGGACAAACGGATAAATAAAATGTGGTATATAAATACAATGGAATATTTTTCGCCATTCAAAATGTAGGCAATTTCACAACATGGATGAATCGGGATGGTGTTATGCTAACTGAATTAAGCCAGTCAAAAACGTTTAAATACTCACATGAGATCTTAGTATAGTAAAATTTATAGTGACATAAATTGAAATGGTGGTTTCCAGGGGATAGGAGGATGGGAAAATGGGGAGTTACTGATTTGGAGTACGAGTTTCAGTTTTGCAAGATGAAAAAAAAAAAAAAAAAACCTGGAGATGGGTGGTGGTAATGGTTGCACAACAATGTGTAGTTAATGGTGTGGAACTGTATGCTAAAAATGATTAAAACAGTAAATTTTATGTTGTATTCTGATACAATTTTTAATAAAACTATCGAGGGGGGAAACTGGAAAGAGAAACACCATGAACAATGGAAGTTCATAGAAAAGAGAGATTTAATTTATCTTGGAAAAGAGAGCAATTTTCAAGGAAAAAAAGAACATTTCTTCCAATTCAAGTGGAAAGATAAGAAATATCTCTGAAAAAGCTGGAAAATTCCTTTGAAAATGTGAAAGTAAGTCCCAAACTACAGAAACTTGAAATATTTTCCATATTCAACAAAAATTAAACTTCACTGTCCTTGGTACTTGATAGACTCACAAGAAATTTACCTGGAGATGCAGGTTGGAGAGATGAATCGTCTTCTACGCCTGACGAGTACCTTAGTATTTATATTTTAAGTAGATTGTATTTCCCTTTTAGTCAGTGGAAAAGGTTGAGTGTGATGGGCTGAGTAAAATAACAGGACCCTCGTTATCAAATTATTTCTTCAAATAATGCTTGTATACAGTAACTAACATACAATCAAGACATGCAAGTATTTGAAGATATAAGAAAATGTAGCCAAAAACAGCAGAAACTAAAACAATAGAAATGAATGAATATATTACACATACTGCAATTATCTGAAATAATTCAATTACTATGCTATGATATTCAAGGTATCAAAGACAAAATTTATATTAAAATTTGACAGAACTGGAAACTATAAAAAATAATATAGCAGATTTATGAGAGATCCCAATGCATGAATAGAAATGAAGAACTTGGTGAGATTTACATTCTAGCCAAAAATATTGGGTTGAATATTACTATATAAAGTAAATCTTATTATGTGAACAGAAAAATGTATACAGTTTTGAAACATAAAAATCGAAGTGACTGCCTAGATGAACTAAATCAAAATTGCATACCCTGAATGCTATTTTTTTTCACTTGAATGATGGTTGCATTGTTGTTCATTTTGTAGATTCATTATTATGTACACATACGGTCATGAACTTGGATAATTTATTTTACTTGATAATTTAAGCCAAGGGTTTTTTTTTTTTTAAAAAAAAGAGAACTAGCATAGGAGACAACAGAAAGATTGGATTATTCACAAATATGAGTTTCAGCAGTAAAATCCTGAGGATTCCTGCTAAATATTGCCAGAGATCTCTGACATGTGCCTGCTGGGCTTTCTGCCTGCATTTTAGGAAAAGTAGAAACTCCATGACCCACTGTAAGGAGTTCCTCAAGCATTGCTTGTGTTCTGGAGAGAATCTGATGGGAAATTACATTGTTTTAAATAAGAATCCAGATAATTTAACAGTGACCAGAATAATGCTTATAAATTAGCAATAATAAACAAAAGATTAAATTATCTGCTTATTCAAGAGCAGATCATCTGAGGATATGGTGGTAACTGGCCAATTAGCCATGACTGCCACATGATTTTTCCTCGACTTTTGCCAAGAGTTAATAAATAACACTCTCCTTTGTTATTTTTTTACAGTGCTATATCCTCTCACTCAACAACTTTCTCTTCATATCATTAAAAAATTAAAGTCATACTAGTTCATGTTAATATTTACTTCTTTAAGTAAATCAATCATTTGAGAGTGCTTTACAGCTACATAGCCAGTATTTGTTGGCCCAAGCAGTATCTCTTCCCTTTGGTAAACATAAATTTGTTTTCTAAGTCTGTGAGTCTGTTTCTGTTTTGTAAATAAGTTTAATTGTATCATATTTTAGATTCCATATATAAGTAATATCATAAAATAGTTGTTTTTCTCTTTCTGGCTTACTTCAGTTAATATGATCATCTTTACTGTACATGGCATTATTTTATTTTTTTTTATGGCTGAGAAGTATTCCATTGTGTATAAATGCCACATCTTCTTTATCCATTCATCTGTTGATAGCCACTTAGGTTACTTCCATGTCTTGGCTATTGTAAGTGCTGCTATGAATGTTGAGGTACGTGTATCTTTTCAAATTAAAGTTTTCTCTGGATATATGCCCAGGAGTGGATTGCTGGATCATACAATAACTCTATTTTTAGTTTTTTAAGGAAGCTCCATACTGTTTTCCATAGTGGCTGCACCAATTTACATTCCTTTCCACAGTGAAGGAAGCTTCCCATTTCTTGGGGGAATATTAATATACCACAAAATTCATCCCTTTTGTGTGTATGATTCAATGATACTTAGCCATTTACAGAGTTGTGCAACCATCACCACAATTCAATTTTAGTACAATTCCATCAACTCCCCAAGGTCCACATGTCCTGTGATAGTTAATCACCATTCTCATGCCCCAGACCAGGCACATACTCAACTACTTCTGCACTCATTGATTTGTCTTTTTCTGGACATTGAAGTTCATTCATGCTGTAGCATGTATCAATATTTTGTTCATTTTTATTCCTGAAGGGTATACCAAGGTATGGATGCACCACATTTTGTCTATCCACTAGTTGATAGACATTTGAATTGTTTCCACTTTTCGCTACAGTGAATAATGTTGCTAGGAACATTTGTGGGCAAGTCGTTGAGAGGACATATATCTTCATTCCTTTTGGGTAGACATCTAGAAGTAGAAATGCCAAACTGTTTTATAAAGAGGCTGTCCATTTACATCCCCACCATATGTGTGGATTCCCATTTCCTTATATCTTTGCTAGTGCTTGTTATTATCAGTCTTTTGTGTTGTAGACATTATGGGGGTTTGAAGTGGAATGTCTTTGTGCTGAAGAAGATTCAATAATATTGTAAAGGATTATCAAATCAAAATATTAAGTAATAGTGCTGTGCAGACCCACACTGAGGCAAGAAAGAAAGTCAGTACTTATTTAAAATTTGGATATTTGTTTACCATCAATTTTACATTAATTTTTATATTTTTAAAGTATTGCATTAAAATATTATTTATCTGGATTGATGAGTTTTTGGTGCCCCTTTAAATCTTCACCTAAGGTAAATGCCTCAGTCACCTTCCTGTACTCCACGGTAGTTCAAAAGGCTCTCAGGGTTACCTGGCGTCCATCACCAAGAACATTAGGTAGAAAGGCCTGGAGGTGGAATCACATGGAGCTTTCAGGTAAGGAAATGTTTTTGCATAAATGAAGGTGCTCAATGGACAAGTAAAATGAAGCCATATTATTGACAGCCTCAACCAGATACTTAATATAAATAATTAGAAACCTGAAAATTATTGGAATGTGAGCTGCTGCCACATGCCCAAGATGTTAAAAAATAGGTAATTGGCTTTGACCATAGCAGTGTACACATTTTTTTTTTTTTTTTTTTTTTTTTTTTTTTTTTTTTGCGGTACGCAGGCCTCTCACTGTTGTGGCCTCTCCCTTTGCGGAGCACAGGCTCCGGATGCGCAGGCTCAGCGGCCACGGCTCACGGGCCCAGCCGCTCCACGACATGTGGGATCTTCCCAGATCAGGGCACGAACCCGTGTCCCCTGCATCGGCAGGCTGACTCTCAACCACTGCACCACCAGGGAAGCCCCAATGTGTAAACATTTTTAATGTGATATAATCATTAAATGAATATGAAGTATACTCCAAATTTGGTGGTATCTTTTTTTATTTTAAGTATTTTATTTGGTTGTATCTTTAATATATCGATTCTTGTGGAACTCTGACTATTTTGAAAATATGGATCCAGAACATTTACCACCTATAACTTTTGAATATTTTTTTTAAAACTTCTTAATATTAATTTGGATGTGTCTTCTGACATTAAAATTTCATCCTTATAGCATGTGATGAATTCATGCCTATTTATCTAAAGGCCCTTAAGAAATTAGGACCTGTTACCAAATGTGTTTGCTTTAAAAGGTAAAGATTAATGTTAAGGTCTTTAAAACTGTCACAAAAGGAAAGGGTTAGGCACATTATCAAAGGTATGTATTTAATGTCTTGTCTTTTTTTTTTTTTTTTTGCTATTATCAACTAGTTTTATGGGATTCTACTTGAGATAGGAAGTGTCTCTGTGTACACGTAATTTTTTACATTGGGAGGTTGGGATTTCTCTCTTTCTGACATTGGTGCTCAATTCATAATGAATCAACACACTTTGAGGCTGCCCGAGGGAGCTTGAGCAGAAGGGGGGAAATTTGCAGATTTAATATTTAATCCTGAATATTTTAGTCCACCACAAAATTTAACACATTTCTCAGTATGAAAATGTATGAGGTGGTTCTGATGAAACAGAGGTGAAAATTAGAATAATAGGTTCTTCTACTAATGGTGGGAGCTTGAAAAAAATTCACATAACCTCTGATCCTCAGTTTTCTCACCCAGAAGATGAAAGTCCTGTATATGAAAAATAAATTTAAAAAGGAAAATTAATAAACTAATTCAAAACTGGTCAGTTAGGGCTTCCCTGGTGGCGCAGTGGTTGAGAATCCGCCTGCCGATGCAGGAGACACGGGTTCGTGCCCTGGTCCGGGAAGATCCCACATGCCGCGGAGCAACTAAGCCCGTGAGCCATGGCCGCTGAGCCTGTGCGTCCGGAGCCTGTGCTCCGCAACGGAAGAGGCCACAACAGTGAGAGGCCCGCATACCGCAAAAAAAAAAAAAAAAAAAAAAAAAACTGGTCAGTTAACAGTGAACTTCTTCACAGGCCTTTGTCTACAAATCCAGCCCACCTTTCCCACTTGCACCTTATTCTACTTGCCCTACACAGCCAAATTACAGTAAAGAAGTCTACTGCTATGGGCTGAATGTTTGTGTCCCCCCAAAATTTATAAATTAAATTATAACCCCCATGGTGATGATGTTAGGTGTTAGGGCCTTTGAGAAGTGATGAATGGGATTAGAGTCCTTACAAAAGAAGGCCTTGGAATCTCCCTTGCCTCTTCTGTCATGTGAAGTACAGAGAGAAGACAGCCAAGAAAGCAGATTCTCACCAGACATGAATCTGCCCTTGTTATAACCTAATAAAGTTAGTTTTACAACATGCTTATAGATTCCTGATTGAACTTTTAAAAAGTAAACCATGTTAACTGTTTTCACAGAAAGTTTAGGAGACATACACACACACACACATACACACACACACACACATAAGATAGCTCCTCTGGTCAATACAAAGAAGCCATAGATCAATGTCACAAAGTGTGGCTGAAGACCCCCACACACAAATCTCAGTCTTCGGGACCTCACCCAAAACCTGAGAAATTAGAATCTCTGTGGGGTGGAGCCTTCAAATCTGTCTTTTCACACACTCACCCGGACATTTCTATACACTTAAATTTCAAAAAACTGCTGTTACAGTATATGTGTATTTAGTTTGGAAGAGAACTTTGTCTCACTAACAGAAGGTCATTTGGGGAAGGTAAAGTCTCAGATGATTTGTGTAAAAAATGGTAAGAAATATGTTTTTCATATTGACAGGTGCATCTACATATATATACTGTGAAACAACTAAACCAGTTAATCAACTGGAATATAATAAAATATTTTTCAGGGTTACATATCAGAAATCTTGGTTTTTCCACAGATGAATTTAGGTTCATCAGTTTACCTCTCTTCTTGGAATACATGATAGTTCAATAAAATTACACATAAAAGTGCTTTCTATGTTAACAGGACAACAGGAGAACACGTAAGGAACATGTTCAGACGAATGATTTTATATGACAAAGTGTGTCACATTTTGGAAATAATTAGGTAAAATACTTGTGCTATTTAGGGTCATTCACTTGGACTAGCTAATTTAATTATATAGGTTGTGACTCACTCTCTCACTTAAGACCCATGATTTCCTGCAAATGTATTTGAGGGTTAAAAATAGCAAGAGTGAAATTCCAACTCCAAAGTGTCAGTTGGCATTTAAGGCTACAGTTGAAAGACAAGTGAACTCTTCAGAGTTGGAGTGTGGTCACCATAATTGGTCAATTACAGCAGCTAAGAGGGTAGCTATGGTAATACACTTTAATACAAATCATCCTTTAAAATTGGGTTAACAGCTTTCTTTCCTGAATAAGAAGGATATAATAGGTCATGAGAGGCCAATGCTCCCATGGTCAAAACCAGTAAAAAACAGGTAAAGTACAAAAATTAAATTTAAAAAACCCTTAGATCTCTGGAAACTATAATTACTAGATTAACTAAAAGTCTAGAGAGGAAGAGCCCTTTTGTAGGTGAAGCATCACTAGTTGTCTTTTCACGGTGCATGTGCCAATTGTGGGCTTTGGGGCCAGAATTTGAAACTTTAGGGCAGCAGGAGATTATAAAGAACTAAAATCAGCACTTCTAAAAAGGAGAACTAAATACTCCCATTTTTAAGGGCTCACGAAAGATACTTACTGGGCAGTCAGTGGAAGGAGGATAAACCAAATGTAGACTTGAATTATATTAAAATAGCAACTCAGTCCCCAAACAACTTAATCCTTAAAAGTGAACTAAAAGGCAAGACAAGAATATCAAAGAGTTTTCAGTTCTACAGTCAGACCAGGTTTTGCATCATAATGCTGATGCTTACTAAATATTTGCCCTTGGGAAATTTAGTTCACCTCCCTACACCTCTTGTTTTCTTATTTATGAAATGGCACTTACCTCATTCATTTTTTGTTAATAATAAAGGAGATAATTCATGTGAAAATCTAACTCCATTCTGGTACGCAGAAGGTGCCAATATTTTTTTAAGCATAAGATTTCATTTCCATTGCTAATCCAAACCCTGTTTGAGAAGAAAAAAAGGAGAAAGGAGGAGAAAAGGAACGTTTCTCTCCAGACACATAACATTCCTAAGCCAACACTTGTGGAAGTTACAAGCACTTCAATCAAAGGAGCTCAGAAAGACGGGAGGTGGTGAACAAGGGGTGGGGCACAAAGGATGAGAAATTCTTTTCTATGCAAGAATCAGAGCCCTTTATATCCTAGTTTAAAGCAGCACCTTATGAAAATCACTGTTTTTCTTAGGAAAGATAAACAGAGTGATGAGCAATTGAAATGCAAGCAAGTGAGGCAGCCAGCCTTCCTACGTTGGCCATGAATCAGCAGAATGATACAAGTGGGTGCAGAATCTGATGGTTGGAGCTGGTGGCATCCACTCCACTGCTGGCCTCAGATTAAATGCATCGCTTCTCCTTCAACCAGACTTAATACCAGAAACCCGGATTAAAGAGGAGCAGGCAAAAATCCAGGAGCAGAAGTAAGCAGTTAGAAATGTAACTGAAAAAATATCCTATTCACAATAGCTAGAAATACTATCTATACATGCTTAAGAATAAACTTAAGAAATGAGCAAGGCTTTTATAAGAACCAAGTTATTTATCAAATGATCTGAAAGAAAATACAAATAAATGATGAGCATACAATATTTCTGGTTGGGAAGACTCATTTGTAATGATGTCAGATTTTAAATTACTTTTTATGTGTAAAGCAATATTTTAAAAATTCCAACATTATTCCTTATGAGAGTTTAATAATTTATTTTAAATTAAAATGTCAATTCCTTGGAAAGAAAAGTATATCAGCAGAATAATGTGTCATTATCCATGAGTCAATAATGTACATATACATATTTATAAATGATAATCTCTTTTTATCAGTAAATTAATGATGGGCCATTCAATAAATGTTGTTGGGTCAGTTTGTTATCTATATCAAAAAATTGTTTTCTTACATCATAAGAATAATATCCAGAGGAAATAAACATATGATATGTAAATACATGAAAATATCTGAATAGCGATCCTTCTAATTAAATCTTAAAAGCTAAAGGCCATAAAATAAAAGATCGATTCATTTGACTATATGAAAATTAAAATCTTAAATATGAAAAAGATCACAACCAGTGTTTTTTTAATTGACATGAATTCTATTTCAGGATAATGAATTCATCAGATGTTATGATCTCTTTTGCTCAAGAACTCAGGAATTAGTACAAGTAAAGTAAAAGTATTCCATAATTATAGGCCAAAACAGTAAGAGGAATCCACTTTTAATCTGAAACTGAGGAATCCCTGGAAAATAACAGGCTACAGATGCCAAAGATGTAAATACACTATATTAATATTTATTATTCACTGAGGTTTTTCAGAAATGATCCAATGACAGTTAAAGATTAAGGTCTGAAATTAAATGTATTTTTTTCTGAAAGTGCTATATAGGAATTTTTTTGTGCTGAGCTTAGAATTCTATTCTTAATTTATATCCCTGATGAACTTAAGGGAAATCTTTCATCTTCCTGTGGAAAAGCTTGTGAAATTTGGATTCTGCTCCAGATTCATGTGATCTTCAAGTCTCCAACTGAATATGAGAAAAAAAACAAAGAGATGGCTTCAGTGAAGTTTTCGGGGAACAGGAACATGATAACTTAGTGTTGGATAAAACATTATTTTCCCACTTTTATTTTTATTTCCACTAAGTTCCCAGTTACTCTTCCACATAGCCATGGCTCTGCCAGCTTATGGCAAGAAGGCAAAATTATCATTGGAATTATACTATTGTTAGATTTAATTAGCTTCCCTACTCAGCTGTCAGCCACCTGGGAAAAAGGAAAATTAATAAAACAGGATCACAAGTTTCTTCCAGGCTAACATTGGTTGTTGTATCTTACAGTCCTTTAAAAATTCCGTAAGATCATATATCATTGAGCTAACGTTTGCTGATGAGGTCAAGCAAGGGACAAGACCAGATATCTTTGAGCTAATATCTACTGATGAGGACATGGGTGGTCAGAGAGGTTATTAAAAGCAGCCCACTTTTACACAGTTTGTAATGGCAGACTTGAATTCACTCCATCTCTTCCTTATTTAAGTATGAGACAGCCTTAAACTAAACTTACAGAGATACAAAATTGCCGTCACAAATAGAAGCTGATAGGAGAGGCCAGAAAAGAAGCACTGATTTTAGAAACACACTGAATTGAGAATAAACAACTAAAATAAACTGAAACACTGAACAAATGGAAAACACAAACAAAAACCTACCGCAGGAGTGGAAAAGCCAATGCAAATTATGTTCAGGCAGGTAACATCCTTGTCCTGTTCCTCACTATAAATGTCTATTGCATTTGATATTTGTGGTAGTTTTGGTAGGCTGTGTTATCAGGTTAAAGAAGTTCCCTCATCTCCCTAGTTTATTACTAGTTTCTATTATGAATTGCTGCTGAATTTTATTGGATGCTTGTCCTGCAGTAATGAGATGATAATTCAGGCCTTCTCTTATATTCTAGTAATAAGAGTGAACTACACTAATAAATGTTTAAAACAGTCTTTATGCTTGAAATAAACCCACCTTGGTCATGGTGTATTTTTTAACATTGCTGGATTTGTTTTGCTTATAATTGGTTTAGGATTTTTTCATTAATATGCCATCAACGTTCTGAAACATGTGCGATGCTAACAATCTTACAAATGTCACTACTCAACTGATTTACATCCATGATAGATTTGATACAGTTTATAGTGAACCCAGGGGAGACTCACTAATCTCCCCTCCAAGGTGGGTAAGAACCCAGCAGACTGGACTGAGAACTGGTATGCGATGTCTCAAACACCTGGGTAGTTTTAAGGGTAAAGAAAAGATTTAAGATTTTATGGTTGCAATGCTTGACCTAAAGCTAAGCAAACTGAGATGTCACCAACTTCTAGGCAGAAAAAAAACAATGATAGATGTGCTAAGAATTTTGCAGAGTAAAAGACTCCAGGGATAAAGCAATGTGTTACTACTTTGGGGAAAGTAAACAAGGTCATAATTTTCAATCTAGGTGGTAAAAATAGGGACTGAAGCATATTCATGAAAATCAGGAATAATCTTTTTTTTTTTTGTATTGACTTAAACTCCAGTGTACCTTTGAGTAACATTAACCACTCAGTACAAAAGTGTTTCAATGGCACTAATCAACCCATGTTCTAAAAAGCACAATTTAAAAATAAGGGGTTTTTTTTTGCAGTGTAAGATTTGAGGATAATTATTTTAATTTAAAATGATTGCATTATTATAGAGAAATATAAAGCAATTGAGTAATTGAAAGACATATTAGGAATTAGTTCCAACTGAGATAATCTGATAATAAAAATCTTGCTGGATTTTCAAACATATTTTGCTCCATCCCCTACTAAACATCTATGAAATATCAGCTGTTGGCTCAGTATTTGGCTTCTTCATATGTGCCAGCAGAAATGACAGCATATGCATTGCAAATGGCCTTATATCATAGAAATTCAAGATATATTTAACTCTCTTCTGATCCTCAAAGGTTCTATAAATGTGGGTAGGCTACTGTCAATGTCTAGAACAGGCACGTCTGTACATGTGTATTACCAAACCAGAGTGAAGACTGAAACAGGTGTCCCACTCTTCAAACTTACCAGATTTTAGACATGTTATAGTAAAGACATTATCATCTCTAATTTCAAAATCATCTAGATTTGTTAATCCCTTTGAATTTTCTACATAAGACTATCACGTCATTTGCAAATGACATGATTTTCCAATCTATATACCTTTTCTTGCTTTATTGTCCTAGCTAGGTTTTTTCCAGTACTATGCTGAAAAGGAGTGTTGAGAATGGACCTAAATATCCAATTACTATTACAGTTTTGCTGACATATGTTTGGATATTTATCTCATGCATCAAAGCTACTGAGCAGTATGCTACCTTACTGACTCCTTTGGTTTTGCTCCAGAACCTGCCCTAATGGCTGTGGTTTAGACTAGCAATGATTTAATTGAGTTGAGGTATTGTATTAGTTCCCCAGGGCTGCTGTAACAAAATACTGATGTACAGATGGCTTAAAGCAAGAGGAATTTATTGCCTCACAATCTGGATCTAGAAGTCCAAAATCAAAATGTCAGTAGGGACATACTCTCTTTAAAACCTGTAGTAGAGAATCCTTCCTTGCCTCTTCTAGGTTCTGGTGTTTGCCAGCCATTTTTTTGCATCCTTTGGCTTATAGATGCATCACGACAAACTTAGCCTCTGCCATCACATGACTGTCTTTAACCTAGTGTCTTTCCTCTTCTCATGAGCACAGCAGTATTATTGGATTAGATGCCCTTCCTACTCCAGTATTTGAAAAAACAACTAATTACCTCTACAATGACCTTATTTCAAATAATGTCACATTTCAGGTAACGGAGTTTAGGACTTACACTTACCCTTTGAGGATAATTCAGCCATAATAAGTATAATAGATTTTTTCCCCTGTCCATCTCATTCTCTCTTGGACGTTACAGCTTTCTATATGCTGTGTTTATACTCCATGGCTATTTTGCTTGGACCATAGGTTGACTGCTCAGGGAAGCCTAGTGACCTAACCTATGCCATTCAGTTTCTCTTCCTGAATTTGAATTCAACAACAGCTATCTTTTTTTGTTGTTTGAACTGAGAAAATTTGTGTTGCAGAGTCCAAGCTCATACCACTCAACATAACAAGCCAATAAATGGAGAGGAGGTGTTGCGACAAGGAATAGCAACTTTATTGAGAAAGCCAGCAGACTGAGAAGTTGGCATACTAGTGTCCCAAAGAACCATCTTACCCAAGTTAGAATTCAGGCTTCTTTTATACTAAAAGGGGAGGAAGTGTAGATGGTTATTGCAGACTTCTTGGTGCTCACCCGACCCCAGGGAAGACAGGATAATCCTTTGCTCTTGCAGCTGTCCATATATGTCTGGTCACATGTTCCTATAAACCTTCAACAAGACAAATGTTATTTTCTGTTCTGCATCTTTTTATCTCTATATGAATGAAAAGTGTTTTGTGTTTAAATGTCAAGCCTGGGATGCAGAGCCTTGAGAAAGGGCTATTATGTTTACTCAGGCTATAGGCAACATTCTTTTATGTGGCGAGCATTGCCCTCTGAGGAAGGCGCCATTAAGACCCTCATAAGCCTCAGGGCCCGATTGTACTCTCCTTGGTATGCATCCTGGACTTTATGGTATGAACGTAAAAAAGGAGATGGCCTTTAGCCAAATCGCTCCAGGGACCTGCTCAGTTACTGGGAGTCCCTGGTTGTTCCCTAAAGCTAGGAAAAGCAACCCTGGAGGGGAAATTGGTGCCTTTGAGGGAGAAGCCGAGAAGCCAATCAACCAGCTGATGCCAATAAGGCGTGACTAAGCCGAGAAGCCAATCAACCAGCTGATGCCGATAAGATGGTGACTAAGCAAATTCCCTGCTTTAGGGGTATATATACGGCTACGCTTTGTTGTTAAACTTCCCTTGCAACCATCAGTTGCTTGTGCCCTTCTGATCCCATACCTTGGTGCGTTCAGTTCCCTACCCCCTCTCGTCGATTGTTGCTGCACTTTGAGGCCCCGCCGCGGCTGGCGGCAAGTGGCGCCCGAACAGGGACTTGACAAGAGGGACATCTGAATCTCGGTAAGTGAATCCCCGGAGTGAAGAGTGAAAGTGTGGCCACATAGTAAAGTTGATAGTAACTCGGGGCAATAGTCAGAAGTAAAAAAATATGGGACAAAAAGTATCCAAGAAGTGACCTGAAATCACTGATCAAGAGAAGGAGTTGTCCACCAGTGCTTTCCAGGCTTTTACAGCTGGAAATTATGATGTCTGTCTGCAACATCTTGCCTGCCTACAAGATATAAACAAAGACGATTATAAAATAATTTTGAATACGGCAGTAGCTGAGTTTTTCAAAAGTAACCAGATAACAACAGATAGTTTAAGACAGACACTTAACCAATTGAAGAATCAGGTGCACTCGGCTGTTGAAGAAATGGATGGACTAGATGATGTTGAAAACAGTATGTTGTATTACAATCAAGCAGTCATCCTGTATCATGTCCGACAGTATACAGAAGCCATATCTGTTGGTGAAAAACTTTATCAGTTCATAGACCCTTTTGAAGAAAAATTTGCCCAAGCAGTGTGTTTTTTGTTCATAGACCTGTATATATTAACCTACCAAGCTGAGAAAGCTTTACATCTTCTTGCTGTTCTAGAAATAATGATTTCACAGGGCAACAATAACAAAAATGGAAAGAATGAGACTGGTAAAGATACTATTTTTGTGTTGAAATATATGTAGGAAGACAAGGGACTTTACTGGCCGGCCATAGTTTAAAGGTAGTTAAAGCTGTTACAAGTTTGAAGTTTCCCTCCTTTTTTCCTTCTGATTTTCCCCAATCTGATTTTGAATTCTCAAATCTGGTGCACCTTAAATTATAATAATGGTACCATTCTAATTTCTTCAGTTTCTGTTACTGATAATAGTTTGGTTTTTTATAAGCATTAGGATTTTGGGAAGTTTGCATTGTCTTATTCTTATCAACCAGTTATTACTTGTGTTACACCCTCATATGCCTTGCTAATAGGAGATTTACAGATTGAGTTTACTTCTGGTTCCTTGGGATATAATATAACTTGTCAGAATTGTATTTTTAGTACTTGCCTTCTGCCTATGAAAGGAACTTTTTCTGTTATGATGTTAAAACAACCTTCCTATGTAATGCTGCCTGTAAATATTTCTGAACCATGGTATCATAGTACTAGCATACAAGCTTGGCTAGAATTATCTGAAGCTTTAAAAAAAGACCTAAACGATTCATTGGAATAAGTGTATGGACTGATGGACACATTAGTTTATTACGCTTTATTGTTGGCCGTCTCGCTGCTCTTTGTCAGGAGGTGTATGGGTTGAAATTGCATTATCAAGCTTTAAAAAATAAAAGAGGGGGAAATGTGGCGAGCATTGCCCTCTGAGGAAGGCGCCATTAAGACCCTCATAAGCCTCAGGGCCTCTCGTCGATTGTTGCTGCACTTTGAGGACCCGCCGCGGCTGGCGGCACTTTTAGACAAAGGTGCAGAGCCGGCATGACTAGGCACAGGAAACAGAGTACACCTCCAGGGCTTCTTCCCTGGTGGTGCAGTGGTTGGGAGTCCGCCTGCCGATGCAGGGGACGCAGGTTCGTGCCCCGGTCCGGGAGGATCCCACATGCCGCGGAGCGGCTGGGCCCGTGAGCCATGGCCGCTGAGCCTGCGCGTCCGGAGCCTGTGCTCCACGATGGGAGAGGCCGCAGCAGTAAGAGGCCCGCGTACCGTTAAAAACAATAATAATAATAAAAAAGAATACCTCCAATGTGGAGTCAAGTTTTTGTTCTCCTCTGCTACTTTTGGACATAGCATATGACCGCCGCCATGCTGAAGCAAAGCCCGTCTTCAGAAACAGGGAGAGAAGAATGTGTCCTTCACATGAAGAGCAGAGATGAGAGACCATGAAGTTCTAAGACAAGAGAGAGAGAAAAAAAATGTCAAAAAGATATGAATCCCTGATAGCTTCATACTTCTTGGTCCTAGATCTTCAAGGAGTTCAAGAAAATTCTTATTCTGTTGTTCTGTGAATCATTTTAATGAACTACCCTATTTTGAATAAGCTGCTTAGAAATAGCTTGACCGAGATGCAAGGAGAAAGAGTTTCGAAAATGAGAGAAAATCTCAGATTTAATGTTCTTCACAAAGATGTAACTAGATGTTTTAATTCACGCATCCTTACTGTTTCTCCTTTTATGAAATGTCACAATTTACTTATTCATTTTACTGTCACGAACATTGGATTCTTTCCATTTGTTGGCTATCATGAATGATGGTGCCTTCAAGCATCAATGATTGTGAATTTACTAAATTTTTTCTTTTCAGTCTCTTCCAATTTTTTTAAAGGTTTACAGTTTCATTAGAAAAATCATATGCAAAGTAAAAAATACATTTATCAAGAACAATCATGGCATTATTTCATTCAGCAAATTCATTTAAAACATGGGTTACAGTATAGAAAGAGAAATGACAACATAAAGTCTCACACAACTAACTGATCTGGAAAACCAGTCCCTTAAAAGGCAACTGTAGTTCCATTTTTCCAAGCTCTCTTCTTAAGTTGAGGGTCTTCTGTAATTGGTTTTACATTGTTTTCTCCATAACAAGTTTAAAGATGCATGTCATTTCCTCATCACCAAGTACTTTATTCCCCAAAATGTTTAAACCAAGTACCTGATAACCAGGTGTCTCTGTTGCCTCCAATTCTTTTATTTTGTTAAGGAATATGAAACTGTTTTGAAAGTCAATCCAAGATCAAGTCCATACCAAAGTTCTAGAGCTTGGATATTTGTCCTTGTTCGCTTTTTAGGAAGTATGATTAACAGTCATCAGTAGCTGCACAACTGAGATTATAATGAGTATTTTTGTTTCTCTTTGTAAAGTCTGCCTACTAGGTTCTACCTCTTCCTTGCCCACCCCTGGGAGCTCCACCTCCCCAATCAGATTTAGATTTGAGAGGAGGTGATTTTGTTCCAAGTCTCTCAATTTCTTCCGTGGTCAAATTATATGAGTTATTTAAGATTTTTCAAAAAGGAAGAAAAAAGAAGTCTCTTTTTATTGTTTCAACAAGAAAATATTAAAAACCTAAGAGAAGTTTACCATCTGTCCCAACTCCATTCCATCAAGGCTGTCAAACAGCTTCCCACTTGCTGTGACAGCAGTGGCAGGATGCCCATTATCAACTACTGTCAGCACTAGTATGATAATCCAGATTGGGTCTTTTTCACTGCTCACTTTATTTCTAAAGAGCAAAAGCCTTTGTAATTAGTTGAAATCTATCAGAATAAATTCAGTCTCTGAAAGTGAAGGTATTTGTGTTGTTCCATTCTGTTCGGTTACATGCACATGACAAAAGACAGGATGACTCATTTATTCTGGACAAAACCAGACAGTGACAACTGCAACGGAGGTTGGCTAAAATATTCCTGCAGCTTGGAGAAACTAAAGCAAAGTGCTTTAGTTCCACCTCTTCTTCCTCCTCTGGGAGCTCCACCTCCCCGATCAAATTTAGATTTGGGAGGAGGTTATTTTGGTCTAAGTCTCTCAATTTCTTCTGTACATCCAGTCAAGTAAGCATTTGGAGCACTGAAGTAGGATGCATACGTTTCTGCATTGTAGTTGCTATTTGTAAGAGTTGGTCCAGCTGCAAGCCAGCCTGGTCGAATTGTACTATCTCTTCCAAATAAACGAAGGAGTCTTCTGCCGAGACAAAAAAGTTCAATTATATGAAAAATTTCTACGGGTTTTTCTATATTGCCAACTTCAGGTTCTTCTGTGATAATCAAGTCAATGTCAACATTAGCATGAATGAAGTCCCGTCTGTGCTACGCTTAACACCTTTGATCCACATAAGGCAGTGTTCCTTTGTTCTCTGGAAGACGGCCTTTGGATCTAAAGTCTTAGTCCTCCCAGGATTGTTTTTATTGGTTTTAATCCAACAAATATCTTCACATCTGTAACCCTACTTGCATAAACACACACTTCCAAAGTCCAATCCCTCCCAAGAACCACACCAGAGAAAAATAAATGATCGAGGTGCTGCAATCTCATCAATTTCTAACGTCATGATACCACCCCAAGTCCAGCATTTTTCATTAGCAGTGATGCCAGTCTCTCTGTAATATTCTTCTAAAGGGGGTTCAAGAAGAATCACATCAAATTTGGGTGTTAGTTCTCTGATGTCAAAGGCTTCTATATATCTGCTTGTAAGTACATACGAGGAGTGTTAGATTTATATATGAACTCATCCTTCAGCCTGATGAGCTTCCTCAGTTTAAGGTATTCTTCAAATCTGTCAGCCAAACCTACATCTCTGATAAAATTTTGAGGTCTATGTCCAGTGTCTACAAAAAGTTGCCAGGAATCATTATGGGGATTTAAACTCTGTGTTCCCTTAAGAAAAGTACTAGAATCTTTGTAAATCTCTTCATATGGCAAATTCTCTTCCTCCTGTTGCATTTCTAATTCATTCTTATATTCTTCCATTTTGTCTTCATCTGTCTCTCCTTCATCCTGATACTTAACGTTTTGCATAGGAAGCCCTGCAAGTTTCTCTTGTTTCAACAATTTCTTTCTGCTCGTCTTTGCTATTTAACACAGCACCAATACTGGCAGCGCTTTCAGCTCCCAACTGCTGCGCGAGAAGCTGTGGCGTTAACTTCTGCCTCTCCTGTATCTCCTGCAAGTGGCTGTCCATGTCCCAACCCTTGTTTTCCACTACCTCGAAAACTTGGCAATTAGCGGATGAATACCCACCCAATTTTTCTTCGGAGACTGTGGAACACAAAATTCTCCAGGAGCTTCAGGCAACGGGTACCCAGTATTTTTTCACTAGGTGTTTCCTCTTCCAATGTATTTATGCTTCACAAGTTTTTCTCCATTTGGGAATTACAAACTCATTTAGCTATATTTTTCTACTTCTTCAAAATGATTTTATCTTAAATATTTAACTATTAAATACACTTTGAATTAGTTTATTGAGTGATATGTTATGAATACATCTTTTTTTAATATCTTCATTGGAGTATAATTGCTTTACAATGGTGTGTTAGTTTCTGCTTTATAACAAAGTGAATCAGTTATACATATACATATGTTACCATATCTCTTCCCTCTTGCGTATCCCTCCCACCCTCCCTATCCCACCCCTCTAGGTGGTCACAAAGCACCGAGCTGATCTCCCTGTGCTATGGGGCTGCTTCCCACTAGCTATCCACCCTACGTTTGGTAGTGTATATATGTCCATGCCACTCTCTCACTTCATCCCAGCTTACCCTTCCCCCTCCCCATATCCCCAAGTCAATTTTCTAGTAGGTCTGTCTTTATTCCCATCTTACCCCTAGGTTCTTCATGACCTTTTTTTTTTTTCTTTTTCTTAGATTCCATATATATGTGTTAGCACGCGGTATTTGTTTTTCTCTTTCTGACTTACTTCACTCTGTATGACAGACTCTAGGTCCATCCACCTCACTACAAATAACTCAATTTCGTTTCTTTTTATGGCTGAGTAATATTCCAGTGTATACATGTGCCACATCTTCTTTATCCATTCATCTGATGATGGACACTTAGGTTGCTTCCATCTCCTGGCTATTGTAAATAGAGCTGCAATGAACATTTTGGTACATGACTCTTTGAATTACGGTTTTCTCAGGGTATATGCCCAGTAGTGGGATTGCTGGGTCGTATGGTAGTTCTATTTGTAGTTTTCTAAGTAACCTCCATACTGTTCTCCATAGTGGCTGTATCAACTTACATTCCCACCAACAGTGTAAGAGGGTTCCCTTTTCTCCACACCCTCTCCAGCATTTATTGTTTCTAGATTTTTTGATGATGGCAATTCTGACAGGCAAGAGATGATATCTCATTGTAGTTTTGATTTGCATTTCTCTAATGATTAATGATGTTGAGTATTCTTTCATGTGTTTGTTGGCAATCTGTATATCTTCTTTGGAGAAATGTCTATTTAGGTCTTTTGCCCATTTTTGGATTGGATTGTTTGTTTTTTTGTTATTGAGCTGTATGAGTTGCTTATAAATTTTGGATATTAATCCTTTGTCAGTTGCTTCATTTGCAAATATTTTCTCCCATTCTGAGGGTTGTCTTTTGGTCTTGTTTATGGTATCCTTTGCTGTGCAAAAGCTTTTTTTTTTTTTTTTTTTTGCGATACGCGGGCCTCTCACTGTTGTGGCCTCTCCCGTTGCGGAGCACAGGCTCCGGACGCGCAGGCTCAGCGGCCATGGCTCACGGGCCCAGACGCTCCGCGGCATGTGGGATCTTCCCGGACCGGGGCACGAACCCGTGTCCCCTGTATCAGCAGGCGGATTCTCAACCACTGCGCCACCAGGGAAGCCCTGTGCAAAAGCTTTTAAGTTTCATTAGGTCCCATTTGTTTATTTTTGTTTTTATTTACATTATTCTAGGAGGTGGGTCAAAAAGGATCTTGCTGTGATTTATGTCATAGAGTGTTCTGCCTATGTTTTCCTCTAAGTTTGATAATGTCTGGCCTTACATTTAGGTCTTTAACCCATTTTGAGTTTATTTTTGTGTATGGTGTTAGAGAGTGTTCTAATTTCATACTTTTACATGTACCTTTCCAGTTTTCCCAGCCCCACTTATTGAAGAGGCTGTCTTTTCTCCACTGTATATTCTTGCCTCCTTTATCAAAGATAAGGTGACCATATGTGTGTGGGTTAATCTCTGGGCTCTCTATCCTAATATATCTATTTTTAATCCAAATAGTTAAATAATTGCACCATTACATGAAGTAAGCCAACTTTGAAACTTCGATCTTTAGTGCAGATTTTGTGATCTCATAAATTATTAACAGATGCATGTGTTTACATGTGTTTTCTTTATTTCAACACTCATACTGATTTTAAACCAAAGAATTAATGTTTAATTAGAAGAAATAAAGGACTTTTAATGTTGATTAATTCTAAATGTAATTATAGATAAAGAAAAAATACACTCAACAGAAATCTCAATCATTTGAGAAATCTCAATCTCAAATCAAAAGACATAAATAATTCATTTTGCATGCTATTTTTCCTTTTGTCATATTGGCTACCAATACCGAATATTACTCAAATCATTTTAATTTAAAATGTTCAAAATGTCCATCAAACTCACAGCAACTAATGTAAGTACATCTTACTCATTTTGTTTAATAAAGTTATATAATTAACATTTATGTGAGCAGCACAAATTAGTATGTATATTTAAAATATGCTTTCTGGCTAGTAGATTTTTTTATGTGATAGTTTTACACTGATTCTACTCCTCATTTATATCCCAGATGAACTTCAAGGGAAAATCTTTCATCTTCATTTGGAATATTCTGTCAAATCTTTCATTTTGCTCCACAGTCAAGTGATGTTTCCAGTCTCCGATGGTACCTAGTGGGATAAGCACATGGACAGCACTTGGTGAGGAGGTAGCACCATCAGGACAAAAGTTTCCTGCAATCCACTCTAATCTGTTGTCCAAGGCAAGCTAAATGTCTATCTGTTAGTTCCCCATGGGGCTTGATACCTTACTTTTTTTTTATACAGGGATGAGCTAAGAAAACATCTTAGGATGCAGTAACAGAAAATAGAGTTATTGTCCACTTCCTTATGTATTAGACTTCCACCAGCCACTGCATTGAATTATAGCCTTTCCTTAGAAGGAAAAATAAAGCTAAAATACATGAAGAGATTAGAATATTTAAAAATATTTCAGTAAGTGCCAGGCACCACACTTGGCAAACTACATCTATCATGAATATAATTCTTAACCAACACTTCAAGATTAGTACTACTTCATTAGAAAAATTGGACCCAAATGTTTTCAAGTAATGAAATCAAAGTCACAGAGGTTGGCCAGAGCTGCCATTGTTGCAGTTTTATATGACAAAAGTTTGAAACCATCATTATTCAGACAATTTTACAATGAAGATTAATAATTTGGCATTTTTAAGGTATCAGTTTTCTTATGTAAAGGTTATTGTTGGAATGTGGAATAGTAAGCAAGCTTTTATGGGCATGAAAAATGCTTTATATGTAATCTGATTGAGAAATGAGAAGTGAAAACTGATAATACATGGGACAAAAGAAGAAACAATAACTTTTAAAAATATCAATATCTACATCAATTTCAATAAGATCTTTACATAATTAAGATCAATCAATGCCCATCACATAACGCTAACATATGAATATTTTAGGGAATATAATATGAATAAATTAGAGAAGTACCCATTATGTTTTAGAATGATGTACATTAAAAGATTAAATTAAGGGCTTCCCTGGTGGCGCAGTGGTTGAGATTCCGCCTGCCGATGCTGGGGACACGGGTTTGTGCCCCGATCTGGGAAGGTCCCACGTGCCATGGAGCGGCTGGGCCCATGAGCCATGGCCGCTGAGCCTGCACGTCCGGAGCCTGTGCTCCGCAACGGGAGAGGCCACAACAGTGAGAGGCCCGCGTACCACAAAAAATAAAAAAAATAAAAATTAAAAAATTAAAAAATTTTTGAGCTTAAGGAGTATCAGAAGGAAAATATTTTCTTTCTTAACTCCTGGCATGTTATAGGAGCACAATAAAAATGTATCACACATTGTTGAATAATTGAATAGCAGATTAGGTTAATGAGGACAATGAAGGAAATCTAACACATGAGGAAATTACAATAGTTCAAACCCCGTCTCTCAAAACAAAATACATGTTAACTTTACTTCTAGGATGTTCTAGGAAAAATAAAACAAAGACTTGCAGCTATTCTGGTCACATATATCCTTTGCCTCCAGATAAGACTTGTTAACAAATTTTGAAGAGTAGGGTCACTTGTACTAGAAGGAAAGAACCTAATATTTATAAGTCAGAATGGTTCTGTTTCCAGGGATACTTTTAGAGGCTATTTTCAGTTAGAATCTTTGGTCCTCTCTAGGGCTCAGATGGCAGTGCTCGGAAAGAAATGTTGGAAGCACTGATTAATTAATCTAGGGGCCAAGGAGTCAAGAAAACATTCAACATTTTGCTCCTCTTAACCACTGAGCATCACCTTTGCGCAGGAAATCTCCTTCATTTGTTCTTGTCCAGTTTTCAGATTTTAGAATATGCTTGTAATTTGCTTGTGGATCAAGCTTCATGTTTTGAAATGTAGCCTGGTTCACAACAGCATCCAAGTCCTCTTCACTCAGTTCTTTTTCAAGAAAATTGCTGATTTTAAGCACAGAACTTCTGAGATCCTGAAAAAATTGTGTGTATAAGAGTCTATTAAGCCTATAAGGAATACATGAGTTACAGACCAACATCTTTATCACATATTGGAAAACTGAAAGTGCTTGGGGTTATTCTAAGTCTAAAGTTTGACAAGAATATATTCCTACCTTATTTGTTCTTTGAAAATGAGTGCTTTGGTTGTCAGCTCTGTTAGAGCATCCTACTGTTTGATTTTATAAGGAGAACTCACCTCAATTCATTCAAATAACCAACACTATTAGGATACCTAATAAATTTTAAAAACTGTGCAAGATGCTGGAGAAGGTTAAGAGAATAATAACATGCTATCTGGGTTCATTAAGAATCCACAGTATCATAATGAGTAGAGTCAAGCAAGTAATTAAATACCATGGGCACAAGAAAGAAAAGCCCAGGTCTGGATGGCTTCTTTGACGACTTATACAAAACGTTTAAAGAATTAACACCAATACTCATCAAACTCTTCCAAAAAAATGAAAAAAAAGGGAATACTTTCAAACTCATTCAATAAGGAGCATTATCCTGATACCAAAGCCAGAAAAAAACTATGGGAAAAGAAAATTAAAGACCAATATCACAGAAGATAAAAATACAAAAATCCTCAACAAATTACTAGCAAAATAAACCAACAACACATTAAGAGAATTATATACCATGATCAAGTGGGATTTACTCCTGTGATGCAAGCAAGGTTAAACATATGATAATCAATAACGTAACACCACATTTACAGAAAAAAGATAAAGAATCAGCATGATTATCTCAACTGATGAAGAAAAAGCATTTGGCAATATCCTTCACCTTTTTGTGACAAAACACTGAATGAAGGAAGAATAGAAGGAAACTACTTCCACCTAAAAGGTCATATATGAATTACCTACTACTAATATTGTACTCAATGGTGACAGACTGGAAGATACTTTGCAAAGATCAAGAACAAGGCACTTTTTTTCAACATAGTACTGGAAGTCTAAGCCAGAGCAATTAGGTAAGAAAAAGAAATAACCAGAATCCAAACTGGAAAAGAAGTAAAATTATTTCTCTTCACAAACAATATGATTTTATACATAGAAGACCCTAAGATTTTGCAAAACAAACTGTTAGGACTAATATACAAATTTTAAAATGTTGCACAGTATAAAACCAACAAGCAGAAGTCAGTCGCTTTTCTATATAATAACAAAGAAAAATCTAAATGGAAATTTTTTTTAATTCCATTTACAAGTTCAGCAAAAAGAAAAAAATACTTAGGAATAAACTTAACTAAGAGGTGAAAGATTTGTGTACTCAGAACTGCAAGACACTGCAAAAGAAATTAAAGAAGACACAAATAACTGGACCAACATCCAATGTTGATGAATTGGAAGACTTAATAATGTCAAGATATCAATACTACCCAAAGTGATCCACAGATTCAATGCAGTCCTTATCAATATCCCAGTGACATTTTCTTCTAAAATTTATGTGGAATCTCAAGGGACCCTGCAAGTCTAAAGCAATCATGAAAACAGAGAGGAAAGTTGGAGGCATCAGACTCCTGAGTTCAAAACCTACCACAAAACCACATTTATCAAAACAGTGTGGTGCTGACATAAAGTCAGACAGATAGGTCAATGGAACAGAATGTACAGCCCAGAAAGAAACCCCTACATATAAGATCAAATCAATTTTGAGAAGGGTACCAAGATCATTCAATGGAGAAAGGACAGCTTTTTCAATAAATAGTTTTGAGAAAACTGAATGTCTACACGCAAAAGGATAACTATGGTATGCTATTTATACCATTTACAAAAATTAACTCAAAATGAATTAGGCTTAAATATATTTTTCCAAGGATAATATATTAAAAATGTATAAGCACATGAAAAGGTACTCAACATTATTAATCACTAAGGAAACATAAAACAAAAACCACAATGAGATACTTCACAAGGACTAGAATGGCTATTATTTAAATAAATAAATAAATAAAATAACACATGTTGATTAAGATGTGGAGTAATTAGAATACCTCGTGTACTGCTAGTAGGAATAAAATGGTGCAGTCAGTATGGAAAATAGTATGAATAGTATGGTGGTTCCTCAAAAAAATAAGTATATAATTACGATATCATCCAACAATTCCACTTGTGGGTATAAACCCACAAGAATTCAAAGGAGTACAACAAAGGGGTACTTCCATTGCTACGTTTCTGATAGTATCTTTTCTGTTACCTAGGTAGGCTTTCTCTCTGTACCCAAACTATTTGTCTTAATGTCTCTCAATTATAGACTCTAGTTCTTTTTTTCTCTCTCTCCCCTCTTTCTCCCTTTCTTTCTTCCTCCTCTTTTTCTACCTTTCTCCCTTCCCACTCTCAATTTTATGCACAATCATAGTTTCAATTATAGTCTATACAGTGATACGAAGATAACTAGGAGAATGCAGTTCATTAACCAAGATAAGAAAGGGTCTCAGAGGAATAATTTTAAAAACAAAACACTCCTCCTACCTTCTTCATCTCTTCATACATCATGAATAAAATATTGAAGTCATGTCTGTGTTCATACCAGCCTCTGACGTGATCAAACCAAAGGCTTCCCATCACTGTGGAAAATTAATACATAAGAAGGTAAAGATGTTGCACTTATTGAACAGCAAACGACAGTTTTTCTTTTCTGTTCTGGATCATCAAGACAAATCAAGCACCCACCACTGGACTAGATCTATGCTACCTTTTTAAAATGGTGTTTGGGTAAACAAGTACATGGTTTTCACAGAAACCTGCCTTTGCAAGGTACTCTGTGTATGTAAGGAATAGGGAATTCAGAAAAAACAATCTCAAAGAGTTCATTTTGAAGATTTCTTTAAGGTAAGCCCCTTCCTTTTCCTACTTCCTCCACCTGAAAACATAAGTCTTTATTTCCCCTCTTGTCACCTATTTTAATATCTGTTCAGAGCAAGTTTAGCTATCTGTTTATATTGGTTTGGCCAAAAAGTTCATTTGGTTTTCTCCATAAGATGTTACAGAAAAACCCAAAAGAACTTATTGGCCAATCCAATATTTAGCTAACCTGAATATAATTTTTGAAATGAGTGAGAGCCCTGATTGCACATTCCACAAGCCTCTTGCATCAATTAATCCTCCTCAGTGCTGGAATGAACATTTCACAGCTGCCATATAAGGCCTACCCAAGGGCCATGACCGAGCACAAAAATTCACCCAACCTAAACATTAGCTATATTGAAACACCTGGATCTAACTTTGGATCTAGCCAGTTTGAATTGCTAGGTCTTTTGTAGATCTCTTTTCATTTGGTCAAAATATATCTTTGCAACCTTGACAATCCCGAATGGTCCTGCTGAGGATAGAAAAGCCTTTGGGTGACAGATTAAGTTGACAGACAATAGTAACCGCTTATGTGTAATTCCCCCTTCTATGATTACCCTTCTCCATCTCCCCAAACTTTGTTTCATAGGTTTGAGAATTGTTGACTAAACAGCAACATTGCCTCATAAACATGTGGCCTGAGAAATGGATTGATAGTTACCTTTTCCATCTAGAAACTTTTTCATGAAATGTTCTATGTTTTCTGAAGGTTCAAATGTAACTAACCAATTTGAAAAATGAAAATATGAAGTCAAAACATCCTTGGGGTTTCTATAGATGTAAACAATCTGCAGGGGGAAGAGTGAAACAATTTTAACAATTCTTGGTTATCTTAACAGATTTTTTAACATCTACATAGTATTGCATCATATAAATGCATAATAATTTATTTTATCTAGGAAAATCATAATACTGTTTTAGGGAAAGACAATTTCAATAAACGCATAAGAAAAAGGAAAAATGTTGTGGAATTATGAAGGTAACAGGTCAGATATACTTATAATGGACTTGAATTAAATCTTAAAAAAATTCTGTTGATTTACATTTATAACTACTTGATAACTTAGCAAAAATACCAAAAGCTTCTAAACTTATTTTACAAGACTAGAATAAAAGCAATACTAAAATAAAGATAGAGCAATCACAAAATATTAAAGTATATTTTTAAATAATTACAGATAAAAATGTCTGTGTAAAAGAAAACAAAACTCTTCTTACAGTATGTTAAAACAAGTACTAAACTATAAACAAGTAAGATTTATTCCAGAAATAGAACATTAGTAAATTATTAATGAATTTCATTTCACTATAAATTGAAGGGAAGTTTGGGGAGGAGGGGAGATGTGGTACCTTCAGATTTATCAAAAAAGGTATTTTATGTGGGTAGACCTTTTCTGAACAGCAAAAAGAAAAAAAAAAGTAAAACTCCAAGTAAACTAAGAACCAGAAAAAATTATTTCTCAACATCATGTGCCTCAAAAATCAATTGCAAAACGAAGCAAAACAAAAAAACACAACCAAGAAAAGATATTAAAAATGCTACAAAGACAAGAGAACAACATTCATCATCACCTCCATTATTCTGTTTTTTTCTGCAGATTTTAACTAAGGAAATAGAAGTGCAAATATTGGAAAGTAAAGGAATATAAAACGTATTATTATTTTAAGAAGAAATATATTCCAGAGAATATAGGGAAAATTAATAAAACTAATAAGAGAAATTAAGGAAGCCAATTATAATAGTGTACCAAAATCAGTGCCATTTACTTTATAATCAAACAGAAAAAATAATTGTGAAAAAATTACCTGTTCTTAATATCCATAAAATAGGAATAAAAAACTGCAACTTCAGAAAAAAAAAATGTGTAAAAAACATGCAGAGAAAAACATAGCACATGAGGTGGGTTTAAAAGTAGACCTGATAAAATGAGCTGCAGAATAATGCAAGATGAAATGTTGGAGTACTGCAATGCTAATGATTGTCCTAGAATTAATCTATATAATTGATCAATTCTAATCAATATCTAAATATTATTGAGGGAATAAACATATTAAAAATATAGTTGGGCTTCCCTGGTGGCGCAGTGGTTGAGAGTCCGCCTGCCGATGCAGGGGACGTGGGTTTGTGCCCCAATCCGGAAAGATCCCACATGCTGCGGAGCGGCTGGGCCCGTGAGCCATGGCTGCTGAGCCTGCGCGTCCGGAGCCTGTGCTCCGCAACGGGAGAGGCCACAGCAGTGAGAGGCCCGCGTACCGAAAAAAAAGGGAAAAACAAAACAAACAGTTGATGGCAATTTGCCTTATCAGTTATAATATGAAGAACTGTCACATATTAAACAGATCGTACCAATTTTGGTATGAAGAATGCAGGGTCAGAGGGAGGAACTATGGAAACGTAGTATATCAAAGTACAGACTTCAAATTAGTAGGAAAGACTAAATACTTAACAACTCATAGATGGTCAACTGGCCAACCCCCTAGCAAATACCATGCAATAGTCGTATTTCAAATCACATGTATTATCAGATATAATTTACAATGAAATGTAAAAAAATAAATACATGAAGTTAATTAGAAAAAAATCTGGAGTGTATTTGCATATATATATATATATATTTTTTTTTTGGTGGGGAAATGTTTTCTTGGCAAGACACAAGATCCAGAATCTATGAAAGAAAGATTGATAGGTTGATTCTATAATATTAGAATCATTCAACAATTTGTAAAGGTAAATTGTTAATTGGGAAAATATTTCCCCCATATAAAGCCTTCTGCAAAACAGTAAATAAAAGACAAGCTAGAGAAAAATGGGCAAAGAATATAATGGATATTTCAAGATCTCGAAATATATAAAAAAGATGCTCAAACTTATTAAAAACAAAAAGGTTACAGTTACTTAAGAATGAGATTGCTTTTACCTAGCACACAATCTCTGTTGAGTGTGTGAGGAATAAATCATTCTTGCTATTTGAGAAGTGAATTGATATATTATAGAAGGCAAATAGATAATAAGTACCAACACAAAACTTTTGGACACTTTAACCTGAAAATTCTACTTTTAGGAAAGAATTTCATCAGAACAAAAAAGTACAAAGATCTATGAGACTGTTTATTGCTATATGATATGTTCATTGGCTGACACCTACCTGTCCATCAATACACATTCAATATTGTGTAGTCATACAGCAAAATCCTACTAAACCATTAAAAAATAGAACTATACATGCTGACATAAAATTATTTTTACTATATGTTACATAATTATACTGCAAGCAATGTTGTATGGTGACCCAATTTATATATATACTTATAATTTCATATATATTTTTATTATGTAAAACAAGATTATAAAGACTATAGGACCCACATTTGAAAAGATGTGGATGAATGGGGCTGGACAACAATACCTGAATAAAGTAATTTTGTCTGTGAAAAATGTCTATAAGCTATTTCTGTGACTTACTTTAGCTTTTCGGTTCTTGAGACCTTTCGGTGCTAAATAATATGGGATGTGGGAAGTGAAGAGACGAGGGGATGGTCTGTTGACATGGTCCACTTTGTGTGCACTGTGTTCCAGGAAGGGGACTCTATCACATGTGTTCACCATTTCACTTCTGTTACGATGTCCTTCAAAATAAATCAAGCTTAATATCTGCTGAGTCCATATTGTACCTGTGAAAACAAATAACCTTGTTTTCAAATCTGAGTTAATTTTTAATTATAAACGTCAACAGTAAGCCTGTCCTTCTCAGAATTATTTGGAACTTTTATTTCTTTTAATCACTCTAAGGATGCCAATAATTTGCCCAACTTTTTGTTTGTCTGCATTTACATTAAAATTAATGAAGATAAAATCAAGGCCTCAGTTCCTTTTTCAATCTGAAGAGCTGTGATGGTTCTGACTCCATGATAGCAGTGATTCAGATTAATCTTTCAGCTCCTCTCTTTCCTGTACTTCAAGTAAAATCTGTTTCCACAATTTTCTCTGACTACCTTTGTTTCTCTTTCCTTAGTCTCCTTTCTTAGAGGGTTATCTTTTAGAAGGCAAGTTAAGAACTCAAGTCCTCTTTTACTTTTTTTGTTTACTTATTGTGTAGCATAAGTCTTCCCACATAATACTGAATAACAGTAGTGATAGCAGGCATTCTTGTCTTGTTCCTGTTTTTAAATGTAATATTTATTTGTATCACTGTTGCACATTATATTGTGGAAATTTTGGTAAACTCTCTTTATCAAGTTGAAGAAGTTCCCTTTTTTCCTTAGTTTGCTAATGGTTTTCATTATGAATGACTGCTGAATTTTTTGAGTGCTTTATTGAGATGATAATTCAGGCTTTCTCTTATACTTCAGTAATACAGGTGAACTACATTAAATTTTTTAAACCAATCTTGACTCTTGAAATAAACCCACTTTTGTCATAGTGTAGTTATGTTTTAACATTGCTAAATGTGTTTTGCTTATATTGGGTTTAGGATTTTTGCATTTATGTCCATGAACATACCATCAGTGTTCTAAAAGGATGTGAGATGCAAAAAGTCTCACAATGTCACTATGCAACCGATGTACCTATGTGATAGATTTGATGCAATTTATAGAGACTCACTAATCTCCCCTCCAAGATGAGCAAGAACCCAGCAAGCTGCATTGGGGACTAGTGTGTTGTGTCCCAAACACTAGACTAGGATTAATGGGAAAGAAAAGACTCTTTTATGGACTACAGTGCTTGACCTAAAAGTAAGCAAACTGAGATACCACTAACATGTAATGCGGGAAAAAAAAAGCTCAATCAGATGTGCTCATAAGTTCTGAGAGTGGAAGAATTCAGGGGTAAAGCAATGTGTTACTAATTTGGGGAAAGTAAACAAGGTCATGAGTTTCAAAGTAGATTAAAAGGGAGGGACTGGAGCATTTTCATGAAAATCAGGAATACTCTTTTTTAATTGCCTTAGACTCCAGTATATCTTTGAACCACATTAAATACTCTGTACAACATTGCTTCAATGGCACCAGTCATCCTATCATCCTATGTTCTGAAAAGTGCAATATAAAAAATACTGTTGGGATTTTGTCATTTTTTTTTGGAATGTAGGATTAAGAGCAATTCATTTTAGTTTAAAATTATTGCATTATTCTAGGGAAATACAAAGCAATTAGTGTAATTGATAAGAATACTAGGAATTAGTTCTGACTGAGATATGATGATAACAAAAATCTTCCTAGGTTTTTAAATATATTTTCTTCCATTCTCAGATCAAGCCAACAGGTCAGTATTTACCAGCTACTCCTCTTGGTTCAGTATTTGGTTTCTTCATATATTCCATCAGAAATGACAATATATGCATTTCAAATGCATAGAGATTTGAGATTTATTTAACTTTTTGTGATCCTAAACAGTTCTGTAAATGTAGATGGCTTACCATCAATGTCTGGAAAAGGGCACATTTGTCCACATGAATTACCAAATCACAGTGAAGACTAAAACAGGTGACCATTCCTCAAACTTACCAGATTTTGGATATGTAATTATAAACACATCATCATCTCTAATTTCAAAATCATCTAAATGTTCTATAAGGTCAACATCAAGTAAAGAACGTTGAAAATAACAGCCTTTAAAGTTCAATAAATATGTGTCTGAGTTGTCCATAATTATTCACCTACAAGTAAAAACAGATACAATTATTTCAAACTTCTGAGTATTTCATAATAACGACTAACACTTCCTGAGTGTTCAGTATGTGCAAAATATCCCATGTGTATCAACTCATTTAGCATACAAACCACCTTCTCTATATTAAATCATTTACTCTTCACAACAACCCAAAGTTGCTAAAGGTATTGTTATTACAACTACTTTAAGGATTAAGAAACTAAGATACTAAGAGGTTAAACATCTTTTCCTAAAACCCCATGAATGAGTTATAATCATGATTCCAAACATACAGATGAGAAAATTAAGGCATAAGAGGTTCAGCAAACTGTTCAAGGTGGCCCAGCTGCAAGAGTGATGCCAGACAATTTAGCCAGAGTCCATGCTTTTAATCACTTTATCATATATTCTTAATACTTTATAATTTTATTCTTACATTTTTTTCATTGTTCCAGAAATAGAAAATTCTTTAATTAATACAATTTTTATTTCTTTTTTTTTTCTGGAGCATAAATAATCTGCGGTCTGTGAATGAAGCTTCTGAGGGTTTGAGATCTGATACACTGTTTGAAATGAATTGTGGGAAATATTTTGCATGAGAAATACTAATTGCATTTACTTTGGAAATGTTCCCTCATATAGTTGCAAGATGTTTTATGGTAATCGTCATATTTTCCCAAAGGAGTTTTTTATCAAAATTCTGAAATAAATCTAAAACTGAAAGCCAAAAATCATAAGCAAACTGTCTAAAGATACACCTGTTCAAAAATTGGACCAGGGACTTCCCTGGTGGCTCAGTGGTTAAGAATCCGCCTGCCAGTGCTGGGGACACAGGTTCAGTCCCTGGTCGGGGAAGATCCTACATGTCGCAGAGCAGCTGAGCCTGTGCGCCACAACTACTGAGCCCACGTGCCACAACTACTGAAACCCACGCACCTAGAGCCCGTGCTCCATAATAAGAGAAGCCACCACAATGAGAAGCCCGTGCACCACAACCAAGAGTAGCCCCCACTCACCACAACTAGAGAAAGCCTCCACGCAATAACAAAGACCCAATGCAGCCTAAATACATAAATAAATAATTTTTTAAAAAGTTTAAAATTGGACGAGGCAAGCATTTCTTTATTAGCCATGCCTGAGAAATGTTAAATGTGAAATAGGTGAGGGATCCCAGAAGTTCTAATAACGTTAGATTTAGAACAAGCATATATTTTCATTATGCACTTTTAAAAATTTCTGTGAACACCAAGAAAATGAATTTGTTAAAAAGGTGCACATATGGTTTTGTCTAAATTGCACGTCAAGAAATAATTAACCCCTTTACAAACAATCAAACTTGAAGTGAAAGCCAAGGATGACAGTGTGAGTCACTGTCACATACCTCCTGATGCCCCACAAAACCACCCCAAACATGCCCTAAAAACCACCAATTTCAGAAACTCAGAATGCTGAGAAGAGAGGGAAGAGTGTCAGGCAGCCCACAGAAACATTCTGAACATCACTCTTTTTTGCTATTTGTAAGCTTAATCCCTCTTGCACTGTCTCAGAAGAGAGAAAATTAGAGAGCTTTTTGTCAAAGAAACAAGAGAAAAAGAGTGTAGATTCATATAGGATCTCAGTATTGGCAAATCATATATTGTTTGTATCTCCTTGACGAATATAGGAGAAAGTGCTTGGATAAAGAGATAGGACATCTAATGTCTCCCTCTTATTCATTCACTGAAGTCTGAAAGAATAGAAGGAAAAACAGAAAATTGAGGAGAAAAAAATAAATACATTTGTATGCTGAAGAGAGGATGAGACTTGAAAAGGCTCTAAATCTACCCTTTTTCTACTCACTGTTACAGATAAACTGAGGAAGCAAAATCCACTTCTGATATAACTTTAAGGATGATAGTGATCCACTCGTGGTTGAGAAAGAAATATTCCCTGCAGAGTTTGTCTTGGCCAATGAGTAGTGTTCTAGGGTGTAAACAGCTAGGTCAACTTGGATAAATAAGTTGGGTAAGATTTAGTTGGCATTAAGATTATCTGCTTACTCGAGAAAAAGCAAAGGAGTCAAATACTAGAGAATTTCAGGCACACAGTAGTCCTGTTTAATTTTGGCATCCATACAAAACACAAATCAATCTGTGTGATACACCACATCAACAGATTGAAGGATAAAAACCATATGATCATCTCAATAGATGCAGAAAAAATTTCTTACAAAATTAAAAAACACCCATTTATGATTAAAAACCTCTCCAGAAACTAGTTTACCTAGTTCTCCACATTGGGGGGGAATCAGATATCATGAACAGGCTCAGAGGTATGCTAATGGAGAAATGCTGTGTGGGCTATACATTTTATCACTTGTACTTATTTGTCACACAAGCATTGTACATGTGCTTTTAGCAATACACTTAAAACAAGCAGTGATACATGTCATGGATAGTTACACTCTGTGACAACTTCACTAGAGGATTTTCTTTTCATCCTGAACATTGGGGTCAAAAGTATGGTTAGAAGTAAAACAATAAACTTCCATTTTGATATGAAGACAAACACTTGGTAACAGTGCAATTGAATTAGTTGGATGGTTCTTACAGGGCTGGTCCAGATTTTTATGTCAGCTGTCTTCCACTGCTATTGTCTTCTCATCCTGGTGTGGGTGTCATTTGGGGTCAGCAGTCTTTTCTATAGACAGTCCAATGCAGAGGCCCTTCTTAAATGGAAATACAAATTCAGGAGTCAATTCCCTTCTGTTCTGTTGTACATGTGCTAGTTAAGAGTACCTGATAACAGTCCTTTTACTTAGTTTGGAGACAGTCCTTTAAATGATGTCTTTTCCAGTATGCATATCCTCTTAGATGTAGGTCACAGGGCATCCGATCTTCAACCAAAGATAGATTACTGTGATCTGCTTTAGAAACAAGCTTAGAATATTCTTTTACTAATTCAATTAAACTTTATAATAATGTAACATAGCAACAAGGAGACATCTTGGACATAGATAATAAATGTAAAGCCTCAGTAAATACAAAACTTCAATATCCACAAATGTATACTATGAAACATAATTTTTCTCTCTGGATTATCCTCATTTTTACTAAATCCAGCTAAATTAAGGCTGATTTGTTCAAAATAAGTCTGGTTTCAATAAACATTGCCTGATTATTCATATAAATGTAATTGCTCATATAGGCGCTTTTAAAATGGCTGCACTGGAACTTTTCATTAAGAATCTCAGATTGAACTTTTAAAAGGCCTTTCAAGGCCAGGAAAGCCATGCCAATGGCTTGCCTTCAGATTCTGCCTGTGATATATATATATATTGGGCAAATTTGTCTCTTTTCCAGGTCACCAAAATATCTAGATTTCTGCACATGCCAAGAGACAGTTTTTTTCCATTCACCTGATAAGCTTGCTTAGAACCCAAGAGTCTCCAATTTCTGGAGGAACCAGGCAGCAAGAAAAGAAAAATATTTTAATTTTAACCACAAGTGTAAATTACCAAATTGTTGTAAATCATGAGTAGCTTGATGAAAAGGCTTTTTAATATCTGAAACACAAAAATTAGAAGCCAGTAGTATGTCAGACAAGTCATAAAAATTAGTCATATTTAGCAGTTCATTTAATCCCATATAATTAATCTTTGTTCTGTTTGAGCCCAGTTTCTCCATTAGTTTCATTGACCTTGGCTGATGATTGAGGATGATAGTCACAGTGATAATTTCAAGAAGTTCATGAAGTTTTTGTTAAGGCTTGTATGATTTGTCCAGTGAAGTGGATGTCTTGATCACTGGAGACTGTAGAAAGTACACTCCAAGTGGGAAACCCATTTTCTAACCTTTTCTTTTTCATTGTGAGGGCATCAGCCCTGCAGCCAGGGAAAACTAACCCACAGAGTAGAAAATGAGGTTTGTCAGGGAGCCAGGAAAAGTCAAGCGGCCATCTTGGACTTCCCATAGCCCTGATTTTTAAAAATATACAGCTATTGTTTATTCATTTTAAATTTCCTGACTTAGAAATAGACCGTTTCCATGCTATAAGGTCATCAGAATGGCAGAAGTCTGACAATGAGGAGCTCAGTCTTAATGATGTACAAAATTCTTTTCTCAAAGTGTCTTTTTCACAACCCTTTTATCACTTTCTGGATTCATATTAATTTGTCCCTTATTTTTTCCACCCAGAAGCAGCCAACTGTAGGACAAAATTATTGTCATCATTATTTTCCTCAACAAAAATATTTCCAGTTTTTATATCTTCTCTCGCTGGCAATGTATCTCCTACTTGCATTACACATTGAAATGTTTACTATATCATTTTAGTAGTTTTAATTACATATTATAATTTTTAACCCTTAAAAAAAAAAAACCTTGTTCTCTAGTGAGAACTAAGAAGAAAGCAGTTGTGAATTGTCATATTGGCATTCTCTGATTAGCAAATTTAAGAACATATTCTATAACCTCTAAAAACATGCATTTTTCCCAAAGCACAATTTCTTTTTCCAAAGTGGCACAAGACATGTGTCTAATAAACAAACATCTTTAGTTTCCTTCTTGCAAGAAGATAAAAGTAGGTAAATTTAGATTTGTTTCATTTGTAAGCACTTACCTTTCTTTAAGCCAATTAAATAAAGCTCATTTTCAAATTAACCTCAGCAATATTATCCAAAGATAAAGACATACTGAGATATACATACATCCAAACACAGATCTCTGTTTCATCTTTTTATATTTCATGAATCAGGCATTGCAATTAAACTTACCAGTTTATGAATAACAGTCAGAATAGTCAAATTTACACATTTGATTTTAAAAGGCTTCTTTTTCTTCCCTTTTTTCCTCCCTTGGCTTGAAGTTCTACTAATTACCCCAAGGCTGAAGTCCCAGGCAAAGTGGGCTGTGTTTGTACTTCAAGGACATGATAAAAGTTAACTTCAAGTTTTCTCCTAAGAATATTTTTGTTCTCTCAGGGTCAATGTTCTGAAAAGAGTATTTTGTCAAGCCAGGTTTCTATAACTGCACATGGGAAAAGGGCCAGTTTTGGAGTTTCATCTAAACAAATTTTCTCCAGAATCTAAAGAATATTGTGACCACACAGTGTTAAATTTTTTCATTTATAGGTTTATAATTATAGGTTGACCAGTGTGCCACAATATTCCCTAGAAGGTTGTTGGTTGGAATTGAAGAAGCACTTCCCATGTTGAGTCAAATTAAACACTGCCATACTCCCTCTGAAGACTGTGAGAATCCTTCCTTGTAGCTTCTAGATTATGGTGTTTGCTGAAAATCTTTACCATTCCTTGGCTTACATCACTCCAAACTCAGCCTCTGTCATCACATGGCCATTTCAATCCATATCTTTCTTCTTCTTATAAGGACACCAGTTTTATTAGATTAAGAACACACACCACTCCAGTGTCTGAATATAATTAATTATATCTACAATGACCCTATTTCCAAAAAAAAATGTTACATTTTGAAGTAATGGGGGTTAAGACATTAACATGTCCTTTAGGGATAATTCAAGCCATAGCAAGTTTAATAGATTTTTTTTCATATCTATCTCATCCTTTCAAGGATGCTACAAGGTTCTATGTGCCTGCTTATACTCCATGACCATTTTCCCTTGACCGTAAGTTGACTGCTCACAGAAGCTAAATGACCTAACCTATACTATTCATTTTCTCTCCCTGGAGTTTTCATGTGAATTCAACAACACCAGCCTATCTCTGTTTGTTATTTGAACTAATTTCATTTGGACTTAGTGTCTGACTACAATCATGCTGAAGCACAGCTAGTCTTCAGAGACACACACAAAAATGTCTTCTTCACATAAAGAACACAGAAATGAGAGACCACGAAACTCCAAGACAAGAGAGAGAGAAAAAAAATTGAAAAAATATATGAATCCCTAATGGCTTCATACCCTTTGGTTCTAGTTCTTCAGGAAGGTAAGACAATTTCTTCTGATTCCTTGAATCTTATCAATCATAATCATATTATGCATAAACTGGTCAGAAGTGGATTATTCTTATTTGCAACAATGTGCTTGACCAAATACCAGGGAAATCATTTTTAAAATGAGAGAAAACCTCAGATTCATATTCCCACAGATATGTAAATAGATGTTTTAACTGTGTAAAAAAATAATCCAATTGTATGGACATGGAAAAAAATGTTAGTTTAAAAAAAATGGAGTGAAGGTAAAATTTAAATTGCAGAAAACTGAGCTAATTGAAAGGAGTTGAGAAGCTTCCTAGAAATGAAATTACAGGGTAACAGGACGTAAAGATTTTTAAGACTATTGATCCTGTATCAATATTGCTATAAAGATTGGAAATGATCTCCACTTCCACAAAAATATATGAGAAAGTTTTTTTCATCCTAGTCTTTCTAACATTGAGCATTCTGCATTTTTAAACTTTTGCTAATTATGACTAAATGTTTTGCATTTTCTATAAATGGCAAGCTTTTGGTTGTCTGGTCTCCCAAAATGTTTGCATGTTCAGGAATTATTTCACAATTTTTATCAATTATAACATAAATACAGAAAAATTCACAAATTGTATGTGCACGTTCCAATGAAAATTGTCAGTAACAACACCTAGGGAACCAGCACTAAGACTCAAGAAAAGAATATTACCAACACCTCGGGAATTCCCTCATTTACCTGTCCAGATACTACACCATCCCCCAAAGGTAACAACTCTGCTTCTAACCCATAAAGTAACTTTGCTGTTTTTTAAATCTTACATAACAAATCATTCAACAAGTGCCCAGTTTTTCTCACTGAATATTACGTTTCTGAGGTTCATGTATGTTTTCCATGTAGTCGTAATGCATGCATCCTTACTGTGTTTCCTTATCTGAAATGCCATAATTTACTTGTTTTTTTATCTGTATGTGGACATTGAGTTGTTTCCATTTGTTGACTATTAAGGACAGTGGCACTTGAACTGTTTATGATTGTAAATTTCCTAAATTTTTTCTTTTAAGTTTCTTCCACTGCTTTTATGCTTCATGAGTTTTTCTCTATTTGGGAATTATAAACAGATTCACCTATATTTTTCTAGTTACCAAAATAATTTATCTTAAATATTCAAATATGAAATGTAAAAATTAAATTCCACGTGGTGGAATTAGTTTAGTGAGTAATATGCTTTGGGTACAGTTATAGGTACAGCTGAAATGGAGCAGGACCCTATGGTCCTTGCCCAGGTCCTCCATCTGCCTTTTATCTGTGGAAAAACTTTAAGTTTCTTACTTCTCTGATAAGTTTAATCGGAGAAGTGAGAAAATGCAGAAACAAAGGAAAACAGTCAAATGAGACCAAATAATAATGTAGTCATTAAGCAAAGTCAAGGCCCCTTAGTTCCCCCTCAAGGGCTGTAGATAATATTCTGAGCCATGTCCTGTGAGCTGTCTTATAGACACTGAAACCCCTACCAGCTGGAAGAAGTTAACTACATGATGACCAGGCTATAGTCATGACACAGGTTGCCACAGTTCCGAGAATTGGCTTCAAAGAAATGGAAACAAACCGACCCTGGAACTGAAGATTAACTGTACTTAAAACAATCAAGATGACGCTGGTCAGACCACCGATGACCGATTTCAAGATGACGGTCAGAGCTGACTGTGCTGTTTCTGCATGGAGCCACCTCGCACCATCTATAAAAGAAAGCTCTTGCCCCCTGACTGTCAGTGGGGGGCAGTTGGCCTTGTACAGACATTCCCCCCGCCCCGGTTGCTGGCCTCGGAAACTTTCCTTTCCACAAACCTTGCCTCTTTATTGGCTTTTGAGTGGCGAGCAGCCAGACCCCACTTTCGGTTACACAACTACTATTTTCAAACAAATAGTTAAATAATTGAACCATTAAATAATTAATCCATTTTTGAACCTTTGATCTCCCTTCAAACTTTGTGATCTGGTAAATTATTAATAGATGCATGTGTTTATGTGAGATTTCTCTATTTTGACATTCACAATGATTTTAAACCAAAGACTTAAGGTTTAAATAAAAGAATAAAAGGATTTTTAATGTTTGATAGATCCTAAATTTAATCTCATATAAAGAAAATATACATGCTACAGAAAACTCTCTCCATACATTTACAATTCATGTTGCATGCTTTTTGTCTATCCCTGTATCATATAGGTTATAAATGCAAACTATCTCTCAAATCATTTTAATTTTCAAAATTTCAAAGTGTTCATCAAACTCATGACAACTAATCTAAGCACAGTTTATTCATTTTGTTTTGTAATGAAATTATATAATTAACATTTGTATGAGCAGCAAAAATTAATATGTGTATTAAAATATGCTCCCTGGTTAGCAGATTTTTTATATGATTCTTTCACATTGATTCTACTCCTCGTTTATATCCTAGATGAACTTCAAGGGAAAATCTTTCATCTTCCTTTGGAAAATTCTGTCAAGTCTTTCATTTTGCTCCACGGTAAGTGATGTTTACAGTGTCCAATGGTACCTAGTGGGACAAGCACAGGGACAGCACCTGGGTGAGGAGGTAGCACCATCAGGGCAAAACTTCCTACAACCCACTTTGATCTCTTCTCCAACGCAAGCCAAATATCCGTTCGTTCTCTGTGGGGTCTGGTACTTCACTTTTTCGTACAGGGTGATGAGCTAAGAAACAAACATAGGATGCAGTAACACAGACAATAGAGTTATAGTCCAGTTTCTTATCTGTTAGACTCCACCAACCACTACACACTATCTGGTTTGGAACATAACTCAAGCTCTTCCTAACACACTTCCCCTGACTCCTGTCCCGTAGCCACTGCACCAGGCAAAGCCACACTGTATTTCTCACTTAGAACAACTCTTAGTAGCTTTGGAGTTCATAGTTTCATCTTTCCTATTGTCACCTTTCATTAAATAAAAATGTGATCCAAGGAAGGCTTCAATCCCTTTTTACCGAAGAAATCATTACTGCTAAGAAAATAAGAGTTTAATGTGACAGACAGTTGACTTTATAATTATTCAGACTGTCTTTTTCCACAGCAATTTCTAAATTTTAAAAAATAAGCCATTTCTAGAAGACAAAGTATGTTAATAGAGGAGAATAATTATGAGATTCCAACTAAAGTGAATAAATTAAGGCAAGTAAACTGAATCTTATGGTTGGTGAACTTTCTAATTCATTTCCAGTCTTATAAGGGTGAAAAGGTGGAAAACTTACTAGCTTAAATTATTTAAGCACACATTCTGACCTGTTATTGACTGACCACTAAGCTATGCTGCTATGCAGGCCCATATGTAAATATAAAACCTACAACTTTCAATTTTTTTTAATGAGTGGAGACATCAAAGTTTGCATGCTGCTGGGGAAACAGATTCCATAGAGTTAATTTTATTCTTGAGTTCATTAAATTGCCTTTCTGAGTTATCTTGTACCTCGTTGAATTTCTTCAAAACAGCCATCTGAATTCTTTATCAGTTAGATTGCAACATTCTGTGCCTTTCCATTGCTTTGCTGAAGAATTGTTTTCTTCTTGTGATGCCATATTACTGGGCAATTTCATAGTGTGTGATAATGTTAAAATGCACCTTTGCCATCTCATTTGAAATGGCAAACACCTTTCTTGTTTAGGGAAGGCTTTGTTTACCTTGATTCAACAGTTCAACAGATTGACAATTAGAAATCTTTCTTTTGTTTTCCAGAAGCTGGCTCTTAGCACAAATTTTTGGTTTCTTTTAGTGGAGCTGACTTGCAACTAAAGTTGGGAGTGACCCTAGAAAGTATGGCATAAAAAGAAGCTGGTGGCAGCGTGGGAGAGATATATGCATAGCACCTGGGGCTTTGGCTGTGTCTAGAGCCCAGTAGGGAGTCCCAGGGGACTGTGGGTGGTCCTCTTGCTGAAATCATGGGGTGGACAGCAGGAAATGTGATCCTTTTATTCTCTTTGTCTGCCTTCTTCCCTTTCCTTTCCCTCCTCCGGGTCACAGAGGTCACTTCACAGATCCAGGCGCTGCTGGAGAGCAACAGGTCTCTCCAGCTGCACCTGGCGAAGCCAAACAGATTTTCACTAAACACTTACCTTTCCGCCTCCTTGGCTAGAGAGGCCACCCCTGCCGCCTTTGCCTCTATAGCAGCCGTGACACCCTCGGCTCCATAGTCTCCTTCGAGGTCCAACCCACCCACTTTCAGATGCACAAAATGGATGTATCTCAGGTGTCCTGGTGTGCTGTGCAGAGTCACTTTTGTTTGGTTATGGATGTCCAATTAGTTATAAATCAAAGGAGAAGAGAAAGGGAATATCTTATGCCACCAAGATGCTGATGTCATTCTCTATTTCTCTTATGTCAATGGGTGTGATTGAGACTTGGAAAAAAGAAATCTCTTCTCTCTGAATTTTTTCTAAGTGGGCGTTGATTTAAGGTTTAAATGCAGTACCATTGTTTCCTGGCAAAAACAGGGGTGCAGGAAATTTTAGGCAGGGAACTTAAGACAGGCCACATTCCAAGGAACAACTACAGGTGCCTATTTTTCTGTATAAAAATCTTACTCATACTGGAAGAGAGACTCTTATCTGGGAGTCAGAATTTTCTCTGAGATCAAATCCAATCTAGAGGAGTTTAAAGCCCAGCATGGTCATCCAAAGCTCCATAAGATTCCAGACTCAAAACCCTATCATTCAAGTTCTTGTTCTGGGATGGTGGCGTAACTCCTTTCAGCCCATCTTTCAAATACCTATAAACTCTCTGGACAAGTGACTTAAAAACCCACAGCTAGATGAAGATACCAAAGAGTATAAACGAAGGCAGACATTGTGTGGAGGGGATGCAAAACTTGAATAATTGGTCATGACGGGGATGGTCTCCTATTTTTTGTTTGTTTAGTTTGGGTTTTTGCCCTCTTTGTCCCTGGAGCCAGCCACTGTTTTCCAAAAATACTGGTGGTTAAAAACGCAGTAGATTCCTTAACCACTAGATGACACTTGCGAACCCAGCATTTTCTAGATGATTTACTCATTTTGGTTGATAAATGGTGATACAGTCCTCTTCAAGATCAAAAGAGGTACTTAACATCATTTACAGAGTGAACAGGCAGTCTCAGGAATACACTCTGTGCTTAACAAAAAGGACTCTATTATGAACAAAGAGTTTCTTCTGAAATGGTAATAATGTATTGTATCAGGTGGTAATACAGAATAAAACTGACTTCCCCATTCACAACCATGCCTGCGCATGTGCTTATCTTTGCTTATTTTTTCATCATAAAAATTATGAATAATTAAAGAAACTCATCTCACTTGCTTCAGTACAAGCAGTACTGTCTTTCTGATATAGCTAGAACCTAACATTCTTGAAGCATAACTGCAGGACCTGCATGATTTTCATACCCGCAGGGATTTTCAATAGATTATACTCTGTGCTTATTTATTAACTAAGCTATTTGCTACCTTGAAGCTGCCTCCTGGCATTGAGTCAAATTCAAGACAAGGCTCTAACTATATCATCTCAATTTAATTCTCCTGTAACAAAATTAATGATTTATACTCCATGACTAAGCACTGTGTGAAAAAGTAAACATTTTCTATTTTCTATACCAATTCATCTTATTCACAAATCCTCCTTCCCACTAACAAAACAAATAAATAATAAAATGATAGATTAAGATTATATGTCTCCTCCAGTGTTGAACACGGACTTGAGGTAAATTTTTTTTGTGGCGGAGCACAGGCTCCGGATGTGCAGGCTCAGCGGCCATGGCTCACGGGCCCAGCCGCTCCGTGGCATGTGGGATCCTCCCGGACCGGGGCACGAACCCGTGTCCCCTGCATCGGCAGGCGGACTCTCAACCACTGCGCCACCAGGGAAGCCCGAGGTAAATTTAATCAAGACACTTTAAACTCCCTGTCAGGCTGTTTCACTCCTCCTAATATATCTTTTTTTCTACTTCTCCTTCGCAAAAGGGTCTGCATACTGGTGGGGCGAGTCTCGTCTAGACTGGCCTATGTTCCGTCTTCTCAAGCTTTGCAGACCTCCAGGGAGACGTCTCTCCTTCCACCGGGGCCTCGGGCACAGGTATGTTTTGCATGAAACTGGCAGCTACTGCTGGTGACCGTGGACCTGCTTTGCCTGAGGTCTCAAGTTCCTCCTACTCAGGAGCCTCTTATCCCCCCTTTCAGGTTTCTTCTTGTCCGATTCTATTATTACTTCTTCATCCTTTATAGAGCTTGGTGGAACTTACGTCCTAGAAAAATAGTTCTCAGCCCTATCATATCCCCACATCTTTGGGGGGGTTTCCCCCTTTTTTTTCATAACACTGTTTAAATTGAGGTGTGATTTACATTCTATAAAATTCATCAATGTTAAGTGCGTAGTGGATGAATTTTGTAAAATATATACATTTCCCTCAACCCAGGAAGTTCTCATGTGATCTTTTCCAGTTAATCTCCCATAACTCAGAGGAAAACATTGTTTTGATTTTCTTAATCAACATTGATTAGATTTCCCTGTCCTAAAACTTTACATAAAGCACATCAATTATCTTTTGCTAAACAGAAAATTGTTGATAGTCATCCATGTTTGAATGTGTACCAGTAGTTTGTTCCTTTTTATTGCTGAGTAGAATTATATTGCATAAATATAACACAATTTGTTCATTTACCTATCAAGAGATATTTAGGTTGTTACCATTTTAGGACAATTATGAATAAAGCTGCTATGTATATTCTTGTACAACACTTTTTGGACATACATTTTACATCTCTTGTACAAATACCTAACGATAAAAATTACTGGGTTGTAGAATAGATGTATTGTTTACTTTGCAAGAAACATCCAGTTTTCCAAAGCGCTCATGCCATTTTTCACCCCAGCATCAGTGTGAACAAATTGCAGCTGCTGCACATCTGCACCAACATTCAGATTGTTCATTTTTTTAAAATTGTAGACACTCTAGTTAGTGTAAAGTATATTATTGTGATTTTTCATCGTAATTCCTTTACTTTCCTAAGATAAAATTCATAGATAACATGATCTAACTACATATGAAATTTGAAAACTAAATCAATATAATACCGAGTATAAAGAAATACAAAGGAAGTTATAAGTAAAAAATAATGTGTATTTATATATGAAATACTCAAGTATTCCTGCAGTATGTCATAAAGTAGGCCAGTCATTTCACCTACAAGCAGAATCACCATAGAGGCAACAATCTAATGAATGCAATATATACATTGCCTTGGTAATTCATGTTGAATATGAGGACCTGTTACCTGCAATGTTATTTTTTTGATGTTGAAAATTTTTTAAATAAATTTCTGGAAACAAAATACAATCTTTTCTTAATCTGCATGGTAACAACTTCTGAAGTTCTTAAAATTATGCAAGATAAACTTCCAGTTCACACACAACTGGAATTAGTTCAATGCTAAGGTAGTTAGACAGGCTTTTCACAGCCATGAATGTCCAGAGGAAGGTGAGAAATTTGTGCAAGATTCAGCAGTTTTTCTTGTGAGAACGTCCTCTCACTAGAAAATGTCTACTATCTCTGGCTTCTAGCCACCCTGATATATTGTGACAACCAAAAACGCTCCCACACTTTAACCCTGACCCAGAATCACTCCTGAGCACCACTTAGGGTCTGTGGGCAGCCAAGGGCACTGAGTCAAGATCCATCCCACCAAACTCTGCCCTCATATGTTCTGATCTATCATCGTTCTGCCATTGGGTCACCGTGCTGCTTTAATTTAAATTATTATTGTAATACATTTATTGTAAAAATGACTGTAAGACATTTTAGGTTGGGTTCCCCCAGGAAACAGAGACATGCCTGCAGACTGGGAAGAGCTCTCAGGAACAACACCTGTGAGGGAGTGAAGGCAGCAAGACTGGGCACAGGGGGAAGTTGAACTACAATGCGGTTTAACAGTATCCACAGCGGGTCACAAACACGGGGCTAAGGAGCTGGGACACCCTTCAGAGTGGTTCTCACTTGAGGCACTTTTGCTGCTAGATGCAAATGCAGGGCAACTACTGGAGCTAAAGGAGGTGCTATCTCCGCTGCAAATATATCTTTTGTTCTTTTCCAGAATTAGATTTTTTGATGAAATACTGGCCAAAGGAAGATGGAGGAGTATTTGTCTGAGTCTATTCAGGCTGCTCTAACAAAATACCGTGGACTGGATGGCTTATAAACAACAGAAATTTATTTCTCACAGTTCTGGAGGCTGGGAAGTCCAAGGTTACGACAGCAGCATATTCTTGTCTGGTGAGAACTGGCTCCCTTGGCTGTCTTCTCACTGTAACTTCACATGGCAGAAGGGGAAGGGAGCTTTCAAGGCCCTCTTTTTACAAGGGCAATTATCCCATTCATCAACTCCCAAAGGCACTACCTCCTCACATCATCACCAAGGGGGTTATAATTTCAACATTTGAATTCCAGGGAACTCAAATCTTCAGTCCATAGCAGTAGACATCTTCATTATAATTTGATTGTGTAGGGCAGGTGGAATGGGAAATGTGGGGGAGATTTGTAGACAAAGGCCTGTGAAGAAGTGCCCTGTTAACCGCCCAGTTTTGATGTTTATTAAGTTTCCTTTTTTAAACCCCTTTTTCAAGTTAAGGAACTATTATAATCCCCCACCTTACAGATGAGAAAGTTGAGGATCAGAGGTTATGTGAATTTTCTTCAAGCTCCCACAGTTAGTAGACAAGCCCATTATTCCAATTCACACCTCTTTCCAGCAGAACCATCTCAGATATTTTCATATTAAGCAACACATTAAATTTCAGTGGTGAACTGAAATATCAAGTGTTAAATCCTTACTTGTTTCCTTTTGTGCTCAAGCGCCCAGGGGCTGGCTCAGAGTGTGCTTGGTTTATTATCAATTGAGCACCAATCTCGGTGAGAAATCTCAGCCTCACTATGTAAAAAATATATATATGCACAGAGATACCTCCTATTTCTATTCTATTCTCAAATAGAATCCCATAATATCAGCTGATAATAGCATGGAAAACATTAAATGCATACCTTTATTAGCATCAATATCTACCTTTGAAAACAAATACCTTTAGTAACAGATCCTAATGTCTTAAGGGCCTTTAGATCAATAGAGATGGATCACTGATACTTTAAAAGCAGAAGATACGTCAGAAATACATCCAAATTAAAATCAATAAGTTTTTTTAACTTTCTCTCAAATGTACAGGTGGAGAATGTTCTAGATCCATATTTTCAAAACAGAGTTCCACAACAATAAGTCTATTAATGATACCACCAAATTTGGAGTATAATTCATTTTCATTTAATGATTATATCACATTTAAATAAGCTTGGACTGGTATGAGTAAAGCCAGTGACCTATTTTTTAATGTCTTGGGCATGTGGCAGCAGCCCACACTCCAGTAATTTCATGTCCTTAATTACTTTACCTTAACTATTTGGCTGGTAGTAATATGGCTTCATTTTGTTTGTCCACTGAGCACTTTCATTTATGCAAAGAAGCCCACTTTACCTGAAAAAGTAGTTTCTTTTCCTGGTCTTTCTACCTAATGTTCTTTGGGATGGAGGCCATAGGACCCTGAGAACCTTTTCGAAACAGCAAGGACGACGGTCAGGTGAGTGAGGCATTTACCTAGGGTGCAAAATTTAAGGAGATGCATAAAATTCAACAGAGATAAATAATATTTTAATGCAACATTTAAAAAATAAAAATCAATGTAAAAATCTATGATAAATGAATTATCCAAATTTTAAATAATTATTGATTTTTCCTTTTAGCTCAGGTGCCATTATGGCTTTGCACAGCGCTGTGAAATTTTTGATTCAATAACCCTTTACAATATTCTTGAAACTTCCCCAGCATTTGCCCATCTTTTATTAATGGAGGGTATTTAGTACATTTGGAATCCAACTCACCCCACTTCTTTTCAAGTCCTTTGATGAGTTTGCCCGAGAAAGGTGACATGAAAAAGAAACCTATAAACTTAACAGTACACCTTTTGACAACATTCTGTCATCTCTGTTACTCAGACACAGGTCCTAAGGCAGCAAACAAACTAGTGTCATTCACATTTACCTATCTACATGAATTCACACTCCATGTGTCATTTGTGGAAAACTTTCCCTGTCACTTTAGACCTCAATGGTCTCTCGAAAATTACTCCCTACAGTTCTTGAACTGTGTGACTCATTTTGACCCATAACCATACAATCCCTACAATTGCTGCCTGTCATGTATGTTCTCTGAAAGACAAACACTAGGAGATACCTGCAGTAGTTTACTATCTGTTTGCACCTTCACAACACCTAACAACCAGCTAGCACATAAATATTGAAAGCCCACAATTTCCCTTTCTTCTGGAATCCAGGAATGCATCTCTTTACTTCTTGGCACATATATCTTGGGAGTTTGTGACAGTACAATCAATGATCTCATCCTTTTCACTGATAAGAGATGTTACTGATATCTCTCTTGGTTTTACCTCAACTAGGAAATGTTCATGTAACCTTTTAGATGTGTTACCTTAGATTAGTATTTATCCACTTTTTTCTCCCTAAGGCATGCTTGCTGCCAGAAGAATGTGAAGTAAAGCAGAAACTAGAAGCATTACTCAAAGTTGCAGACGGCAAACAGAACATTTCTTTGAACTCTTATATTTTCTTTAAAATGCATAAGCATCTTGCATACTATTCCAACAATTAGGTGCCTACTCAGTGCCATTGTTCAAGGGATACAGCAATGAATACAAATATTTGTGTATGTTTTTAACTTAATCATATTGTATACAAGTTAACGCAAGTAGAAAAACCAAAACAAAAATATTCCCAAATCCAAGAGCAAAACTGAGAATTCAAGATGGGCCAATTATTGCTTCAAATACCAGTCATGCTGTTACACATCCAGGAATTACGTGTGCTCCAGTTTGAGAAGCAGAGTCTTTGGTTAATTCCCAGAATACAAAGCCAACAGTAAAGTTACTTTTTACTCTGGGTGAAAATATTTGGGATTATCATTAGAACTAACCAGGCTGTCTTCATTTCCATTTCATTAGGTTCTGCCTACATTCTGAAATGACAAAGATGGTTATTCAGTATCTGTAGAAAATGTATAAAACTTAGACTTTAAAAAATTATGTGAGGGGCAAGTGTAATCATTCTTGATACTTCAAGGTCAAGTCTTCATTGACCTCATACTACACTGCTCACGACTGCTTTTCTTAACTGAACCACTCTTTCAGGTTCTTATGCAACTGCTGATCAGCTGCAGAAAGGACCCCTAGGAAAAGCAAAATCTCACATAACAAACTTTTGGACTTCTCTCTGCATAGAAATACTGAACATTACTGCTATTCCTCTTTATTGGTCAGGATCAAGGTAGGTGAAAAGCATTAAATTCCTCAATGATAGTTTTGTCTTAACTTTATTTTAATCCTAAGGTCTGACTTCAAAACTAAACATGGATTGATATTGCTGTGTTTGTGGGTATATAGTATTTCTGAATGGAGGAAGCTATTTGCAATAGCACAAGTGATTTCCTATTGAAGTTAAGATTCAATCCTCCAGAACTGCAATGACTGGATAACTTGCATGAAGCCTGGCTCTCCTACCTGGAGCCCCCAAGTCGGTCATTCCAAATTACCACAAAGGTCTAATGTGTGCATGAATGTGGATGTGTGGTACTCTTGCAGACAGTGTACAATCTCAAGAATTCAAACCACTTCAGACTGGTTAATTAGAAAAGTGGGGAAAATCACAATTTATAGACTTGACAACTGTAGGACAGTAGTTCTTCATCAGGAGTGTGTATCACAATCACCTGTGTCACAGGTATGAGATTTCACTGTTTTAAAACTCAGACTGAGGCTCAGTGTTTATTAGCCTCCACTGAGAAGGGACTAGGAGTGCACACTTTTTAATAACTCCAAAGATGATTCTGATTCAGATACTACTATAGGACTAAAGTCCATTTTACTCCTGACTATTATATGGGCTTCTGGTTTTGTTAAGACTTAAATTTATTATGCCCGAAGGCTAGAATTCGGAAGGTTTAATGCTCTGTTCGCCTCAGTCTTCTAATATTTTATATGAATGACAACCCTTAGAATTCAAAAGTCACCAGTCTCTAGTACAGAAATTCCAAGTTATTCCAATTCCTTGCATATAAACCCACACCTGGGTACAGCAACAGCTGACCTTCCAGTTTTGGTATTTTAGGCAGAATTTCTCTCCAATACTAAATGATTTTAAACATGTGGCCTTCTTCCCACCAATAAGAGGAATTGAACATTTTATATCTGAAATTTTAAGATCAGTTTATTAAGTTCAATGATGAAAGCCATCAGAAGAATATTCTCCTGAAAATTATTTTTTCTTAGAAAAAAGAAAGGAAAATCAACACCCTCTTAGCATAGCCACAGATGCTATGGCAGTCAAGCCTCTCTGAAGACGGGATAGTCCATTAGTCGGTCAAGTCACTCTCCCGGTCAGCAGGATTATAGTCTGGATCATCCTCATCATCCTCCAGCTCCAAGTCATCCATTTCCTGGAACAAAGACTCATCTACCTCCACGTTGTTTCCAGCTGCAAAAGACAGAAGATTTCCCCTGCAGTCTTACACTCAGAAATAAAAAATACAACCCAATGGCATTACCAAACAGAGACTTCTTAAATGTGCATCTGAGGTGCAAGTGATGAAATCCTAAATGACTACTCATACCAACAGTGATCTGCATTGGTCAGCAGAAACTCACACATTTTAAGAGCAACTTCATGCTTCCAGTTCATAGTCTAAAAAATCCAGCTACAAAAAAAGCCATTCTAGAATGAATTATTTACGATCTGGCATGTTATAAGTTGAAGACAATGATGATACAAAGTTGATTATCACTGATCATGAGATCTGTACCAAGAGTTTATCTCTTCCAATACTGGAGATATATACATCATTAAAGCTCAACTATACTTATAATTAATTGACAAATTTGATCTTCACTCTCACCCACTTCCCCTGTAACCAGTGATATGCCTTTCTACGATTCCAAATGTCTAAGCCCTATAGGTAGTAACACCCAGGCTTTGTATGAAACATCTTCAGTCTATCTGTAGTAAATAAAGTAGGATATTACAGTACTCTTAAATCACCAAACATTGTTTACCTTCTTTCCCTCTCAGACTCTAGTCCACTGACATTCAACTCAATGAGAAGGAGTCTTGCTTCATGCCTAAGAGCAGTTCAGTAATAAAATACAATTTGTTAAGTCCAAGCCGAAGAATAACTGACTCAGCTTGGAAGAAGTATTGAAACCCTCACAGAGCAGACAACATCTGAAATATCTTCATGATGAATTTGAATCCAACCAGACGAAATGGAGCCAGGATGAAGCAATTCTAGGTAGGTTATGCAAAGGCAGAGAGAAGAGCTAAGACCTTGAATACTTCTAAGTGGAACACAAGATTCTTGAGGAAAAACATCTGGAGATAACACAGATAAAGGCCAAACTGAAGGACTGTGCAGGTCAACCTCTCCCTCTAAGCAGCAGAGAACCACCGGAGGACTGTACGGAGAGAAATGGCAGCATTACACATGGGTTTTAGAAATACCACCTCAGAGGTGGTGACTACAAGGTAGGTAAGGGCACCAGGAGGAAGAGACTGAGGCAGGGAAATAATTTATGAAGCTATTACTAAAGTCCAGTTGAAAAATAACGAAACTTTCAAATTAGGAGGAAAGAGCTGAAAAGACATTTCAGAGGCAGAATCAACAGAGCTTTTGGTAAGTTATTGGATATAAGGAGACACTTGATCCATTAGACAGGGAAAAGAGTCAAAAATGAGTAAAGACAGTAAAACTTTTAAAGTTCAAGAGAGAATGAGACTAAAGTTTCTGGATCTAACTTCTCAACAAAATAGAAAGTAAAATAAGCTCCTAAAATGAGAGGGAGGATAGATGAAGATATCCTTGTTTTCTGTTTCACGGTTTTTGGTTTTGGATTTTTTTTTTTTTTTTTTTGAGACTAAAAATCTTAAAACGAGAATGTAAGAAGATATTAAAATTTTAAAAAAATTGCTCAGTGTCAGTAGGAGCCCAGCTCAGGTTAAGAAGCATGATTTAGCAGTGGGCCACCTCAACAGATAGTTGATTCTTAACCTTCTTAACCTTTTCCAGAAGGTAGTCCAGGAACAAGGTCGAAAGGCCAGATGCTAGAGGATGCCCAGCTGGCATAATGGGCATGACAGAAGGACGATGAAGTACAGAACCCAGGGAGCTACTGGAGGGGTGACTGAGTAAGGAGCTCAGTTTAAGAGATACACATAGGGCTCAAGCTCCATGATGGCAGGGAAATCTGTCTAAATTGTTCTCTGCTGTATCCTCAGCAGCCAGGACAGTGCCTGCCTTACAGGGATGCAATAAATATTTGTGGACGGATGGACAATGGATGGACAAAGACAGCAAGAGCATAAGGGTCAGGATAAAAAAGAAAAGGAAAGCACAAAGGACTAGAGGTTCCAAAGACAGTGACAGTGATATAAAATCTAAGACTTTTGGTTAGTTCTATGTTTGAGGTTTTCATAAAGCTCCATGACAGACCACAGATTTGTGATACTAGAAATTTGAAGAAAACAGGTCGCTTGTGTCATAGTGACCTGGCTTATTAGTTGTTAGAGGCAAATGTGACCACATTATTTATCTATTGCTATCTTTGATATTGCTTAAGTTATCATAAAACTTTAAAAAATACATTGCTGGGGGGAGACCTTCAAGATGGCGGAGGAGTAAGACGTGGAGATCACCTTCCTCCCCACAGATAGATACATCAGAAATACATCTACATGTGGAACAACTCCTAAAGAACACCTACTGAACGCTGGCAGAAGACCTCAGACTTCCCAAAAGGCAAGAAAATCCCCATATACCTGGGTAGGGCAAAAGAAAAAAGAAAAAACAGAGACAAAAGAATAGGGACGGGACCTGCACCTCTGGAGGGAGCTATGAAGGAGGAAATGTTTCCACACACTAGGAAGACCCTTCACGGGCGGAGATGGGAGTGGCGGAGGTGGGAAAGCTTCAGAGCCACGGGGCAGAGTGCAGTAACAGGGTGCGGAGGGCAAAGCGGAGAGATTCCCACACAGAGGATCGGTACCGACCAGCACTCACCAGCCCGAGAGGCTTGTCTGCTCACCCTCCAGGGCGGGCAGGGGCTGGGAGCTGAGCCTCGGGCTTCGATAGGATCCGAGGGAGAGGACTGGCGGTGTGAACACAGCCTGAAGGAGGCTAGTGCGCCACAGCTAGCCGTGAGGGAGTCCGGGGAAAAGGTCTGGAACTGCCTAAGAGGCAAGAGACCATTATTTCGGGGTACGCAGGAGAGGGGATTCAGAGCACCACCTAAACAAGCTCCAGAGAAGGGAGTGAGCTGCGGCTACCAGCGCGGGACCCAGAGACAGGCATGAGATGCTAAGGCTTCTGCTGCTGACACCAAGAAGCCTGTGTGCAAGCACAGGTCACTGTCCACACCTCCCCTCCCGGGAGCCTGTGCAGCCCGCCACTGCCAGGGTCCCGTGATCCAGGGACAATTTCCCAGGGAGAACACAAGGCGCGCCTCAGACTGTTGCAACGTCATGCTGGCCTGTGCCACTGCAGGCTCGCCCCGCATTCCATACCTCTCCCTCCCCCCCGGCCTGAGTGAGCCAGAGCCCCCTAATCAGCGGATACTTTAACCTTGTCCTATCTGAGCAAAGAACAGACACCCTCAGGCGACCTACACGCAGAGGAGGGTCCAAATACAAAGCTGAACCCCAGGAGCTGTGGGAACAAAGAAGAGAAAGGGAAATCTCTCCCAGCAGCCTCAGGAGCAGCGGATTAAATCTCCACAATCAACTTGATGTACCCTGCATCTGTGGAATACCTGAATAGACAACAGATCATCCCAAATAGAGGCGGTAGATTTTCGGAGCAATGATATATATATTTTTTTCCTTTTTCTCTTTTTGTGAGTGTGTATGTGTATGCTTCTGTGTGTGATTTTGTCTGCATAGCTTTGCTTTTACCATTTGTCCTAGGGTTCTGTCTGTCTGTTTTTTTTGTTTTGTTTTGAGTATAGCTTTTAGCACTTATCATTGGTAGATTTGTTTTTTGGTTTGGTTGCTCTTTTCTTTCTTTCTTTCTCTCTCTTTCTCTCTCTCCTTTTCTCCCTCCCTCTCTCCCTTGCTCTCTCTCTCTCTCTCTCTCTCTCTCTTTCTTTCTGGCTGACAGGGTTTGGTGCTCCGGCCGGCTGTCAGGCCTGTGACTCTGAGGTGGGAAAGCGGAGTTCAGGACATTGGTCCACCAGAGATCTCCCAGCTCCATGTAATATCAAATGGTGAAAGCTATCCCAGAGATCACCATCTCAACGCTAAGACCCAGCTCCACTCAATGAACAGCAAGCTACAGTGCTGGACACCCTATGCCAAACAACAGGAACACAACCCCATCCATTAGCAGAGAGGCTGCCTAAAATCATAATAAGGTCATAGACACCCCAAAACACACCACCAGAAACAGACCTGCCCACCAGAAAGACAAGATCCAGCCTCATCCACCAGAACACAACCTCTAGTCCCCTCCCCCAGGAAGCCTACACAACCCACTGAACCAACCTTAGCCACTGGGGGCAGACACCAAAAACAACAGGAACTACAAACCTGGAGCCTGCGAAAAGAAGACCCCAAACACAGTAAGTTAAGCAAAATGAGAAGACAGAAAAACACACAGCAGATAAAGGAGCAAGGTAAACACCTACCAGACCAAACAAAGGAAGAGGAAAGAGGCAGTCTACCTGAAAAAGAATTCAGAGTAATGACAGTAAAGATGATCCAAAATCTTGAAAACAGAACCAAGAAAATACAAGAAACGTTCAACAAGGACGTAGAAAAACTAAAGAGTAAACAAACAATGATGAACAACACAATAAATGAAATTTAAAATTCTCTAGAAGGAATCAATAGCAGAATAACTGAGGCAGAAGAAGGGATAAGTGACCTGGAAAATAAAATAGTGGAAATAACTACCACAGAGCAGAATAAAGAAAAAAGAATGAAAAGAACTGAAGCTACTCTCAGAGACCTCTGGGACAACATTAAACACACCAACATTCAAATTTTAGGTGTCCGAGAAGAAGAGGAGAAAAAGAAAGGGGCTGAGAAAATATCTGAAGAGATTATAGTTGAAAACTTCCCTAATATGGAAAAGGAAATAGTTAATCAAGTCCAGGAAGCACAGAGAGTCCCATACAGGATAAATCCAAGAATAAACACACCAAGTCACATATTAGTCAAACTATCAAAAATTACATACAAAGAAAAAATATTAAAAGCAGCAAGGGAAAAGCAACAAATAACATACAAAGGAATCCCCATAAGGTTAACAGCTGATATTTCAGCAGAAATTCTACAAGCCAGAAGGGAGTGGCAGGACATATTTAAAGTGATGAAAGGGAAAAACCTACAACCAAGACTACTGTACCCAGCAAGAAACTCATTCAGATTCAATGGAGAAATTAAAACCTTTACAGACAAGCAAAAGCTAAGACAATTCAGCACCACCAAACCAGCTTTACAACAAATGCTAAAGGAACTTACCTAAGTAGGAAACACAAGAGAAATTACCCTACATGTAAAGGGATTAAATGCTCCAACCAAAACACACAGATTGGTGGAAAGGATACAAAAACAAGACCCGTATATATGCTGTCTACGACAGACCCACTTCAGACCTAGGGACACATAAAGACTGACAGTGAGGGGATGGAAAAAGATATTCCATGCAAACAGAAATCAAAAGAAAGCTGGAGTAGCAATTCTCATATCAGACAAAACAGACTTTAAAATAAAGACTATTACAAGAGACAAAGAAGAACACTACATAATGATCAAGGGATCAATCCAAGAAGAAGATATCACAATTGTAAATATTTATGCACCCAACATAGGAGCACTTCAATACATAAGGCAAATGCTAACAGCCATAATAAAAGGGAAAATTGACGGTAACATGATAATAGTACAGGACTTTAAAGCCCCACTATCACCAACGGACAGACCATACAAAATGAAAATAAATAAGGAAACACAAGCTTTAAATGATACATTAAACAAGATAGACTTAATTGATATTTATAGGACATTCCATCCAAAAGCAGCAGAATACACTTTCTTCTCAAGTGCTCATGGAACATTCTCCAGGATAGATCATATCTTGGGTCACAAATCAAGCATTGGTATATTTAAGAATATTGAAATCGTATCAAATATCTTTTCTGACCACAACGCTATGAGACTAACTAGATATCAATTACAGAAAAAAAATCTGTAAAAAATACAAACACATGGAGGCTAAACAATACACTACTTAATAACCAAGAGATCACTGAAGAAATCAAAAAATACCTAGAAACAAATGACAATGAAAACACGATGACACAAAACCTATGGGATGCAGAAAAAGCAGTCCTAAGAAGGAAGTTCATAGCAATACAAGCCTACCTCAAGAAACAAGAAACATCTCAAATAAACAACCTAAACTTACACCTAAAACAATTAGAAAAAGAAGAACAAAAAACCCCCAAAGTTACCAGAAGGAAAGAAATCATAAAGATCAGATCAGAAATAAATAAAAAAGAAATGAAGGAAACAACAGCAAAGATCAATAAAACTAAAATCTGGTTCTTTGAGAAGATAAACAAAATTGATAAACCATTAACCAGACTTACCAAGAAAAAAAGGGAGAAGACTCAAATTAGTAGAATTAGAAATGAAAAAGGAGAAGTAATAACTGATACTGCGGAAATACAAAGGATCATGAGAGATAACTACAAGCAACTATATGCCAATAAAATGGACCACCTGGAAGAAATGGACAAATTCTTAGAAAAGCACAACCTTCCAAGACTGAACCAGGAAGGAACAGAAAATATAAACAGATCAATCACAAGCACTGAAATTGAAACTGTGTTTAAAAATCTTCCAACAAACAAAAGCCCAGGACCAGATGGCTTCACAGGTGAATTCTATCAAACATTTAGAGAAAAGCTATCACCTATCTTTCTCAAACTCTACCAAAATATAGCAGAGAGAGAAACACTCCCAAAGTCATCTACGAGGCCACCATCACTCTGATACCAAAACCAGACAAGGATGTCACAAAGGAAGAAAACTATAGATCAATATCACTGATGAACACACATGCAAAAAACCTCAGCAAAATACCAGCAAACAGAATCCAACAGCACATTAAAAGAATCATACACCATGATCAAGTGGGGTGTATCCCAGGAATGCAAGGATTCTTCAATATATGCAAATCAATCAATGTGATACACCATATTAACAAATTGAAAAATAAAAACCATATGATAATTTCAGTAGATGCAGAAAAAGCTTTCAACAAAATTCAACACCCATTTATGATAAAAACCGTCCAGAAAGCAGGCATACAGGGAACTTACCTCAACATAATAAAGGCCATATATGACAAACCCACAGCCAACATCGTTCTCAGTGGCGAAAAACTGAAACCATTTCCACTAAGATCAGGAACAAGAGAAGGTTGCCTATTCTCACCTCTATTAACCTAGTTTTCGAATTTTTAGCCACAGCAATCAGAGAAGAAATAAAAGGAATCCAAATAGAAAAAGAAGAAATAAAACTGTCACTGTTTGCAGATGACATGATACTATACATAGACAATCCTAAAGACGCTACCAGAAAACTACTAGAGCTAATCAATGAATTTGGTAAAGTAGCAGGGTACAAAATTAATGCACAGAAATCTCTTGCATTCCTATACACTAATGATGAAAAATCTGAAAGAGAAATTAAGGAAACACTCCCATTTACCATTGCAACAAAAAGAATAAAATACCTAGGAATAAACCTACCTAAGAAGACAAAAGACCTGTATGCAGAAAACTATACGACACTGATGAAAGAAATTAAACATGATACAAACAGATGGAAAGATATACCATGTTCTTGGACTGGAAGAATCAACACTGTGAAAATAACTATACTACCCAATTAGAGTAGTAACTGGGTAGTACAGTTACTGAATCTACAGATTCAATGCAATCCCTATCAAACTACCAATGGCATTTTTCACAGAACTAGAACAAAAAATTTCACAATTTGTATGGAAACACAAAAGACTCCGAATAGCCAAAGCAATTTTGAGAAAGAAAAATGGAGCTGGAGGAAATCAGGCTCCCAGACTTCAGACTATACTACAAAGCTACAGTAATCTAGACAGTATGATACTGGCACAAAAACAGAAGTATAGATCAATGTAACAGGACAGAAAGCCCAGAGATAAACCCACACACATATGGTCACCTTACCTTTGACAAAGAAGGCAAGAATGTACAATGGAGAAAAGACAGCCTCTTCAATAAGTGTTGGGAAAACTGGAGAGCTACATGTAAAAGAATGAAATTAGAACACTCCCTAACACCATACACAAAAATAAACTCAGAATGGATTAAAGACCTAAATGTAAGGCCAGACACTATAAAACTCTTAGAAGAAAACATAGGCAGAACACTCTATGACATAAGTCACAGCAAGATCCTTTTTGACCCTCCTCCTAGAGAAATGGAAATAAAAATCAACAAATGAGACTTAATGAAACTTAAAAGCTTTTGCACAGCAAAGGAAACCACAAATGAGACAAAAAGACAACCCTCAGAATGGGAGAAAATATTTGCAAATGAAGCAACTGACAAAGGATTAATCTCCAAAACTTATAAGCAGCTCATGCAGCTCAATATCAAAAAAACAAACAACCCAATCTGAAACTGGACAGAAGACCTAAATAGATATTTCTCCAAAGAAGATATACAGATTGCCAACAAACACATGAAAGAATACTCAACACCACTAATCATTAGAGAAATGCACAATCAAAACTACAATGAGGTATCATCTCACACCAGTCAGAATGGCCATCATCAAAAAATCTACAAGCAATAAATGCTAGAGAGGGTGTGGAGAAAAGGGAACCCTCTTGCACTGTTGGTGGGAATGTAAATGGATACAGCCACTATGGAGAACAGTATGGAGGTTCCTTAAAAAACTAAAAATAGAACTACCATATGACCCAGCAATCCCACTACTGGGCATATACCCTGAGAAAACCATAATTCAAAAAGAGTCATGTACCAAAATGTTCACTGCAGCTATATTTACAATACCCAGGATATGGAAGCAACCTAAGTGTCTATCGACAGATGAATGGATAAAGAAGATGTGGCACATATATACAATGGAATATAACACAGCCATAAAAAGAAAGGAAATTATTTGTAGTGAGGTGGATGGACCTAGAGTCTGTCATACAGAGTGAAGTCAGAGAGAGAGAAATAAACACCATATGCTAACACATATATATGGAATCTTAAAAAAAATATGGTTCTGATGAACCTAGGGGCAGGACAGGAATAAAGACACAGACATAGAGAATGGACTTGAGGACACAGGGAGGGGGAAGGGTAAGCTGGGATGAAATGAGAGAGTGGCATGGAGTTATATATACTACCAAATGTAAAATAGATAGCTAATGGGAAGCAGCTGCATAGCACTGGGAGATCAGCTCGGGGCTTTGTGACCACCTAGAGTGGTGGGATAGGGAGGGTGGGAGGGAGACCTAAGAGGGAGGAGATATGGGGATATGTGTATATGTATAGCTAATTCACTTAGTTATAAAGCAGAAACTTACACACCATTGTAAAGCAATTATACTCCAAATAAAGATGTTATAAAAAAAATACTTTGCTGCAGTTTAGTGTATAAATTGATCAAACATTAGAATTTATTCTTCAAAATGTGTTTCTTTATAGCTCTTGGGAGGAAAAATTTACATTAAGTTACCACTATGATTTTCATGGTTTAATATTAAAAACAGCACATTATGTACATGTGGAATTCTAACATTATCTTACCATCTTCCAAGAACTGAATATCAGATGTGTCGAGATTATGATCTGTTTCAAATAGCTGTCTCCCTGAAAGAAATAAACATGTTTAACTCAAATGGCATACTTTTCCTCCATCTTCCCTACAATGCTTTAAACAGTAGAATAATATAAACAAGTTATTTTTAAAAAGTCTAAAAACCTGTCTTTCCTGTGAATTTCAATCAATTTATGAACTCAGTGAGTAGCTAAGAGGCATATGAAATGTATTTGCATTAAAATGGAACAAGTGAAAGCCTAGTCTGCCTCAGAGTCCTAGAAAAACAAACAGGTTTGATTCTACCAGTCCTAAGGCTTGTGATCCTAAAAGTCATGGTAGTTATATCTCAAGAGCTGTCCAATCCAATATTTAGATGAAAGATAAGCCATCAAAATTCATCATAATTATGTGTGAAGAAACATCACCATATGGAGAGAACGCTTTCTCTTTTTGTCCTAGATGCCTAAGTATATTATTTTCTTATAGGAATCTGTCCAAATGTTCCTCTTGCTATATAAGAAATAATATAGGAGGGCGTAAAGGGAACAGGATATAAGGGGTCATACCACTTAATTTATTTTTTCCTGCTTGTTCTTCTTCTTTCATTCGTTTCTTTTTAATTTCCAAGAGTTCTGCATCAAACTTGGCCTTCCAACTTAAGAAATTCTCAATTGTAACAGGAGTGCCATGGAATAATTGCTTAGAAAAGGAAAAAGACACCACCAGATAAATGATAACAACAGTTAGAAAATAAAGCCTAATGATCTTCTAGACAAATGAATACAGCCACTTACAGGAAAAACAGAGAAAAATGGTTTCAAGTTTAAAATATTTAGTCTGATTTCTGCCTGCATTGGCTACTCTCATTGCTTTTGGCAATTTACTCTGGAAAAGTCCTTTTTTAATTTTTATTACAAAAAAGCAAAGATAATATGTAATGTGTCCCCACTGCTATTCACTGTTAAGAAGAAAGTTGCTACCGTCAATATTAATATGTTTAAATATACATCAATTCATAACACTAACATCATTGCTTATCTTTTTTACTTCATTTTAGAATCTAACGTTTTCTTTACATTTAGTAAATATTTAAATGACTCTGGTGGAGGCTTTATAATTCTAAACTCTATACCGTAAGTGAAATAGTTTATATTTCTTGAGTTTACCTGCATGAGCCTTATTAACCTTTAACTAACTGATTATTAATCATTATTGTGCCATGCACACCAACTAAATGAGGGACCTTCCAAAATTTTACTTAGTAAAGCTTTATTAAAATTTACTTGTGCTTCTTTTTGTGATTCCCCCCAAATTACTGAAATTTCCAAAAGCAAAAACAAAAAAAAAAAACACCAAAAAACAGATTTAAAGAATAATGAACAAAAACATGACTTTTAAATATACCTTTTCAGCTTCTTCTGCTTCTTTTTCTTTTTGTTTTTTTTCTTCTTCTCGTCTAGTTTTTATTTGATCTACTATTTCATTTAATTTTTCTTGCACAGCTGTCACTAAAGTAAAGATCATCACCATACCAAGGTTTTCTTCTGCCTATGTAACCAAAAAAGAAAAAAAAGTTGTAGTGAGAAACATAATTCTCAGAAAAATAAAAACAACTAACTAACCAGTGGGGGGAAAAAGGTGTTTCAGCATAATCACTACACTCCATACATTTATAACATGATTACTAATTCAGTTACATCATAAGTTTGGACTCTTGATCACTTAAGAATTAAGCACATATATAAAAATAACATCTTAAATTTTAAAAGTCTTGTAATTTGCCGTATTCAACCTAAAACAGAGAAAAAAAGAAATTTCAGTAAATTCTATGTAATAATCATAAATGTAGGTAGAATTCAGAAAACCTTTTTCTACAGTAGCTAGCAACATCAGTTCTCCAGCATGTTTTCATCATTTTAGTTTTAAACCACTATGAACAGAAAGAAAAAAAGATACATAAAGATAAATCATAAAAGTACCTACATTCTTTATTGTTGTATTATATTAGAAAATCACTGTGCCCTCAAAATTCAGTCCAATGTCAGAGCTCTTAAAATACCCTAAAAGAACTAAAATAATGATAACATACCGGAGAACTGATAGTGCTAGCTACTACAGGAAAAAGTTTTCTAAATTCATACCAAAATGTTATTAGGCATTTATACCTGACTGGTGAGATTTAAGGGTAATCTTTATTTTTTTCTTCATTATTTTCTGAGTTTTCTATAATATAAATTTATTATTTTGATAACTAAAAATTAACATAACTACTTTGAGGGGAAAAAATACAAATATGCGCTCTATCTCTGATCTCAGGTAAGTATCAGAAAGAAATCAAAACTTTCTTTTTGAAAGAAAGCAGTTTGAGTATAAATGAAATATAAAATGCATATTAACAAAATCACTCAGATCAAATAACTTACATTAATATATGACTGACTGAATACAGTATATTGTTCCAGGCTCTCTGCAATGTTTTTACAAGAAGCAAGTTAAACCAAATATATAGAATTAATATAACTTCACACCGGGTAACGGAGTGAACAGGGCCCAGGATCAACATAAATTAATGTTTGATATATCCTTTCCCTCTTCATCCTCTAATAACTCCTGATATTTTTTAAATGTCAGCATTTAGAGCACCTATAGTCCTTGAAATATACAAGTCACATTTATGATGGAGACATGTTTTCTGTCAGTTCTTCTTAGAAAACAAACAAAATCAGGACTTGTGCTTTTAAGATGGTGGAGTAAGATTTTATTTGCCCTCCTTACTCCCCACTCTGAAGATCCCATGAAAACTCTCTACCCAAGCAAGAGAGAGCTTTAAATATCCCCCATGCCCAGACTGTGAGTAGCCCATCCCATCACAGAACTAGCCAGGTAAGAACTCTCTGATACCCATTTTTTTCTTCCACACAACATCTCCTCTTGGAAGGGTCATAAACCATTGTTGCTATTTGTAAGCTTAGGGAGCAGGAGAGATAGGAAAGAAAAAAAATCAATCACCATTCCTCTTACCAAATTATAGGCAATTAGCCTGCAACAGGTCAGAGGGGTTAGGAGTTTTAATTTTTTTAAGTTGGAATTTTTAAGTGCACATGGGACTAGGCATTCTGAGAACCAAATTTTAACTGTGTTTTATAACTTAGAGTACCTAATAAGACTTATTATCACCTACAAGTCACAGGGTTAACTGAGTTTCAAACAAGGGTGAAGGGAGAACTTCTCTTACTCAAATTTTAAAGGTACAGTGGGAAACAAAAATAAAGATGCTTTCTGAATATATACACACACACACACATCATGAACTCTGCTTGTTCAAAACACTGGCTATACATATTTAATAGCATTTTCTGACTCTTAACATTACTGTATAATGTTTAAGGCCAATAAAATAATGCCATTACAAAACTTGTTATTTCCTTACCTGTAATGCTAATAATTTTAAAATGTCTGAGATATCATTATCATCTAGATTTAATTGAGAGAATATTTCATAAAGGGGAGCTTCATCTGGGTATTTTTCACTGTATGTAAACTTGAGGGTAGTCTGGACAGCTAAAGACACAAGATAAGAGATTGATATGAATACCTTAAAATGTAAAGTACAGAGAGGTCAACATCTCTGTTGAATCAGTAACTAATTTACAATGTGTCAATGAAAAGTAGCAAACAGATTTTCCTACAAAGAAAAACAAGGTTACCATGAGACCAGATAGATAATTACTAACATAAACAATATGTACCACAAATATAAGTGAAAACAAATCATAAGAATACCAAAGATCACGTCTAACACATGAAACACATCTACTACTTATAAGTATTTTATCATATTGCACATCAGAGAAAGAGGATGAAGAACACATTCTTTTTAAAACTCTCAAGATGAACAAAAGGCACTGAATATGACATACAGAAAAAGTACTACCTTAGGCTCATTTTCAGGCCTCTACCAGAGCCAGCTCCAGTGCAGAAGATCTGACTTTAGCCTTGGAGTCCATACTGCTATCTGCACAATGCCAGCAGGGCATTGCTAAGGGGTTGCTAGAGTACACAGCTGTGAACTGGACAGTTTGAGAGGTTGTCTGAGAAACTTTTAACCTGACTCATCCATACATGCTCCCCCAGTCTTATAGCCTGTGCCAATTCACACATCTGACATTGGTATAGGTGTGAGATTCTTACAGGTGCATTAGTGCAAAGTATCTCTCTGCTACCTAGCATGATGAATTCTCAATTTCGCCAACTAAGCAGTAAGGCTAAACATTTTCTGTTAAAACATACTCGTCAAAATGACCCTTTGTCTAGATTTTACCTTTCCTGTAACTCACATTTTAATTATTAAAACCTCCTGATTTTTTTTTTTTTTTTTTTGCGGTACGCGGGTCTCTCACTGTTGTGGCCTCTCCCGTCGCAGAGCACAGGCTCCGGACGCACAGGCCCAGCAGCCATGGCTCACGGGCCCAGCCGCTCCGCGGCATGTGGGATCCTCCCAGACCGGGGCACGAACTCGCGTCCCCTGCACTGACAGGCGGACTCTCAACCACTGCGCCACCAGGGAAGCCCAAAACCTCCTGATTTTGATGATTTTAATTGAAATCTAGATTTCTTTCCATGTGAATGGAAAAAAAAAAACCACCTCAAAATGTGCTGGCTTTATATTTTGTTTTAATTTTTGTTTATGATGTTAACAAAGAAGTTTATGTAATTGTATATAAATATCTATCTATATAAATATATGTAAATAACTATATCCAACAGCTTTTTAATTCAGTTTTCAGTAATATCAATACTAACCTCATTTTCAATTCTACAAGACAGATTTACAGTTATCAAATGATACCACTAAAATGGTATTACTGAATAACCATGACAGAATTTTAGTTGAAAGGAAAAAAAAAAAATCCTTGGGGTTAACACCAACTTATATAACATTCTTATCAAATTACAATATTAACTGAATTGGACTAAAAGCAGAAAAGAACTTAAGACACTCTTCCCCCAACAGGTACCAAATTTAAATTAATTTTAATTTATTAGTTTTATAGCTCCTTTATTTCAATTTGTATATTTGTCTTAGTTCTACACTTGTATAATATTGGTTTTTATTTGGTTTTATGTATACACATACTTAAATAACAGTACAATATCCATTCTAAACAGGGAGGGGTAAATTGCAGATAGGTATTTATCCAGCCCAATTTATAACAGCAAATGTCCAGTAAACAATCTAAATATCCAAAGAGGAAAAAGTCCATGCTATGCCAAGGAATACCACACAACCACTAAATTACGTGTGCATGCCAAGTGTTCTTGACAAATATGTCCTACCCTTTTTCTATCTGCTGTATTGTTAATGTTTCTGCTTCACTTTTAAGAATTAAGCTTACTGTCAGAATACATCTCCTTGACTTCCTCTCTGTTTCTCTAGAAGTCATTATTCCATAGTAAATACTGACTAGAAATATGTAACATTCATACTAAATTCTTAACAGCACCTTACCACCTCCACACATGCAATGCCCAACACAATGGCTGCAGAATGAATAAAATTCCTGAGAGAAGGGCTTAGAAAAACCTAAAGTATTTTTGATTAGACTTACTTTCATCATTTTCTCCAGCCTCAGATGTCACAGTAATGGTGAAACTGGGTGGATTTTCTGATAATACTGCAAGAAATTATACACAGAGGTTAAGTTATTAAGATGCTTCCTAAGGCACATGCTTTTCCTTATTAGCAAAATGTCAATATCCAGTCCTGGTAACTGATCCCTAGCCTGTATTTCCATTTTCATAAATACAGACTGCATAGAACAATTCAAACGATAAAATGTCCATCAATTTCTATTTAAATCTAGGGTTTTCTTTAATCTGGGGAAAAAAATACCCATAATAGATACCCTCTTTGAGTTTTATCAAATCAATTAAAATAAGTAATTTACTTTTTAATTCAAAATTTCTACCTATACATAGAAAATTACTTTCTAAAAAATTTCCAAATGTAACAGCAAAAAATTAAAAAAATTGATGTTTCTCATCAGAACCTACCCACTCATAAATACTCAGTATTATCACTAATTTTTATACTTATATATTCTGAAATATAATTCAGAATCTCCATGACAAACAGTAAATATTAATTTGTTAGTTTGTGTCTTCTAGCTCTCTTGTTCTCCTATATTATCTCTAGAACCAAGCTTTATTCTTTCACAAATTATTGAAAATCTACCATCTTTCATGGAATTACAAAATTATCCATGAATCCAAGTATCAAATTACTTATAATTTTTTAAGCAAGACATGTCAATCAACATTTACATAAATAAAGGAAGCTTTATATGCTATTTTGCAGCCTGATGTCTATCTGATACTATTTACCTGTTTATGATCTATTCCCCCACAAGAATACTGTAAAAATGCTGAGAACTCCTAGATCAGTGCCTGGCAGTATCTAGAAACTCAATAAAGTTTGGCTCAATGAAAGAGCTAAACTAATATTCAGAACCATTAGATGACTAAACAAGGAAAACTCAAGTCACCCTTGATTGCTGCTGAGCCCACAAGAAAAGTCTGTGTGCTTCACTTCAGGCCTGGGAAGCCCTGACCTCGGTGCAGCTCAGCAGCCTCTTTCGGACATGAAAGAGTAAGGGGATCTCTGAAGAAGTCACCACAAAAACTACTCAGCTTTTCCTATTCGAGAACTTCCGAAGTCTTCATAAATAAATGAATTATCAATAAAATGAATTATCAATAAAAGTTTCAGGGGACTTCCCTGGCAGTCCAGTGGTTAAGACTCCGGCGCTTCTACCACAGGGGGCGCGGGTTCGATCCCTGGTAGGGGAACTAAGATCCCACAAGCCCTGCGGCACGGCCAAAATGTTAAAAAAAAAAAATTCAAGACATGTTCCCTCATTTTAATTGAAGTTTAAAAGTACTTGAAGCAATGATGAACATCTATGATTAGTACAAAGGTGTTTGTCAGGAAGATAAGAGACTCACTGGACTCATATTTTAATAGGCCTCAGGCAGTCCAGCCTATGTTGAAAAAGTCCCTAAAAGGTAATTATAATAAAGCTTTTATAATATGATTGGCCCTAACTTTTTTCTAACAAACGTGTGTAAAATATATTTGATGTACTTCATTCCTATTTCTTTTCATGACCAACCTTAGCATTTACATGTCATGAAATATAAACATTGCAACTATAGAAATAAGGTTTCAACTCAATGACATTCCAAGTTGTTATCATTTTCTAGGGCTCCATGAGGCTGTAATTTAGGGGTTACCTATTACCAGTAACAACAGCTAACATTTATTGAGCATTACTTTGCACCTGTGCTGTTCTATGCATTTACACAAAAATCCTTTACTTCTCACACCAAAATCGTGCTTTTATACTGTTACCATATTTCACCAAGTTTAAGATGTCAACAATTATGTGATGCACCCTACTTTATGTACCACTAAGAAAGAAAAAAGAAACTCAATTAAACTATGATATGTAATCAATTATAAGACAAATTCATATTTCAGAAATGTTTACATGTAAAATTATGTCTTCGAATCAGTTAAATATAGTATCATCCCAATTTTATAGTTGTGGAAACTGAGATAAAAGAGCTATATAGCCAGTAACTGGCAGGACTGAATATAAACTGTATAGAGTTTCATTTAAAAAGAAAAAAAAGTTTTCCAGCTGAGAAATTCCAGGGAAGTCATTAGAGCTAGGTTGTGAATTAAGGCATACTGGTAAATAGATATGGAGAAAAGGAATGCAGGATAGAGTAACACGGCAAAGGGTATAATGGTGCAAAAGCTTAAGGAATATGCAAGGAATTAGAAATTATTCCCCTAGTGAATGTATATGCGGTGAATAAAACAAGTTGAAAATATACAGCTGAAAGTTTAGTGTGGACAGTGATAGCTTTCTTTAGCAGAAGTAATAAGGTCAGAATTCTATTTCTAAACATAGAAAATAAATCTAGCAACAGTGCATAAAATGGAAGGGGAAAAACAAGACTAGATGCAGGATGAAACTTGATAGTTACTGAAATCGTTTCAGCAAAGTTAATGAGGTTCTGAACTAGGCTGGTAGCAATGGGAATAGCAGAGAACAGGAAGAAATCTAAGATGGTGATGGGTGACAACTTGAATTTGCAGGCAGTGCCACTAACAAAAACCAGAAATAGAAAAGAAAAACCAGATGTATTTGAAGAACACAGGGAATTTCAGTTGGAGGTATCACGTATGCAATCAGAAATGGGCAAATGGAGCTAAAGAGAGTTGGGCTTGAATTTAATTTGGGATCATCCACAGAGGTGATAGCTAAAGCCATTCAACTAAATGAAATCGCCAGAGAGAATACAGAGAGAAAACTAAGGGCCAATGTCAGCTATGTAAGGGATCCTAAATTTGCGGAACAAAAGTAAGAGGGGGAAAAAGTGCCAAAGGTTAAAAGAAAAGCAGCAGCCATGACAGGTAAAAACAAACTCAAGAGAAGCCTATTTTATTTGTGAAGCCACCTAAGTACCGAGAGATCCAGCTCTGACATGGCAGTGTCTACGTGCTGTATGTGTCTGAGTAGCTGTTGGTGGGGGTAATGGGGAATGAACCATTGGCCTGTAAGATCATATCTAAATCCCTAACAAGGCCCTTTGTGACCTGGCCCCTGCATACCTGTCAGGTCTCATTTTCCGGGACTCTCACTTTACTTTCTAGCCATACCCAGCTACTTGTCCTTTGAATACATTTGGCTCTCACAGTCATGCTTCTGCACATATGCCCCATCCCCCCAGTCTCATTCACATAACTCATCACCCCTCAGCTCTCCAAAACAACTCAGACCGACCCCTCTCCCTTTGCTGTGGCTGCATTCTACATGAACCTCCATGAAAGAATCATCACATTGCGTTGTAAATTATTTATCTGATGTCTTTTCCCAAGAGATTGAGCTTCTAACAATACGTATACTAAATATTTGGTAAATGAGGAACCCATGAGGTAAATGAGGACATGGGAATGCTAGCAAGAACATCACTGAATTGCCTAACCTTGGGAGCTAGACAAAACCGGGAGGCAAGATGAAGAAAGAAGCTGATAAACTATCAAACCATGAGAATTCATGATGAGAGGCATGTTCACTAAACGCATGGGAATGAAAAACCATAGGGCTACAAAGCTTATAGACAGAAAGAGGAATTTCAGAGGCCAACATTTTAAAGATGGTCCATCCAATTGTGGCTATGGCCCCATGCAGTTGGAGGAAATAGAAATCAAAACTGTTCGTTGATAAAGACAGGAGTTATGAAGCCATGTTATTAGAAGAATCCACAACTAAGATAGTAAATTTCTAGTAAAGAGTATCTTATATTTGTTTAACAGTTATAAAGTTTTTACACTTACATTATTCCTTATTAAATAGATATGTAAACTGAGGTTTGGAGAGGTTATATGATTTGTCCAAGGACAAAGAGCTGATACGCATTGCACTAAACTGCCATTACAGAGAGAAAATTGTGAACCAGGAACAAACAAACAAACAAAAAAATTGGAGAACACTGGTAATATCCACTCTCCCCTTCTTCCAGTTATACCATTTTTAACTGAGAGTATTGCCCACCCAGAATGAAGACTATCTTTCCCAGCGTCCCTTCCAGTTAGGTCTCACCAAATGACTGAGTTCCAGCTAATGGGATGGAAAGAAATAAGCCCTTTGATAGTTTTGAGGAAATTTCCTTAAGAAACTGCTGTCTTTTACTTCTTCTTCTTCTTTTATTTCCCCTTCATTCCTTTATCTATCCTACTGCCTGGAAAAGGAATGCTGCCATCTTCACCATGAGCATGAGACTGCATCTTAGGGATGACAAAGAACTAAGAAGAAGCCGGGTCCCTGAAGAATTCTTGCACCAGAGCTACACATCTATCATTTATGTGCAAGAGCAATAAACTTTTACCTTTTTAAAACCAGTTATTTGGGGTTTTCTATCATTAGCTTAACCTAATTAAAAAAAAATGGAAAAGGGATAATATTTCAAAGCTTGGAGGTTACTAAAATAGGGAAACTTACTGAATTGAACTTGCAAAGATGAATTATTCCTGAGTTCTCATGAAGCAATAATCCTATCCCAATGCATTATACACTGTGAGTTGGGGTGAGTTGAGGAAAGATTAGCTTTCACTAGAGACCAGACTTCCACCACTGTGAGTGGATCAAAATACTTTTGAGAAAAAGAATAAGGTTGTTGGGCATTGCGGAAGGAACCAGTGGAGGAGCAGAAGTGTTAGGTGATATAGGGGCAGATGACGGTAAACTAGACAGAATTTAGGATTTTGTAAAGAGCAGAGAAAACGGTGGTAGTAGCTGAAAGGTACACTAACAGGACACACAAATGACACTAAGGTTTTCACAAAGAACCAGATCAGCTCATGTTAAAATAAGTCTCTTTGGGTCTTAGAAAGTGACTGTCCTAGAAAAACTGCTTTCACAAGATGACTTCTGCCCCATCTCTAAGATGCAATTTTAACTGTTAAGCTCATGGGTGTTACTTAGAGGTACTAATATAAGCAAATACAGGATTACGAAGCCCTCTCTGTAAGATCAAACAGAATTAAGGAAACCTGACTTTTGTTTAGCCTAAAGCTAACCAATTTGTTCCAACAAAACACCTGATAGCCGGGACTTTGATACAGAAATGGAAATAACCAAATTCAACTACCTTAGCAGGACCTTGTCAAGTGAAGCACTGAAGGAGAATGTGGTATCAGGAAAGTCCATTTATACTTTGGGAGACTAGTTGTTAGGAGGATTGGATCAATGTGCAGTCAAGCTACAGAATAGGCACAAAGAAGAAACTGTATTATGATCTGTTATCTTTCACAACAAATGCAACATAAGGCCAAAAGTTCTCTGCAAATAGTCAAGCAACAATTCTAAAGTTGGGTTAGGCCTATGTGCCTAGGACTATGGCTGGCTGAATTGTGCCTCTTCAGCATCCACAAGGGGGTCATGTTGTACTTAACAAAGGCTTCTCTGTCAGCACTCTACCACGTACTTAAAAAGAAGTATTTACCAAATCTAATATTCAATGTGATTCAAAGTGACATATGAAAACTACCAATTAGTGTTCCTTGGCAAACTGACACAAACAAGTTCTCTTTCTGAAACCTGGTATGAAAATATTAAAGTATGAAATCATCAACACAAAAGAAAGCTGTAAAACAGTAAACCTTGCAAATTCTCAAAATTTCAAAAGACCAAACATGGAAATATATGATTCCAAAGTCCTCTGCCTTTTCCTTGAGGTATCATACAGAACTTGATCAAAGTTCCTAAAGAACTATAAATCAAGACATCTCATTTTAAATTATTTAATGCAATTGTAGCAATGCTGATAGGAATTAGAGACAGGTGGGCTCAGCTGACACCGCAGAATACTTGATGCGTCAAAGATTCACATATTGTCTTTCATTACCCTGGCTCAGAATCCTCAAGCACTTTTGCATCTGACAAGAATTTCACATACTGAACTATATCAGAGCTTAGTACAATTTGAAAGAACCATCTAATTATTCTAGGGTTAAAAATGTATCACTGTCATAAATGTTTATGTGCACAGCACTTAATGAGTGATACCTTATGCCCAAAGAAATGCAAACAACAGCACATCTTATGCTTTCTTAACTCTGCCTACACTGTGTTCATGCCTGTTACATTTCCAATGTACTAGAAATGACCAAACGTCATGATTAAGAATATATCCAACAACTGACCCTATATTCTATTTTATTTAGACATTGATATATAAGCAAGGATAGATAAGGGAGCCAGACTCCATACACACTCACCCAGTTAATGACACTCTCAAACCCCTCTTCACTCATCCCCTTAACATCCTCACAGCACAGTTGTACTGCTGTTGAGAGAGAACATGAACAGGACTGGAGCTATACAGGGATAGCTGAGAGACATCTGCCTGTTGGCAAAGCAGAACAAAATTTGCTACCATTGCAAGCAGTGATCAAAGGGTAGAGCTAAGAAAACTAAGCTAAACAATGAAAAGGGAATTTATGAGTTAAAATAACATTACCTTACACTCTCTGAATTCTGACAATCAGTGATGGACAACACTCAAAGGAAGGGACAGGGAAGGTAAATCCCACAAACCTAGGCTATACTCGCTCATATTGGCTTTATTAGATCACCTCTCAAAAACTGAGTGTAAAGTGAGAGAAGCCATATTGATATGGTTATCTTGCAGCACTTTCAGAATCATCTGAAGGCTTAATACTGAAGAAGTCTCTTCCTTTAAAATATACCAAATGAACTTCTCATTAATATTTTACATTAGCCCAACTTACCAAATAATCTTTTGCTCCCCCTCATCCCAGCTGGAGATGGATCCCAAGCCCCAGACCTTACTCTTATTACCAGTCCTGCCACTAACTTTCTGGCCAACCCAGAGCACGCACTTACCTCTCCTGAGCCTCCACTACTTTGCTTCTAGCAAGAGGAAGCCAGGCCTGATGACGTCTAATATCCTACTATTGGTCTAATTACCTGTGATCTTACAGTGGACCTGAAATTTGGGCCACCTCATTCATGGGGCATTCTGCAGAATATCAGAATGTTAAAAAAAAAAAAAAAAAAGAAAGAACGAAAGAAAGAAGAGAAAAAAAGAAAAACGACAAACTTCAGGAACAACGCTACTCTCAAAACGGATTCTGGGTAACTTTGAGAATTCTGAATCCCACAGACTTTAAAACGCCATCGTCTGAAAAACAGCTTCTACCTGAATAGAGGTGAAAATATGAAAACTGACACTTCTGCGGCTCTGGAAAGACTACTCCCACTTGGAGCATCTATATTCGTTTATTTCACTAAACCTCGGGCTGCTGTTCAGTGACAATGAAACCCTCTGGTTTTGCCCCCGACTGAATTCCAGGCCCGAGACTCCAGGGACCTCGCCAGCCTTGCCCGGACTTTCAGATTTCAGGGAACAAGCGAAGAAGAGAAAACAGCCGTGGAGTTACTCGTAGATGCCTGAACCCTTGAGGAGAAGCGGTGGCCATACGGCCTCTCCGTCCCCTTCTCCATCCTGGCCCGGGAGGCCGAGGGCCGTGGCGGTGGCGGCCGGTCCCACTCCACCCCGAGTAGCTGCGGGCCCGCGGCCGCGGAAGTCACCTGTGAAGGAGTCAGGGTAAATGGACTCCAGAGCCTCCAGCTCGTTGCGCTGCTCCTCGCCGTAATCTGTCATCGCGGCCCTCGCTGCAGCCCATGGATCGCCCAGACACCCAGGCGGCGCGCGGCAGCCGGGACCGCGGCGCGCTGGGAGAGCAGGCAGCTGCCGGGCGGGCGCAGGCGCAGAGTCCCCGGCTGAGAGGCCGGAGGCCCAAAGCCAAGCTAGGCCTGCTGAGCCACAGCCCAGCGCCTGCCACCGCCTGCTCCCTAGTTCCGCGTTCGACTCGTTGGGCCTGGCCTGCGGGCCGCCTGTCCCACGCCCGCTCGGGATTTGCAGGGATGGGAAAGACATCCGGTCTGGCATTTGCCACGGACACCTAAGGATTGGTTCCTGGGCTTTTCAGGGCCTGAGCCTGAGAAGCCCCTCAGCGCCGCATCCTTGCCCGATTTGTCCGGGCTTAAGGCCGGCCTGGCGTGCGGGGGCGTGACTGTGTAGCTGGAGGCGGGACGCTGGGGGCGTCTGCAAACTTGGTCGCTTCCGGTTTCCGGGTTACTACGTTGTGGCAACGGCAGAATAAGAAAAGGCACGTCCTAGTGATGGCTAATGGAGGGTCCCAGGTGATTTCTACGTTCCTGGAACCTCCAAGTTCTTGGCATCCCACGAGAGTGTAAGATCCAGTGGGCAGAGGAGCAGAAGCTCTGTTAGTGCATCGGTCGAGTCCAGAAGGATCGGCCCAACTGCAGAATAGCCAGAGTGAATCCGGGGGAGAAATAAACTGGAAGTCCTGAGATCTGGGTTCTAGATTTGGATTCCAGGCTTCACTTTTGAATTTGTAAAATGAACGCGACAGGATACAGATCTAAATATTTATGTGATAGCAATTTATGAACTGATGAAGGGGGTGTAAATTTGGGTAACAGTTTTGATAAGTAATGTGAAAGTAAGTATAAATACTCCGAAAAATATTCAGAACTTTTGATTTGGGAGAGTGAAACTGAGGAAATAATAGTACTTAATGTGTATATATATATATATATATATATATATATATATATATATATATATATACATCTGTTATCTTCAAGTTCATCGCAGCAGTTACAAAGAGATATAATGGCAACAAGCTAAGAAAATGGCTAAACATGGTACTCAGGTCCTAAGGTGAGAGCCCACTTGGTATTTTGGAAGCCAGTGTGGCTGGTGCACAGTGAACTGGTGTGGGAATCCAGATCATGTAGGATCATTGGAGGGTTTAGGTGGAAGAGTGACAATTTTAGAGGGACATAGATATAAAACTAGTTTATAGCCCTTCTTTACAATTGACTTACTATATGTATTTAGACAAGACACATCCTCTCTGGGGCTCAGCTTCCCCATCTATGAAATGGGGGAGTTGGACAGAAATGATCTTTGAGATACTTTCCAGATGTAAGTATCTATGATTCCTTAAGATCATGCATATATTGAAGATAGGTGTGTGAAACCAGACTTCACAGTTAGTGGTTAATATCTCTGACCTAAGGTGTCATGGCCACAAGAGTGGTATCTGTGGGTGGAGTTGTTATTCCCCTAACAGCCTTGACACTAGTGTTCTTGAACCAAGTGACAAGATGGGGTCCTCAATTGTGAAGAACAACAAAGTAGGGACAACATGAGTTTTAAGTGGGCTACACTTCCAACAGTACCTTGCACGTAAGGATGAAGTATAAGGTAGACAGACAAGAAATAGCATCTGTACGTGTTCCTTTTCTCGCACCCTAGTAATGACCATTTTGATCATTTGTTCTCTTTGACTTTTTCTCTCCTTCTCTTCCTCCTCCTCCCTCTTCTCCTCTATCCCCATCTCTCTCTCTCTCTCTTTCTCTCTCTCTCTCACACACACACACACACACACACACACATGCGTGCGTGTACTTACCTTTGCTTTGGATTTGAGAGGAACTGAGTGGGAAAGAGAGAAAATGAAGGAGCAAAAGAGGTATGGAAGAAGATAAGGTTAGGGAAATGCAGTATGATTTTTTTTAATGTAGGAAAGGAAAATAAACTTGAGAGTTAAAATGGAAAATTAAAATTTAAGTCAAATCACCTTTTCTGGCTTCCTGAGAGAAGATATACTGCAGATTGAGTCAGGGATGCCCCTAAGGGTGTGCAGGGTCCTGGGCAAACCTTTCTGTGGGCTCCTTGTCTATATAATAAGCAAGTATATCAAAAGATGTGTTTTAAAAATTCATGGGCTCATGTAATATGTAGTGGTTAACTGATGTAGATGTAGAATAATAAAGAGAGGCACTTACACATTAGTTTACTGTTAATCACTGTGAATGACGATTCTCCGCGGTGTCCACACACCATCACTTCAGCTGTTCAGGTTGAAGAACCATCTCTTCCTGTTCTTTATTGCCAAATGCACTGTTCCCATCTAATTTCATATCTGCTACAGTGACTTTCAAAAAAAGTAGCAGTGGGCTTCCCTGGTGGCGCAGTGGTTGAGAGTCCGCCGGCCGATGCAGGGGACACGGGTTCGTGCCCCGGTCCGGGAAGATCCCACATGCCGCGGAGCGGCTGGGCCCGTGAGCCATGGCCGCTGAGCCTGCGCGTCCGGAGCCTGTGCTCCGCAATGGGAGAGGCCACAAGCAGTGAGAGGCCTGTGTACCGGAAAAAAAAAAAAAAAAGTAGCAGTGCTGTTACTACTCTCAGTGCCATGGTTCCTTGTAATTTCTATTGAGAAAATATAGTTCTTGCCTCTGCAGTATCCTAATACCGTTTATGTAATGCTGGTGACATCATTAACTCCATTATCATCATGCTGCTCTTTAACACTGGCTTCCAATGATTTTTCTCGAAGAATGTACTCTCTAGATGAAGTCCGCAAATACATTTCTTACCCAAGGTATGCAGGAAAATGTGAATGATCATTTGTTTCCTAGTCACCTTAAATTTACTGTCTTCCAAAAATGTATTTTCTTGATTTCTTTGGGCCATAATCACTGCATCCTTGGACTGGGATCTCTTTTGGTGTTGGCTGCATGCTACCTTCCACACATCACCACCAGCTGGGAGGACAAGCCAGGGAACTGCAGCGGAGCCAGAAGAGCGGTCCTCTTTGCGTGCGAGGAATGCACTTGACCCACCCAGCCAGGCACAGCTGTAACCACAAGATCAGCAGCCAGAGAGGACAGCGATCGGAAGGGCGCCTCGTAAGGAGGACTTGCCGCCCCGCCCACAGCACACTGCCTGGTCAGAGGCTGGCATCCCGCGGGCAGCCCACCCTGGGTGTCAGCGGTGCTGCGCAGTAAATAAAGGACCTGCTGCCACCCCGCCGGCTCGGATGCTGCAGCCGGAAGCTGGCACCTCTGGTCGGAATACCACGGGACCTCTAAACTCGGGGCAGGAGGTCCGGGAGCGCATGGGAAGAAAGAAACCGGCCCAAGCGGTGGGGCCCCAGAAGATTTCCAAGAATGAGCTCAAAATGCAGAGCCCTCTGACCACAGGCAGTACGGAACTGCATACTTACTACATTTTATAATATTATTCTAGCTCTGCCACTAATAACTTGGATGGTTTTTGCTTTTGGCTTTATCTTCCCCGCAAAATATAGACCTTTCTCACAGTAGTCAAGATCCATTAAATCATTAATGGGGTGAAGATGCGTAATTTGTAGGCAGCTTTCTCAAATTCAAGTTATCTCAAAGTGAAAGAATGGCAAGCATGAACTTATCAATAATAAGCCAAGTATTCTTGATTTATGAAATTTATATAATTAAAGCACCACATGGATCTGGATTAGTTTTTTTACCTTTGTCCTTTGTTTTCCTACATTTCAAATGCTGAATTATGTCCACAATATGTAATAGCTTATAACATATGGTTCTGTTGATGTCATTAAAGGGCAACTACAGAAGAAAAATGTATTTAAAAAATTTTTATTTGTTTAGACTGAAACATCTATAGAAACAAATGTATATTCAGTTGTTCTTTCTGCACTTTAGAATACCTTAAAACATTAGAACATTGTATTGTATATATTTATAAAGTATTATATTATAGATATATTTATTTGTTTTCCAGGAACAACAGTTTTGCCTAGGGCAGAGCATCAATGCATGTAGAATTGTAGAATGTTTATGCGACCTTACCTTGAAGAGATCTTAATCCAGAGCATGTCACTCATGACAGGCTTGTGGGTTCATAAACTCCTGAAATGTGGTGGTATGTGTATTTCTTTCCTAACTCTGCTTAGCCAATTACCACAAACTTAGTGGCTTAAAACAATGCAAATTTATTATCTATAGTTCTGTAACTGTAAGAACGGTATATATTTCTAACTGTCTGAAACAAGTCAGGCACAGGTCTCAGTGGGCTAAAATCAAGGTGTCAGCAGGACTGTGTTCCTTCTGGAGGCCCTAGGGGAGAATCCATTTCCCTGCCTTTCCAGCTTCTAGAGGCTGCCTGCCTTCCTGGGCTTATGACCCTCAGCATCTTTAAAGCCAACGATAGCTAATTTCTCAGGCATCACTCTGATACTCCATGACACTCCTCTTCCGTTGCCACTTTGCCTTTTCTCTGACTTCGATTCCTCCTCTTGTAAGGACACTTGTGATTACAGTGAGTCTACCTGGGTAATCCAGTATCCTCATCTCAAGATCCTTAACTTGATCACATCTGCAATGTCTCTTTTGCCATGCAAAGTATAAAGTAACACTCACATTTCCCAGAATGGCTCTTCAAAGGGGTCTGTGACTCAAAATAGTTTAAACACTTATTCGCACAATTTGATCACCCTCCCCCATCTCTTGGAAGGGAAATTAGTCCTAGAGAGATTGATGGTACAAGACCATATGAATGGTGAGAGAGTGTGTTTCCCTGCACCTCGCTTTGACCCTTCATAACTATGGCGTATTGAAAACAAATTGACAGATTATAGCAGTGACTGCCACTTCCTGCATAAGAAAGAGAATACCGGAGATTCCTGGGCAAGCTTGCAGTTAGTCTATAGCTAATAAAATCAGTGCTGCTGGCTTTTGGGTAGCGCAGGTCCAAAGTGAGAGTGGACAAGTCAGTTTGCTAAGAAGAACAGTGCCCTGAAAGTGAGCCGTTATATATGCTGGTACAGTGGAAGTGGAAACAGAGGGACTTAGGTGTGATGTGGCATCTTATTGTTGGAACTCAGGATGTTTTAGTTATTCATGGACAGGAGTAGGAGGAGAATCCTCCCAACGCCTGTAAGGCCCTGGAAGGTCTGTGATATGCCTCCTGTTGCTGTATTCAGTGCTATGGAGTGCAGTGCGAGAAGTCAGACTACCAGGGCTAGATTCTGGCTCCATCACTTATAGGTGTGGGAACACTGGCAAAGTGCTTGACTTCTCTGTATCTCAGTTTACCTCATCGATAAAATGGGGGAGCCCATTTTATTAGAGTCAGATAGGCCTGGATTCCAATTATGAACCATGATTCACCAGTTATCTGATAAAATAATTATATCAATGAGAAAGCATGTTATTCGTATAGGACTTTATACAAAACTCCTTCACATGCTCTATGTCATTTAATAGCATTTCAGCAAGTCATTTTCTAATATGTGACTCCGTTTACCATTTTGCTGTAAAGAGTGAATGGAATAATTCGTTTAAAGTAGCTGTGTAATATGGAAACACTACAATTATTTTGACTACAACTGTGTCACCGCTACACTTGCGTGCAGTCATCTGTCTAGACCACTGGGGGGCAGCAGAGGAAACAAAACGAAATCCATTTCTTTCTGAAGTTCTGCTATACTGAGATTAGAGTTTCATTGTACTTGGTTAGTAGAGAGGAATAATTCGGGTCAGGAATAACGTAATTTGTCTCTCCGGAAGTACCATCTTTGCTCCTTGGTCCAGAGGTCACATTTATAGACGCGTGCCCCACAGCTCAGGGAGCCAATTGTGCAGCTGTCTACTTACTCTGAGGACAGCCTGCCAACATCTATTCTTTAGTGACCAGTGCCAAATTTTGGTAGATTTATTTAGAAGCTAAAATTGTGTCTCTAAACTATATATTTTGAGGTAGCAAATAGCTGCTGAGCCTCGCATTTGGAAGGCCTTTAGTTGGCCTTTGATATTTCAAAGTTTTAAGGTTAATGTGATTTGCGCTACAAACAATGCAAGGAAACACTCTGTAAAATCACATTGTTGTTTCTTATTACAATCATGCATTAGAATTTTTTAATGGAATTGGAAACTTAGAACAGAAAGAAGACAAAAGAAGATGATGAGTATAAGTATGATTCTGCAACTCAGCTTTGGAGAACATTTAAAAAGCTGAGTAAAACATGTCTAAACATTGGGATGTATTTGTCTCCTGAGAAGGAGGCAGCTTGGATTGTGGCAGGCAGATAGGGGAGTTGATGAAGTTAAGAAATGACCAAGTCTGTATTTACGCCAAGCCACAGCATTTGATGTAGGTTCCAAAACCATTTGGTAGAAAAATGTAAGGTAGTATTAGCACAGAATTAATTTTAATCATATGTTTTAAAATTACATAAATCCATTAAGCATAAAGGGGAGGAAGTACAATGTTCTTAATGGAAACGTTTCATCTAACTGGCTGTGGAACAAAAAAACTTGGCAATTTAATTTGAAATATATAATATACAATAAAACTCAAGGTTGTGTACTACGTTTTAAATATTCATATAGAGGCTATAAAGCCCTTTGAAGCCATGCAGAGGAGACAAAAAATACTTGATCTTTTGATAGAAAGCTACAGTGAAAGGCCATGATTAAGTGGTTCAAAAGATAAACTGTATGTAATACTCTGAAAGAGTTTGGTACAGAAAGCACTTCTAGAATATAGTGGAAAGAAAGTTTCCTGGTGTCAGTATATGAACAACTATTCTTTCTTATGATATAATGCTTTAACTTCATACACTCTGACTTTGCTGACAGAAGAATCTTACTGAAGAGTATTTTTTCTCATTTCTGTACATTATTCTATATATCAGAGTATACTCCCTGAAAACTAATAAAATAATTCTGATCATGATATAAAATGTCGATTTAACTAGTGTGTCCCAATACAAAGGAACTTCAAAGATTCTCAGATAAATAGAGCCATAGAATTTGGAGCTGGAGAAGGTGATAGAGAACAAAGTGGAGGGGGCCTTCCATAATTACACAGCTCATTTATATCACAGCAGACAAAGACCCTACTTCCATACTGACATCTATTTTTTAAAGATCCCTCATGTAAATGTCATATCAGAACTGTATATCAAATTGGATGACAAAGTGGAATAACTCTCCTTGACCACTTGAAAAAATCAGTACACAAACATTCTTTTAAATGTGGAATGCCAGCGAATGTCTGTAGAGAAAGCTCAGAATCAAACTCAGTGATATTTTCCTTCCAATAAAAACAACCTGAGCTACTAGCACTCCAGAAGATTGTATACTCATTCACCTGTAGATATATAAACATAAACATCTTATTAGATTTAGAAGGGACCTCAAGAATTCATTTGGTTCAGTTCCTTCCCTTCCAGCAGGTATCATCATCCCTACTTTACAGATGCAACAACTGAGTCCCAGAGAGACTAACCAACTTGTCCAGTGAGTAGTGGAGAGGGAGGAACAGGTCTCCTGTCCTAGCAAACTACCATACTATGTGTCTCTTATTGGTTAAAAAAGGATAGTCTTCTTAGAACTCATTTTTTATTTGATTCTGTTAAGTTTGAGGGACCCATAGTTTCACACAAAATAGACTCTTCCATGACTGTGTAAAGCAGATTACCAAGTAAGTGATTGTTTTTTAGATAGTCAAATTCTCTGGTCTCCTTGAAAGTGAATCCTGTAAGTCAGCTTGACTTTCAGCAGTTGGTCCATTGCCCAGTAAGCAGCCACTATTTTGGTTTAAAAGATGAAGAAAGGGCTTCCCTGGTGGCGCAGTGGTTGAGAATCCGCCTGCCGATGCAGGAGACACGGGTTCGTACCCTGGTCTGGGAAGATCCCACATGCCGCGGAGCAACTAAGCCCGTGAGCCATGGCCGCTGGGCCTGCGCGTCCCGAGCCTGTGCTCCGCAGCGGGAGAGGCCACAACAGTGAGAGGACCGCATACCGCAAAAAAAAAAAAAAAAAAAAAAAAAGATAAAGAAAAACTCTCCCTTTGCTTATTTTGGCCAATGAACCAGCTGTTTAAGTGAATGTGGCAAAAATCAGGCATGAGACACTGTATATATCAGAAATAATCAAAATAGAAAACTGTCAAATATTAGAAGTGAAAAGGTAGGTAGGTCTTCCTTTTTAGAGTTCTAGACAATGGATATACAAATATAGGTTGCAGTCTTGCTTTCTAATAAGGATTATGAGTGCAAAGGTGCAATTTGAAAATGGAAAGGTACCGAAGGTGTCTCTGCAGTGGAACACAGGGGAAACGTTCTAGAATAAACTTTCTATATCATAGCTGTAAAAATACTTCTAGTATGGAGGTGCTACAAATAACATTTATGACACCAGTGAGGCTACAATGTGTCATCTTTCCTTGGTTATGTCACGATGACTCAAGACCTTCTTGCACGGGCTTCTCCCTTACATGTTAACACTTTAGAAAGGGCTTTTTATCTTGATTCCCAAAAGGTCAGATATTTAAGCTTGAAGAAAGAGGAAGAAGCAGTGAAAAGTTGCTGGTTATTATACAGAGGTAGAAATTTTTAACAACAGAAATTAGAGACAGGGAAAATAATGATAGAAGACATGGAATGCAAAGAGGAAGGATGACAGTAACATTTATCACCACTTGTTTTATGAAAGGCACTGTGCTGAGTACTTGGCTTATATTATCACATTTAATTGTCACATATATCCTCACAGTAGCTCTGAGGTCACTACTACGCGCAGGTAACAAAATGGCTCTCAAAGATATTAATGTCTGCATAGCTACTAGGTAACAAAACTAGGATTCAAAGTTTGATGTGACTACAACTTTCACAGTGTTTTTTTGTTTGTTTGTTTGTTTTTTTGTGGTATGCGGGCCTCACTGTTGTGGCCTCTCCCGTTGCGGAGCACAGGCTCCGGATGCGCAGGCTCAGCGGCCATGGCTCACGGGCCCAGCTGCTCCGCGGCATGTGGGATCTTCCCGGACCGGGGCACGAACCCGTGTTCCCTGCATCGGCAGGCGGATTCTCAACCACTGCGCCACCAGGGAAGCCCTCACAGTTTTTAAATTAGACCAAAATAGCCGCTACCAGACCATCAGTGAAATTTCAAAAAGCGAAGCTGGCACAATGAGCAGATAAACTGATTTGGGGAAGAGCATTTAGGATGGACTTATGTAAACAAATATCAGACGAGAGAAGATGAAAAGATTACACTGAAACTCCCTCACCATAAAAATAAAATATCTGTTAAGCAACCTGAAATGTGAAATGTGCTATGATTAAGGTTTTAATTCAATACCTCCTGATTTGCTTTCCTCATTATCCTCATCTAACCTGTCTCCAAGGAAGCTGTAGTGACCTTGCATGTCATTACCCATGCAGAGAAAGCTGGATACTGAAATATCTCTCCAGTCCTGACATGAGGGAATACGGATGTGTTGGACATCTTCATTTCCAGCAATGAAGCCAAATAGCTTCATCTTTTTTTTTAGATATTGGGGGTAGGAGTTTTATTTATTTGTTTATTTATTTATGCTGTGTTCAGTCTTTGCCTCTGAGCGAGGGCTTTCTCTAGTTGTGGCAAGCTGGGGCCACTCTTCATCACGGTGCGCGGGCCTCTCACTATCGCGGCCTCTCTTGTTGCAGAGCACAGGCTCCAGACACGCAGGCTCAGCAGTTGTGGCTCACGGGCCTAGTTGCTCCGCGGCATGTAGGATCCTCCCAGACCAGGGCTCGAACCCGTGTCCCCTGCATTAGCAGGCAGATTCTCAACCACTGTGCCACCAGGGAAGCCCTGGCCAGCTTCTTTTGTATATATTCCTATTCTCCATCCAACTAGAGCAAAAATGTTTTACAAAGAACGAAAATAATATGAAGTTTTCTCGAATTATGTTAATAGACATAAAATTTGACTTGATACTTTCTTAGATTATCCAATGAAGTTATAATTCATTTCTGGGAAATTTCATTTCCCCATCACGTCTGTAAGGGAAATTTCAGACATTCTTGGGGTTTGGCCCACCATGCCATGGCAAACCAGCACATTGTAGACATTCATTAAATGTAGAAGTGAATTTACAAAATATTTGAAGGTTTTTTTTTTCACACATCTACACACTGTTGCTCCTCCTATTCTGTCCAGAAGAGGGCAGTGGGCAACATTCATCTCCAAATTAAAGACTTTCCTATCCCTTCCCCCTTACCCTAACTCTCACTACCGTCAAAAGCCCCCTTATTTCAAGCAATATTTACTACGGTGAAAATTCAATGCTCCAAAAATGTCTGGTTGCTCACAATAACAAAACAGCAATAACAAGATTTGAATTACAATAGGATCCTGGACAGGAAAATAACTGACTGTCACTAAATAATAGACAGTAAACTCATCTTGATAATTTTATAGAAACATTTATTTTTTCCATGATTTATATGAGTGTAGAAAGTTTCGGGGCAAGATTCATTCTTGCTACATTGATGTCAATTGTGATTACAAAATGCAAACATTAAAGAGGTAATCAAATCACTAGATATCATATTTCACTTAACTTACTTAATGGGCTCATATCTCTTCCAGCTTATTATAAGAGCAAATAGAAAATACAATTGTACCTTTCTCTGGTCTAAGATCTAAAAAACATCTCTTTAGTTACACAAAAATATATCTCATGCTTTCCAAACATACCTATGGTCAGTTTTATTATCAGGAGACGCTAGAGACAAAAATGATCATTTAAATAAATCATTCCCATTTATTGTGGAAAATATTTGAAATGTATCCTAAAACTCATCATGGAGCCAAATTGTGTTAGGTAGGCTTCTTTCTGTTGCTGGCATTTGGGCTGTCAGGTCATTAGGGGTTTATTGTGAGGATATTCTGGGACACGACAGCTAGGCCTCATGGAAGAACAGAAATTCAGGCTGTCTTGTCGTCTCAGTACCAGGCATTTATGGTTCCCTACCTCAGTTTTCTGCCATTTTGGTGACTCAACTACTCTCTGGTTATTATGCCCTTGTAGCTACATATTATTATCATTCTATTCTTCTACATCTTCTCTCCATCTCAGTGATTCTGCTGCCTCTTGGTTCCTGCTTCCTCTCTTTTCCCTAGGCATTTTTTTGTCTTCTGCCCAATCATCCAAACTATGACTCTCTCTGTGTGTCTCACATTCAAAGTCCCAAAAAGAGTCTCTAGCCTGTGCAGCCAATCACTAGCCCTCTGCTGGGTAGAGTTTTCATGCTAAGCCACTTCCAGGCCTGACAGTCCGGGTTCTCAAATGCTCATCCTTGTCCATTATCTGTGGCCAAAACAATAGGGTAATGAGACACAAAGCATGGCCATCCGTCGGGAAGCCCTCAGGAAGGGCATTTGGTTATGAAAAACATCCTGAGTTTTCCCCAAATGGGGAAAAGTAATTGGCAAAGACCTTGTTCTTCCCGTCTAGGAAATTAGTAGCAGTAATTTATGAGTCTCACTTTACCTATGAATGCTCTGCTCACTTTATTCATCTTACTGATGCTGTTGTTTGTTTTCCTTTGTTCCAGAAGCTAGAAGTCCTGTATAGAATAGTGTAGCAGGTTCCATTTAGCATGCTAACTGTAAGGTATTGAAGTAGGGAATTGTCATTGTTATGCATTTTGGAGATAATAATCAAGTAAGCAAACCTTTTGCCAAAAAAAAAAAAAAAACTTCCCCCATGAGGCAGTCCAAGTGAAACTACATTGTTGTTGAAAGTAAATATTTTAGAGCATTAGCAACAGTGGGGCAGACATTTCTTAGAACAGTATGCTGTGGTGGAAGGGAGACAACCAAGTTCTAAGAAAAATGATTTTGTACTACAGTAGATAGTATTAGGTTTTTCTTTTGAATTTCTTATAAAGGAACCAATCATAAAAGTTCTGGTCCTCTAATCCTATGGGGCTTTTGCTTTGCAGTCCTTTCTCTTGGCAGTCTGTGTTTTTTCAGAGTATGTTACCAGAGATGACCTGATTTTTTTATGTGAATAGAAAAACTGCCCAGGTGGAGTGAACTTGAACCAGGCCATTCAAGTCAGAGACATCAGCATATCTTAGGATACTTTTTTTTTCTCTTAAAAACAAAACAAACAGTTTTGTTCCTTATGTTTCTGTATTTTACTTTCTCTCCTTTTTCCCCCCGATATTTGGCTTCTTTCATTTTCTAAACAATGTACATTTTTAAAAGAAGTACTTTCCCTGATAATAACCATATTTCACAGTTCTGAGTATAAGCCTAAATGGAATGCACCCAGTACCAGGCACAACACACAGGATTATGTTGACATCATAATTCGGTTCACAGGGCTTCCCTGGTGGCGCAGTGGTTGGGAATCCGCCTGCCGATGCAGGGGATACGGGTTCGTGCCCCGGTCCGGGAAGATCCCACGTGCCGCGGAGCGGCTTGGCCCGTGAGCCATGGCCGCTGAGCCTGCGCATCCGGAGCCTGTGCCCCGCAACGGGAGAGGCCACAGCAGTGAGAGGCCCGCATACCACAAAAAAAAAAAAAAAAAAAAAAAAAAAAACAAACATAATTCGGCTCACAAAATGGAGAGGCTTTTTTCTGTGCTTTGAACTTTTTTTTTTCCTTTTACCAGGATGACAATTTAAATCTCAATTTTAAAGTTGCCTCCATTCCCACACCACCCTCCCACCCAACATGCAGACACACATCGACAGACACATACCCCTTCTTTTTACACACAACTTACTTAAAGGGATAGATGAAGAAATGCAGCCTGAATGGCATAAAATAGAGGGAGACTTGGAACGTTTTTATTGCTAGGCAATGCTCGCCCTTTGTTGAAATCTCTCACTGACGTGGAGGACTGTATTTTGCTGTGATGTATTTTGCGTTTACCGTATCAGGGCTGGGAGCATGTCATTGCCTCTGCCTCGTGGTCAGCATCACCAGATGATAACATGCCCTGGCTCAGCCTTCCTTCTTCTGGAACATGTGCTCCCCACACACATACTACTGGAGGCCAACTTCCACTCAGCTGAAATCTATCCATGTCAGGCAACTCCAAGATAACCTGCCAGGAATCCCAACATTGCAGGGTGGGAAGGGGCAGGGTGGCTACCACTAATTGCACCTCCATCAGACTGCCAAGCACAAGATTCCCTAATCCTAAAATATTTAGGTATCTTGCCACTGTTTTATACTAGAATAATTTGTAAATAGAAGATTGAGATTTAGCCATGATGGTATGGGCCCCTAACCCCACCCAAAAGATTGAAGTGGGAAACTGAGGTCCTCAGAGTCTATGTTGCATTCGGGAACCAGGCATTCCTTACCGGTGATTCATGCAGGGAGCGGAAGGGTGGGAAAAAGCCAAGTGGCAGACTCAAGTCACTCATCAGAAGAGTCTGGGCGGCCCTGGAGGGTCAGATTCACAACCAACAGGGTGGACTGGAGACCAGGTCAGAGGGCAGTTCTTAGCACAGCGCAGGCAGAGGTGGGTCCCAGGGTTAAGGCACCGTGTGTGCTTAATTCCCAACCCCCTTCCTAGGATTACTGCCTCCTTTCATCCCCCCGCCAAGCAATGGAAGCTAATCAGATTAAGCCTAAATAGAACATCTATCTTTGCTATTACTTACTATTTTTCAAAGGCTAACTCACAATTTAGTGGTAGAGGTCTATTGAATTACTTTACTTTTTCCAACACACGATATTAAAATAAGTGGGAGCCCTTGGTAAACAGGGATTGAATTCCATAAACAGGGATTGAATTCCATAGAAGTCACAGCACAGCACCACACAGCATTCCAGAGAAGGATGGCCTCACAGTTAGCTGAATGTCAGGCCATTTTCCTTCTTAGTAACATTTTTGAGCAAGGAAGATGGGAGTGGAAAGAATTAAAAGGAAAGAAAAACCCTTTATAGTCATAAAATTCTCAGTTTTTAAAAATGGTGAATATTAACAGCAAAAGAAACACACAAAATATTTTGAAAATTCTTACCATTTTGTCCAGAAATATGGCGGAGGCATTTTTAAAAATAAGAAACTGCGGGCTTCCCTGGTGGCGCAGTGGTTGAGAGTCCGCCTGCCGATGCAGGGGACGCGGGTTCGTGCCCCTGTCCGGGAGGATCCCAAATGCCGCGGAGCGTCTGGGCCCGTGAGCCATGGCCGCCGCGCCTGCGCGTTCCGAGCCTGCGCTCCGCAACGCGAGGGGCCACAACAGTGAGAGGCCCGCGTACCGCAAAAAATAATAATAATAAGAAGAAACTTGTTTAAACAAACATAACCATTTAGGCTTAATTTTCCCCTCTGAGTAAGCAAGAACTGCCTTATATAAACACCCACGCACTTGCTCTGTTCCCTTTGTACCTCTGGGAGGGGAGAAAGAAGAAAAGCGCGTAGGAAGTTTTCATTTGTGGACAAGCTTGTGTGCATAACCACAAGTTCTGTGGATTCTGCAGACTGATTAGGTCTAACCCAGAAGACTGCATCAATTACTTAGGGCAGATTCCCAATATGAAGGCAAGGCATCTGCAGGAAAATTACGCTTAAACTTTTATTGTGACTATGTCTGTGTAACATTGTTTTTCTTTTAGTCACAGAAAAGTATTTCTTAAGGCTCAATTCTCAGTAAATTCTGCAAGTTATCTGCCCTTACTTATGAACGTCCATCTTCCACTCCTGTTCATGATCCAGTCTTACAAGCAAATGGGCTTTCTCTAGGCATCTTGTCTCCTTAGAACTATTACCAAAGATGTTCCAGAAGGAAGTTTTCAATCTTCCAGATATCTCAGCCCATGAAAATCTAGGCTGTCCTAAGTTTCCATTGGAGATTCTTGTTTTTATTCCTATTGCTTAACTTATTTGGAAGAAACTCATGAGAGACTGACTTATGAAACAAACCTAAGTGTGTGGATTGAAAATAGCAATCGTTGGGCTTCCCTGGTGGCGCAGTGGTTGAGAGTCCGCCTGCCGATGCAGGGGACGCGGGTTCGTGCCCCGGTCCGGGAAAATCCCACATGCCGCGTAGAGGCTGGGCCCGTGAGCCATGGCCGCTGGGCCTGCGCGTCCGGAGCCTGTACTCCGCAACGGGAGAGGCCACAGCGGTGAGAGGCCCGCGTACCGCAAAAAAAAAAAAAAAAAAAAATAGCAATCGCATGGGGAACGTTTCATTAATGTAACTATTTATAATGAAATTCCTTACCGAGAGATGAAAACAGTTGAGGAAATAGTCTGGGGAAACAAAACCCCCAAGGCTCAAGCAAGCTTTATCTGAGCCTAAAGATTCAGAAACACATGGGGAAGGCCAGCCACACTCAGAGACACATGGAAGGCCAGCCACACTCTTGGTCAGCCCTGCTTGGTGTGACTCTTAGTTTGTGTCAGAAGTAAGATTTTGTCCAGACTTGCCCTGGCCTCTCAGTGAGGCTCCAGGGTAATGGTTATCAATCCTGACTCCCCCACAGAATCTCCTGGAACTTTCCCCCAAAAATCCTGATGCCCAGGCCCCAATTTTGGCCAATTAAATCACACTCTCTGGGAATAAGACTCAGGCATCAGAACTTTTTAAATGCTCCCCAGGCGATCTTAATGGGCATCCAGTGCCCTAGAGCAGGGGTTTTCAAACTGCGTTCCTTGGTTCTCTAGGGTGATCACTGCAGAGGTAAGGTGGCATGTGATGACTGCTACCCCTCCCGTCCCTCAGTCCAAATTCTTCCAGAGTTACCACTCATTTTGTCTCCTTTAAGTGTTTCAAATAAAATAATATGTCATTGGAAAGAAAGTGGAAAACATTAGAGAGATGTAATCAAGGATAGTCTCGATTAAAACAAAGCCCACTGGTGATTGGGATAACTAACTTATCTCTCGCAGAGGAGGTAGGGAGAGAAGTTTTGTCTCCCAGGACCTTCACTCCAAAGAAGATGGATATTGACCAAACACTAGTCTGTAACTCTATATTTGTCTGCATATTTCTTTAACCACTTTACTTCCTATATAGGGTCAGTGAAACTCACTCATAGTTAGCCAATTGTTTAAGGAAGCAAGCGTTTTAAAAGCACTATCCCTCCTGTTTCCTCTCATGGCATAAATACCAACAAAACTCCTGGGAGAATCGTCTTGATCTGTTGATATCATCAGCAATTATTATTATTGCAGAAGCACACCCTTTTATGTTAAAACCTAAGAATAAAACGTTGTTACAATACAACTAGTAATCATTGTATAGGTTATGTATTCTGCCAAAGGATGCATATATTCTCAGGTATTTTCTAAAACAAAGTTATTCCATATTCACCTGAGTTGATAACTTTTCTTACTTTCTCCTATTCCTTGAAATGATCTTAGAAAATATCATGGGAAAAAGAAACCCTTAGACTAGCAGCAAAGAAGTTACCTACAAATGCACAGCGCTTGCAAAACTTCTGTGAGGCAAACTTTAAAGTATCGTTAAGGGATGAAAGGTCACCTTGAATAAATAGAAAATACATGGAAAGTTACCCCATGTTCTCAGGTTGATAACAGCATAAAGTCTAATTCAGTAGGTCTGGGGTGGGGCCCAAGATTCTGAATTCCTTCTACGCTTCCTTCCTTGGCGTGGCCTGCTTTGTGCTTTACAGCAGTGGTTCTCCAACCTTTTTGGCACCAGGGACCGGTTTTGTGGAAGACAATTTTTCCACAGACCGGGGTCTGCGGGGATGTTTCAGGCGGTAATGCGAGCGGTGGGGAGCGGTGGGGAGCAGCAGATGAAGCTTCGCTCGCTTGCCCGTTGCTCACCTCCTGCTGTGTGGCCTGGTTCCTAACAGGCCACGGACTGGTAGTTGGGGACCCCCGCTTTAGAGCAGTTGTTCTCAAGATGTGATCCCTAGACCAGCAGCAGCAGCAGCACCTGAGAACTTGTTAGAAATGCAAATTCTCACCCCAAACCTACCAAATCAGACACTTGGGCTCAGCAATCTACATTTTAACAAGCCCTCCAGATGATTTGGGCACGCGTTCAAGTTTGAGAACCACTGCTCCAGCACTTCTAAAATTTAAGTTTGCATAGGAATCACCCAAGATCTCGTTTAACGACAGGCTTGATTCAACAGGTCTAGGATGGGGTCTGATTCGGCATTTCTAACAGCTCCCTCGCTTACTGATGCTGTGGTTTGAAGGCAACGCTTTGAGGAGCAAGGCTAGAAACCAATCTGTTTCTAGCTTACTCAAGGCCAACCTATCCTGTACCTTCTACTGCCATTTTCTTCTAGGTGTTAATGATAATAGTATGTTTCTCCTCTCAGTTATTTATTTTATTTTTTATTTTATTTATTTATTTATTTATTTTTTTGCGGTACGCGGGCCTCTCACTGTTGTGGCCTCTCCCGTTGCGGAGCACAGGCTCCGGACGCGCAGGCCTAGCGGCCGTGGCTCACGGGCTTAGTTGCTCTGCGGCATGTGGGATCTTCCCGGACCGGGACACGAACCCGTGTCTCCTGCATCGGCAGGCGGATTCTCAACCACTGCGCCACCAGGGAAGCCCAGTTATTTATTTTAAACTAAATTAACTCACATCAGTGTGTTCCTCTCAAACCAAATTTAACCAAAACTCATTAAAAATGAATTTCAGGCTTTGGTGGAGCTAGTTTGGAGAGGTACCTATTCAGCATCTATCAAATCATTCCACAGAGGATATACTACTTCCTGAAATCAAGAGGAAAAAACTATTAAGGAAACACCTATGCATAGGGAGAATTTTTGTATAAATCTATGTATAAATTCGATTTGCCTCTAATTTCTCTCTTTTAATAAATTCTTATTTTCACATATGAGTGTTCAGGCTATCTTACTTCATAGTGCCCCCAAATCTGATGGCTTAAAACAACAAATTTTTTTTTAAGCTCATGATTTTCTGGATCAGGGATTTGGGCAGGACATACTGGGGATCCCTTTGTAATGTCTGCAACCTCAGATGGTGTGGCTCGAAAGTCTGATGTCTGGAATGACTTCACTCAGACCGTAGACCTGGGACCCTTTTTCTGGCTGTCGGTTGGGTCCCCTGGTTCTTCTCCATGTCTTGTCTGCTGAGGCTGGAATGTCCAAAATGACTTCTTCACTCAGATGCCTGGTACTTTACCTAACCTATCAATAGAATGACTCAAAGAGTTGGTGTTAGCCAACTAACTCTTTTTAATCTCTCTCTCTCTCTCTCTCTCTCTCCATTTGGCTAGCTTGGCTTTCTTCAGAGCTTGGCGCTCTCAGGGCAATTGGACTTCTTACATGGTGGCTGCCTTTTATCAGGCTCAGCATTGCCAGAGACCAAGGCATAAGGTGCAACAATTCTGCAATCTGGATTCACTTCTGCTACATTCTATTGGTCCATTAAGGTCAGAATCAAGAAGAGAAAGACACTCCATCTCTCAATTGGAGCCACTGAGCCAAGTTTAATTTCCCATGGTTAGGTTTTATTACAGGGAAATTCAGATGCACCAAAGTTGCAAGGGAGATGGTCTTGCTAGAATCAAAGTAAATGCAAAAAAAAAAAAAATACTAACTCTAAAAACTTCTTAGAAAGTTCCAGCTCATAGAGCCCATAGTTAGCATCTCTTCCTAACTCTGCTTTCAGTGACATCACCTTGGTAACTTGAAATTACGTCATGGAAATTGTCAAACACTTCAAATCAGGGTTGTTTTTTTTTTTTTTTGAGAGCCAGTTGTTAAACATTTATCACATACCATGTTTAAAACCCAAACAATATTTCAAATATTGCAACATCACAGCCCCCACCTCCCACTCTCCCACCTACACACACACACACACACACACACACACACACTCACACACTCACAACCTGACTCTGCACCTCCAAGTTCCCAAGGATATGTTGTTTCAGGTCTTATACCTATAGGATCATCTCCCCAATTTGGGAGAATGTTCCGTGGTAATAAGGAGTTCATCCCCAGGATTCTCCAACTAGGAGGCAAGGACTCTCTGTGGTATAAGATGTGAGCCACAGCATAGAACATAGTGCCTCTCCCTTAAATATCAATCCCACTCAGAGATTTAGAGGGAATTAATATATCTGTATAGTTAAACTGATGTAGATATATTACATAATAGAATGCAAAATTTGCATTCTGTAAGTTCCCACAAAAGTGTTTTTAGTTTCTTATAAAGTCACAGGAAATAAATGAACTTCAAGGTTGAAAAAAAGTTTTAACATGTAATATTAATATATGTCTATATCAATACAGTCATAAATATATATATATGTATATGTGTGCTTGTGTGTATGTGTACATGTGTATTTTTTAATGGGGAAATGGGTTCATGAAGGCAAAAGTGCCTAGAGCCCGCAAAAGTTATATAGTACAGCCCTGACCGTAGGGGTCTACTTTCAGTGCATAGTGGAAACATGTGAAAAGCTCTGAATTTTAGGCATCATATTCTTCTAATGTGTTATTTGGAGAACCGGTGTCTTCAGATTCCAAGGAAATGAATTTCAAATGATAGAATTTCACACCTCCTTGAAAGGCAATAGGATAGATTTACTGAGTGAGGATTTCTACCAACTACACCGCAGATCCCACTGTACAGAAATCTGTTAAGAGTACCACACGCACTCACAAGTCACCACTGCTACCCCCGGATGCCATGACCATATTTACACAGAGTGGCAGACCTTCTTGCGTGAGTCTCACTGTCAAAAGCATAAAATCTTAGCACTTGAAGCCCCTGAGCCCAACCCCCGACAAATGAGACAGCACCTCTGTCACCATCCTTGGCCAGTCACTCAGCATCAGTTTGACCACATGACACTGTCTGCAGCTGGGAGCTGCAAAGCTGCTCCCCTTTGTGTTATTGTCTTACAAAGAGAAAACGCGGAGAAGCTCGGGTAGCTGTTGACGCAGTAGGAAGATGTCTAGATACCACGAGTCAGAGATGGTGGGTGAGCTGCACGTTTTGAACAGCATCCACAAGCACCGTTGTAGTCTCATCGTCCTCAGGGCGAAGTTCCAGACCATCTTCCACCACCCTGTGGAGGACGCTGTAATGTTGCTGGTTTGGGTGGAAAGAATGCAGCTCTGAAGCAGACTCCCAGGCCGCAAAGCTAGGCATGGAGAAGACCTCTGGCCTCTTGTTTTCGAAGAAGCATTTCAGGTTCCTGTCACTCAGCTTTTTGGCATAGTCCAGGAACGTATTTTCCAATTGCTCCTTCTCTGTTTGTGCATACATCTTCCAAAAACTCAGCTGAAGGTAGCTAACTTTTGATCGGCAGCGAGCATAACAAGCGGTGAGCAGAGAGAAGAAAGATGCTGAACAAATCAGGAACCATCCTAGGATCTTAGAAAGAAAGAAATATTGAGGACCTCAAAAGCAAAGCCACTTCTCCAGGAGCCGGGGTAGTGTTATTGGGAAATGTACGGCTAATTTAATATCAGACCTCAGTTGATATCCTTCATTTAATTACTAACCACAGGTTTTTTTTTTTTTTTTTACAGTCAAATAAAGTTAGGGTTTACCTAACCTCTACTCTCCATCCTACCCACCATGGCTGGTATGCAAAGAAAGACCCAGAAGGCAGGCAAATGGAAAGGAGCAAAAATATAGATTATCCAAGAACTGGAAAAACCAAGCCCTCAAATAGTACTAGTTATTAGAGGAAAGAATTCTGTGCATGAGTAAATGTGGTCATTTGCGCAAGTGACCACCTTAGCGGAGTGCTTTCAGGCGTTGATACGTGCATATTCATGGCCCGTGACTGATTTTTCCCATGTTACATTGTTTGCAGAGAACAGCAGACCCTCCCTGAGAGAAGTATCATCACTCATTATCCAGGATAAAGTGAGACAAACGTAACACAATAAGGAAACTGAAGCTATAAGAATTGGAAGGCTGCATAAAAGCCAAGAAAAAAAAGAATTGAGTCATTGGAAACCTTCAGGATTTGCTGGTTCTGAATTTGGGTAATTTGAGAAAACAAATTCCTCTCTGAATATGAAATGGTTCTGCTGGGGTTTTTTTCTGAACTTTAAAAAGAGAAGTCTAAGCAGCTCAACTAATCTTCTAAGCTTTTTGTTGTTCTAATTATATTTTTCACAATTGCAATTAATTTCATATGTGGACAGCTAACAAAGCTCTTTCAAAGTTTCTCTTGACATTTTAGTTAAATGGCCTGTAGTATTTCTCAGCAGGTGGGCCTATTTGAACACAGAAACAATCTGCAAATGAACCCATTCAGACCGTAACAGAACCACAAATATGCTCCGATGCTTTAAACCAGTGTTTCCCAAACTCCAACTCCAGACCACGGAGGTCATTGTACAGGGGCTCAGACCGCACATGAAGGCTCACGACTCTAGGTTGCCACTAGTTGGGTTTAAATCTCAACTTTCTCCTTTCTGTGGCTATCCTCCATGCCTCAGGTCTCTCAGTTGTAAAGTGGGGCTTACCCACCTCAGAGGGTAATTTGGAGCATTAAAACGAGACGATGTAGACATCCACGTGACTCAGTAAGTATCAGCCATTGTCATGTGCTGCTATTTTTCAAACGTATCCATGTCTATGTAAAAGCATTCCTGAACACAGGATATCTCTCTGATGTGATTTAACAAATGAAGCCCAGCTCCCATTGTGTGAAAGTCCTCACATTTACTTTAGTCCCTTGTGCTTGTCTCCCCCGGAACTTCCTCTTTTCTTTAACCTCTACCTTTCTTTTTCCACACAGCCGGTTCTCCTGTAGGCCGTCTCACCTCAGTATCTGAACCAATTCTGCTGTGCCATCAACAACTGTTTGATCAGCTTCAGACTCCCTCTCCCCCCATTGCATGACCTTACCTTCAAACTGGCTCTCACCTGAGCGCTGAGCACTGAGTCCTCTGTTCTGGTACCCAGGGTCTACCTAGACACGGTGGATGCTCCCACCCCAGCCCTCAAGAGTGTCCCATTCTGCACGAGTCTTCTCCCTGAAACCCTGGCGTTTTTCTCGTCAGTTTAGAACACTTACTCCATGCCAGCAGCTTTATATCCATTCACGTCCACCATCTACTATACCTTCCAGCACCCCTCCAAGCCCAATAGCTCTGGGCCACAGCTGGTAAGCGGTAGAATCAGTATCCAAGCCCAAGGAGAGCGAACTCCAAGATGGAGTTCTTGCCACTGTGCTACCCTACCTTCCTGAAGAATAGCAAGCCACCCAGCTGGATTCCATTTCTCTGCTCCACCCACGGACGCGGCACCTTTTACCCCCAGCCGCATACCCAGCTGTTGGTCTGGACTCTTTGTCGCTCCTGCGCTCCTGCCTGTCGGAAGAACTAAGCACCGTAGTCAGCACCTGCTGTGACTCAGTTCCCTTTGTCCACATCTCTTATGCCTCTTCTCCTAGGAATCAGCCCCAGGCCCTTCTCATTCCTCTGAAAAGTAAACAGGTCAGCGTGGCTACGCTATGGGAGGGTGTGCATGATTTCCTTATGCCTCTGTTTAGAGAAGAAAAGTCCACACGGTGACAAGTGTTTGGATCTACCTGAATGGTGCCCTGGTGCCCGAGGACACAAATCATAAATCACTCATTGTATCATAACACTTGTAATTAATACCTTCCTTCAACTAAACAAGGAAGACGTTCGGGGGCCTGGGATGTTTTTATCTAAGATGCGCTTTATGCGTGAAACAAAAGATTTTGTTTGGGGAGCATTTTTAGGCTTATCAGTTTATGAAGAGAGTAGGACTATATTGCCAACCAGTTTTGGAAAGTATGATTTTAGAAAAAGCTTTTGCCTTGATGTGTTGTTGAAAAGGTGAGTCTATGCTGAAAAAAAGTAAAATTATACTATTTTCAGCACATGTATTCTTTTTTTTTTAACATCTTTATTTGAGTATAACTGTTTTACAATAGTGTGTTAGTTTCTCCTTTACAACAAAGTGAATCAGTTATACATATACATATGTTCCCATAACTCTTCCCTCTTGTGTCACCCTCCCTCCCACCCTCCCTATCCCACCCCTCTAGGTGGTCACAAAGCACAGAGGTGAACTCCCTGTGCCATGCTGCAGCTTCCCACTAGCTATCTAATTTACATTTGGTAGTGTGTATATGTCCCAGCCACTCTCTCTCATATTCTTAAACAAATAGCATTCTTGACAAACTGTGGATCTATTTATCTACTCTTATTGCTTGTTTTGATTTGGGGAATGTCATTCCTGCTCCTCACAAGCAGGAATTCCATCTTTCCCTGAGGCCAGGGCCAGACTCACATCTGGATTTGTGCTCACGTACCTGGAAGGATGACAGGCTATTTCCTTGTGTCAATTAGGGAAAGCTACAATTTCCTGCTGTTAAATAAAACAGGGCCCCAAATCTGGAGCTTCTAAAGTCATGTAAGAACTTTTTTAGCTGTAGAGCACAGAGCACAGGATGAAACCTCCCTGGAGAATATGGTCCCGTTTCACTGAAGGCTATTTAAAGACTGCCAACACGTACTTTATACAGGAAGTTCTTCTCCATCTTGACAATATTTATACATAGAGATAGCAGTTGCCAGAAATCATGCAAGGGAATCTCTACACTAATTATATTATGTGCAGCTTTGAAAAGTATTATCTCATTTTGTTCAGCTATATTTTAATAGATATGTGTTTTTCTGAGAAACCAGTTTGAAAATAATTAATAGAAGGCAGTAACTTCTAATGACTGCCATTAGCACTCTATTATGAGTTAGGGTCATGCATTATTTACAAAATCAACCCAGAGAGATTGTCTTAAAGTACATAAGTATTTACATATGTATAACTCAGAGATTTCTTTCCGGAAATGGAAAAGACAATCCAATCAGCAGTTTTACTAACCAAGCAACCACTGAAAAGCTTTTCCTCAGATTGTCTTAATGCTGCCACGTGTTCCAAATTCCATTTAGTTTCAAAATGCTTTAGGAGGATTCAGACTCAGCCCTGGCTCAACAGAGTACAGAGAGAATACTTCAAGCTCACTCCGGGGAAAAAAAAGAAAAAAGTCATGTTTGTCCTTTCTTACCTGAGACTGGGCTTGCAGGGACAGTTTCAGTTCTTCGTTGTCCGTAGGGGTCATGCTGATTTTGCCACAAGGTACTTTGTGAAGTTCGTCCCAGCACTCTTTGGGCTTGCCCTTGCAAATCAGCCCCAGGAGTCTTGAACTTTTGGTCCCACTCATGGCACATTCATAAAATGTCCCATTGAGCAAAGCCACGGAAAGCCACATCACTGGAGCCACCAATGAATTCAGAGTGATCTGGCCGAGGACATAGAAGAAGCGGCAGCTGTGGCCCCTGGGGTAGATTTTCCTGGGATTCACACAGCAGCCTGTGAAGAGTCTCCATGACCTGTTGTTCAGAAAGAATCCCAGGATCAGTAACACCCAGGCAGGAGCAAAAAGGAAAACCAATCCGTACACCACATTCTCAGTGCTGCAGGGACACTGAAAAGCCACGAGTGAAAAGAGACGCTCACCTCCCACAGTCAGCAGAGCCAAAGAGCTGTAGCCAATAACAGTTTTCTGGTTGAGGATGAATTTTAAAATCCCCTGAAAAGCATCCATGTTGAAGATACACAAAGGGAAAACGCTTTGCTCTTATGTATTGGCAGAGCAGCTGTGGCAGTGGCCGAGGGTGGAGCTCTTTCTTCCTTAGAAGCAACAGTCCTCCTTAGACTGAATTCAGCCAGATAAGGAAACAATGTCATTCCCTAGGAATGAATATCTCCCAACAGTGTTCAGATAATGCCTCCTACTGGTGGATATTAGGCCATGAAACTAGAGCCCAAACACGGAGAATTAGAGTAAATTCAAAGTGAACAGCCTCCATTTTTATGTTATTTCCCTGTGGCTTGGGTTGAGAATCAGAAAGAAATTGCGACTCCACAGATAATCGTCTAGGAATTTTCCAACCGGAGGAATCAACATTCGCAGAAATAGGGTTTCAGCCAATTGATTGGGAGCCAAATCAAGCCTCCTAGCCTAGAGTTTCATGATGGTATTTTTCTCTTGTTGCTTAAGACTTTTGCACTTTGACTTAAGATCTGGAAGATTCATTTTACATCTTCTTTAACTGACTAGTGACTTTAACCAAATTTTAGGAGTTGGGCTATTTGAAATTTATATGGAAAAGTTCAGGGAGAGTTTGAGTTTTGAATGAAAGACAAAGTGAGAAGGGTTCTAATCATTTCTTTCCTAGACTTTCATAGTAACCTCTTGATTGGTGTCACTGCCTTTGACCTCATGCCTACCCCCATTCTCAACCCTAAATCCATCCTCTATGCTGACATGAAGGAGATCCCTCTAAAACAGAAAACCAGTTCCTCCCTAGCCTACTCACACCTTTGGGGCTCCCTGTTGCCCACAAAGTGATAGATGCCAACTTTCCCTGAACCTCATCATGGTATTTCATGCCCTTGACGTGTTCCTTCTATCTGGAATATCCCCCCACCCACACACACACACACCTGACCTTGTCCACCTGGCAAACCTTCACTCAATGTTCATAAACAGGGTAGAAGCTTCTTATTCTGTGACTATTTCAAGGGTTGCTACCAAACATGTAACATTGTACTTGCAGAGCCTATCATAGTATTGCAGTTATTTTTTTAAATATCTATAGCTCCTCTTTAACTGTGAGCCCTTATAAAACAGGAACTACATCTTATTACATTTTGTATTCTGGGCATAAATATGATGTCAAACACAGAATGGATGCTTACTCAATAATTCGTTTTCCAAATAGTTATCGAACTCCACACTCCTCTCCACAGTGTGCCAGGCACTGTGCTAGACAGGCAGTGCTCAATGGGTACTATTGAACGAATGAATGGTGAAAATTTTAGTACTTCTAATTATAAATAATTTAAGGAAATTGTCTCCATATCTGTCCTACATTGCTTTTAATTTTTTAATTAAATTAATTAAGGCACTTGAAAGACAACAACAGTCAAGCTGACACATTTCCATTAATAAACTTCAGATTCCAGGCCTGTATATTTTGTGACAAGGAAGTCCCTTGGACTAGAAGCCAGGGAACTAAGTTACAATGTAACCTTAGCCGTGTCATTTTACTTCTCTGAGTCCCACTTTACTCATTTGAGAAACTGGAGGTATGCAAGAAATAGTCTCCAAGCCTTCCTCTATCTCTGCATTGTATAATTCTTTCAGCTCTTTAAAACAGCAGACTTTTTTGAGAAGCTGCTTTATGACTCACTTATGTGCCTCCCACCACTAACCCTTGTTCCTTCTCAGAGACTTGTCATCCTTGGTGTTACGGCTCCCTCCGCTTCCCCAAACACACCCTTGGGTTTAATCTTCCCATGGCACCCTCTGCCCTCTGCTCTGTTGCCTTCCTGTTGTGGCAGGTGTGGCTTGGGTCCCTTCTAATTCGGGATCTTATCCTTTACTAGGCTCATGTGGCAAACATTATGCTAGTGTGCTGATGATTAGTAATATTTTAATTTCTTACACTCCTAAAGGATATTCACTGTTGAAAAAGGTTTTTTTCAAAAATGATGCCTGAACTCTGAGTTTCATAAACCACATTGTTTCCACAGAACACTTGTCCTTTAGGATACTCTATGAAAATAAAAGGGTTGAAGACTTGCACAAGTCAGAGGGTCAGTACATTTCAAAGCTGAGTGTGAACCCCGGCTTTCTGACTACAAATCCCACGAGCTTAACCATTGTGCCTGGAAAAAGGGAATGTGGGTGCCTTACTAACAGTTCTTTGTTCTAGACCAAGTTTTGTAAACTTTTTCCTGTTTACTAGGCTGCTTTCAAGATGTACTTGGGAATTACACCAAGTGTGACCTGTAGCAATTCAAGCAGAAATGAATTTTCCCTGATTCTAGACAAGAACCCTCTGGTGGAGTTTGTGGAAGAGCTCCCCGCTGGGCCATCCTCTCCGTGCTACTGCAATTTACTCTGTGGGATTATCAGAGGGGCCCTGGAAATAATGGTAAGGCGCAGGCCCTATTTTGCCAGGTATATTCATTACCTAGTGCTGTGTAACTACCCCCAAATGTAGCCTCTTAAAACAACAAGTATTTATTATCTCACACAGTTTCTGAGGATCAGAAATCTGGTAGCAGCTTTGCTAGGTGGCTGTGATTCAAAGCCTTTCACAGCTTAATGCACATGCAGTCAAGCGGTTGGTCAGGGCTGCAGTCTCTAAGGCCGGGAATCTACTTCCAAGCTCACTCACGTGGCTTCAGTGCCTTTCTCGCAGTCGGTTAGAGGCTTCATGAAGTTCTTTGTCACATAGGTCTCTTTGTAGATCTAATCACAACAGGTGCTGTCAACTCTGGAGCAACGTTGGAGGGGAATACCTGAATGATAGGAGGCGGGGTCACTGTGGGCCGTTTTGGAGGCTGGCTTCCACACCTGTAACTAAGACAGTGATCAGCATCTGTTAAGAGACACTGAGCATACAAAGATGAACAAAACACAGTTATTGCCCTTCAAGAATCTTCTGGAAAAAAAAAAAAAAAAAAGAATCTTCTGTCCAGTAGAGAAGTCAAATGACTTAGGGCCACGGGAGGACCTGGGGTGGGGTGGGGTGGGGTGGGGTGGGGTGGTTGGGAGGTGGGCAGAGAAGCTTTCCTAGGGAAACTCTGAGCTGACATCTGAAAGATAAAAAGCAGTTAGGTGAAGGTCTTGGGGTGAGGGGAAAATAATATTCCAGGTAAAAGGAGGACCTTGCCCAAAGGCACAAAAATAATATTTCGTTCTACGGACAAGGAAGTTGAATTAGTTCAGTGTGATTCACATGTAGATTGGGGAAAAAAATCAGGTCCGAAATAGGATAAAGAAGTCTCCAGCTTTCATGGGTAACAGTTGATTATATGTGCCGAATGACAAATATGTATCAGACTTCATGTGGTCCCAAATATCCAAATAATTTCAATGTAGTCTTTTTGTTATCTTAACTGATTTTCAGTTAAATTATGACAGAGACAAAGAAAGATCTTATGGGGAAAAAATGAGAGTGGATTGAGCTTCC